>NC_044314.2:49669572-50869572 GCF_007474595.2 Lynx canadensis
ATCAAATATGAAATCATCATTATCAATTTTAGATTGGGAAAACTTGGGCACCACAGCCTGAGAGATGACCATTCTGATCTGTTGTGTGTCCAGGCACCCTGGTGAGCCAACTGAATTTATAACAATTGATGTGGGATCATCAGCCAGTTCCTCTTGATAACCCCAACCTATCGTATGATATGAGATGTCAAACTACTCACTTCAGAGAAGAGTCTGATTTTGAGAAAACAATGTAAAAGATCATTTAAAGAAATAATGGAAACTCAGACGATTCGTTCCACAATACAAAAATATTCATATAAAAGTGATTACAATACTGTAATATAATATAAAATAATAAAGAAAATACAAAATGTAAAGAAAAATAAACAAATTAACCTGCACTTACCTTTGAAAACCTTCATGGCTGGTGTGAGGGAGACAAGAGAGAGGAGGGTTATTGTGTAGGACGACTTTCGCTGTCACTAATGGAATCACTGGTATGTATTGGCTCAAGGGAATCTTATTACTTTTGTGCAACTTTAACAAGAAACCTATCCAATGACACTTGCTTTTGCCTCCTTTTGAGGATTTTGTGGAGATGTGACATTGCATTGTCGTGAAACAGATTCTTCACTCGCGCTGCTCCAGCCGTATTCGGGTGGTGCTTTCTACAAAATTTTACACTGTTTCCCACATTTTACACATCTCCCTGATCTCATTTGAAGTAGGAGTTCCTCCATCTTTTGGTCCTCCTCCTCTGCAGATGAGATGCAGACATAGACTTCTTATCAGATCTTGCAATTTTGGCCACTCGCACACCTCATTCATATTTCTCATTGATTTCCTTCTTAAATTCCACTGTAACCATCTCCTTCTTCTTACTGTCTTTCTTGTCAGCCTTGTTCTGCATGAGGACTATTGTATATGCTCACATGGATGTTGACTACAGTATAGTATTCCACTCTTGCCATATACTGTATTGAATGTAACTGGCAATAAGGCAACAGAGCAAAGGGTCTATATCTGCAGGCAGCCTGACCTAGAATGAAGCAAAGCATTCCCAAGTTTACTGTTGTATGGAAAGCAAAGGACTGTCCATAGGTGCTTTGAAGGGACAAAAAATACATTAGTGCCACTTGTGAGCACCTTCCAATGTTCTGAAAAATCACTGCTTTCTGCCAAACATTGTAGCCTGAGACCGAGCATCTGAGCATGGGAGACAATCACACACAATCCCACAGAGAGAGAGAGAGCGAGAAGAACCATTGGCTCAGTTGTGATCATGTGACATTTGGCATCATGGACTCCTCATATTGCAAGACGTCACTCACTTATCAAGTTAAAATTTATCGGAAACGTTTGTTCGTCTTGCAGAACACTCACAGAACAAGTTACTCGCAATCGAAGGCTTTACTGTATTTGGAATCCTTGACAAGAAAGGTTTGCTTTTTCTCCCCTGGTTTATTTACATCAGTACAGGCACATGGATATTTATTTTACACTTTGGGTAATAATTCTATACTACATTATTTATTTATTTTGTTGCTCAAATTGTTCCAGTTTTGGCCATTGAAACCTCTTTCAGGTTGGCTCCCGTGTCCCTTTGACATGCCTCCATCCTCTTGTTTGGGTTTGCTTTGCTTTAGCACTTTCTTACTTTCCAATGCTACGAGGTGCTTCAGGCTTATCCTCTGTTTCCCTGCCGCAGCCTGAACACTGGCCTTTCTCCAAGGAGCTCTTGCTCCTTTTACTGGAAAATGGTATTAGATCTGCATGCTGGGCTCACCTATCATTTTCTGCCTACTCCAGGCATCACCCTTAACTCTCAGTAACTCCTCTGCTGAAACATCTCTGTAGCTCTGATTATCTGCAGAACAAAGTCCAGGCTCCTTGGCCTAGCATCAAGGCTCTCTCGCAATTAGCTCCCAGTCCAGCTTCCCCAGGCTTATCTCAACCCCCAGAGGTCTCTTACACCTCAGCCAGATACCTTATACTCACGGGGTCCTAAACTCTCCTTACCCTCTCCTGCCTCCCCAGCTTTTCTTATACGATTCCTGCCACTTGGCCCATCCTTTCTCTACAGATTCACCGTGTCAAAATCTGCCCCCACAGCACAGGATGATTGTCCTTATCCACTGGCCTTCCAAGTCTCCGCAGCAGGAAATAATGACTTCATCCTTTGAAATCACAGAGCTACCAGCTTTACATGCGAAAAGCTTGAGCAATCTACAAATTATTTTGAGATTTCTGGTTTCATTTTGTTCTCTTACAACCCATTTTACAAAGGGAGAAATCAAAGCCCGAGACGGTAAAGTGACTTTTCTAAAGTTACACAGCTAACAAGAGGCCAAAACCAAGATTAGAACCCAAGTCTTCTGATTCCAAATCCAATGCTCTTATTATCAGTCCACCTGACCTTGTGTTATCTTTATTTGGACACCTGTGATCTCTTACTTGATCATAGCCTCCGTAAGGAACAGGGGCTATATCCCACATATTTTTATAGGACTCCCAGCACCTAAAAACATGTTTAAGTATAATAGGGACTTGATGATCATTGACTAATAAATGAATAAACAAAATCTCTCTAAAACAAACAGGACATATCAATCTACTATTCCACGAAGAATTTTGTGATCCTGGCTTCTCTCTCATCTAAATGATTACTACCACCAACATTACACTCTCTGTGTTTCGTTTTGCTTTTATCTTTGCCAATTTTACAGGCAAAAACAAGGTCACATTGTTGTCTTAATTTGTGTCTCTTGACTACCGGTGCCTTTGAACATTTTTCACATATTTACTGGTACTGGATAATTTTTCTATTTCACTTCCCTGTCCATTTTTCCATTAAGGCAATAGTGATTTTCATAATGATTGAAAAGAGCTCTTCATTTATTAAGAACATTGATCCTTTGTAAGCTTTTTTGCAAATATTTTTTTCATAGTTCAACATCTCTTAATTGTGTTTATATAATTTTTTTTAATTTATTTATTTTTATATAATCGCTACACACAAATGGGGCTCAAACTCACAGACCCCAAGATCACGAGTCACAAACTCTTCTGACCGAGCCAGCCAGGCAGCCCAATTGTATTTGTATTTTTAGATGTACCAACTTTGAAGTTTATGGGACAAGGGTCGATCACACTATAATTATAAGAAAAAAAAACTGGAAATGGTATAAACACCCAATAATAAGGAATAACTAAACAAAATACAGTACATCTGTGCAACCAGTAGGCTATTCACTCATTTTAAAAACATGTTGTTTTTTGGGGCGCCTGGGTGGCGCAGTCGGTTAAGCGTCCGACTTCAGCCAGGTCACGATCTCGAGGTCCGTGAGTTCCAGCCCCGCGTCAGGCTCTGGGCTGATGGCTCAGAGCCTGGAGCCTGTTTCCGATTCTGTGTCTCCCTCTCTCTCTGCCCCTCCCCCGTTCATGCTCTGTCTCTCTCTGTCCCAAAAATAAATAAACGTTGAAAAAAAATTTTTTTTAAAAAAAACATGTTGTTTTTTAAAAATTTTTTTAATGTTTATTAATTTTTGAGAGAGAGATAGTGAGACTGAGAGTGGGGGGTGGGGGGCAGAGAAAGAGGGAGACACAGAAACCTAAGCAGGCTCCAGGCGTTGAGTTGTCAGCACAGAGCCGGATGCGGGGCTGGAACTCACGAACCGTTGGCGAGATCACCATCTCAGCCAAAGTTAGATGCTTAACCAACTGAACCACCCAGGTGCCCCTAAAAAAACATGTTTTTTAATAAAAATAAAATACTTTCATGCCCTCTACTGACTATTAGACGAGAAAGCATGTAATTATATGTATAGTATGGCCCCAATGTAAAATATATACTCCATTAGAAAAAAAAGTTGAAGGCAAATTCACAAAATGATTAGCAATGGTTACTTTTGGGTTATGGAATTGTAAGTAATCTTTAATTTCTTCTCTAAATATTTCTGTTTTCCAAATCTTCTACAATGAACATATATTTACAAAGCTGGAAAAAATATGTTTTTTAAAAAAAATTTTTAATGTTTATTTTTGAGAGAGAGGGAGAGACAGAGTGTGAGCAGGGGAGGGGCAGAGAGAGGGAGACACAGAATACAAAGTAGGATCCAGGGTCTGAGCTGTAAGCACAGAGCCTGACACAGGACTTGAACCCACAAACCATAAGATCATGAGCTGAGTCAAAGTCGGACACTTAAACGACAGAGCCACCCAGGCGGCCCAGGGAAAAAAATATGTTATTAAACACCATAAAAAAGTGTGTGTTTAAGAGGCATGTTTGAGGGTGGCAGGGTTATTTGGAAGTGCCTATAACTTCCATTTGCCAAAGAGAGACAAGCGAGGACCAGGGCAGCCAAACACCTTTCCCAAGGTGACACAGAAGTGTAAACTCTGTAGCCCTGGTTTCCAGAGAGCTGCTTGGCAGCCCGTGCCCCGCCCCCCAACCTCTCAATAAATATATTCTCACACATCAAAACACGGGACACATCTAGATAAGAAAGCAGGCAGTGTTTGTAACGCTCTATGAGAGTAATCAAGTAAAAGATGTGGAATAGACTGCAGATTCCCAGAATCAGCGGTGTCCTCATACCCCAAATGTCACCACAAGCCAGCATTTACCATAAGAAGCCAAACAGCTGTGCCTCCTAGTTATCAAGGCATGTCACATTTCTCAGTGACCCCCTGGGGAATTCATAACCTGCTAATCCCAGCCAGAGCATTCTTGGAAATGCCACCTGCCCAAGCCAGCCCTTCTGAGAACAGAGGCATGGATCACAGTCATTGGTGAGGGAGCTCCAGAAGTTATTTAGGGATGAGTGTTTCTCTGGGAACAGGGCTGCCTGGTGAGCATCCCCCAGGGGAGTGTGGCTCTGTCTGCACTTAGCACAAGGGTGAGCGAATTCCCTTTCCAGTACCCTGGCCTTCCCTCCTCCTGTGGCTTCCTGGTTTTCAGAGAAGAAAGTCCCAAAGCAGGTTTCTAGACACCGGGAGCCAGGGAATCTTCTCACTCTCCCCTCCTTTGCTTTAAAGCTTAAGGGTGGGGAGAGAGTGGCTGACCGCTGCAGGCTGTTCCCCAGGGTCTGTGTCACCAACTTCTATCCAGTCTATCCAGGCAATGGTGACAATGGGAACCTCCGATGGGCGATGAGGGGTTCCCACAGGACGTGAGGAGGAGGAAGAGCATTTCTCTTCCCCTTCCTCTCTGCAAATAGAGCGTGCATCTCCTCCAGCCCCAGCTCCTGCATGATAGAACCCCTGCAGATCCTGCTTCTGCTGGATGACCCCAGCCTCTACATGCAAGGAATGCCACCTCCTTCTTTTGTCCCTCCAGCCTGAGGCAGTGGTGGCTTCCTGCTGTAGGTAACCTCTTTGGCTGCCTCGCTGTCCCTCGTTTGGCTTCTCAGCCATTCCTCGACCTACATAAGCGACTCCTGGCAGTAAAGTCCTTCTGTTGGAAATACTCAGGGTTGTCCTGTTTTCACTGGTTGCACACTTGCCCCGGCAAGAAGAGCAGATACCACCTCAGTGTCCTTCCGTCCTGCTTTCAGTCCAATATCCAAGAGCAGGAGGAAATTGGACAGGAGGAAACGGCTTTATGGGCAGGGAAGCTCACGTTTGGAGTGCTGGACACCACCACGAGGCTGCACGTACCATCTCCCACACGGAGACATTTTGTACCCTACTCACAAGAATTGGGCAAGTCATGGTGACTAAACATGGTTTTTAAAGCCTGTCAAGATTTTTCTTCCAAACCCCGGAAATATCAGTTCTGGGGCTGTGTGGAGACTTTCGCCTGACTTCAGTCACCGCAGAGTCAGCCCCGATGAATTTCCCCCTGGGGAGTCACCTTTGGCACCTTCCCAAGCTGGGGGCCAGAGGTTGTTCGGTAAAGGTTCGGTGTGACCTCATGGGGCAGGAAGGAAGGCAGAGGGGTCAGGGAACCATTTGTGATGGCCAAGTACACTCCAGAGCCTCTGGAGGATGGAACCAGGGGCAGCCTCCACCGCCTCCAGCATCGGTAGCCCTGAGAGCTGGACTTGGGGCAAGGGGTGGCCCCTGGGCGCCAGCCATGCTAGCTCCGGGCCATGCACCAGGGAGACAAGGGGACACCTATTCCTTGACTGTGGTTCTCCTGGGCCAGGAGGAGCAGCAAGTACAGGATCAAATGAGTTTCACCTCCTCTAAAGTGCTCTGCTGACTGAAGACGTTTGAAGCCAAGGCCCAGAGGGCACATTTGTCAAGCTCTCAAAAAATAGAAACCAGGATCAAAGCAGAAGCACTTTCCAAATATAAACATTTGTCACCTACATTCACTTTTGATGTGCCCCATTTTGAATACACTTCTCCATTATAAGGACAGCTTAATCTTTCCACACACACACTTGGGTCCTTCAAATGGAGCCCAGGGACAATTTGGGGTGGGTGGGGGGAGGTGAGAAAGGAAGTCCCAGCCAGACAAAATAAAACAGAGGAGGAGAAAAATCCTCCAGAAGAGGGAAACAGGAAGGGAAAAAGGACATTAACATTTATGGAGCCCCTGGCATTTTATACATTACCTCATTTTTTCCTGCAGATTAACTCTGGAAAGAGGGCATCATTATTCCCATTTTGTAAAGAGTTTAAGTCACGTACCCAAAATAGCTCAAGCTTGTTAGAGTGGAGTCAGAATTTCTTCCTGGCTCTGTCTGAACCTGCAGTCCCTTGCTGTCACCTGTAATAGATGACCTCAGCTAAAGAACGCTAAGTGATGTCCTGTTAGCAGAATGTATCCTGGATGATCAGTGCCCACACACATCTATGTACCTAGAAAGGACCTGCCTTTCAGAACTGGAAAAGCACTTCTATGGTTCCCTAATCCAGCTTCTACCCAAGGCCTGCTGCCCAATTTCAGAAGCACCATGCAGTGGTTCTACATCTAAACCACCTAGCTTTGGGGCGCCCGGGTGCTCAGTCGGTTAAGTGTCTGACTCTTGATCTCAGCTCAGGTCATGATCTCCTGGTTCATGAGTTCAAGCCCCGCATCCGGCTCTGCGCTGATGGCATGGAGCCTACTTGGTATTCTGTCTCTTCCTCTCTCTTCCTGTCACCTGCTTATGTGCTCTCTCTCTCTCTTTCTCAAAATAAATAAATAAACTTCAAAACAAAACAAAACCAAAAAAACCCGCCTGCCTCTGCCACGTTTCCACAAAATGGCACAAAAAAATCTACATCTCTAAAATAAGCATGTACTGCCTTCTACCGATGCCATGACACTTCCCTCATCCAGAACACCTGCTCTTTGCCCATCTAAACCCTACGCACTCTTGAAGGCCCAGCTCAAGGATCGACACGTTCCACGAAGCCTTGCGGACCATTCTAGCCCCTATGGACCATCCACTCTCCTTTTGAATTCTACTGCCTTTTATCTGTTCACGAGTTGCTGGTAATGAAGAAAACAAGCAAGCGCAGAGGTTGACTGGGGAAGGAACTGGCGTCACTGCGAATTCGGTGGAGTCATTGCCATGACTGGGTTTTCCCACTGGCCTTAACAAAGGAAAAAGAGAAACATATTTTCTCTTTCATAAATCACGAACCTTGAGAGCCTCAATTTCTAAAAGAAAAAGAGACAAGGAATTAGGATCTAGAAAGAGGAAGATGGGGCAGAGGTCGGGAGGAGGATTCTTCCAACCCATCTTTCTGACCAGGCGCTGGTTCTGGTTTCAGCCTTTCCCAGATGAGAAACCTTCCTCTCTTTGCTTCCTCCGGTCTGGGAACCAGCCTGCAGGCTTATTTGAGTCAACCTAGAGAGCTTTACCCTCCCTCATTGATCTACTCCTCTGGATGAAATTGTCAGATATATAATTATGACAAGAGATCAGGTTTAATTTACGAAATTTGGTAATTGTTGAGCATGGTAAATCATTTTTAAAGCAAACACACTTACAGTCTTAGAGATAAAGTTCATTCCCCTGTGATGAGATTGTTTCATGGAATGCTACTAGGTCCTGGGCAGAGTTTCAAAGCCGTTAAGTTACCCTAGGTGAGACAGAACTGCTGGGGTTTATGGGAATGTTGGCACCCAGGTGACATGTTGGATAATCTTTAACAGAGGAAGTCTGGTGCCTGCTCTTTGTTTCAACCCCACTTTCGTATTTGAGAACCCTTGTGATATACTTGCTATTCACAGCCACATTTTGGACGGTCACGAGCAAGGGCTGGCATTGGATGCTGAGCAAATAGAGCGTCCCCCCACCCGAGTCTCCCTCCCTGAAAACAGACAAAACAAGGGCAGAATATACTCTCCACTCAGGAATATTTTGCAGAGGAAGGGGAGTGCATTTTCTAAAACATATTTTATGTAATTTGCTTAGTTTCCTAGGCAAATATGGTATATTTGGGGCTTAGGACACGTTTTGCAAGTTCGCCTGCTGGTGTCACACAATGTATCTTTTGTAAAAGGCAGTTTCTCCAGGAGGACATAAACTCTCATCCAGACAATTTCTTGAAGATTAATAGAGAAAGACGTAGGAGACAAGTCAGTGTTTTCATATGACACTTCATAAATGTCTTTGCTGAGATGCCAAGTGATTTTAACGGAAAGCTTTGAGTCTGCCTCTCTCCTGCAGGAAGAAATTCTTTTAGATACACAGAGGGACACCTGGGTGGCTCAGTCCGTTAAATGTCTGACTTCAGCTTGGGTCATGATCTCACGGTTCTTGGGTTTGAGCCCCACATCGGGTTCTGTGCTGACAGCTCAGAGCCTGGAGCCTGCTTCGGATTCTGTGCCTCCCTCTCTCTCTCTGCCCCTCCCCCACTTGCACTCTGACTCTTTCAAAAATAAATAAACATTTAAAAAAAAAAAAGGTACACAGAGACTGAATGGGTGGCAAAACCACGAATGGCTAGCCCAAGCATTACTTTTCACCTTCACTTTACCAAACACCAGCTGAACTTTATCAACGGCAACAATATCTAAGATGACTTTGAAGCCACTGTCTCCTAGTGCCCCTGTGGTGAAGATGAGGTCTAGTCCCATCTTGAGGCCACTGGTGAACACACTTTGAGCTGCTCAATTCTGTTTGTCATATTAGTTACCTGGAAGTCTTTTGAGAGCAAGGGCTATATTTCCAACACTACCCTGCACTCCTATATGATGGGCTCAAAGACTCCTTACTTAATAATGGATTGAAATGAAAGGCCTGTTTGTCTGGTTTGCAGTTTGGGGTTTTCGGTTTTCACAGACTTGAATGGTCATTTAGCATCACGTCTTGCAAAACATCTATCAAGTGCCATTCTGGGTTAAACCCAGGGATACAGAGATACGTGACACTGAGTCACTGTCATCCAAGGGCTCTGTGGGGGCAGACAGATTGGAAGCAGCTATGAAAGAATGATAGGAAGTCCAAGCAAGGAGTAGAGAGGGTGGCAGGACCCCTCTCCCTGGAGGGAAAACATGGCCAAACTCGCCACTGGGTTCCTGGCCTGAGGGGGCTCACCCTTCTCACAGATGGGGACGCCCTCACCCCAGACAACATTAACAAAGGCTGAGGCCTGTGGCTGGTACCAGTGGATGAAGCCAAGAGGGGCAGGAATCAGCTGTCACACTGCACGTGTGAGCCCACAGAACTGTGCCCTGAGCACAAGAAAACCAGCACATCCCCACTGCCCCTGGTCCCGCAATGCTCACCAGTGCTCCCCAGGGGGATGAGAGACACTTTGAGCAGCTAGGGGGTGGGGAGCCAGACCTACAGGTGTGGACACCTCTGAAGGATCAGCAATAGAGACCCAGCACAGCAGAAATTCAGCAAACGTTGAACTAGATGCCTGTGGAGAATAGCAACTTCCCCAATTAGCAAACTTTCTATCAGCAAGTGACTTTGCTATCAAAGAGAGTAGAGGTCATTTGGAGGTCATTTAAGGATTTTGTTCCTTGGCGGGTGGGGGGGGGGGATCATTAGCCAGCAGTTTGATAAAAATAATAATAATAAGTGTACTTCTTATATATCATGACATAGGTGAGTCCTGAAATCTCCCGAACTGAGATTTTGTGCTTCCTCAGACTGTGCACCTGCTGGGCTCACTTACCCTTATGTGTCAAATGAAGGATTGAACTGGGTGATCTCTGAGGTCTCACTCTTAATCTATTAGCTTCTCTGCCCTAACAAATTGTTTCCCCAAAACCCTCCATCAGCAAAGCCCAACATTGGCTATTCATTCAAGCATTATTTGTCTTCATCACTAAAGGCCTTTCTCAAAGACAAAGAAAACTCAGAGGGAAGAAAAAGTAAGGAAAAAGGAAAAAAGACCCAATAATCTCCTCACCCAGATATTTCTCCATCATAGTGCTTTATGTAAAGAGTGATTTTCCTGTTATATTTAGATTACAATCAAACTGTAAAAGAACTGTTATCTCTCTGTTCTTGCTTTTTACTTTAAACTCTGAGACCTTTGTCCTCCTGTATTAGAGAAGCTGTAAATACTACAAGAGAATGTTTACATTTTAAAAATCCATTTTCCTTGATCATTTGTAGAAGGAAGAAAGAAAAAAATCTTCGTACGAACACAACTAATTCATCTTGACTTTGTAAAACCTCTTTCATTACGTTCTCTACAAAGTCACCTGAAGGCCGCCCTTCCATTCAACAGCCCTTCGTGCCTCCCAGGGGCTGCCTTTCCTCAGGGTAATCTTTCATTTCTCTCAGCTTTTGTCATTGGTTTGTGACATCTCTCTCTCTCTCTCTCACAGTCTCTATGTCTCTGTCTCATCTTTAGCTCTCCTGTCCTTGACAAGCCTGGAAGAGCTGAAAGCACTCTCAAGTTGGGAAGGAGAAAGGCATAACCAGTCCTTGTAACTTTGGAACAGACCTTGGGGACGGCAGGGTGGGGGGTGCTTGCAAGCTTGTTGGGTTCTAAATTTGTAACTAGTGTTAGCGTGGGATTTATTTCCAGCATTTTAGAAAAGGGGCTTCGTCGTCTTAGAATTAGGAAATAGAATTAGGAAAACCCCAGTCTAGTTAAGAAATCAAACAGCAGGGGCACCTGGGTGGCGCAGTCGGTTGAGCGTCCGACTTCAGCCAGGTCACGATCTCGCGGTCCGGGAGTTCGAGCCCCGCGTCAGGCTCTGGGCTGATGGCTCAGAGCCTGGAGCCTGTTTCCGATTCTGTGTCTCCCTCTCTCTCTGCCCCTCCCCCGTTCATGCTCTGTCTCTCTCTGTCCCAAAAATAAATAAACGTTGAAAAAAAAATTAAAAAAAAAAAAAAAAAAAAAAAAAGAAATCAAACAGCAGCTCTCACTTGGTCACTGGGAAAGCAAAATACCTTGCCAGAGAAGCCTTTGATGGCCATCAAAAGGTGAAGTGAAAGACAAGCAGAGGAAATCCAAGAGAGTGTTTGGCAAGAGTTCGGGTAAATTTCGACCCTCCCAGGAATAGATTGGTGAAGCTTTGTACTTATGCTCCACCCGTGCACACGCTCACGGTGAGAACACTCCAGCGATTTAGCTCAGAACATCTGCTGACACAGAGCACCGACTCTGGCAGGAAAGAGCCATGTACAAATCACATGAAATGAATGGAGACAGTGGAGGCAGGATCGCAATGAAGTCATCACCACTCCTCAGTTGCCAAACTATTCCGGTCCTCACTGCCAAGGAAGTGACTCTGGAGAAGGCATTTCTTATCCATTAAACACAGTTGGAAAAATTTGGAGGGTAGCACTACATGATGAGACCTAAACGGAAACTTTCCTTCATTCTAAAGTCACTTCTGTAGATGTCACAACTTATAGAGCCTTGATAGGTCAAATCGATCCCTTTATCCAGAAGAAAATTTGTGCCCAGTTCATGTTACCAAGAGTATTATTAACAAGACCCAATTCTGTCAACCTCATCATTACACCTGACCCTATGAAAAGCTTTGTTCTTAGAAGGGAGGGCAGAGGAGAGAGAGAAAAGAGACAAAATTCAGCCACTGCCCCCAAGAGGATAAAACAAAAATAATTATAACAGAGTGTAGAATGAGACCATGGATAAATGAGTCTGGCACATATTTGGTGCTCAATAAATATTTGTAGATGAATGAGGGATTAAATGGTAAGAAAATAAGTATGTTAGAAACACAGAAGACAAAGGGATTGTTCCTGGCTGGGGATATCCAGGGGATGACATTTGAATTTGACTTTGAAGAGTGGGTAGGATTTCCTGTGATAACACGAAATCCATTCTAGGTAAGGGAAGAGTGTGAGGAAAGGGTCAGGAATAAGATGCACATTTATAGCAGAGTGGCTAGTGGTCTGTCGGGATAGAATATTTAAAAAGGAGCAGTGGGGTGCTCAGGTGACTCAGTGGATTAAACGTTTGACTCTTGATTTCAGCTCAGGTCATGATCTTGAGGTTTGTGAGATTGAGCCCCACTTTGGGCTCTGTGCTGACAGCACAGAGCCTGCTTGGGATTCCCTCTCTCCTCTTCTGCCCCTCCCCCACTTGTGCACACGCTCTCTCGCTCTCTCTCTCTCTCTCTCTCAAAATAAATAAACTTAAAAAAATAAAAAGAAGCAGTGGAAACTGGTTACGGTTATGATAGGCAACTTGGAGTTTGGAAAAGGAAGCTTCAGATGTCACAGCAATTGGGACTTGGGAGGACTTTTTTTTTTTTTTTTTAGGATAAAGTCTATGAGGTTCATCAATTGATCAATCTATTTGCAGAACAGTGTCCAGTTCACTGCCGTAGTATCTTCATATATGTTGGCCAGAACCATTCCACGTGCATTCCAAGGTCCTCAAAATAATCCTGTAAATTAATGTTTGAGCCAGATTGGACTTACTGCAGTCAATGTGACCCACATCATGAAAAGTAAGTTAAGAGGGCAAAACAGAGGGGCTCCTGGGTGGCTCAGTCAATTGAGCGTCCAACTTCAGCTCAGGTCGTGATCCTGTGGTTTGTGAGTTCGAGCCCCACGCAGGGCTCTGTGCTGACAGCTCAGAGCCTGGAGCCTGCTTCAGATTCTGTGTCTCCCTCTCTCTCTGCCCCTCCCCTGTTCATGTTCTGTCTCTTAATAATAAATAAATGTTAAAAAAAATTTTTTTAATTAAAAAAAAAAGGAGGGCAAAATAGAAAAGCGTGCAGCCTCTTGGCCAGCCCAGAGTGGATGAGGAAGGGAGGATCGAATCCCCTGACATCCCATGGGAATTTAAAAGCAGCTGAAGTTTCCACTGACTTCAATTAAGTAATAGTTATTAAAAACCTACAGTATCTGGGCATTCTGATCTATGCTACTGAGGGTCCTCCAGAAGCAGATAGTCTACCCATCACAAATAACCATAATGAGCTATCATGAGAATGGCTCAGAGTGCCCTCCAGGGCCCCATGAGAGAACCATCTGGACTTGCTGCCTTAGGGAATAAGGTATGAAGTAAGCAGCATCTCATAGGAGGGGGTGTGGTCGGGGGCAGAGAGGACCCTCCATGAGGAAGACCAGCAAAGGTCTAGGGCAATGGTTCTTGACACTGGCTGCATTTTAGAATCACCTGCGAGGCTTTCAAAACTACTGATGCCCAAGCTCATCACAGAAATTCTTATTCAAATGATGTAGAGAAGGTCCCAGGCACCTGTATTTAAAAGCCTGATGATTCTAATGCACAGCTTGGGGGTGATAACTACTTCTGTAAAGCAGGAGGGGCACGCTGGGGACTTCTGGGGAGAAGAGAGCTGCACTGTACAGAGTTGGGCATAGGAGGTGAGTAGGGGGGGACAGAACCTGCAGACTTGGGGACACCGAGGTATTAGTGGGCCTTGGTACTAACCCCAAGTATTAAAGGCTTTCTTCTCTTTGGCCAGATTTCTTTCTTGTTGTCTAGGACAGAAAACAAAAGGAGAAGCTATTGTATATATCACAAACCTAGAGAGAATCCTAAGTTGGTACTTGTATAACATATTTCACCACTTGTCCTGACAGATCCTTCCAATCAGCCCTCGAAAATAATAAGGAGATAAGACAGATAATGCAGAAAGATATTTCATTTTGTCTTAGAAAAAGGAGAAAGAGCGTGCATTAGAAGAGCACTAGAGAGATGAGTACCCTAAAAAGTGCTCTTTCCTCTCTCACCAGCCCCCCTCTCCCCAAGACCAGATAACGTATAACAGAGCTTTCCTTGGAGCGATTGTTCCTTGATATTCCAGAGGAACCAGTATGTTGGTCCGACATTAACGGTGCAGCTGGCAGTGAGCGCAGCCTATACAAATCACTCAGCAAAATATACTGAATGTCTGTTCTGCGTGCCAGGCTCTGGTTTTAGGGGCTTGAGGACACAGTACTCAGCAAGTCTTGGTCCTGTCCTCGAGGAACTTGCCACCTGATGGAAAAGTCAGACGTGTGAGCTGACGCTGAGCTTCTCACAGTGCTTGGGGTAGCGCTGGATTTTACTGGGGCGCATGGCAGACACACCCCAGCCAGGCCAGGGAGACCAAGTAGCCAGAAAAAGAGTGGGGGTGAGTATATATTCATTCTATTCTGGGCAGAGGAAACAGCAGGAACTAGGGCATATGGAATCTGATAGAGGACAGAAGAGGACCAATTTTCGGAACTAGAAGCAGTTCAGTTAAATCTGACAAAACCTAGAATTCCGAGGAAGAGCTTGTTTTTTTTAAAATGAGACTGGAGACTCAGTCGGTTGAGCATCCGACTTCGGCTCAGGTCGTGATCTCACAGTTCGTGGGTTCGAGCCCTACATCGGGCTCTGTGCTGACAGCTGAGAGCCTGGAGCCTGCTTCGGATTCTGTTCTCCCTCTCTCTCTGCCCCTTCCCAGCTCACACTATGTCTGTCTCTCTCTCTTTCTCTACCTCTCTAAAAAATAAAAATTAAAAAAAAAACTTTTTAATGAGACTGGAGAGAGAAGCAGAATGAAGATCTTATGCAGTTGGAGGTCAAAGTTTTCTAAGTAGGGAAATGACATGGTCAAGGCTTGTGTTTCGAATCCTAACTCTGTGGTTTGGAGGCTGGGTGGGGACTGGAGTGGGGGACGGGAGCTGCCAGGAGAGAACCAGAGGTGCAGATCCATTCACCTGACGCTTACAGGCACTGGGTTCATTGAGGGGGGAGTAGGACAGACGGGGCTGACTTTCAGTGAGCCTCCATCTTGGGGGGAATTATTTTAAAATATTCAACAAATGATCACACAAATAATTGCAATTATGATAAACATGAGGAAGGAGAGGTACCGTGTGCCAAGAAAAACATATAACCAGGGGGCCTCAGCTGGTATGGGGTATCAAGAAGAGGCTTCCTGAGGAAGTGATATTTAAACCAAGACTGGAGGTTGGTTTGGCAAAAGTAAGGAGGCAGATGAAGTGGGAGGGTGGGGGGAGGGGGGCTGTGGGGGAGCAGGTAGCAAAAGGAAGCACGCGTGCAAAGGGCCTAGGGGAAAGAACAGCCTTCCCCCACAGGGCCCAGCACAGCAAAGCCCAGGGCATGAGACCCAAGTGGGCACAGTGAAGCCTGAAAGACAGTCAAAGAGCCTGACAGGCAGGACCTCCTGGCCATGGTGAGTGAACACTGTGGTCTTTAACCTGAGAGCAAAAGGTGGGTTTGAGGGCGCAGGGAAAGGCACATTCAGATCTGAAAAATACTCTGGCTGCTAGGCAAAGAGAAATCAGTGGGTTTGGGAAGTGTTTTTTGTTTGTTTGTTTTGTTTTTTAAGATTTTCTTTTAAGTAATCTCTATGTCCCACGTAGGGCTCAAATTCACAACCTCGAGATCGGGAGTTGAATGCTCTACCCACTGAGCCTGCCAGGCACCCCTGGTTTGGGAAATATTAAAGATCAAGTTAGTGGGGCCCCTGGGTGGCTCAGTCCGTTAAGCAACTGACTTCGGCTCAGGTCATGATCTCACAGTTCGTGGGTTCGAGCCCCGTGTTGGTCTCTGTGCTGACAGCTCAGAGCCTGGAGCCTGCTTCGGATTCTGTGTCTCCCTCTCTCTCTGCTCCTCCCCTGCTCATGCTCTGTATCTCTCTCTCTCTCAAAAATAAATAAATAAATAAATAAACAAACATAAAAAAAATAAATTAGTTAAAGATCAAGTTAGTGAAGCAGCAACTTGAGGGAAGGAAGAAAATTAGGAGAGAGCAAGATCTGGAAGCTGAAGGGAAAATGTTAATTGTGAGGTCAGGCGAGATAGAGACAGAAAAGTATCTGCTCCATTTTGCCCCAGGCAAGCTGTAAGTAGGTGACCTTGGCCAGAGCAGTTCCTGGCTGAGTGGTGGTCCAGACCAGATTCCAGTGATCTGAGGTGTAAATGGAGGTGAGGAAGCATAGACTGAGTGTAAACAACTCTTCTCTGAAGCAGGGCCATAGAGAATCAGAAGATAGCTTGATGGCCCCTCGGGAGGGTCAAAAGAAATAATGCCTGTGAAAGGGCCCAGGTAACCAAAGTGTTCATTATTCTTACAGCAGGAAATAGAGTCCAAATCCACATTGCCAGTAGCTTTCTTCCCTGCGTGCCAAGTAGGGATTGTGGGTCCACCTTATGACAACATTGAGGCCCAGACAGGTACTTGCTCTGCCTGTTATCAGGTTCATCATAATTTAACCCAGGTGTGTCCACCTATGAGGTCTGTGCTCTTTCCACTGCCCTGCCTCTGTATATAGGGAGGCATCTCCTGGGAACCCCCAATGCCCGTATGATTGTGCCTACGGTTCACTCTCTGTATACTCCCGTAGGCCCTGCAGTGGGAACAGGCATGGAACCTGGGTTCAAATCTTGCTTCAGCACTTATCTAGGAGCTTTATTTTCATGTCATGCGAAAGAAAAGACCCTTATCAATTATATGAGGAAAAATTAATCATGGGCTTAGGTGGGGGAAATGTTTATAAAGCATTTTGTCCAGGGCTGACACAATAAGTGCTCAGAATTAATAAATGTTAATTAATAAATGATAGTTACTAGTATTTATATTGCTCCTCTTCCAGTGCACCCCAGCACATGAGCCCAAACCCAGACTAGCTCTCTGACACCATAACTGACGAGAGCAAGGTGCTGTGGCAAGGCCCGTCACACCTGAGATAGGAGCTGTTGTAGGCCCAGACCCATGCTGGCCCCACATGGGTCACTTCAGGCAAGCCTCCTGACCAAAAGCATCTCCTTTGCCATCACCTTCTCCATTGGCAGACCAGGGCCTTGGTTCTTGGAAAACCTTCCCCATCTTCCAGAATCCCAATTTAAATGCCATGAGGGCAGGACAGTAGCCTCTGACAGAAAGCAGGCAAGAGGCAGAGAAAAATCAATCGTGCCAGTGCTAATAATGCCAAAGTTCCAAGGTCATGTACTCTAATCCTACACCATCCTCGTTAGATTTGGGTAATTCAACACTCAAGACACTCCAAAAAATATCATGTAAAATTGACAATCTCCCCACCTCTGCTCTTTTCTGTATCCTATTCCCAGGAATGACAAGGGGTTCATTTGGTATGTATCCTTCCAGACCATTTATATTATATTCAGATATTTGAGGTGATACCGTTGAAATTTTTCACCAACTCACTTCCTCACCCAACACCATGGACATCCTGCCATGTTGGAAATACAAATCTACTCCCTTCCTATTAATAGTCACATCATTTTCTGTGGCATGAATTTTCCTGGGTCTTTTAACCATCAGCTCCAATATTTTGCTCTCAAAAACGGCATTTCCATGAGATCTTAGAATCCTGGAAGTGAAATTTTTTGGTCAAGCCCATTTTTAAAAGCTGTTCCTTAATACAAGAGTGCCCCCTGAAAATGCTTTGCTTTCCTTTCCAGGTCTGGGGCACAAGGACTCCAGATCCAGCTCCCTCTCCACAATTCCTAGGCACAATTGTGATGGAGCACAGTCTCTTGAGGGAAACGACACATCAACCAAAATAGGTAAATGTTGTCACGAACGCTTTCTTAATTGGTGTCAAGAACACTTCCCATAATGCATATCGGGAAGATTTCTATTTAAAATGAGCAACAGTCAGTTGAGTGTCGGACTCTTGATTTCAGCTCAGGTCATGATCCCAGAGTCGTGGGATGGAGCCCTGTGTCTGGCTCTCTGTTAACAGTACAGAGCCTGCTTGGGATTCTCCCTCTCCTCTTCCCCATTCCCTCTCTCTCTCTCTCTCTCTCTCTCTCTCTCTTTCAAAATAAGTAAACAAACTTAAAAGAAATTCTCTGTCTCTCCTTCTGTCCCTCTCCCCCACTAGCTTTCTCTCTCTCTCTAAAAAATTTTTTTTAAATTTTAATAAAATAAAATGAATAAACAATTACAGAGCACCTGTATTTGCCACCTCTGTAAAGTGCTGAGGATAGAAAGACAGATGACGCCATGTCTGTCTTCATTTGTTCACAGTCTGGAAGGAAAAGCAGATCTGGTCACAGTGGTAAAGTCGTAAAGGGGCTGCAGGAGAACATAAGATGGCCAGAGACATGGAGCAGCACCAAACTTAAGCAATTTGGTGTGTGATGAGATGGGATAAGGAGAGAGAAAGGAAGGAAGAGGCCAGATCCTTAAACCCTCTGAATGACATATAAGGACTTTTCTCAAAAACGATAGAAACTACAGGAAACAAAACCTTTAAAAGTGGGGAATGACATGAAGGTTTTCATTTTAGGGAATTCACTTTGCCCACAGGGAGGAGAGTGGATTGAAGGGAGGCCCAACTAGAGACAAAATGGGCTCACGTGTCACAGAGTTCTGTACATAGGGACATGATAAGGGACCCTCCAACCAAATTGGAGAGCTTTCAAGGCACAAGAGTGGTGTGGATTTTGTGCCTTATTCAACTGGTAGGTTGGGAGCCAGGGGTTGAGATTCGAGGGATAGTTTTTTGGAAACCGTCCCTTTTAGGTGACTAGGGAATATACTGATTTTACTAACACAGTGCATTTCTTGTGATGAAGACTGTTCAACAAGGAGCTGAAGTAGATCTTGCACTCTCCTGAAAGAAAGGCATGTAAGAATTGACAAGGAGTAAGTACATACTAGGGCAGAGCCCAGGGTTAAGGACAGTCCCTGGAAGAAAGTAGGAGGAGATTCAAGACTGACTTGGCTATTGAGCTCTGGCCTGGGATCCTCTCTGACCCAGGGCCCTACCTCCTGATCCAGCTGATGGCTTCCCTTTACTCAGTCTGTAATCCCTTTAAGCAGAACAAAGGGCCTGAAATTACCACAGCCTTTCTGAAGGGGGAAAATAACAGCCAAACAACCTCTGAAGGTTTTCAACAAAAGAGACCATGGCTACAATTAAAGTGATTTTGGAGAAAGATGTGTTTCAGCCCCACAGATTTCACTGTCATGTGTATTTTGGATGAGCTTGGATGTCCAGTTTTCGAGGGACCCAACTCTGAAAAACATTTACCCTCCACTCACTGCAAGGAGACAATGGGCCTCTCAAGAGATCCGATGCCTCAAGTTTTCCCTCTGCCCCAAACCTGGTCAGAAACTTGTTTTCAGGGGCCCGGAATGAGCTCACCCTCCAACGGTGTAATTCAGTATCACATCAACCAAGAGGACCACAGGACACCTTCAAGCCTTGGCCACTCCTACCACACTCCAGAGACTAACAGAGGCCAGCATTGTAGTTCCCATCCCCCAGAAGAATCAACAGGAGTCTGCGGCGTAAACAGATCCTCCTCTGCTCCGATGAAGCCACACAGGAGCATCTAAAGGAGCATTAACAACGCTGCTTTGTGAGGCTGCTGGCATGGCGCCATCTTGCTTCTCAATCCCAAGAGGCGGTGAACAGTGCTGGATGCATATTTGTGTGTAAGCCTCACTACACATTTGGGAAATGTCCATAAGCTATCTGAGTAGTTCATTTGGGGCCACAGGTTAACCCCGGCAGAGGCCAAAGCCCCACATTATGGCACAAGTGTTAACTCTCCTCTCTACAGGGACCACTTTTTTATGCAGTGGCCCTGTGTCTGGTCTCCTTTGGATGGAGGGAACCAAAAATAGGTGAGTTGAGGCAGGAGCATAGGGGGCGGCATCCTGTGTCTTTTTCCACCCTACAAGCCTTACACAAAGACGTTCCTTTAGGCAGCCAGTCTGTGCCAAGTCAATTCTGCTTTCACACCTCTGTTTATAGATAAGAGGTAATGCTTGGGAATCACATAACCAAGTTGCGAAATGAACCCAATCAGCTAAAATTGACCATTTGAGATGCCAAAGCGGGAGCTAGCTTGGTAGATCCTCAATGGGGCTCCTGTTTTTCCTTCTTCTCACCCAAGAGCAGTCCACCTCTATCAGCCTCTGGTTGGCAGGACCATTGGCTAAGGCTGGAGGATGCCAGGGCTTGTGCTCAGTCAAGTGCACTGATGTTCACTCGCCACCTTTTTGAGAGCACTGGGGTTAGCTAACACCAGGAAACCTGCTTCTGACCCTCCCATCAATGCAGGCAACAGATCCATTGGCAGACGACACCTGCCAGGATGTCAATCACCCAAACTTTAGAGTTTTAGGGGACAAAGGCTAGAAGGTGAAGGGCACATGGATCTCTGGTCTCCTGAGTACTACCTGCTAGGACACCCACAGCTCAGAAAAGCATTACGTGTGAGAATCTTGCACTCAGGACCCACACTCAATCCATTCTTGATCCACTTCCTGAAATAGGTTGGGAGGAAGCCCTTACCCAGGTGTGGAAGCAGAAGCTGTAGGGGTGTGCACCCCTGAGAGAGAGCAGGGTCTCAGACTGATGCTGCCAGACCACTTCTTTGAATCTAGTCCTGCTTACAGACTCACTTCCTCCTGACACCACAGCTGCCTCCCCACTCCAGCCTGGCTTTTCTCCCAGCCAGTGAGGCTTAGGAGTCTTCTAACTACCGGGCCAAACACTGGCTAAACACAGTTCATCACTGAAGCTGTAATAGTGTCAGAATCAGCACCCACATTACCACATCACTGAGCTGATATCACAATGTTTAGGGCATCATCAACTTCATGGACCTTGGGCTCAGAGGTAGAGGCCCCCATAGCCCCACAATACTGTGTACAAATATCATTTGTTGAATGAATGAATGAATGAATGAATAGGAAAATAGATGGATGAAGAAAGCCTTTCCTACCATCAAAATTGAATGAATTAAATGTCAACTCCTGCACAGAGCTAACTTGAATGTGGTTCCCTAGACTGGGAGTTGGGTTGGGGGCAGGAATAGGGAGGTAGGTTTCAGGCTGCTTACCTTGTCCTTGTAAACACAGTACTACTCATGCATCAACAGGTAGATACCAGCTAATGCCAAATTTGGATAGGGAGTCTGATGGAGATTCAGAATCATCTTCCTAAGATTGGCTGCAAGTGGCAACTCACTCAAAGACAAATAAAAAATGAGTGGCAGAACACCAGTGCTCGCCTTCCTTTCTCCCAGATTCTGTGGTCTTGACCATGACCCTTCCCTGGGTTTAAGGTGGCTCTGCAAGGCTTAGCCACTCTCCTGTATCCTTATTCCCACTTCCTCTTAGCAGAACTGGATTCTCCCTTCAATTATTCAACAAGACTTTTATTTATTTTTTAAACATCTTTAAAAAAAAATTTTTTTTAATGTTTTATGTATTTTTGAGAGTGGGAGTGGGGGAGGGACAGAGAGAGGGAAACAGAAGATCCAAAGCGGCTCTGCACTGACAGCAGCAAGCCTGATGCAGGGCTCGAACTCAAACTGTGAGATCATGACCGGAGCTGATGTCGGATGCTCAACCAACTGAGCCACCCAGGCGCCCCTCAACAAATTGTTGAGAACAGGGGACCCCAATCTGCTCAAATACTACTTCTTATCATTAGTACTATAATTCCACAGTTTCCATGCACTGAAGATCCTCTCATACAAACTGCATTTATTAAATGACACATCTTTGCAATCAGCATAGATGACCAGCGTCACTACATTGGGTAGATGCAATTCTAACCCAAAACAAACAACAACAACAACAAAAAAAAAAAAACCCTGAATTTCTTTAAACTGTGCATCTCATCCCGGGTCAGTACATTAATTTTTTTGCCATTTGTAATATTAAAAATGACTTCAAGAACTTCCACTGACTGCCCTCTGCCGCCAGTACTACCTAGAGATTCCAAGTGAGAACTAAAGACGGTAAATTGAGCTCCTCTTGAGGGAGTGAAGTTTTTGGAGCTTGCAGAATGGGAAGAATTCTTTTCTTCTGATTTTCTGGGATAAGAAAAGCTAGTGGGCTCAGAGATAGATCTTGTGGAAAATCAGTCTTTCAACTCCCCAGCCTTGAGGTTGGACCAAACCAAGTTCTTTTACATATCAGTCTTCCCCTCTCCTCATTCATCAAGGACCAGGTGCCAGCTTGCAGAAGGGGGACCCACAGAAGTGAGCTCACTTCACCCCTGGGTGCCCCCAAATGCCCCTCCTCCCCTTGGCCTTCTTCTTGCAAGAAGAATTTGTGCCTCCGGTAGGGGTAGTTATAGTAGTGGAGACATTAGCAACATTTAAGGCCCTCTTATCTGGCCCTAACCTACTTTCCAGAGGAGTTTATCTCTCCCGGCCACCCCACCCACACTACTTTTTTTTTTTTTTTTTTTTTTACAATCAGTGGCCAAAGGGAAAATCAGGGGGAGGGGGAGATATAACTCGAACGGCATAGTTAGTATGATCATTTTATATGTGAAAAATGAGAAGAAATGCCTATTGCTGTCCCAATATAAATTTCAGAAAGAAAAGCTCAATAAAAGCTTAGCCAATGGAGATCCACAGAAGGTAACCAGGGACCAGCCCAATTTAAAGTAGATCAGTATCTCTAGGGGTGGGGGTGGGGGGAAGGGCATAAGATTCTTATGTTTATCAAAAGGGGGCATGGTTTGAACTGGGCTTCCTTCTCTGGCCAGGGGGTCTACTCCCAGTCCGCAGGCAGACCTTGCATATTCTTGCCTCCAGCACTTACTATGTCTGCACTTCCCTCCAGCCCTCCACCCCTGCTACTAGCCCACAGGCTACCTCAGCTCCAGGCGCTCTCTGAGACCTCTGCCCTCCTCTGAATGCTGTGCTGGTTGGCCCTCGGCACACATTTGCTGCCTGGCATCGCCACTCCTGCTGGCACTCAGGGTATCCTCGAACACTGTTGTGTAAGTGTTCATGATTGGTTTCTTCAATCTGACTCTTAAATTATTCAGCGTCTTAAGTATCTTTCAAGTCCTAACAATAAGCCCCCAGAATAAGTTCAGAACTTTTTTTAATGTTTTTTAAATTTATTTTTGACAGAGAGAAAGAGAGGGAGGGAGCATGAGCGGGGGACAGGCAGAGAGAGAAGGGGTCAGAGGATCCAAAGCAGCTCTGAGCTGACAGCAGCACAGAGCTCAATGTGGGGCTCAAACTCACAAACCAAACCATGAGATCATGACCTGAGCCAGAGTCAGACTCTCAACAGACTGAGCCTCCCAGGCGCCCCCAGAACTTTGGAAATTATTTCATCGCACCCTATATATACCTTTTCCTTAGTAGCACCAATTTCTGTCACTAAATTTTCTCATATAATTATGTGTTTAAGATTATTTTTTCCACCGGACTGCAGGAACTTCCTTTGTTTTTGTTTTCTAATGTTTATTTTTGAGAGACAGAGAGTGCGAGCAGGGGAGGGGCAGAGAGAGGAGGACAAGAGGATCCGAAGCAGGCTCTGCACTGACAGCACAGAGCCTGAATCACCCGGGGCTCAAACCCAAGATCATGACCTAAGACAAATTGGGAGGCTTAACCGACTGAGCCACCCAAGTGCCCCTTCCTTTGTTCTGATCACCAGTATAGCAGAGTTGGTAGTTAACTGTTTACTATGGGCTTGCTATATATACTCTGGGCCAAGTACTACATGCAAGGAGCTTTGCGTACGTTATTCCCTTCAACCTTATGAATTAGATGTTATTTCCAAATATTTTGCAACCTAGTAAATCTAATCTTTGGGAGGCCACCCAAGGCCACCCAACAAATACATATGGAACCAGGATTGGAACCCCATCTACCTAATCCCAGAGTCTTTGCACTTTTCTCCTATACCACCTGTGTCTTATCCCCTTCCAGAGTTTGTTTTTCTCCTTTCTTTTTTATTAATTATTTTTTCAGATTCTCATTCCCAGTCTCTCTTCCCTTTCTTAGGCTCCCAAGCATATGTATCTTTGTAAAATACTTTGTGCCCATTTGTGTACATATTTTGAATCTGCCTTAATGTTAGTAATTTGACACCTTGTTCTGTTTCTTACTGTTTCAATCAATTCTATGTTTTAAAAATATATGTTGGTACATCTATATCAAATTCTTTACCTCTAAATGCTGCACAGAATTCTATAGTTTATATCCACCAATGCTGACTTATCTTGTTCCCTAGTGTTTGGTACCTGCTTCTAACTCCCACTACACACATACCCCAGTGATCTCTCAGTTCCAATGTAGGCAGGCTCCGTTTCTCCATGAGCACGTCAGGCAGGCTACATGTGGGGATGTGTGGCTGGCCTCTACCCTCTAACTTGGACTGTGACAGGCAGGATAAGAAGTGCTCCACTAATCCCTTTTGACTTTGTGCCCTCAGAATTTGAGTCTCCAAGGACACTTTCTGAAAGAATTTTCTACAGCATGGTAGAAAATTCCCATACATACCTATCCCATACATGCTATTAAAAGTCACTATAACTTAGTGGTTATGTGAGCAGATTCTGGAGACACATGACCTAGGTTCAAATTCCAATTTCACCACTTACCAACTGTACTCAGCTCCTACCTGTAAAATGGGGATGGCAATGATAATAGTACCCACCATACAGGGCTGTTGCATTTACAACAGCGCTTGGCAGTAGTAAGTACTTAATAAATGTTGACCTTCGTTGTTCAAAATATATGCAGATTCTGAGACACAGAACCATATAGAAGGCCTCCAATACTGTCAGAATAGAAAAGCTAAGACACTGAAAAGGAAATAAATAGAAACAAATGATGTGTCTGGCTACACCAAAGAAGCTCCCTTTGTAATCTCTAATGGCAAGGCCTTTACAGGACCATTGTGGTCTTCTAAGACCAAACACTTAAGTATAAACAACAGAACCCCCAAAGAAATCTGCTCCTTCTCTCTGTCTGGCTCTGGGAATTTTACAACAAGTTCTGGCTGCAGGAGGACCCTTTCCTCCTGGTGTGTGAGATGTTCTTGGCTGTCACCACTGGGTTTTGACTTCTTTGTCACTTTCTGATGCTGGAACCGTTGAGAAAGCTGGATGCAAGAGAGACAGGGTCAGCCCATGGGAACTTGGCTGCCCCTGGCTGTAGAGAAGAGATTCTCCTCCTTCGTGTCTCATGCCTCGAGAGTGACTCAGTCTTGACAGCAGTTTGGGCCACAGTTACTAGGCAGCTCTGCTAGGGTCAAGCCTGAAATTTATGGCTTGCTTGTCCTGGACCCAGGCAATACTTTCTCTCCCCTTGAAGATGAAAGGGTGGTTATTTCCCCGCACTTCCCCATCTCCTGCATTTTGTGACATGTAGGCTTCTGCAGTGACCCTCTTATTTATCTGGAGAATTAACTTCTAAGGGATACACTCATCTCCCCGACCAGCCGTAGCTGAAGGCCTTGAACTATAAGACCCTACATGGACAATTGGACGGCTTTCTGAAAAACATCTTCACATTCCCTCTGGTTCTTCCCAACCCCCCAACTGTTATTTGTATGAGAAACTCCATGGAAAAAACTTTGAGTGGACAAAGAAAAGCCAAGCCTTCCACAAAGTTATAAATTCCTTGAGAGAAGGGCTCGCCTCTTAGATTTCTTTGATCCCCTACAGCGCCTAGCACAGTGTCTTGTATATACTAGATACTCAAATATTTGTTGATTGATAAGATTCCGAGGCTTAGATCAGAGTGACTGGACAACATTTGCCTAAGGAAAAAAAATGAATGGTTTCATACACAAAAACTCTTAATACTTCTTATCAGGAGTCGTCAAAATTCTAATTTTTACACTAAGATACTTAAAAAATAATAATTGCTATACCTGTAAAATATTTTGTAGGCCTTGGAATCTGCTTAGTAAAGGGAATTCATTTGTTTATTTGTTTCTTGACAGACATTTGTCAAGTTCCCAGATGTGTCAGACACTTCTTCTGGGCATTAATAAAGCAAAGATAGAAACACTTCCTGCCCTAAATTCACAGAGGGGAGGCTGGCAGGCCAGCAGGCGATTAAAATATTATAAAGTAAGCACTCTGATGGGGGCATCGGTAGATTTACAGAAGGGAGAGAAGCTGAGGTTCCAAGGCTCAGGAGTTCATCTGGAGTTGACTTGGTATCATGTGGGGCCAGAACGCCTCAGTGTCACCCATGAGCTGGGACTGAGACCTAGGGTCCTTCGTGGCCTGCAGAGTAGCCCCAAACCTCGGGGAAGCCACTGAAACTACAGATCGCAATTCGATTATTTAAAACTCACGATGACAACACCAAAATTTACCGAGAGCATTGAAGTTGTGGTTTGACAAACAGAAAGCAGAAACGGGCTCATAAATACAGAGAACAAACTGATGGCTGCCAGAGGGGAGGGGGCTGGGGACATGGGCAAAATGAGTGAAGGCGAGCCGGGGGTACAGGCTTCCGTTACGGAATGAATAATCCTGGGGATGAAAGGTACAGCACAGAGAATATGGTCAGTGATGTTGTGAAAGCGTTGTATGGTCATAGATGGTAGCTAAACTTGCAGTGAGCATAGTATAAGGTATAGAGTTGTTGAATCACTATGCTGTATGCTTAAAACTAATGTAGCAACACATGTCACTGTACTACAATAAAAAATAAAGTTACAGTTTGAAAATCCTAAAGCATTTACAAGTAAATTATCTGGGGGAAAAAAAAAAGAAGGTCAGAGGTCCCTGGGTGGCTCAGTCGATTAAGTATCTGACTTCAGCTCAGGTCATGATCTCACGTCCGTGAGTTCAAGCCCCGCGTCAGGCTCTGTGCTGACAGCTCAGAGCCTGGACCCTGCTTCGCATTCTGTGTCTCCCTCTCTCTCTCTGCCCCTCCCCCACTCACACTCTCTCTCTCTCTCTCTGTGTGTGTCTCAAAAATAAATAAACATTAAAAAAATAAGAAATAAAAGTAAAAAAAGAAGTTTGCTAACAGGACCTGCCTGGGAGAACTGTTGCAGGGATACATTTATTTCATGCACATAAAGGTGCTTGAACACTGGAAGAACTACCCAAATGTCCGTGCCATTTTGAAATCAATTAGTGTCCTATCTCCAAGGTTAAAGCCAAAGCCAAAGATGAAAAGCTGGACATTGTTTCTTTTCACTGCTTTATTTTTGTACAGGACAACGTGACCCAGAGTTTGGCCAGATCTCAGGGAGGAGGTTAGGATGTGGCTGACTTTGGATAAATTGACAGCTAATCCACTCAATCCACAGTGACAAAAAGGCATATGAACTTGTCTCTGCGCTAATCAGATGGATTGGAATTTCATTTGACAGCCTGATTATTCGGAATGTGCCATTACCTGCAAAAATAAAACAAGAGCAAAGCAGAAGACCGCCTTAGATTCCAAGCCCACAGCACGACTGAGACAAAGAGGCCTGCATCCTTTTTTCCAGATCGAGACTCGAAAAGTCCTTGTGTCTTTTCCTACTGAGGTTTTCCTTGTTCGGGTATCAACACAGGCCGCTCCCAAAGCGATTCTTTATTCTTGTACCTTCGGTATCAGAACTGAAGGGATGAGCCCCTTAAAAGTAGGTCAGATACTAACCAGCCAAGAAGAGAGAAAATTAAACGCAGGCATGGAAGCCAATGACTTGTTTGTGCTCTCCACCCTATTTGGTTAAAAAATAGTAAAAGACAAGGGAAATAGGCTTAAATTAAATCAAATGGGCTTGCCAACATGCCCCCATTTTCTCCATTTCCTAATCCTTTTATAAATTCCATTGAGATGGGATTTGCTTTTAGACTGATTATGTGGCTTAAAAATCAGCATAATTACAAGATATTTGTTGAAAGGAAATTCCTCATTTTGGCTGTTTGGTTTCCTTTCCAGTATTGAGTGGTGGATGACCTGGCTGGAACCAGTTCCATCTGGGACCTTCCTCCTTCCCCAGGCATCTCGGAGGTAAAGAAGTCCTTCAGGATACCCTCATAGTTTTCAAATGAGGAAACCAGGACCTAGAAAAGCCAGGTGATTTTCCCAGCAACTCAGTGGCAAGGCCAAGAATGGGACTCTGTGTGTGAGACAGTTCATTCATTAACGCTAATTATTGTTCATGTAAAGCTAGAAAATGGGATCTTAAAAAAAACGAAGTTTAAATATAATAACACAGAGCTGATACTTCAACAGTAACATAAATCAGTTATTAATAGCTCCCTTTGATCAAGAATGGGGCTCTTGACCAAAGAATTTTGGATACGGAAAGCAGAGGCTCCATACCTTTGCTTCCCTTTTGGCCTCAGGATGGATCTTCTGGAATTCCTGGCCAGGATTCTTCTTGCTCTTTCTTTGGTCCTCCAAAAAAATTCCAGAATTTCTAGCATCAATCATCATTATATTATCAACAACTATCACCTGCTGATTAACATAAATGACCTTTGTAGGAGGCTGAAAGAGGGAGCAGGATAACATTCCCGCTTTCACAGAGATTCAGTCTGGACAACATGATCTGGGATGAGGGGAAACATTTCCAGTAATAGTAGTAATAATAATAATAACACATCTTATGGATCCAGGTGTTAAGTGCTTTACTGATTTGTCTCTTCTAACCCTCACACTAAACCCCACACCCATTTTACAGGAAAATGTAAACTGCAGAGTTGTCTGGCCTTGTGAGAGACCTGGTCCAAGTGGCAGACAATCTTATCTTATACCCCAGAAAACAGTTTTTCTTAACAAGGACACTAGGTAGGAAACAAAGCCCCTCTTCACAACACAGCTTCACAGTCATTGGATATTTTAATTATATTTAACAATATTCCCTTTGTATGCACAGATCCATCAAAGAGGCTTTTAAAATGTCTTCTTTTTCTTAATTAATTTATTGAGTATGTATAACATTTCTGAGTGCTAAGCACTCTTCTTATCTTTCAATCCTCACAATAACCCAGAGAGGGAAGTATTGTTACAATTACTCCCATTTTACAGATGAAGAAACTGAGACACAGACAGGTTAGGCAACTTGCCCAAAATAACACAGCTCATAAGTCACGATCACAGCTTCAAAAAACAGGCAGTCAAGCTCCTGAGTCCAGGCTTTACCCACCACACTGTACGTGCCTGTGCACCCAGTACAGCTGCCTGGGAAAAGGGAGGCCCTAACTCCTGCCTGCAGAGAAGCAAGAGAGCTTGTCCAAGGGCACACAAGGGTAGCCTCCTAGTTGTTCTCATGCCTGTTGCCTTCTCCACGGCCCCTTACAGGCTGTGGGTTGCCGGTTGTTTCTTAGTAAAGAGAAGCTGAACTGAATGAGCCAAAATGTTGGTGAAGGTCAATGTTGAAAGAGGTGCCCTTCAGTGTTTCCTTTTTGCATGTTTCTTCTGAAAGTAAACAGACATTTGGATCACAAAAAGCGGCTGGGAATATGGAGCAAGGACAGTCAGGGTACACAGAGAAACTCAGCGTTATTGAGGCTTTTTCGGGTAGAGAGTGTTTGGGGGTTTCTTCCTCTTCCTCTTCTTTTTCTTCTTCTTCTTCCTCTTCCTCTTCCTCTTCTCCTTCACCTTCCCCTTCCCCTTCCCCTTCTCCTTCTCCTTTTTTTTGGGAGGAATTGGAAAATAGCATACTGTATCATCCATCAAATGGGACTTTTTCGTTATTCCCCTATAACACCCCAAACTTCCCAGTTGATTTCTAAAGGTTTGAAATCATTTCATCTTTATGAAACAGGATTTTCTTATCAACATTTTTAATCATCGTGACTGATTCGTTTTGATACCTTCAGAAAATGGCTTCATGATGTAAACCAGAAATTCACTACCCAGAGATTCACTAACAATTGGTTGACTGAGTAATTTCGTAATTATCAGAATATCCATGAATTTGAATACAACATTTTATTCACATTCTAACTCGAATAGGAGAGGCAGTGGGGAATCAGGAGTGGCTGGTTTTATTTCTAACTAAGCCACAAACTCAGCAGTATGTCAAGGATAATAATTCTTACCTACTTCCAACTTTATTCCCAGGATGCTGGAAATGACTAAGACATCAGACAGTAAACTATAATACCCAGGAAGTTAAACAGTGACTTGTATGTGTAGACTCAGGAAAAAGACAGGAGTACCTGAGAGAATTTACTACTACAGCAAGGCCTCACGTTTTTATTGGCTTTTCATGAGAAAGGTGTGGAATGGGGAGAGACACAGTGGAGTTTTGGCTTTAAGTTGATGCCTGAATACATTTAAGCTAGGCAACCAATAGGGGAATTGAATAAGGAGGTGAGGTAGGAGAAGCTCAGATAATGGTGTACAGGTTAATAAATACGAGGAGGAAGGGGAGCCTGGGTGGTTCAGTCTGTTAAGCATCTGACTCTTAGTTTCAGCTCAGGGCATGATCTCACATTTCATGAGTTTGAGTCCCTCAACAGGCTCTGCACTGCCAGCACAGAGCCTGCTCGGGATTCTCTCTCTGTCCCTCCCCTGCTCTCTCTCTCTCTCTCAAAACAAATAAATAAACTTAAAAAAAATAAGTATGAGGAGGAAGAATATTTTATGTGACATGTAGAGTTGGGAGGGGACAGATGGGCTTGGAACATTATGTCAAGACTGCGGTTGTAGTAGATGGCTTGCAAAAATTGCTGAGATTATTCCCCCATTTCTGTTCATATACTCCCCTTTGTCTTTGTTTTGTTTTGTTTTGTTTTGTTTTGTTTTGTTTTGTTTTAAGTAGGCTCCATGCCCAACACGGGGCTTGAACTCACAACCTCAGGATCAACAGTTGCATGCTCTACTGACTGAGCCAACCAGATGCCCCCATACGCACCCCTTTGCCAATCCTCCCACTGAGAGGTGAAGTGTATTTCCTTACTCCTTGAATCTGGACCAGCTTTGCAACCACTTCCTTTGACCAATAGAATGTAGCAGAAATGACATAGACTTCTGGGCCTAAGCCAGGAGACACCCTACAGCTCCCACTCTTGCCCTCTTTGAATGCCACCCCTGTGAAGAAGCCCAGGCTAGCCTCTTCGAGGGTGAGAGACAATGGGGAGAGAGGCCCAGGAGCTAGCCAACACCAATATCAGGCATGTGAATGGGGCCATAAGACAGTCCAGTCCCAGCCTATCTACCAGCTGATATAGTCATGCCAGTGACCCCAGATGAGGCTGGCAGAAAACTGCCTAGCTGAGCCCAGCCCAAACTGCCCACAGAATTGTGAGCAAAGGGATGGTTAGCACTTAAAGCCATTACATTTTGAGGTTTGTTAAGCTGCCATAAACAACTGATCTAGAAGTTGATACTAGAAGTAAGGTCTGCCATAAATAACCCCAAACTCCTAGACACATAGTGAGGAAGCTGCCAGAAAAGTCTGTAGTCTCAGGAGCAAAAGGTTGCCTACAATAACTCAGAAAGTAGAAAATGTATCCGACAAGCTGAGTAAGGAGATTCTCTCCTAGAGAAAGAAATAAGCTCAAGGAGAAACTATGCAGTGTGCAAGCAGAATTAGAGGGAATATAGGGGCACCTGGGTGGCTCAGTCAGTTAAACATCCGACTTCAGCTCAGGTCAGATCTCATGGCTCGTTGAGTTCAAGTGCCACGTAGGGCTCTATGCTGACAGCTCAGAGCCTGGAGCCTGCTTCAGAATCTGTGTCTCCCTCTCTCTCTGTCCTTTCCCCACTTGCCCTCTGTCTCTTTCTCTCTCTCAAATATAAATAAACATTTAAAAAAAAAAAAAAGAGGGAATGTAGAAGGCCTGCTACGTGCTTGGTTGAAAAACAATCATTTTTCACCAAGTGTCTCCATTTGGCAAAAGAGTCTCAGAGTGATAAATGCCTTCATGAAACCAAAGATGTCGCTTGAATACCTTCTATGAATACCTCAGAAAACTCAGTAGACCGTCTCAACTGGACAAAAGAACTCCCCAAATATATTTTTTTTAAGTTTATAATTTTTGAGAGAGAAAGAAAGAGAGAGTGCAGGGGGAGGGGCAGAGAGAGAAGGGGAGAGAGAGAATCCCAAGCAGGCTCCACACTGTCAGTGCACAGAGCCTGATGTGGGGCTTGAACCCATGATCTGTGAGATTATGGCCTGAGCCCAAGTGGGATGCTCCACTGACTGAGCCACCCAGGTGCCCCAGGAACTCTCCAAATCTTAAAACCATTTTCCGGCAGCTGCTTGACTCATGGCCTAAAGTGAAGAGAGGTCTATCTACTGGAGCGGACTGCAGGCTGCCGTACCAGAAATCCACACCGTTGTTAAGGGGGGCATACCATATGACACTAAAAAGGAGAGAGTACATTCAAAACAGAAAGAGTCTTCTGGGTCCCCAACTTTCTAGGGCAGGAAGCAAGCTGAGAATGCTATTCAGCAATTCTTAGAGGAGAGGAAATAACATCTGAGAAAGCACAGCCAAGAGCCCAGAGGGGAGAACCAAGAGTCAAGAGGAACGGTGAACTAAGATACTACTCCCAGGGAGCAAAACTGAGGAAAATTCCTGCCCTTACGGTAGAGGAGCCTGAGAATATGTGTCCAGCTGGGTCTCAGAATTGTCAAGGACTCACAACTGTCACGTGCCTCTAGTTTTCCCTTTCTGGGTGGGGGCCCACAGCATTGTCTGCATCTCTCACCATAGTATATAACTAAAAATACACATTCTCTGCACCATTCTGGTCCTCAGTGCACTGTGGTGCTTTGTGTGATGTACCAGAGGGGCCTCATCCAGATCTGGCCCTATTTTGAAGGACTCTCAGACTTCAGGCCAATGGGATGAGCCTTTCAGGGTTTTTATGGAGAAGGGATGTGATTGATTATGGCCGGAGGTGGACTTTGGTAGATTATTTGCAAAAAAATGGACACAACAACCTCTCCCATATCTGGATGCACATCCCTTTGCAGCAGGACGTGGCTGTGGTTCCCATCAAGAGGTAGAGCCTATTTTCCACGTTCTCAATCTGCAAAGGCAATTTGTGGCTCACATGCAACATTCAAGTCTAGGCTTTCAAGAGGCTTTGCGGCTTCTTGGACCGCTGCCACCTTGTGAGGAGGCCAGGCTAGCCTCCTGGAGGATGAGAGGGCACGCAAAGAGCCGCACCAATGCCATACATGTGAGTGAAGACATTTGAGACCCCCTCATCCCAGCTGACCCACCAGCGGGCCCAGGCATGACCAGCAGAACTGCCCTGCTGAGCCCAAACCAAATTGCTGACCCCCAGAGTCACGAGTGAATAAGAATGGTTGTTTGAGGCCATTTGGGTTGATCTGCTACACGGTAGTAGATAGCTGATATGAGGGTAAATGTCTATCACAACGCTAAAAGGCTTTCTCACCTTCCTTCAAGGTAGTTCCTGGCTCACTAGGAAGTGAGCAAAATCAGGAGGGGCTCTGCCCCGGGTGTGGTTTCAGTTTCTCTGACTCTCCCCCTGGGAGGGAGGAGCATGTGCCCAGGTAGCTCTCCATTAACTCCTTTTGAGACTCAAGACTTCCTCGATAGTGGGTAATAATAACAGGCTGAGCACTTATTAGTGTCAGACATGGATGCCAAATGTTTTCCTTGAATCATCTCGTTTAACAACAGGTCCTATTGTACCTATTTTTGAGGTGGCTGATACCGAGAGAGGTTATTTGCTGCAAAATCAAAGCTAGCCTCACCCCAGAACCTTAACTACTGTGCCAGAGCCCCTGAGTCACTGAACACGGACACCAGTGTAGAGGCAGAGAGGAAAAGGTGAGCGGTGCAGGGCTCAGAGGTGCTCCCGGTTGCATATGGAAAAGATGTTCAGATGGTCCCTAACTTCAAACAGTCTTCTCTTTTCTACAGACTCCGATACCCCCACCCTGGTTAATTGATCAGTTTTCTGCAGCTGTAATATCTTTTGCAAATGACTTCTATTTTTTTTTATTTTTTTAATGTTTATTTATTTTTGAGAGAGAAAGAGAGACAGAACAAGCAGGGGAGGAGCAGAGAGAGAGAGAGAGAGAGAGAGGGAGCCTGAGGATCTGAAGCAGGCGCACTGTCAGCGCAGAGCCCGATGCGGGGCTAGAACTCACAAACCGTGAGATCATGACTTGCGCCAAAGTCAGATGGTTAACTGAGGTTTGTAAATGACTTCTAAAGCTTTATTTTAAGTTCAGAAACTCTGGGGATCCCTTTTGTAACCACCAGGTAAACCGAACGCAGGTCAGCACAGACTGTGGAAGAAAGACAACAAGCAGCTCATTTATTTCTCCAGCTCAAACTCCTCACCAACTCCTTGTCACACTTTTGTTCTTTTGCTCCTAGCAACCCACCATCAACTAGAAAGACAGCCACCTCCGTTTGATGCAGCAATTAAAGTCACAATGTGGATTCAGAATTCAGAACAAAGGCAGAGGCTTGTGTACTTGTGCCATAGCGAACTCCATAAGGCTCTCGTGCTGGCAGGCTTTATTTTAAAGAAACTTGATATAGAGTATAACCAATGCTTCTGGCTGTGCTGTGGGTCAAGTTCAAGTTCTCTGACATACAGCTCCCAGGGAGAGGAGCAAGAAAGAAATAGGAGGGAGGAAGTTTAGTAGACTTAGGAGAAATAGGGAAAAATCAAAATTAGGAAACAGACAACAAGGGGATAGTGGGAGAAAAATTAAAGGAGGTGGGAGCAGAAAGGATTTATTTAAAGAAAACAGTGAAATGAAGAAACAAGAGAAAATATACAACACTGGAAGCTACGGGAATGGAGCAGAATGAAAAATCGGGCTTTAGTAATGTGGCAGTTAAAAATAATATTAAAAAATCAGTCACGAGGATGTAATGTCCAGCACTATGACTCTAGGTACCAACACTGTATTCTATATTTGAAAGTTGCCGAAAGAGTAGATCTTTAAATTCTCATCACAAGAAAAAAGAAATTTTTGTCATTGTGGGGTGATGGATATTAGCTAGACTTACTGTGATGATCATTTTGCAATATGTACAAATATCAAATCATCATGTGGTACACATGAAACTAATATGTATCAATCATAGCTCATTTAAAAAAATTTTTGAGCTCTGTTCTCTAAATTTCTCCCTCCCACCACAAGGCACAAAGCTAACATGAAATATAGATCTCTGCAGAACCGGCATCCTCCACTCCCAACACACGCACACACACACTCGCACACACACACACCGCATACCATATGCACAAGACACGTACCACATACACAGCACACATAACCATATACACAACACAACACACACACACAACACACATGCCATGCACACAACACAGACACACACCAAACACACAACACATACCACCTATGACACAAACAATACACACACATACAGCGATAGGAATGGGTCAAGGAGCCTAGATTCTGTGCAGGCACGTCTTGTGGTCAGTTCCCTGACACCCCCATCATCTCCAAGAGACCCACAGCCTTCCAGGTCTCCTTAGCAAAGGACAGACATGCTAGTCTCTGCCGAGCCCTGTGATGTTGTCATCTCCCAAACATTTTCGTAAGATAGCAAGTTAGGGACCAGTGTGTTCAAAGGGAGGATTTAGTCTATTTACAGATTCATATCAGTGGGTGGCCAACTTAGTTTGAATCTTGATAGAGGACAGGAAAACAAGAAGGCTGGCTTGCCCCAGCAGAGGTTTTCAAGTATCCATTTGGAAAATGCGTGAAGTATTTCCAGAGGAGTCTGCCTGTCCGTTCCAAGTCCTATAGGAACCATGGTTAACACGGGGTACACTTCAGATTTTACTTTTCTGAGCCTTCGAGCAAATAAGAGAAGATCCTACAAAGAACCTGTTAATAAATACTTTTTGGTAGTTTAAGGAGCTATTTTTGTCTTTTCTCCTTTAAAAAAAGTGTTTTCCCAGAATGAATGAAAAAGAAACACAAAGTGTTATATACCAAAGGAGGGAACTAAATACAGCGTCTTCACCCTTCCAACGTTTAATGTCGGCAAAGTTTATACACTTTCCATATTGGATTGTGAGATACCCGATTTACCTAAATTGTTTACACTCTCCAAATGTCCAGAAAGCACAGCAAACCAAATAAGAAATGCTAACAAAAAGCAAGAAACGGTCCTGGTGCCTTTACTTCATCTGTCATACCACCATCTTCCACCCATGTCCATCCCCAACCCTGGCTTCACTGGAAGAGACAAAGAGGGGTCTGGGCGTCGGATGAGATTCTGCCTTTATAACAGAGCAAATAGAGAAACACCTCCACCATCTGGGTCCTACCCAGAGACGTAATTGAGGTGCTTGTGCGATGCCCAGGTTCCCATTGGCCTCAGCAAACACTGCCTTATTCATCACCATGCTCGTGTGAGCAAAGGGAACAGAACCACTAGGATCCTCTGTTCCACGGGTGGAAAAACAAACAGAGTGGCAAGGAGCTGTGGCAAAGGTCACACCCACAGTTGGAAGCCCAAACTAGTGCCAGAGGGGCAGACTGCTATGGGCCCCGGGCGCATCCAGTATTTTCACTGTGAACATCTTTGCCACAAGCATTTTCACACCAAACATTTTTGCCACCTAACTAATTGGCTATGAGGCAGTTTTGCCGTAAGAGATAAAATCACGAAAAATAAAAGAGGGATATTCATCAAAATGGGCATAATGGAACATGAAAAATGAATAACAAAAGCAAAAAGACTTTACTGCAAAATACAAAATATTTTAATGCACTTAAAATGTGTGTAAATTCATGGTAATACTGCTCAAATAACCGATTTTATTTTGTGGATTGTACCTAAGCACAGTCTTCAACGTCTTTCATTCATTCATAGTGTTACACATTTTTTGCTTGCTGATTTCTCTCTTCATTGGGCATCTTTCCCTCTCTTTTTTTTTTTTTCACTAAAATTTCTTCCCTCATGGAGCATCTGGGTGGCTCAGTTGGTTGAGCATTGGACTCTTGATTTCAGCTTGTGTCGTGATCTCACGGTCGTGGAATGGAGCCCCACATCAGGCTCAGCACTGAATGTGGAGCCTGCATAAGATTCTCAATTTCTCTCTCTTTCTCTCTCTCTCTCTCTCCCCCTCTGCCCCTCTCCCTGGCTCGCATGTGCTCTCTCTCTCTCTCTAAAAATAAAAAATAAAATAAAAATAAATAAATAAATAAATAAATAAATAAAATTTCTTCCCTCAACAAGGGAAGTATCAGTTTCCAATATCAGGATGCTTATTTGTAACTGAGCTTTGTATGGCGTTGTGAAAGCCTTCTACACTATCGTTTGTTATTGGCATATTGTCACATGTTCATTAATGATTGCAAAGTTCGATGGGAAATGTGCATTCAAAACTCTCTGCCACGGTATAGATCATGATGGTGGCTAAGATTTATATAAAAGTGGGAGTGTTGTGTCAATGGAGAGATGACACCCAACCGTCAGCCAGTTGATGAAACCAACAAACTGTCAAACCAAACGGTTAACCGGTTTTTTTTCTATCTTTTATGGCAAAGTTGCATTACAGCCAATTCGTTATATGGCGAAAACATTTGTGGCAAAGATGCTTACGGCAAAACTCCCTAGAACCAGGTCCGGAACCCCAGGGAAGCTGGAACTGAAATGAGCGGTTGCTAGCAGCATGAACTCCTGTTACAAGTCCACACCTTGGGATTCATTGCTTGCTCCATTCCCTCAGTGATAAGGCAGCCCCGTTTCAGAGTGCCCATTAACCCAAAAGTACAGAAGGAAGAGAGGGAGGGAGAGAGGAACACTGGCATTTTTCTGCAAGCCTTTTAAATTTTCTCATGCCACAGGAAGCAAACATTTTGTGTAATTTTCCAGTGGCCTTGATTAAACACGTTTGTAATTCAATACAACTGTAGCTTGAAGAAATTAAAGGCCATGCCAGTCTTACCAAATGTTTGGTCCCAGCTAGAGATCCAGAAAGATTAAGCACTCAAGACGTGCCCAGCTTACTTCTGTGGAGTCTATTCTTTCAGAGTGTCCCCTCCTTTGTTTAGTACGCAAGGCCATTTATAATCTGTCCCTGATCTACCTTTCTCACTGTCCCTGTCACTTCCTGCTTACACATATCACTCATGCCAGCCATCCTCTGGTACAAGCCACGGACCTTCTGTGCAGCCTTCTGACCATTTCCAGCTCTCTCTCACATTCTCTGCTTATCTATATCTGGCTCCTTCTTCAGAATCTAACAGACACACTCCATCTTGAAGAAAACTTCCTTCACCATCTAGTCCTCTGAACTCCAAACATTTGTCCCAGTCCAGGTCAGGTCATTCGTGTAGGAATACATTCGGGCAGCACCCCTTGCCAGCCAGTGACTTGGGTGTGTCCTCGGCCTCTCTGAGCCCCTTCCTCCTTAACATGAAATCGCATACCCTTCTCAATGGAGTTTTGTGAAGATGAAGCAAGGCGGTCTATGAAGGTGCCCGGTGCAGTGTCTGGAACACTGGTGGGCCCCTCGTGAATGCATTTTCCCACTGCCTGCGCCAGGCACAGCACTAGGCACAGGGAGAATGTGTGCCTGACGTTGCATATGGGCAATGAGTGGACTTGTGTAAATTTGAGCAAATTTTTAAATTTCTCTGTGTCTCACTGTCCTCATCTTGAAAACGGGGTGGTTGATAACATTTCCACGACAGCCTGTATTATAACCTTAAAGGAGTTAGTAGCCAGAAAGGGCTTAGAATGTTGCCTGGGGAGTAGTGAATGTTCAGTAAGTCTTAGCCATAATGCAGATGCAGGCAGAGGGAGTAGCATGGTGAGCAAGACAGATGTGGATTCTGTCTTCATAGAGCGAGTAGAAGATAAGACACAAATACATTTGTGCTACAATACAACCCATTTGGTATTTGACATATGTTATCTTGAGTTGTTAGTTATCTATTTACATGTATGTCTTGTCCCCTATCAAGATGGCAAATTTATTGAGGGAGGAGGGCCTGGATCCAATTCTGCCACATCCCCTATGCTGTCCAGAGTGTCATGTATATGGCAGGCATTCGATAATATTTATTGCTAATTACCTAAAAGATTGATCTTTCCTCTGCAATAAAAACTTTATTATGAAGATCCTATTCATCAGTGAGGATCTATGGCTTTCTCTCTTAGTGTGTTCAAAGCAACGTGTGAAAAATTAACACATAATTACTCTCCTGTGGACCCCAGGACCTCCGAGTCTCCCCCACCTATAAATTCATCATCATGGGGTTGACACACCTAGAGTTCAGACACCATCAACCTGCAGTTAAAGCTGGTCACTGGTCCTCCAAACGGCATTTTTCCAACGAAGCAACAACAATAACAACACATTATCCCACTTAACCCTGACAATACCCTATGAGGCAGGGACTGTTACCATCCACATTTTATAGGCGGGGAAATTGAAGCTTATAGAGCCAAGGTTGTTTGCCCACAGCCACACGTGAGTGGTGGAGCTGAGATCTGAACCCAGGCAGTCTGGGGAGCCTGCACCCCTATGCCAGACTGCCTGGGCTGGTGACAAAAAGACAGCTTGGCCTCTTCTAACAAGAAGGCGGCCACAGATAAGAACCAACGGCAAGTCCCCAAGGGAAGATCTTTATGGTGGAGACTTCTTTTCTCACAGCCATGGTCACAGGTGGCCATTTTCCCGTGGGGCTTATGGCAGCTGGGCTGGGAATCCTGTCCAAGTCTCTTGCTTGGGGCCTCCACACAAAGCCCTCACCAAGAGTCCCAGCCGGGGCCTCCCACCTAGGACTCCCCACCCAGGGCCCTCACCAAGGTCCCCCACCCAGAGTTCCCCACCCAAGGCCTCCTATCCAGGACCCCCTTCCAAGGCCTCCCACCCACAGCCCCTCAGCCAGGGCCCCCCACTCAGGGCCCTCTGGAACAGAAACAGTGATCCACCTCTTCCTTCCTTCCCTTTGTACTGTCTCTTCTTGGTAATTTTTTTTTTTTTTAATTTATGATTTTCAGCCCAGCCGGTTGTTAGCCTGCTGTGTTTGGAAATGGTAGATGATTAAACCTCCCGACCAGGTGTAAATGCAACCTTTGTCATCCTGGAGGCTGGGAGAATTACCTTGTTGGGCTGCAACCTACCTCTGGCTCCAAACTTTCTGCCCTAGCAAGACCCTCTTACGGGCCAAGGTCTACGAGGCTTAGGTCTCCCAACTGATTTCCCTGCTCTGAGCCCAGTTCAGAAGCGAGACATTTCAGATGTACCACATAGCCACAAAAACACTGAAGAGAGCCAAAATTCAGGGGAAACATCAAGCCTTCTCTCTCTCTCTCTCTCCTCTCTCTCTCTTTAGGGAATTTTTGCCAGGTAAATAATAAAAATATGTAATCATTGACTAGGTCTTTATACCTGACCGAAGATACGTTTGTATTTCTGTTGCCGGTAAATATTCCCACCAGTCCCTTAGCCTCGGTAGCCACCCTGTGGCCCTCAGAGTCCTCTTGTCCACTCGTCCACTCAGATGTGGCTTCTGGCTTGAGTCCTAGGGAGCTACGGCCAGATAGAGAGGCCAGAACAAGCCCCAAAGCAGCAGCTGAGGAGGCCACTCCTAGAAATGGGCTTACGAGCTCCCCTGCTCAAGGAAGCCCCTACAGTTAGCCGCAGGCCTTGGTTGTGGCCCTTGACGGGGAGAGACCAAGCCAGGATTCCCCTGCCATGCCATTGCTAAACCCACAACAGGAGTTCTGGACCTGCGTGCGTTAAGGGCATCGGTGGCCCCGTGCTCCTGCAGAATCAGCCAGAAGCTTTGTGTTGACTTTTTCAGGCCGAGTTCTCACCAACAGACATGGGCTTCAGGAAGGTTACTGCTGAACAAATAGCATGTAGTGAGTGCGTTTTCCATGCACGTTCCCAACGTGCTGAGCTTGGCTACTGCTCAAGGTGAGCCAAAGACAGCCAAACCTGTTCCCAGGCCGCTTTACTTTGTCAAAGTCCTCTTTCAGGAGCCTGGGGGCTGTCACTGGATTTCAGTATCATTAGGGCAGAGAAGTAAAATTCTACTTGGGAGTTCTCTAAGGGCAGTAAATAAATGTTTGTCAAAGACAGAATGAATAAATCAATAAATCAATTAACATGTGTTTAGTGAGCCGTCACCTTGAGCCTGGCCCCGAGTAACTCCCTGTGGAAGATTTGCCCACCCTCCAGTGGCAGCAGACAGATTGCAGGACAAAACCAACATCCATGGGATCACTCGAAGCCGCCCTACGACACATGACTATTCCTGCACTTAGAAATTTGCTTTCACTTTGTTCTAGTTCGGTCTTTGCAATTTACATTACAGGTCATGAAAGTCTTTGAATTTTGCAAAGGCTTTTGGTTGAAACCAATAGCATGTTAACCAGCAGCAGGGTGGTGATGTTCTGTAGCAACGGCAGGCATGTTCAGTGTGCAAGCAAAGCAGGAGATAAGAGAATGGGTTGGAGTGGCCTGTCGGTGAGCCTGGGTCACAGATGCAGGAACAGGAGACAGGATGGTCTCAGGCAGCGCGGGGAGCAGCGAGAGGGAGGCTATCTGAGACTGCAGACAGCCCCAACACTGCGGTGAAGGGTTTTTCTCAGCGGGGGAGAAGGAGTCAATCCTAAAGATATCTTGAAGAAGCAAAGCCAGAACAGAGACAGAATGGCGATGGGCAGGACTTCCAAGACAGTGGGCAGGGGAAGGAGGTTGGCACACTGACTCTGTCCTGAGAGATGGGGTGGGGGTATGAACACAGTCAGGAGACATGGGAAGGGGTGACGACAAGCAGGAATGGGACCCGCACCGGAGGTCTACTGAAATCTCGGCCCCTGCTGTCCTCTGAGAGGCAGAAGACTGCCACACTCCACTGCTTTTGGCCTCAGGATCTCCTTTTCTCTTTGTTCTCAAATTAGCCTCATTTTAGCCCAGATTTATCTCCTACTCAGCCTTTCCTCCTCTTCTAATGACTGATTATTCATGTTTGAGGAAGAGATGATGTCGCTGAAAAAAAAAGATACACTGATGAGATTTGTTCTCAACATGGAAAAGGCAGCCTCAGACACCATGGGGAGGTTGGTCTCTGAAAGTTTCGAGAATCCGTCTCCAAAAGGCCACTCCTCAGAGCACACCAGGTTTTTATACAGGTGATGTTTGAATGAAAAGATAGATAAGGGTGTTCTAAAGAAGGAAAGAAGGGGAAAAGAAATCACCTGAGGTGGTATTAGGAAGGAATGTGGGGCATCCATGGCAAGTAAGGGAGTGGCCATGATATAGGCTTGGCACAGTCCCCAAGAATGACTTCTGCCTGTAAAGTCCTTGTACTGGGTAGGAAGTAGATTAGGAACAACAGATACCAGCCTTGTAGTGGCTGATTGGATGGATGGACGGATGGATGGATGATTGATGGATGGAGTGATTTTAACATTCATATATTGATTCAGGCGTATTTGTGCCAAGTACTGTGCTAGGATAGGGGCACCCTTCAAGAAAAAGAAAACACAGTCACTGTGCTTTGGGGACCCAAAGTTTATGTGAAGAAACACAAGGACAAATAATCCCAACAATGTTAACTGTCCTGTAAAAAACGGTATGGTAACAAGGGACTGATTCTTCCTGGAGAAGGTGGGAAAATTCTGTGGATGAGGAGACATTTGAACAGAATCAAGGAGAGTAATAGTATGCATGTCGGTGTGCATACATGCACACACACACAAACGCACACATAAACACACACATATGCACATGCATAAGCATGCACACACACACAACACACACATATATACACATATAAACATACAACAAAGATTCACGCACATAAACACATGCATATGCACATAAACCCACACATGCATAAACACACATACACACACAAATGTACACACACATATACACACACACAGCAAAGATACATGTAGAACCCACCAAGTCAAGGGATTTTGGAAGCACAATGCAGGCCATAGGCTCGGTATGCGCAAAAGCAAGAGGGTATGACAGAGTCTGTGATGTTCTCAGAGAAATCAGAAAAGTTGTCAGAGGCTGGAACACGGTGTGTGACGGGAGAAAGTCAGGGAGGAGACAGGTGGTCCTGTGATGCCATTAACTGACATCAGGTACACAGGGGAAGAAACTTGTTGGCAAAATAATGAATCCTGTTTGGGACAGGCTTTTCCGTCACCACCTGTCTCCTCATCCTCCTCCCAAAGCAGCTGGAAAGACCCTTCCGAAGCCTTATCATTTGATCTACCACATTTTCCAGAGAGCAAAATGGACAATTGAGCATGAAACAGGATTGATCTCACCAGAGAGTTTCAGATGCCAGCATTTTAATTTACAGCCATCCTTCACTTTGGGAAAGGACTGCAAAGTGGTCAGTAGTCAGTCCTGTCCTAAAAGGTAGCACTCCTAAGTCCTTTGTTTAAAATTATTAAGACACTCTGGCAAAGGGACAAGCTGACATTCTAATACATGCTATACATTTGACACGTGATGGTGGACATTAAACAAATGTTTATCAGATGAATGACTGTAATGACTTTGTGCCAGGCCCCGTGCAATATGCTACAAGGGAAGTACAGTCCCTGCCATCAAGCACTTCGCAGTCTAGTGAGGAGGACAGGTGTGTAAACAAATTGTTACAGTGAGATTGCTGTCATCTAGGAAAAAAAACAGACACAAAATAAGAGCTCTTTATTGCTGAGGTACAAGGGGCAAGAGGACGTGTGTCCCAAGCCTTCGACAGGGCCCAGGGTGCCAAGCTGAAGAGTCTGATCTTTATCAGGGAGGCAACACGGAGCCACAAAAGAGTTTTAAGCAGAGGAGTGACATTATCAAGACTGCATTCTGGGACGGTCACTTTGGTGGCTGTGCAGGCAATAGCTTAGCTAAAGAAGACTGGGGAGAAGATAGGCCAACAAGGAGGAGGTTATTTCATATGTACAGATGATAAACGTTGACTTTCTGAACCAAGGGGACACAGGAGGGGACAAAAAGGAAGGCACACATTTGGGAGGTGTTTGGAAGGTAGGCACAATGGAGATTTGTGATGGATCTGATACAGGAGGTAAAGGAGAGGTTGTGTCAAGGGCCCCCCTGGTTTCCTGTTTGGGTAACCAGGTGGTTGGTAAAATACTACCAAGAGAGGAGATCAAGACAAAAGTCAATTTGAAGTGGGAAGGTGAGGATAGGAGGGAGAAGAAAGAATTCCAAATTGGACACGATGAGTTTGAGGAGCTGAGGGCCATGTCCATGTACATGGAGGGCCAGGGAAGTACCTGGGTATTCAAGACATCAGAAACAAAACAGGGCCAGTGGGACCCACTCACTGCATGACCTTGAGCCTCAGAGTCTTCATCTGAACAATGAAAGAGCACACTTGTATGTGGCTCCAGGGAGCATGAAAAGTGCATCCCTGGGGTGCCAGTGGATGGCTACAAATGAGTGTTCTTTCACATCAGAGGGAGTGTTCCAGACCCGTCAAAACTTTCTTGCACTGTGCCACATAGAAGAGTGTTTTCAACCATAACTTTCATGAGAAAGAGCCTCAAATGCCTGTTCCCAGGCCCCCAGAGTAGGCCTGAAGATAACACATCACTCAGGATGGCTCTGATGCCATCACTGGATCCCAATCTGGCCCCCAGAACCCCAAACATTGCTCACTCTCAGGTGCCATTTTTAATGAGCCCCTGAAAGGTGCCCTGTGTGGGAGTCCTCCCTCTCAGCATTCTCTAGGTAATAGCCTTCAGCAAGAGGAACGGTGGTGGGTGGGCTCAGGCTGACTTCTGTGGAGCCATAGCCTTTCAGCAGCCACTTCCAGGCCTCATGCCCTCTGGACTCAGGCAGAAATAATTCACATTCTTTACTGAATTATTAAGTATCAGACATCATAAGATATCTTCATGTTTCAACAAATAAAGCTGACACAATGGAATATCCATAAACAAAACAAAAACAAACAGACAAAAACTCAACCCATATCCATCCATCCCTTGCATCATATACAAAAGTTAACTTGATGTTTTTTAAATTATTTTATTTTATTTTATTATTTTGAGAGAGAGAGAGAGAGTACAAGTGGGGGAGAAGGGCAAAGGGGAGAGACAGAGAGAGAGAGAGAGAGAGAGAGAGAACTTCAAGCAGGTTCTATGCTCAGCTTGGAGCCTGATACGGGGCTTGATCCTACAACCACAGGATTATGAGCTGAGCTGAAACCAAGAGCCATATGCTCAACCTATTGAGCCACCCAGATCCTCCCAAAAATTATTTTGAAAAGGATCATAAACCTAACTATAAAACCTTAAACTATAAAATTTCTAAAAGAAAACATAGTTGAAAATCCTGATGACTTGGGGTTAGGCAAAAATTTCTTAGGCAGGACACTAAAAACACTAACGATTTTTTTTTTTTTTTAGGTCATCAGTTGAAACTTATCAAAATTTAAAATGCCTTTTCTTCCAAAGATGTGATTACGAAAATTAAAAGACAAGTTACGGACTGGGAGAAAATATTTGGAAAAGACATAGCTGATAATAAAAAAAAAAAGTAACTTAATTTAAAAATGGGCAAAATATGTGAACAGTTTACCAAAGAAGACAGGTAAATAAACACATTAAAAGATGTTCAACATCAATAGTCATTAAGGAAAGGCAAGTTAAAACCACAATGAGATAGCACTGCACACCTATTCAAATCGCTATACCAAAAAAAAAAAAAAAAAAGAGAGAGAGAAAGAAAGAAAGAGAGAAAGGAAAAAACAAGGAAAGGAGGAAGGGGGGGAGGGAGAGAGGAAGGAAGGAAGTGAAGGAAGGAAGGAAGGAAGGAAGGAAGGAAGGAAGGAAGGGAGGATACACAAAATTAATGTAAAAACATGTACAGGTATTCACAACAGTAAAAAGCTAGAAATAATTTATTCAACTAGCGAATGGGTAAAAAACCTATGGCACATGAATGCTTACTTCCAGACCCCTTCCATCCCTACTGCTTAGCAGTAAAGAGGAACAAAATATGGATGCATGCAGCAAAATGATGAGTCTCAGATGCATTATGGTAAGTGAAAGAAATTGGACTCAGAAGACGACACACCACAAGATTCCATCTATGAACCATCTGGAAAAGACAAAACTACAGGACAGAACACAGATCAATAGTTGACCGGGGCTGGGGGTGGGGGTTTGATGACAAAAAGGCACAAAGGAACATTTAAGACTGATAGCGATGTCCTATATCCCTGGCTGTGGCGGTGGTTACACAGCTGTGTGTATGTATCAGACTTCATGGAACCACCTCTAAAATGGATGGATTTTATTGTAATGTAAAATAGATCTCAATAAACCTGACTTAAAGGGGTTGGATATGACAAAAAGTACATTTCTGGGATTTCCTCTTTCACGTCCAAGATAATGTGTTTATGCACATTCCTCACCAAACTCCCCAACATGATGTGGAACAGAGTTTGTTGTTGTTGTTGTTTTTATTATTTTTAAGTTTATTTATTTTGAGAGAGCATGACAGCATGAGTGGGGGAGGGGTAGAGAGAGGGAGAGAGAATTCCAAGCAGGCTCCGTGCTGACACAGCACAGATCCTGACATGGGGCTGGAACCCACAAACTGTGAGATCATGACCTAAGCTGAAATCAAGAGTCAGACACTCAATCGACTAAGCCACCCAGGCGCCCCGATTTGGAACAGAGTTTTATGCTTCTCTTTCCACAACAGGATGGACAAACTGAGAATGGAAGTGTAATAGCTGAACTCCAGCAGCTTGTTTCTCCTCGGTTTGTGCTTCACTTCAGCCAAACATTTTATGAAACTTCACATTTGTGTGTGTACGTACACACTCCCAACCACAAGGATTTGGACCCAACATCCTAGAGGGGTCTTCCTAGCTCCACTTGTGCACTGCTGTTGGAAATGTAAATGGATACAGGCTTTGTGGATGGCAATCTGTATTAAAAGTGCTAAAAATGCTCACTTTTTTTTCCACCCTGAAGTTCCACTTTATCCTAGGGAATTAATCAGACAAGTAAGTATATAGGAAATAATAGTAATAGCTGTAAACAGTGGCAACTTACAAGGGTGATAGTTCATAATAGTTCATAGTTCATATCAAAATGCTTAGAAACACAGACTCAAGCTAAACTGGCTGGTTTGAATGCAACTTTGCCACTGTGTGACTTTGAGATAAGTTACTAAACTTCTCTGTGCCACAGTTTCATCATCTGTGAAATGGGGGTAATAATAGTACCTATATCTTAGGGTTGTTAAATGAGATAACATATGTAAAGGCCCATAGTAACCTTTCTAAAATATTAGCTGCTATTATGAGCTGAATTGTGTTCCTCAAAATTCATATATTGAAATCCTAACTCCGAAAACCTCAGAATGTGAGTATATTTGTGGATAGGGTCTTTAAAGAAGTACTTAAGTGAGGGGCACCTGGGTGGCTCAGTCAGTTAAGTGTCCGACTTTGGTTCAGGTCATGCTCTCACGGTTTTTGAGTTCAAGCCCCGCATCAGGCTCTGTGCTAACAGCTTAGAGCCTGGAACCTGCTTTGGATTCTGTGTCTCCCTCTTTCTGCCCCTCCCCTGCTCACTCTCTGTCTTGCTCCAAAATAAATAAATATTTAAAAAATTAAAAAAAAAAAAGAAGTAGTTAAGTGGAAATGAGGATATTAGGGTGGACCCTAATCCCATATGACTGGTGTCCTTACAAGAAGAGGAAATGTGAACACACACAGGAACAGAAGGAAGGTCACATGAAGACAGAGGAGAAGGCAGCCACTTATAAGCCAAAAAGAGAGGCCTCTGGAGAAATCAGCCCTGCAGACACCTTCATCTCAGACATCCAGCCTCCAGAACTTGCCAGAAGAAAGAAATTCCTGCTGTTTACACCACCCAGTCTGTGGCACTTTGCTACAGCAACCCTAGCAAGCAAATGCAGCTTTTAAATCACCAAATAGGGGAACTGGTTAAGTACATTTACAACATCATATGATGATCTGCTATGCAGCCACTACCCACAATGCTCTTGGTTTATATTTACTGATCTATAAAATACTATTCATGTGAGGGAAAACTGGCTATACAATAGTATGTATAGAACAACACTTTTTTTTGTTTATATATGTGTGTGAATGTATAAGTAAATATGGGAAGCCTCATTATCTTTGAGAGGGAAAATCTCATGGCATTTCTTTTCTTTTTGCTTATTTGCAGTTGCTAATTTTCTATTATGAGCAAAGATTGCTTATACATTACAAGGAAAAATATAGGTACTTTTGGAGCCAATCACGCTGGAGCTGGCCCCAGCTGACATCATTCAACAGGGACCCCAGACAAGATGGAGGAATGTAGGAGTCAATGGGTCCATGTCCAACTTCAGGTTGGAAGGGTGTGGGCAGGTCACCCCCACTGGAAAAACCCAAGTCAATTCTGGAGAATTCGAGGTGCCTGGGTGGCTCAGTTGATTGAGCGTCCGACTTCGGCTCAGGTCATGATCTCCTGGTTTGCAAGTTCTAGCCCCACGTCGGGCTCTGTGCTGACAGCTCAGAGCCTGGAGCCTGCTTCAGATTCTGTGTCTTTCTCTCTCTCCACCCCTCCCCTGCTCATTCTCTCTCTCTCTCTCTCTCTCTCTCTCTCTCTCTCTCAAAAATAAACATTAACATTTTTTTTTTTAATTCTGGAGAATTCATTTCTGACCAAAGATTCCAGCACAGATTCAAAATAGAGCTCCCCACCATTCGTTCACTGCCCAGCTCCTCCCTCCCCCATTCCTGTCTTTCTGGAAAGCCCATGAGTTATAAACACAGTGTGCCAGGCTCCAGGGGCCAGGATCAGCCTGTAAGACATTTAGATTTGCCCCTGGGATTAATGACTTCAAGAAGCGTTTGCCAGGAACTCTTCAAAGTTGAAAACAGAAGCCCTGGAGCATTAAATATAAATAAATACTTAGTCGATTGGTTTCTTCCTTGCTTTTCAAAGGGCAATTTACTTCCTGGATTATCATTACAGTAGTCTGCTCTCTCCGGAAACCAAGATTATTCAAGGGCCACAGCTCAGAGTTGGGGAAAAAGAAAAAAAAAAAAAACAAAAAAACTAAAGATCACCTTGTTACATAGTTCTGCTGTGTGCTGTATTTCCTTGTAGTTAGTTGGTCTGCATCTGGAAAGGCAGAAGAAAAAGCATTATTGTGGTGTGTGCCCCACCTCAGGCATATTGTTTCTGACTACAGACGTGTATTTGTCTCCCTTCGAGGTATATTAACTCCATTTGAGGGAGGTTAAAAAAAACTGCCCAGTTTCTCTATGTTAACAAGAAAGCAGGTGTCTGTCCCTGCAGCTCAGGTGGAAATTCAATTCAACAAACATTCAATGAGCTTCTAGAATGTGCCCGAAACTGTGTGGAGGCCACAGAGAGTGCTATGATTTAAGACCTGGTGCCCATTGTCAGAAAATCTGCCATCCATCATGAAAACTTGAATGACAGTACAAGGCCAAGGAGATAGTTATCACAACAGCATGGGTTTTTAACTGAGGCCAACAGACGGCCCCCTGGTCTGTGACCTGCAGACGCAGCTGCCAAAGTGCGCATGTGTGTGCCTAGAGACCTGCCCCCGGGAAGAGGGCCAGACAGTTCTTGCTTCTCACAGGGCTGTGGGACCCACAAGATAAGAGACTTCAGGAATAAAGGGGAGATGCACTCTGACACCTTCCCTTGCACCCTGCATCATTTTGTGGTGAGGTGGTGACCCTGAGACAGGATCGAGGGAGTGTGACCGTTCAATTCCGTTTCGGGAAGGGTTCTTCCATATTCTGAGAGACCCCCTCACATTATCACCTCCCCACAGGCAATCTTGGAGCTGACAACATTAGGTCTTGTCCTCCTGGAAAAGCACCCATATTCATGTTGACAGATTTTGGGGTGTCTTCAAAAGTGTTCCAGACTTTGCATCACTTCCGCTGCTGTGAAAAGCCTCATTGCCTACCTTGCATCTGGTATTTCTCATGGGATTCTGACCCACGTGAAAAACCTGTTCCCAAAATCACAGAAGGGATAATTCACATAATCACATAATTCTAAGGTGGTTTTTCTTACCCCAAAGAACGTTCCTGAAAACTCTAAGTAAACTTTGCAGAGTGATACCAGAATTACCCCAACCATCTCACAGCTGCACTTTCCCAACCCTAAAGGGAGGTGCTGGTGACAGATTGGTTCTGTGATCTCATCGGCTAGAACGGGAGACAAACCACCCCAATGTTCATTTGGGGGCTTTGTACAAAGGAGAATTCTTGACCTTGAAAGTGTTGAAAAAACTGGCCTTCCCATCTCATCAATTCTGTTTTTCATTCTCCTTCCAGCAAACAAATACCTTTTATTTGGAGATTTTCCATATGCTATTTAATTTACTTAGAATGCCTTTTCTCTTTTTGATGACTATCAGCCACGTTTCCTTCAAAATCTGGTTCAGAATGTTCCCTCTTCACAAACACTCCAGTCAAACCCAGACACCTCTGATCACTCCACTGCTTACATTCCTTGAAGGCCCGCTAGCACCAAATCCACTGTAGACAGCGATTCGGCAGGCCGTTCATGCGACGCACACATTATGTGCCACACACTGAAATGAGGAATTCCATTTAAATTCTACATCGATCCTGCAAAGTACAGTTATTTTTTTAAGCTTATTTATTTTGAGAGGCAGGGAGGGGCAGAGAGAGAGGGAGAGACAGAGAACCCCAAGCAGAGATCAAGCCTTCTCAGAGCTTGGGCTCACCTAGCCCACTCTCAACCCCACGAGTTAGGGGATCAGCTTTTGGTGAACCATCCAGATGGAACCCATAATTTTTTTCTTTCTAGTTCATGTTAGCATATAGTAGCATTCCCTTTTTTTTTTTTTTTTTTTTTTTTGAGTATTGTTGACACACAGTGTTCTGTTAGTTTCAGGTGATATCCCTCTTCTGTGCATGTAACTTGCCTGCTTCCCTTGGTAAGTGATAACATCCGATTCCAAATCCCCAGGCTAGACCCATCTCTAGGGCCCAGGGGTCAGTCTCATGGGGATCTGGTCCAGACTCCTCACCATCATCACACCCAATGTCAGGTTCAGCAAGCTTGTCCTAAAATGTGCTTCCCCACCCCCAGTAATCTTTATTTTGGTAAAAGGCTTCACCCAGTCACCCCTTAGTGTTGGGGGGAGGGCAGCCTCCACAGCTCTACACCCCCTCCCTTCTATTCCCCACATGCCCTCTGCCCACCCCTTCCCTGCACTCTCACCTCTGCCACCTTGGCTGAGGCTCTCAGCCCCTCTCCCCTCTCAACAGTGAGCCTGCCTTCCTCCCTGGTATTGGCTCTCAGAAGTAAGTCCAGACTCCTTAGTTTGGCAAAAATTTTTAAATAAAATAAAATTAAAAAGTCTCCAGGGCACACCTGGGTAGCTTAGTTGGTTAAGCAGCTGACTTCAGCTCAGATCATGATCTCAGGATTTGTGAGTTCAAGCCCCACATTGGGCTGTCTGCTGTCAGTACAGAGCCCACTTTGGATCATCTGTCTCCTTCTCTCTCTGCCCCTTCCCCACTCATGTGTGTGCTCTCTCTTTCTCTCTCTCAAAAATAAACATTAAAAAAATTTTTTTAAGTCTCCATGACCCAACAACCCTGCTCAGACTTGAGATGCAGCATTTCAACAGAGTAGAAACAGGGAATTAAACTGAACTAGGAGGCTATCAGGGAAAAAGACTCACAAGTGTGCTGTGTTAAGGATGAAAAAATATAAGCTTATGCAGAACAAAATAAGAATAACTTGACTTAATGGCTATTTCCAAAAAACAACCACCCTAGGGTTTCTGACAACTGTAAATCCAATATGTGACAACAAGATGCTGTCACCATCCACAAAAATGCCGCTCCCTGGTCCTGCTCTCTGGGTGATACATTTTTAAGTGGAATGTTGGCATCCTGGAGTTTTCCCAGAGGAGGATGGCTAAAGGCAGTGAGATTCTGCAGACCTAGCCAGGTACAGAAGTGTTCATTTGTTTGACTTTCATTCAATGAAATTGAGATGTGTCCTTGACCATCATAGGCCATGCTTTAAATCACAAAAGTAAGTTATGAAACCTAATAGAGCTTCAAGATCACTCTCTTCCCCCAAGACTCTAGATCCCCCTTACCCTGTTCCACATTTCCCCATTTTCAACAGCACTTATCTCTTTCTGACATACTATGTAATTTCTTTGTTTATTATGTTTTTTATTGTCTGTCTTCTCCTGCTAGTTCATCACCTCCAAAAAGGCAGAGATCTTGGTTGGCTTTATTCAGGAATGGCTCCCAAGTGCCTGCAGTAGTACCTGGCACATAGCAGGCACTCAATAGATAAAGGATAGAGATAGTATATATACATATATGTATATGTATATATACATATGTATATATACTATATATGTATACTATACATGTATATACATATGTATATATACATATGTATATATACTATATATGTATACTATATATACATATATATGTATATATGTATATATAGTATACATATATAGTATGTATATATGTATATATGTATATATAGTATACATATATAGTATAGTATATATGTATATATGTATATATAGTATACATATATAGTATATATATGTATATACACATATATATGTGTGTATATATATATATATACACTACATAAATGATAGTCTAGTGGAGGCTTACATGGAATTCTGCCCATCAATTTTGTTTCTCTCCCTTTCAGCAAAATTGGAAAGTGTGCCTTCTATGTTTTCACCCAAACTGCTAATTTAATGTGCCTTCTATATTTTCACCCAAGTTGTTGGAAAGTGTGGGACTATAGGTATGCTGATGCATATGCCCCAAGACTGTGTACAAGGATATTCATGGCCACAGGGTCAGACAGAACAAAAGATTACCTGCCCCTGTCAATCGATAGAGCTCTGATATGCTCATGTAATAGACTATCATGCAGGTTTGTTTTTTTCCCCCAAGTGATATGAAGGTACTTATTTATCAGATCTATGGGTACTGGTTTGACCTGATCTCCAAGACATATTATTAGATAAACAAAATGGATTTCTTTTTTTTTTTTTTTATGGCTGATTAAATCCTGCCTTTTGCAACAATATGGATGGATCTTGAAGGCGTTATGCTAAGTGAAAAAAGTCAGGTGGAGAAAGACAAATACCATATGATATCACTTATGTGTAGAATCTAAAAAAGTAGGGCTCCTAGAAACAGAGAATAAAATGATGGTACCAGGAGTTGGGGGGATGAAGGAAACAGGAAGATGGTGGTCAAAAGTTACAAACCCAGTTACAAAGTGAATACATTCTGGAGGTCTAATGCACAGCATGCTGACTATAGTTAACAATACTTTAATACTTTAATGTTGTATTATATACTTTAAAGTTGCTAAGAGAGTAGATCTTTTTTTTTATGCCAGGAGAGTAGATCTTAAATACTTTCACCACACACATGTGAGCTCACACACACACAAAAAGGTAATTACGTGAGGTGATAGAGATGTTAATTATCCTCACTGAGATAATCATTTCACAATTTATATGTGTATCAAATCATCACGTTGTACCCCATAAACCTACATGACATTATATGTCAGTTATATCTCAAGAAAGCTGGGGGAGGGTGCAAAGTGCATAACAGCATTTATTATCCTTCTGTGCCTTTTGTAATCTGAAAAAATTATTATATCAGCCTTGCCCCTGCTTTTGCTTTTTGCTTTGGTTTCTTTGCTTGGATTTTGGTGGTTGCATTAGTATTTATTTTATGGGTTTGTTTAGGAATAATTGAAGAACGAAATATTAATCAAGCCCCACAGTATGTCAAGCAGGTGCTAGAACATTTAAATATGCTATTTCCTTTAATCCTAGGACATAGTGATCACTATTTCTATTTCGCAGTTGAAGAAATTGAGACTCAGTGGCTTGCCCAGGATCACATAGCTCCTGGATTCTACTGGACCTCACCCCTCCATCCCCACACCTCTGTCAGGGCACAGTCTGCCCATGCATTTCTCTGCATCTCATCCCAGTACACAGACTATGCCACGGGCCACTCCACTGGAGCATCATGGTCTTCAAGGCACTCTGTCTTCCTGGCTTGTAGGAGCCTGGCGCAGCCTGGCAGGCTCCTCCTCCCCTCTCCTCCCCCTACCCCCCCCCCCCCCCCCCACAGAGATGTGGAATGAGGAGGCATTGCCACAGCCCAGTCCGAGAGCTGGAGTCTGGCAGGTTTGTCTCTCACCTGCCCAGGAATCAGAACCTTGCAGACATGCAAGTCTGCCCAACTGGGAGAACGGCCACCAGCCCTGCTATGACATGCAGGAGACCTGGTGCCTGCTCCTCCCACCAGCCTGCCTACCAGCAGTTGGGTTGCCTCGCCTACTTCAGGGCTACAGGGAGGAGAGAAGCCTCATGCCATCAGGGCAGCCTCAATATCAAGATGAGCTCTGTTATGTCTAAGGCAGAAGGCTGGAATTTAGTTAATTTTATCATTTTTAGGTAATACAACTGTTTTAATGAAAAGAGGTGACCTTGGGGCTGGTGGCGTCACAGATAAGGAGTGTGGACAGCAGCAGATGGGTGACCTTGTTCTGCTTATTAACGGCTTTCCTTCCCCTTTGCTCTTCCTTACCCCCTCCCTTGATTTCATTTTCTCGTCCAAGGTTTTAACACCAGGAGAGGAAGGAATAATTAGCACAGCCAAGCCTTGGGAAAATGCTGCTTCAGGGCAATCCACATGTGCTCCTCCAGATCCACGGCCTTCAAGCAGGGCCAGGCTCCCACAGGAGGAACGAGGCAGCCGGCCTGGCTCCCCCAGGGGCAGAGAATAAGGCCGTCTGCTGGGCCAGGCCGGCTGTCTGGGCTGAGGCACTCCGGGAAGTGTTAACCCAGGTGGCTCAGGAAGTGAGGGAGCACTGCTAATTCTCAGCTGTGCTAATTCAGTCTCATTCGGCAAACATTTATTGAGCGCCTGTTAGGCTAGGATTCGTAGTTAGGAGCAGGGGATTCAGAGAGAAGCGGCATCTGTCCCACCAGCCACCAAAGAACCAACCTGTGATTGTTTGGGTTGGTGGAGCCCAACGGGTGACCTGCCTGGGGATTAAAAGGAAATTACTGGAATAGACTAAAGCGAGAAATGAACCCAAGAACTGAAACCAGAGCTGTCACTTGGCCCCGGGAAGCCTGCTCAGAAAATGGGAAGGAGCCACACCAGGCGAGGACAAGGAGAGGCTTGGAGGGTCCAAGGAAGTTCTACGTTGTAAATATTCCATCCCATTACCCCCTTAAGGACGTCTGTACTTCTCATCTTGTAGGTGCTAATTTGTGGCTTGAAAATATGTTTTCCTGAGATAAATGTCATGTGATAGGGTGTGCGTGAGTGTGTATGTGTGTGTGCTGTTAATGTGCTTGAACAGCTACTGCCTCTAACCAGTCCTGTCTCTGACTTACACCCTGAGATGTTCATTCACCACACACTTCCATGAATTCTACACATCTAATTGGAAAACCACTGTGTAACGTTTTGACGTATTTAAAACATGAGACAACTTCACTGGCTTATCCATAAGGAGATGATATGATGTACTCTAAATATCATTCTCCAAAAACAATCTATCCCATGTGTAAATAACTTCTCAAGTCAATGTTGGGGTAAATCCCTGGAAGTTTTCAAATAGGGGAGTTTCATTTGTTTGGCATTATTAGTTTACATTCTGTTCCACATGAGTGCCTGCACAAAAACTGTTTTAGCTGAAATATGCCTTCTCGGAGCATGCTGTCTCTTCTCTGCCTTCTAAAATAGAGTGTGCTGAACATTTTCTCCATGACTCAGGGTATTATTAATTATATAATGATAGCACTTGAACATTGTACAATACAATGCCTCCACGTGCTATTGAAGTGCATTGGGCGGTTTCCCTTTACACTGACACTGTTATTTATTATTTTTTAAATGTAAGCTGTGTTCTTAATAATTTTTTTCCTCTTTCCCTCGATGTTAGGCTGTAACTGTTAAAAATTGCTTTTAGCATTCCAGATGTATATAGCACCCACTTTGTTGCCGATACTGATACCGATGACAGCAATGCTAACGTAAATAGCTATTTATTAGGCGGTTACCATGTACCTGGCACTGTGCTAAGCACTTCGGGAATATTTCTTCATTTAATCCTTGCAAGACTCGTATGAAGTATACTATTATTATCCACCATTTACAGATGAGGACACAGGCTTAGAGAGAGAAATTAACTTGCCCTTCTTCACACAGCTAGAGGCAATAGGGGAAGTTACACTGTCCAAATTCAGAGCTCATGCTGTTTACCACATTGCTATACTGACTCCTGCTGTGGCTTGGTCTACAAGCCAATTAAAATCAGTTACAAATATTTCTGGGGCGCCTGAGTGGCTCAGTCATTGGAGCATCTGACTTCATTCAGCTTGGGTCATGATCTTGGGGTTCGTGGGTTTGAGCCCTGTCTCTGGCTCTGTGCTGACAGCTCAGAGCCTGGAGTCTGCTTTCAATTCTGTGTGTATCTCTCTCTCTGCCCCTTCCCTGCTCACACTGTCTCTGTCTCTGTCTCTGTCTCTGTCTCTCTCTTAAAAATAAATAGGGGCTCCTGGGTGGCTCAGTTAGTTAAGCGTCTGACTTCAGCTCAGGTCATGATCTCACAGTTCATAGGTTCAAGCCCCACGTCGGGCTCTGTGCTGACAGCTCAGAGCCTGGAGCCTGCTTCAAATTCTGTGTCTTCCTCTCTGCTCCTTCTGTGCTCACACTCTGTCTCTCTCTCTCTCTTTCTCAAAAGTAAACATTTAAAAAAAATTTTTAATAAAAATAAAAACAAATAAACATTAAAACAATTTTTAATTAAAAAATCATTTATAAATATTTCTAAACTAAGAGTTCCTAGGCTCTAAGTGAGAATCTATGATATTCTCCAATTTGTAAAATCCCTGAGACTTCATAGATGTCCTTTCTTTTCTGATGTCTTTGTCCTTAAGCATAGTTCAAACAGCTAAAATTGCTGACAAATTGAAGCTGGCTAACTAAGTGTTTTGTTTTGTTTTTCTGGAATAACACCTTGTTTCTCTATTGCACAAATCCTGGAATTTGTTCAGAAACAGACATATTGAACACCTTATTTATCTTTACAACTTCTCTGAGATATATTCTTGTTAGTTGGCATTGTTATGGCAGCTTTACAACTTTCAAAATGAAGTTAGGAACACCAAACACCAAAATGAGAATCCACAAGAATCGTGAATGTACACGCTCACCCCAACATTTCCTTGACCCATTGTCCCAAACTGTAGGACCACTTGGTCCCCAGAAGCCCCAGATCTGCTCAGATACCATTAGGCAAATATTTGCTCTCCTTTTCTGTTCTTTTCCACGTTTTTCCATTGCTTCCACGTTGCTTGTTGACGTGGGAGGCCCCACTCCAGGTGCCGAAGACAGCTTTCTTCCCTTCCGTTCCTTCATGCGTGTAGCTACTATAGAATCAGAGTGGGTGCAGACTTGGTGTCTGCAATGACTTTATCTCTTCACCTTCTCAGCAAATGGCTATTCATTCTATTCTTCCAGTTTCTCAGGTCAGGAGCCCTTAAAGCATTCCTGACTCCTCTCTTCCTCATATGTCACATCCAGTCCATCAAAAAATCCTGTCAACCCTACCCCTCAAAATACATCCAGAATCTGATTCCTTCTCACCCACCCCTGCTCACCACCTGGTCCCAGGCCATCCTCACCCTTCTACCTTGTGGCAGTGCCCTCCCAGGTAGCTCCCTGCTCCCAGCTGTGCCCCCTGGTAGCCAGTTAAGTCAGACTGTGTCACTTTTGTGCTCAAAACCTGCCCATGGCCCCAGCTAACGCAGAACAACACCCAAAGGCCCTTTGAAGGCCTGCCCCTGCCTCACCCTCGTCTCCCCCACCCACTCTGTCACCCTCCCCTCTCCTGTCACAGTGGCCTCCTTTAGGTAACAGTTGTATATGTGTCCTTCCGGAGTTCAGGTTTTTGTTTTTGTTTTTTTAATCTCAAGCTTTCGACCTGAAAATGAACGCTGTAATACTGGAAAGAGGTGCCCAGTGGTCCTCAGAAGCCTTGGCGCCTGCTTGACTTTCCTCACGTGCCCAGCAAGGGGGCCTGAGCAGCCCCACCCCCGGGAACTGGACGGTGCCCCCCCACACCCCAAGCAAGCAGGTGTGCTCCACCCGCCAGCGCCCGCCCCTCCCTTGCAGGCCACAGCAAACACTGGTGGCGACAGTCAGGGCACACTTTCTTTTTCTGTTTGCTGTAGGTGGCGGACTGCCCAGGGCCGGCCCAGCACTGGCATTTCAGGGAGAAATTCCTGACTGAAGAGACACCTAGAGAACACGAGAGACGTGGAAATCCCTACAGGTTGCAACAGTTGTCCTTCAAAGCAGGCTGGAAACAGGGGAGGTTAACAGGAAGGCTTGAGGGCTAGTTCAGGCCCAAGCAAAGCCAAACCAGAGAGCTGGGCATCTGGAGGCAGGACTCCTTCATAGGCCAGCCCCTCCTAAGGGTCAACTTCTGGGTGCCCATGCAGCCAAGGCCAAGTTCTTTCTCCTGCTTCACCACTGCTCGGTGTCCAGGGTCAGGAAGGGGTCAGCCAGCCGGCAGACAGGTTCTCCTCCAGTTTTCTCTCAGCGGCATCACACGGCACCTGCACACAGTAGATGTCCCGTGCGTGCCCGGCTGGGAAAGCAGTGAGTCAAAGCCAGCCCACTTCCTGCCCCCCTGTTCTGACCCCCTTTTCTTTTGATTAGGAACCCAGAGGTCCCGCCCCTGTTGTTCTTAAGACCCATTCCTCAGGCTATACAAACGACTGTAATACTTCCCCTTCTGCCTTCCCGTCCTTTTGGAGGGACAAAGGGGCCCTGCTCCCAGAAACACTGTCTCCTGGAGTCGGGAGAATTCCTGGAATGGGCAGGGACCTCGCCTGAAAAAGAGAAAGGAGAACTGTAGGTAAAGGCAGAGGGGAACAAGGGGGCAGATCAAAGAGAGCCTGGCCAGGGTCAGGAGAAGGGAGTGCTGGCAGGGAGACAAATGGGGCTCCCCGAGGGGTCAGCGGAGGGACAGGCGTGCCTACACTCAAATGCACAGTGACAGCGCAAGAGCTCTTCAGGGAAAGACGGTCATTGCAGAGACAATAGATGGAAAAGATAAGAGAAGGTGTAAATTAATGGAGAAAAGGGCCGGCCAGAGATAAGGGGATCTCCCTCTAATTAAAAACGTACAGCCTCCCCATCTCCAGGGTTGGTGGTGTCCCAGACTGTCCTGTGTCTGAGCTGGGGTGGGAGCTGAGGTAAAGGAGGGCAGAAATCGGGCCAGTTAATGATTAGCTCCTCGCTGGGGGCTTAGAAGCTGACTCAGCTTCGTCCACAGACAGGAGGAGTGAACCATCCAAAATTACCAGAGATGAAGTGAGCGACTCACCCAACTCTGGAAGAGCCCGGGGGAACCTCAGACCCCGCACAGGATCTTCACTTCTGAGGCTGCCCAGGGCAAGTCTTTCTCTGATACTTCAGGCTTTTGTCGTTGTTGGTTGGTTGGTTTCAATTCTGGTTCTAAGATTCTAAGCTCTGCCTCAAATACTGATTGAATTTGAACTTGATCTTGCCGGTTCCACACCCACAAGGGGTGCTCAGTGGCAATTTCCGGCAAGATTCATCTGCTTATGGTCAGAGCTAATTAACTAGCAGAATGGGAGAGACGGTAGATTCTAGAGCCAGGCTGCCTGAGGTCACGTCCTGCCTTGTCCACTCACTAGCTGTATGACTTAGTACAAGATCCCTGACCTCTCAGAGGGTCCAGTGTGTCCTGGGCACCGAGTAAGCACTCAACAAATGCTAGCTGCCATCATCAGCCTCATTTTAATCAGTACCATCTTTCTCCCCCAACCTGGAAGCAACGCCCTGATATAACTGCAAACCCCACTTCCTGTCTGAGCAGGCCACGGCCCTCCCGCTCCCTCAGCATGGATACCTGTGGACATATCCTAGCATGGACAGTTCAGAGGATGAGACAAAGAAACCAGGAACTCAGATGTAAGTTGTGGGGGCAGGAGGAGGTGACTACGACACCCAGGAATACTGTCTGTAAATTCCTGCATCTTCCCTCTCTCCTCACATCCAGTCCTTCACCAATCCAGTCTAGTGTACCTGCACAATCAACCCTGACTCCGTCCACTTCTCTCCACCTGCACGGCTCCCCGCTCCAGTCAAGGCCACCATCCTCCACCTAGACTGCTGCACTAGCCCTCTGACTGTCCCCCCGACTCTGACTCCTACCTGCACCCCCTAACCTGTTTTCCACACAGCATGTACAGTGATGTTTTAAAAGCTATGACTACAGAAACCACATCACTCTCCTGCGAGAGCCCCTAGCCCATCCCCACCCACCCTCAATGGCTTCCCACTGCACTCCAGATAAAATCTCAAGTTCTTACTGGCCTAAAAGACCCTGTATGACTGGCCTCTGCCCACCTGTACAATCTCATTCAGCGCCACACTCCTCCTTGTCTACCAGGCTCCAACTTCACTGGCTTCCTTTCAGCTCTTCAAACACCCTTTCCTCCTCTTCAAAGGCCCAACTCTTTTTCAGGTCTTAGGGTCAATGGCATTTCTTGAGAAAAGCCTTCCCTGACTACCCTCTCTAAATACCTCCCCAACTCCTCCCTCTGACTCTCTTTCACAGCATCTTGCTCATTTTGTTCACTGTGTTTGATTCTGTAATTAGATATTTGGTTTTTCCTTTTTGTTTCGGTCATGGTGCTGTACCTATGTGAAAAAAGAGGCCTTTTGTGAACAATGAAGAAAGGAGGAACAGGAATAATTACATCTCCGGTATTAGAGATCCTGGCAGGAAGGAAGAGAAAGGAAGGAGACAGGGAAATAAAGCCATCAATTTTCAAAATTTTTATTCCAAGATGGCAGCGTAAAGACATTTCCATTCTCTTCTCTTTTCAAAATATATATTTTTTAATCCTAAAACATTGAAAACAAGAAACAAACACAAAATTAGAAATCCAATGCAAGTAAAAGATGTTTAACTTCAAACAAAAATATAAGAAGAACAAAACTGATGGACAAATGGTGAGTGACTCAGCACAAAGGAAGAAGGTCAAACACAAGTATTTTTTAGAGTGTGGCGTATGCGGTAGGCATCAGCAATCCCATTAATTTTGCAAAACCCCAGAAATGTTCAGATATTAGAGGCAGAAGTTAATATAGAGGATAAGGATAAGAGAGTATACTGAAAACAGAGGGATTGCTTGAAAGTCTGTGTCAGAAGCAGTCACTTCCTCACCTCTATACTGCGGTCAGGCAACTACTTCTGACCATCACCATTCCTTGACCCTGCATGTCCCCATAGTGAAACTAGAGAGTCAATCTCTAGAGAAGTCAAACAGAGGAGCTTCTATCTAGGAAGTTCTACTTCCAAATACAAGAAATTCCAGAAACATATTAAAAAAGAAATTAGGTGTGTTATGGGCTGAATTGTGTCCCTTCGGAATCAATATGTTGAAATCTCAACTCCCCAGTATTTCAAAATGACACCATTAGGGTGGGGCTCTAATCCAATATGACTGGTGTTCTTATAAGAAAAAGAGGAGACAGCAAGGACATACATGCACAGAGGAAAGACCATGTGAGGACACTGGGAGAAGGTAGCCATCTGCAAGTCAAAGAGAGAGGCCTCAGAAGAAACCAAATCTATCAATGCCTTGATCTCGAACTTCTAGCCCCCAGAACTATGAGAAATACATTTTTATTGTTTAAGCCATCCAGCCTGTGGTATTTTCTTATGGCAGCCCTAACACACTAATACAGGGAGGCAGGTAATTATCCAAAAGAAAAGAACATAAGAAAACTTGAGGGCACCTGGCTGGCTCAGTTGGTAGAGCATACAAATCTTGATCTCGGGGTCATGAATTCAAGCCCACATTGGGTGTAGAGGAAGGAAAGGGTGTATTAGGTGTATTAGAAGGAAATAAGAGGAGCAGAGGGAAGGGAAGGGAAGGGAAGGGGAGGGAAGGGGAGGGTAGAGGAAAGGGGGAGGGGAGGGGAGGGGAAAGGAGGGGAGGGGAAACTTGAAGGACAAACTAAGTCTCTGGATCCAAGCACAAAGAATGAAGACAAAGACACAGAGTCACCAAATATCACAAATGAATAGAATATTCTAAAAGCTTCCAGAAAGGAACTATATGTCATATTTAAGGGGTCATATGTGAGAATGGAATCAATTTTTTCAACACCATCATTGGATGCTAGAAGATAATGAGATAATATCCTCAAAATTCTGAGTACAAATTATTTTCTACTTAGAATTTTATACCCAAACAGAAATCAAGTATGAAAGTAGAATAAAGACATATTTTTAGATATTTAAAGAAATTGAAAAAAAACTGTACTCCCTAAACACTTTTTCAGGGAGGTACTAGAGAATATGTTCCACAAAAATGAAGTCAAAAGAGAATAAAACCTGGATCTGGCAAGGAAGGAATCCAGCAGAAAAGAGAAGAAATGAAATTCCTAAGATGACAGCAAAGAGGAGTTACATGACATCAGCTGTATAACCACAGGCCAACCAAGCAACCATTTCAGAGAGGTTGCCCGGTGACCTGTCATTGGCACAAATGTAAGTGCCAATGAGAGGCACTTAAATTTAAAAGTAAAGGAGCTACTGATGGGTGAAGGAAACTTCTCCATTAAAGAAAACTAAGTAGAAAAAATAAATCGACCATTATTATCTCCAGGAAAAACAAAATTTAAACAGGAAAGGAAATATGATCAGAGTACAGAATTTGGTTTGGCCATAAATAAGATTTATAAATCTGTAATAATTAAAATTTGATTATGAGTGTAATCAGTATTGGGATATAATTATATTCTCAGAATAATAGAGGGAGAGAGGAATTTAAATGAGCTATTATTCCATAAGAGAAAGCCAGTGGTTTATGTCTAGAATTGATTGATCAAATATACCCATATTATTTTGAAATATGAATATAGGAGGCATCCTTCCATTTGACCACAATTGAATAATAAGTTTTGGACTTACTCTATAAATTTAAGCAGCTATGAAACTAAACAAAATATGTGAAGCAACTCTTTTTAGGCATCATACAAGAGCACAAGGTTGTGGTCATTGAGAGACGGGAAACACACAAAGAGAGCTCCACATCCATCCTAGTTTCCTGCTGGGAGTACCTCCCAAACCAAGGCAAAGGGAGGTAGAGCCAAATAGAAAGGAACAGTGTTCCTGAGTGAAAGAAAAAAAAAATTGATTTCAGGGCTACAAAGCCAACTCAAATTTGCATGGAAGGGTAATAGAGAGGAGGCAACTATGAAAAAAAGTTTCATAAATCTGCATGGGGGTCTCCCCAAGTCTTCAGCTAAATATTGTCATACATGCAGAGGAGATTCTGTGAAGTATAGCAGACAACATTTCTGGGAATATGTGAGGTGAACAGAGAGATTCTGGAGATTGGACAATGTTGGGAGAATTGGAGTTCTAACAAGCTGGACTGGAGAGGTCTTACTGAATATCCCAAGCATTCAGCTGAGACTACAGAAAGACCACTCTTGGAAAAAACGCGTGCTCTAGCTTAAGGCTTGGTTAGACCTACCCTAACAGAAACTTAAAATAAGCTTTCATATAATCCAACTGATTCCCCAGGAAAGTAACTACATTCTAGAACAAAATTCAATGCATTTAAAAAGAAAACAACAAATCTAGACTATCATAGAGCTCACCATGTCCAGTAAACTATCATGAAACATTAGACATGTGAAGAAGCAGAAGCAGGAAAGCATGACACCTAATCTGGGAGAGTCTATAGAAACAAACTCAGAGGTGACACAGATGTTGTAATTGGCAGGCAAATGCCTTAAAACAGTTATTATAAGTATGTTTAAACATTATAAACACAAAGATGGACACAATGAGTGAACAGATAAGGGAAATCACTGCAGAAAAATTTAAAGTATGAAAAATAACCAATCAAAAATTCTAGAACTGAAATTAATATCAATTTCAAAATGGAAACTTCACTGGAATACAGTGACAGAACAAGTACAGAACAGAGAGGAGAAAAAAAGACTAAAAAAACTGAACAAATCCTCGGTGACCTGTAGGACAATATCAAGTGATCTTACATATAGGTAATTGGAGTCTCAGCTGTAGAAGAGAGATCAAGACAGAAAAAATTTTGAATATGGAATGGCCAAAAACTTCCTAACTTTGATGAAAATATCAACCTACATATTCAAGAATCTTTACAAACCCCAGCTGGGATAAAAAAAAGAAAATCACATGTAAGCACATCATGATCAACGTGCTGTAAACTGAAGATAAAGAGAAAATCTTAAAAGCAGCTGGGGGGTAGGATAGAATGGTACATGATAAACAAGGGAACAACAATTTATCGTAAGAAATAAGGTGGGGAAAAAAAGAAAAAGAAATAAGGTGAGCCAGGAGACAATGAAATGGCATAAACTGCTCTTTATGACAAAACCTAACAACTCAGAATTTTATATCCAGTGAAAATATCCTTGGGGCACTTGGGTAGCTCAGTCAGTTAAGCATCCGACTCTTAATTTCAGCTCAAGTCATGAAATCACTATTTGTGAGTTCAAGCCCTGCATTGGGCTCTTCGCTGATGGTGCAGAGCCTGCTTTTTCAATTCTGTCTCTCTTTCTCTCTGCCCCTTGTGCTCTGTCTCTAAAAAAATAAATAAATAAACTTAAAAAAAATATATCCTTTTAAAGGATTGGTAAAATGAAGATATTTTCAGACAAACAAAAGCTGAGAAAATTCATGACTAGCAGATTTATACTACAAGAAATATAAAAAGTTCTTCAGGTTGAAGGGAAATGATATCAGATGAAAACAATCTAGACTGAGGGATGAAGAGCTCTGAAAGTAGTAAATAGAAAAGATTTTTTTGTGTATAAATATAAAATACTTTTTTCTTCATTTTTAAATTTCTTTAAAAGATAATTGGCCATTTAGTGCAAAAATAATGACAATGTCATGTGAATTTACAGCATATATAGAAGTAAAATATATGCCATTATATGCAGCAAATGTATGGTAAATAGCAACTGTATTATGTGGGTGTACCATGAGCTATTTAACCAGATCCTTATCAATGGACATCCAGATTTTTTTGAAATTTTGCCATTTTAAATAATCCTACAAAGAATAGCCTCACACATGTGAATGTCCTTATAATTAATATTCTACAATTCTTACATTATACATTAGGTGGTACAATATTAATTAAAGGTACACATAAGTTAATGTTGCATAACAACCCCACTTTAAAAAAATAAACAAAGATATAGCTAAAAAATCCAATGGAGGAGACAAAATGGGATTTTAGAATATATTTTAGTATTCCAGAAGAAGTAAGGAAAGAAGGATAAGAATAACAAAGAGGGGTGCCTCAGTAGTTCAGTTGGTTAGGCATCTGACTCTTGGTTTCATCTCAAGTCATGATCCTGTAGTTGGTGGCATTGAGCCCCACATCAGGCTCTGCACTGACAGCACAGAGCCTGTTTAGGATTCTCTCCTTCCCTCTCTCTCTGTCCCTCTCTGCCTCAAAATAAATAGATAAACTTCAAAAAAAGGAAAAGAAGAATAAAGGATAAATGGGACAACTGGAAACAATAGCAAAATGTTAGGCTTAAACCCAGCCAAACCAATAATTACATTAAATGTAAATAGGCTTAACACTCCAGTTAAAAGGCAGATATTAACAAACTGGATAGAAAAAGCAAGACTAACTGCATGCTGTTTACAAAATAGATATAAAATATAGAAACACAATGCAATTACCAGAAGAAAGAGAATAAAAAGTATAAAGTAGTTGCCTCTGAGAAGGGAGCAAGGAAAAGAAAAACCTACTGGCTTTTAGCATAAACTCTTTTAACACTATTTGTGCACTTAAACGATTTGCTTGTAATGACTTGAAAAATAGTTTTAGAAACTGAAGGAATTGTTCTGAAAGCACTTTACAGGTTGGATCTTACCCTTTATGATTTTGGAGTGCATTTTGAAATTGCAGTGAGGTACAAAAACAGAGGAATAAAACCATTCTACCCAGAAAGGCAGATGAATCATGATTATGATGTTATTTGTTCATAATTTCTAGGCAGAGAGGTGGAAGTACACCTTAACATAATGAGTTCACCAGAAGCACATAACCCCCCAAAACAGAAACCAGGAGTGTTCTTCTCCAGTTCCTCATGCCAGCAGGAATCCAATGGGGTCCAGACTGTAATCATAGGTATTCATACTTAACCCTAGCTACTCTAGTGGTGGTCAAGTCTTACAGACATTAGAGTATAGTTTTTGAATATCCATTACATGCAAGATCCTGGTCTAGGCATTACATAAGGGACACAAAATATGAGACATAGTCCTACTCTTTTCTCTTAGTGATGGAGCACAAAATTCCTTTGCCAGTCATTAGATGATGCAGTAGATTGTTATATTAATGGCCCCCAAAGAATCATGCATCCCTGTGTCTGTATCTTTGTATGAGCTCCTTCTACATTGACTCTATGCTTGGATATGTGGTTTGCTTTGGCCAGTGGGACATTGGCAAACATAATATAAACAGAGGACTGAAAGGTACTCGTGCATTGAGACTTACACTCTCTTTCTTGCTGCTTTTGGAACACAGTAACTTATGAAGAAGCTCAAGATAGCCTGCTGGGGATACACAATCCAATCATCAACGAGCACTAACCATCAGACATAAGACTGAGGTTATTTTAACAACCTAGCTCCAGCCAAGCTGGTGAGTCAGCCTAGGTGAGACCAGCCACAGAACTGTCCCACTGGACCTAGCAAAACTTGCTGATGCACAGAATCATGAGTAAATAAAATGGTGCCTGTGTTATATGAATAAATTTGGCAGGTTGGTGATGCCACAACAGTTAACTGATACAAGTGTGATTGATGATCTTACTGTCACAGGAACATAACAGCAGGCCTTGAAGCCCCATCTTTTCTCTTAAAAGATTCTAATTTCATATAAACTGAGCCATATGTGATTTCCGAAGGAGTTTGAAATCCAGGCTATTTTCCTTCAACACCTAACATGACCTGAATAGTAGGATTCAGTCCCAGACTTTTAAATCTCTATTTTAAAATTCAATTTAATTTTTGAATGGTAATGCATGAACATGTTGATAAATCTAGCAATTCTACTTTGAAGTTCAATCAGAGAAACAGAATCATTAGGATACACACACACACACACACACACACACACACACACAGATTTGTTACATCTAATTGCCGGAGCTAGTTAAGTAATCTCTGTAGGCTATTGTCTTCACATCAGTTGCTACAGTTTGAAGTCCACAGGAAGATGGAGGTAAAGTGGGGAGAGCAAGGACAAGCATGAACCCACAAAGCTGTGCCAAAATCCATGAGGAGTAAGGGGTACCAGGGTGGCTCAGGTGGTTAAGTGTCCAACTCTTGGTTTCAACTCAGGGCATGATCTCTCTGTTTGTGGGTTTAAGCCCCATGTCAGGCTCTGTGCTGTCGGTGCAGAGCCTGCTTGGCATTCTCTCTCTCCCTCTCTCTCTGTCCCTTCTCTGCTCTGTGTCTTAAAATAAATAAAGATTTACAAAATAAAAAGTACTTTAAAAAATTAAAAAATAAATTAAGGAAAAAAAACAACCCATGAGGATGTACTGAAATATGTATCAATTCTCACTGCCTCTGATGTTGATGTCCTGCAGGAGAGGCCAGTGCCCTCATCATACAACTAAACACAGAATTCAGAATTGGCCCAGAAGTCAGAAATGCTGAAAAAGGATCCACAGGAAGGGGAGCCATTGTGGACCTCACTGCGGCTTCACTCTAACAAGGGCGGCCACAGAGAAGCAACAACATACTGAGATACAAAATAGCTTCTACTTCACTTCCACCCTCCAAAGTTCACACAGTAATCTCTTTCAGGGCCTCCTCATACTGGAACATACAAGAAAGAAAATTCTGGCAGATACAGTTCAGCCTAGCCGTGCTGACACATAACAAAGCCGCCACCCATACAAAAAATTCACACTGAAAAATGTCCCCCTACTCCCCCTCTCTCTCCGTTCCCCTCCCCACCAAACAACCAGTTATCAGTCTCAGTTTCTTGTGTTTCCTTCCTGAAATATTCTATGCACATGTAAATATACACATATATCTAGTACTTGGTGCATTTTACACAAAAGATCATATACCATACACATTGATCAACAACCTTCCTTTTTTTTTTTTTTTTAACTAAATGAGATACCTTGGAAATTTTTCCATAGCAACATAGGAATATTTGCCTTTTTTTCCTTTAGCAACTGCATACTGTACTGTGAGGGTATAGACCCTTATCAATGAACATCCAGATTTTGTTGAAATTTCCTATTTTGAATAATCCTACAAAGAATAACCTCACAGATGTATAAGTGTCCTTATAATTAATGTTCCTTGTCAACCTGGTATGGTACCAACCCAAGCAGGCCAGAATGAGAGACTAATGGGGCCAAACAGTACATATGGGCTGCAGCTACAATGAAGTGCCTTTCCCATACTCAGCCCACTTTAAGGTCCATCATTTGTAAATTCACTTTACACCTTCTGTGCATTTCTGACTTTTTCTGTCTCTGTCCTCGCAAGATCCTCTGCACCTTGGGCTACTGCTGAGATCGTTGTGTGAAGATCCTATAATCTAACCAGCAACTTAATATTGATGGGGTCACCCTCTAAAATGCTCATCAGTGGGGCACCTGGGTATCTCAGTCAGTTAAGTGTCTGACTCTTGATTTCTGCTTTGTCATGGTCTCACAGTTCGCGTGTTTAAGCCCCAAGTCAGGCTTGCATGAGTCTGCTTAGGATTCTCTCTCTGCCTCCTCCTCCCCTCCTCTGCTCACTCGCACTCTCTCGTGCGTGCACGCTCTCTCTGTCTCAAAAATTAAAAAATGAAGTAAAAACTTAAAAAATAAAATAAGATGCTCATCAGTGAAAATGCTCTTAATGATATAGATAAAATTATCAAAAACAAAGTAACATGGAAATTTACTGACAGATAAAACAAGTGGTTGACAAAGCTGCAAAATCATTTATTGTTCCACCATCTTAATGTTCCATTTTCCAATGGCAGAAATTGCAACTGTCAGGTGGAAGACAAGCTGTTTGAGCAAAGAAACGTGAGACCCACAAAGAAAGAAATTGCCCAGTTTCTTTTCCTAAGAACACTTTCATTGATTTTTTTCCATTATTGAGTGTTTGCTTAAAGGCCCTTTCACCCTTCATCCCCAAGGGTTTTATAAATATCACATTTGCTTCATTCATACTTTAAAGATCTGGCTTCTCTAGAGAGGAAATATTTTTCTTTTAGGAGTGAGTCCTTGTTTTAAAACATAAGCATAGACTGTCTTGACTCATAGCATAATGGAGGAGAGGGGATAAGACATGTACACAAAAGAAGAAAACTGGGCCGCTTGTAATAGTACATCTCAAAGCAGTTTGTTATGTTGTCCTAACAAAATCCCTCAAAGAGGGCACCTGGTTGGCTCAGTCAGTTACACATCTAACTTCCGCTCAAGTCATGATCTCACGGTTGGTGAGTTCGAGTCCTACATTGGGTGAGCACGAGACCCACTTTGGGTGAACACAAGCCCCGCTTCAGGTGAGCCCTGCTTCTCTCTCTCTCTCTCCCTCTCTCTCTCTCTCTCTCTCTCCCTCTTCTCTCTCTGCCCCTCACTCACTTGCACCCTCTCTCCCTCTCTCCTTCAAAAAAAAAGAAAATCCCTCAAAGAGCAGTGAGAAATTGATGAGGGCAACCTATCTGTCCTGGAGCTTCCACCTGACCTCTTTCAGCCTTTTCTGATCCTCCAGATTCCTTCCATCCCCAACAGGCTGTGGCTTTAGGAGGCATTTACTGGACAGCATGGTAGAAGGTCCAGATTGCAGAGTCAAGATTTTTAGCCAGAAAGGAGAGCAGTCTCAAGAAATAGTGTGAAGTCCTTTCAGCCAGAACAAAATATAGTTGCATGAAAATAGGGAGAACTGGGTTGAAGTTGGATTGGAGAATCCCTGAAACGCCAGGTTTGCAAAAAGAGTGTAGTTATCTGTGCAAACATAGGCCCCAAAAGTGGCTCAATGGGAAAATGCCTGATTAGGAAATATTAAGAACCATTTTATAAATGGATACACTCAAATCTGGATGAGGAATATTAGAACTGGTTCTTGAGAGTGGCAGGTTTCCAGGTCTGTGCTGAAGTGATCAAGTGAGCAGAGCTACTTAACAGAGCTCAAAAGATTTACAAACACATTTGGGGCTCAGCAGAGCCAAAAACCAGCGGTGCTCCCCAGTCCCAGGCTTGGGCTCCTTCATGGAAAGACTGCAACAAAACTGAACCCTTGGCTCCTGGCCATGTAATGAATCAACTAGAGTGAGAAAGCCTCATGAGCTGATTCCAAACAAGCTCCCCCTGGGGCCTCTAGACTGGCTCCTAATTAATAGGCTCTTGGCCCACAAGCAAGAGTAAAAATGTTTGCAACAATAAAAGGAAGACAGCACTCACAATGGGGGAGGGGCTAACAAAGAAAGCAGAGGGGAAAATTACGATGGGAAGATGGATCCAGGTCTAAAGTTAGCTGGCTGAGCGATAACTCAAACCTTTATTTATTTGTTCAAGTCAGATGTGAATAACTACATAAATTTGATTCCTAGTTTGGAAATTCAGTCTACACAGCAGAATATGAGAAAACAACAATGTTGATAGGATTCAAAAATACAGACAAATCTCCATCAATTAATATTTTGGGAGTCTCATCTTAATGCATTCCTGGTGTAGGGACTGGGAGAGTCCACAGAGAGGAAGGGGACACATGGTTGAGATTGAGAAGTGAGAAGTCCTGCCCTGGAAAGATGGCTTCTGAGCCCTAGAACTCTAAGATTTCCAAAGTTCGGAAGTCTTCTCTTTGCTTTTAGAGATGCAAGACAACAGACCAAAGAAGGCTTGGAGCTGTTGTCCAAAGTGCTGGCAGATTAGAAGTGAGGAAGCCAAGAGCAAGGAAGACAAGAGACTAATTTAGAATAATCAGGAATAAGACTTCAGAAAGTTTAGACTCTTCCATTTGTTTTTCCATTTGATGTATTTTCCTGTTGCCCATCTTTTAGCATAAATTTTAGCTTCTCCAGCCTGATAACGCCCCTCATGTTCCAGAAAAAGTTGTAATAAGGAACGTTAGTCTTCAGAGACAGCAGTACAGTCAGTACAGACAGCAGCTCAGACTTCTGTCAACAATTGGCTGGTGTTCTTAAAATGTTTAAGTTGGGTTTTTGGAATCTATAACACTTCTTGTAATAGAAATAGTGTTACAAATGGAAATTAGGTCCTTGCACTAGATCATAAAGCTTATTTAATAAAGTTCCTAAATATCATGTGCTCATTTGCAGTGAAAAATATATAATATTGGAAATGACTTTTTGGCAAATGATGATGTTTTAACTATAGGTTACACTTGAAGTAAAATTACAAAGGCTACCCTGGGAAATTAACTTGTAAAAGTGTTTTTGAGGCAAAAGGTGTTCTGAATTCCATCTTACAACTTGGAACTTGGGAGAAAGTTACACACACACACACACACACACACACACACATACACACACCATGTGTGGCAGCAGAACATACCCACTCAGAGAATACTTCTTGTTCTGGGTGATTCCAGTAAGAAAAAAAAGCTGGTGGTTCTCATTTGTAGGATATTTCCATGTCAGGGTTTTTCAATTTAAAAAAAAAAAAAAGCCTATTTAATTTTTTAATTGGTAACATTCATATCTTTTTTACATTTCCTCCTAAATTCTACACCATTGGCATGTCAGCTAGGCTGACCCTTCTATCAGGAAGGATGCTGGGAACCATGCCTCTCAAGAGCTAGGTCCTGTTCCCCATTGAGTTCCTTACCAGCTGTGTGACTTTGAACGGGCACCCTCACTTCCCTGGGCCTTAATTCATTTAAATTAAAAATGAAGAGAGCAACATCTGGTATCTCGTGCCTGTAGAGCTGCAGTGAGCACCAAATGAAATAACAATACTACCTTCTTTTTGTGTAATACTTTGACTTTTTTAACATGTTCACATGTTTTATTCTCAGGCTAACTCTGGAGAAAAAAATAACTCTTTAGATTTTAACATCCTCCATGAGGCCAAAATAGGAAAAAAATATGGAATAGTCCCAGGGCACTTGGTAACTCACACAGCCAACCACCACACCTCTGCCTTTTCCCACCGTTTATGCCCTAATATAAGCTGGTATCAAGAAAAACACTATTTTTTGTTTCTTCTTCACTCCCAGTGAACGTTCATAAAGGTTCTCCAATTTTTTATTGTGGAGAGCATTATGTAGCATATTATTCTCATTCAAGCACCTTTACAAATAAGTTTCCCTACATCTCCAGCAACACTCACAGGTTCTAACCCAGTTATACCCATCCAGGTATTATATGTGTTTAATGCATTCCTGCCGAAGAGCCCCTCTCCCTTTTGCCTGGTGACAACATACAGGATTGCCCTAATATCCATGATACATTAATTTCTTGCCTGAGTTTCTTTGTGGCCACTCTCAACTCACACTTCGATGGAGACGCACCAACTTCACAAAGAAGCCATGACTCAAACAGCGGTCAGTGAGACTAAACTCAACAGTGTAGCCACTTAGTTAATCATAAATCATCTTTATTTTCTCCTACTTCTTAGAACCAGAGTTCGCCCTTCCAAAGAAAGTCCACGTCCTTCCTTTGAGTAATGGGTTTGACAACCTCAACTCAAACACAAGCCTGCCCGGTGCACAGACTTATCAGAGCTGCTCGGAATGGACAAGGGAAGGTGCAGAGGGAGAGAACAATGGTGCCCTGACTGGAGAGGCAGGCGTTATCAGCCTGCCATCGGAACAGAGCCCGCACTTGTTTTTCTTTCTGTTGAGTGTGCGAGCTGGTTCCAGTGTACGGTACCAGGCAGTGTAAAAGGCTGCTGCTGGGCCTCTCTGTTTGTGAGAGCTGTTGACATAAGGTGGGGTCCAAGTGATATAGGTTAATTCCTGCCCTATTTTTCTGATAGCCATAAATGAAAGAAACCCTCTTGGGCAGGCCTCTGTGCCCAGAGCTCGGGAGTTCCGTCTCTTTGGAGATGTTGTACGTCCTAAGAAGAACGGTGGAATAACGTGCAAGGCCACCGGAGAGAGCACATTACAAAGAAAAGTTGCTTTAGTGAAGCATCACATACAACTGGTATCAAGGAGAAAAGGAAATAAGAACTTAAGAATGACTACAGAACTTGAACCTATGGCCCTCCAGCCAAACCATCTTCTAGTCATGAGCCCTACCAGACAGACTAAGGAAGGGCCTGACACCCACTCTTGACCTTAGCTTTAAGGCCAGAGTATGGCTTAAAATACTCCCCATTCCCCATAGTAATTCACATGACTGGTGGATTTGGGATGGATCCTCCTAGAAGTTATTTGGATTTTTCTGCGTTTAGCCTCTCTGGGAGTAATAAATAATCCAGCTCAGTTAAAGATGCTTTACAGCCCACTTCACCCAATTCAGGGCCCTTTGGCATATATCTTAGTAGCTAACCTTATTCCTAGCCTAAACTTCTTTTTCCTACCTCAACAATCTATTCTCTTACAGTTCAGTTGTGTATTTGTCAGCTACCTGAAATTCTGATTGGAAAGTGGTGAACCATAAGTCAAAAATATAATACTTCTAGAAAGGAGCTCTAGTGCCCTTCCAGGATGGGATTTCAGACCTTTTTTTTTTTTTTTTTTTTTTTACCAAGTTCTTTTTTTAACATTTACTTATTTTTGAGAGAGACAGAGCACGCGTGGGGGAGGGGCAGGGAGGGAGGGAGACACAGAATCCAAAGTAGGCTCCAGGCTCTGAGCTGTCAGCACAGAGCCCTATGTGGGGCTTGAACCCATGAACCTCCAGATCATGAACTGAGCCGAAGTAGGACTTAACCAACTGAGCCACCCAGGCACCCCCCGGATTTCAGGCAACCTTAGGGAACTTTTTTTCCAAACTGAAGACATGATGGAGGGGCTTGGAAGTGGAACTAGGTTTTAGTGACTTTGGGAGCTTGGGAGGGGTCTAATTTCCTTGAGGTACAAATACACATCCTAATTCCAGCTCTTTTCTGAGCTAGCTTGGGCTTTGGTCTCAGGCTGAAATCCCAGCTCCTTCACTTACAAACTTGTTGGACAAGCACTGAAGCTCTCTGAGCCTTAGTTGTGCCCTTGTGCACATGTAGTTCACATCCACAAAGATCCATGCACATTAATGAGTTCATGCATGTGACTGCCCTGGCCCAGCACACAGTGCGTCAGCGGGTGTTCCTCTCCTGCTTCCTTTCTTCTGTCTTCAAACTACTCTCTTCCTCATCCCACAGCAATGCTTTCTTTAGATGCTTTCTTTAAAATTTGGGTATCCCCCGCTTTTGGAAAGTTCATGTTATGTCACTTTGCTTTTATGAAAGACCTACATTAGTATTGCTTCTGCTAACCAAAAGAAATCCAGAGGATTTTCACTTTTACAAAAAAAGGCAAAAGCAAAAATAGCGTTCAGAGTTTATTTTGCAGGAAGCCGTTATAAGGCAGCGTGCACCCCAAACCTTGAGCAGCAGCGAGAGCAGCCCCGCCAGGCTCCTCCCAAACCACACTCAGCATCTCAGCATCAGGCTGCCGTGGCTTTGAACTGTCTGTGACCACCCGTGTTTCATCTTTTATTTAGTGCCTCCATTAGCAAGATGTGTCGTAAGGTATCAGGAAAGCCGAAGAGAGGTTGTTTTTTTGGTTAAGGGAACACCCTCAGTTTTTCCCATGTAAATTAATGGCAATTGTTCCTTCACTTTATGCCATTTCAGCTGACAAAAGCTTTCATAGGAACGTTCTACCTTCGGGGATCGGGGGAAACCAGTATATCAGAGAATCAGGCCAGAAAACAAACCTCACATATGTTGCCACCAAATGGAAAGAATAGCTCGTGCTTTGGTTTTTCAGCATGGTGGCTAATGCAGTGGTTAAGGGAACAATTTGTGAAGCCAGTAGTTTTGTGTTCAGATTTCAGCTCCATTTATAAGCTCTGGGCCTTGTGCCAATTCCTAATCTCCCTAGGCCTCAGTTTCTTTTTTCTTTTTTTTTTTTTAATTTTTGTTATACATTTGTTTACTTTTGATAGACAGAGAGAGACAGAGCACAAGTGGGGGAAGGGTCAGAGAGAGAAGGAGACACAGAATCCGAAACAGGCTCCAGGCTCCGAGCTGTCAGCACAGAGCCCCACGCAGAGCTCGAACCCACAAACCGCGAGATCATGACCTGAGCTGAAGTCAGACGCTTAACTGACTGAGCCACCCAGGCGCCCCAGGCCTCAGTTTCTTCATCTACAAACCGGGGGTAGTGCTGTGCTCATCATATGTGTTTTAAAAAATCAATGAGATAATCCAAATGAAATAATGATTTAACATGCTTGATACATAACAAGCACCCAGTTAATGGTAGCTATGGCCGGTATCTATTACATCATCATTATTGTGGTGGTGATTATTGTTGATTTTATTGTAGTTATTGTTACCATTATCCAGATTGGTATCAACAAGACATTAATCCAACTTCTTGAATCTCAAACTTAAAGTTTTAATATTTATTGATAGCAGCAGTATTAATAATGACCTCCCCCTCTCTACCTCCCGTGGGTCATCAGCTGTGAGGAAAGTATGGATTATTATTGAATTAGGATGAGGCCTGCGCTAGGCACTTTCCATGCATGAACTCATTGAATCCTCATAACAGCCTATGAACTCAAGTACTTTTATTTTCCCATTTCACGGCCAAGAAGAAAAGGTGTACTGAGATGACTTCACCTAGATCACCCTGAAGTGGCACACGGGAGAAGTCCTGAAACTAGCTGGGCTTCAGGAACAAAAAAGGTCAGAACAACGACGACCCCTAAAATGATCCCTGCCAGCTCCAGCATCTATTTTCTAAACTGATCATAATTTTGCTTTATTACCATCTGCTGTATATGTGAATAGATCCTATTGGACCAAGTCTAACTCATAAAGTTGTTGTGACTTTTATAAAAGTTTTTGCTCTAGCAAGTTCTATGTACGTGGATTCATTGTCGCTTGTGTCTCTCCTCCCTTTGCTCCCAAAGCCTGCAAGAAACTGCTCTTCCACCTCAAGATCCTCACCTCTTTTCCAACAGTCCAGGACCGGCCACCCCCCACCCCCCACCCCCACTCCCAGAACTGCCGCATTCCACCTGCCACCAAATCCTAAAGGCTATTTCTCTGAATGTTATCAGGACCCAATTCCAACCAGCAATACCGCTCTGAGACAAAGTCACTTCAAAAAGGCTGCAAAGAACACTACAAATCAAGAACTCATGCAAATGCGGCTTTTATCCTCTCCAAATAGATCCACACACTGATTCTTCCTTGAGAACACAGACTCCTGAAAGTTAACATGCCTGTGAATTATCAGGAAATCTTGTCAAATGCAGATCTGATTCGTGGGTCTGGGTTGGGGCCTGAGATTCTGCATTTCTACAAGCTCCCGGGGATGCTGCAGGTCCAGGCTGGGCCCTGACCACACACCTTATCTTGACTATGCCTCTCAACATCCCTTCAAGGAAGTCATGTGACTCACATCTTACAGATGAGAAATGGGCTAAGAGAGGTTAAAAGACAGACCCAAGGTCCCAGAGCAAGTGAGTAGTGAGGCAGGGATCTGAAACTAGCCAGATCTCTCTGACTCCATACAACAAAAAAGAAAAAGGAAAAATCACACACACACACACACATACACACACACACACAGAACTGTGTATATATATGTGTGTGTGTGTATAATGATATTGAAGATATTTAATTGTCCATCTCATTTCAATAACATGAACCCTCATAAATGACAGAAGAAAACTTTCAGTCAGGCACATTGTCAGAGCTTAGTAAAAATTAAATCTGTAGGTGTGAGTAGGAATGTATGGAGACCTGTTATATGGGAAGCCTGTTCCTTTCATTATGAGCAGGTCTCATGGAGGCCTTTCCAGAAGTTTTTCCTTGAGAATCCATACTTTGCTTATGTTACTGATTAAACTTATTGGCTCTAACACCTTCTTTTCCTCTAGCAATGCAATCCCATAGAGAACCTCGCAAATTAATTAATTAGGGCATTTCCTAATTAATTTGAATTATGAGAATGAGTGTGAATAATAGCGATCATTCACAGTGAGTCATTGCCATCTCATAAAGTAGGAGGAGGATGTTGTTAAGTCAGCAAGAAAGGGGATGGAGCCTTTGCTTCCCCAAGGGGGAAAACCCTGTGCAACAGCCACAAACTGGTCCAAAATGGATGCCTTCAGGGGCCCTGTAATTTAGTTGGAATATGTGTATGGGGTGGGGGGGAAGAATAGAGAGCTACAAATTAAACGGAAAACGCAGAGGACAAAGCAGCAAATACACAAAAGGTTAGCAGAGACCAGATGCCACAGGAGCCCAGAGGGTCAGCCCCTAGGAAGTGGACAGCAAGGCACGGTGGACAGGCCCCACATTGCCAGCCATGAAGGAAGGATGGGATTTGGGGGGGGATGGCATTTCAGACAGAGGCCCAGGGAACAGGGGAGGGGATCCAGGGTATTCTCAGGAAGCAGAGGAGTTGGGGAGTGGGACCCCTGCCCAGGAGACAGAGTAGAGAAATCTGAGTGGCCCCCCTACCAAGGGATGCGCTGATTACCTTGGGGTCTTTGCAAGCCAGGCCAGAGTGTGGTTGCCACACAGGAGGGACATGACTATGGAGAGGCAGCAGGCAGGGAAATAAGTAGTAAACAAGGCTTCTGCAGTCAGGAAAAGTGGCTATGGACCCCATGCTTCACCATTTAACAGGTCAAAAAAATGGGAAGAATCACACCTATTTGAGCTTTAAGTACTTTCATCTGTAACTTGGGCATAATACTTGTGTTTCATAGTATTCTTTCTGCAAGCCCTGGTTTAAAATAATAATAATAATAATAATAATAATAATAAATAAAAGAACTAGGTGAAGGGGATGCTAATGGCACAAAGCAGTGGGTGATGGGCAGCTGGGCACCTGCCAGGCTCTGAAACACTGGTCATTTTCAACTTGGTGATTCACATCCTGGTCCCAAGGTTAGTCAAGGGCACACTAGGTCAATGGTCCCATGTCCAGGATATCCCCAAGGGGTAGGGCGGGAAGAGGAGATAGAATAGTCTAGGACTTTTGTAGGGGGTCACAAGCTCTCCAGTGACAAGTTTGTCCCAGGGTGTTCCTTGGACCCTGCCCGGAATAGGAGGGGAAGGAACCAAGTTCAAACGGGGCTGAAGAGGCAGAGATGCCAGCACCTCTCCCCAGGCACCCGGCCATTGTTCTCTGTCCAGGGCCTTCCAGAAGGGGCCCGGAGAAACACGACAGGCAGAGGGACCAGCTCCTATGGGCTGGACGTTTCTTTGTGAAACATGAGTCAGGGGTCCAAGTGAAGGAAATTCAGTGTGTCTTTTTTGCTAACAGATTAGATGAACAAATAGCACAAGGTCTCCCAGAACAATGAGCCTAAAACATGGCCAGGCTAAAAAGGACGTGAGTGAGCCTGGGGCTCCTGCTCCTTAAGTACAAGGACCAAAGGCCACTTGGGTGGAAGTTCTGTGACCTAGCTGGGAGTGACCTGAAGGGGCTCAGTCCTACTCCTTCTGGGTGGATTTCAAAAGCTGCTCCAGGTTTCCAGGCTCAGAGGACTGAGAGCCTTCAATGAGTCATTATTCAGTAAGAAGTCAGATGCTGTTTAGAAAACAAACATTTCCTGCATATCTGTCCAAGTGGGACACGTTTGCATAATTACCCTACTTATCATCACAACAGCCCTGTCATGTAGGTATTTTTAATCCCCATTTTACAAATGAAGATATTAAGGCTCTCCATTCCAGGGTTCCATCCCCACTTTCCCTCATGCCCAGCCCACCATTTTGCCCAAGATGCTGCAATCAAAGCTTTCTTGCTTCCTTTTTTTTCATAGCCACAGGCAACATTTAGGAACTTGTACTGACGTGTCCATTCCTGCTGTGTTAGCCCATCAGGACACACCTACCATTACCTCTTTGAACTGTCCCCTGTGCTATTCCCAAGGAGAAATATTACTGCTAATAGAAATACTGGCACATGACCACTACGCTAATAAAAATGGCTTTCATTTATTGAGTATCTACTGTGCTCAGCACATGAGTTTAGATATATGATCTCACTGAATTCTATAATTCTGATTATAGATACTGAAACATAGAAAGATAAGCCCACTGGCCCAACGTCACACAGGTAGTAAGTGGTAAAAGTGGGAGTGCAACCCAGGAAACTTGAATCCAGAGCATGCACTTCTTTTTATGTTTGTTTATTTTTAAGAGAGAGAAAAAGCGCATTTGCGAGCGGGGGAGGGGCAGAGAGAGACAGAGAATCCTAAGCCGGCTCTGCACCCAGAGCCGAGCCCAATGTCGGGCTCAAAGTCTTGAACCATGAGATCACGACCTGAGCAGAGGTCAGAAGCTTAACTGACTGAGCCCCCCAGGTGCCCCAGAGCATGCACTTTTAAGCACACCCCAACCTGTCCTCCCCATTTCCTGTCTTGATCATTTTGGAAATGCTCATAAATGACAGAATGACATTTTGGAAGTGATCAAAACAGGGAATAAACATGTGACAGATTAACTTGTCCCAGGGCCTTTCCTGGGAACGGGTTTCATCATCTGCCCAGTTGCTCTGGACCAGGTATCCGAGTCATCTTGATTCAGTATGTTTTTACATATCAGCATTATTTTCTGGTAACTATGAAACAGGCAGTGTCTCACTTACAGTAACCAGTGATTATTCCATGCAACAGAATTTGAATCTATTAAAATGGTGGTCATTCTTCCTGAGCTGTAGCCATTAGTCTCCATTCAGGCTTTAGCCTTGAAACACATCGTGCTAAATCTAATTCTCTGCTGACACGCATCCGTTCTGTGAACAAGTGAACTATCCAGCCTAAATAAATAGAAACTTTTATGACTAGCCACATTGTTTTCACTTCTAAACAAGCCTCCAGGAAAGAATGCCCATTACCAACATATTTGTCAATTGTAAATTGCCATCATTAAAACCAACAAAGTTGAAACCTTTCAAATGTGTGGAATTTAGAATGTGGGGAGTCAAGATGGGGGTTGCAAGAGGAGGCAGCAATTTTTAAGAGTACAGAAGGAACCTCCATCTAAACTAAGAAAAAAAATTCTAACCTTTAAGGATCCATGTATACTTTAGTGAGAACAGCAGGATGCAAAATGAAATTATTCTAGGGGCGTCTGGGCGGCTCAGTCGGTTAAGCGGCCGACTTCAGCTCAAGTCACAATTTCACGGTTTGTGGGTTCCAGTCCCGCATCAGGCTCTGTGCTGACAGCTCAGAGCTTGGACCCTGCTTCGGATTCTGTGTCTCCCTCTCTCTTTGCTCTTCTCCCATTCATGCTCTGTCTCTATCTCTCAAAAATAAATAAACATTAAAATTTTTTTATTAAATAAATAAATAAATAAATAACATTATTATTCTAAAATGTATTGGCATGACATTTTTCACAGAAGGTGGGAGGAAAGAAATGGAAACTGACAGGCTTCCTAATCACCAGCTCAGATCCCTATATGGACAGTGGGGAGCGCATTCCCACTGTCGGTGTGATTTCGGAGGCACATGGCTCAAAGCCAACAATGGTCCTCTACAGCAGCTCTCAGGGTCAGCCCCTCCTATGTCCCCAAGACTCACCCTCCACATCCTCTACAAAATGCACAGATTGATAAAAAAGACACTGTCTGACCCTCCAGCACTCTCCTGCCAGCCTCGCCATGTTTACTTTTATTCATATTGTAAATATTCCCTTTACTTAGCTGAGACCCTTCATTTTAAAGTGTTTGAAGCCAGGCAGCCTTCCGTTGTCAAAGACCCGAAGTGCCAGAAGAAGCTACCAGCTTCCCCTGAAACAAGCGTGGTCATGGTTTGACTTTGCAAAGTTCTTTGACTCATAGTTTAAGAAGCCCTCCAAGCCTAGGAGAATGGAGTTGCCAAATAGAATAAAAACAGTGACTGTTCTGTGCTGTGACACTGCTGTTTGCTCTGTGGTTCGTTGTGCCCATGAAATGGTTGATACCCTCCACCTACAGCAACAAAAGTCGCCGACCTTAAAGTCTGCACAAAACCAAGCTGCTCAGGACGTACATAGAGCTCTTTTCTCTGAAAGCAATGTTTTAACGTATTCATCAACACACCGTCATGAATTTTTTTTAGCTTTGCAAAGCTTTTTTCATTTTATAGAGATGTCACGTTAACAGTGAAAGGGCTTCGCACTCTGTAAGGTGTTGCTTCACTAAACCTCTTACAAAATACTTAATTATAACTCCATTTTAAGGAGGTATAAGGGGCAAGCTCAAAAACCAACAGCCATCTTTAAAAAAAAAAAAGATGACAAGGCTTTGGTCCACAAACAATCAGAAGATCAGCAAGTTTTACAGATATTAACATTTCCATCCTTTCCTTAATGCTTGTTTATTTAGCTGAAGGCCTATACGTGTGATGTTCATTAGCATATCAAATGAGGGTTGTTTGTTTTTTAACTTGCATGGTGATGAATTCTATATTTTCATTCTTTGGGTGGAGGAATGGTGTTGTTTGAGGATGGTGTGGCGGAAAGAGGAAGGGTTTTGAAAACAGAAGGACTTGTCAACTTAATTCAAACTGTGGTTTGACCATTTCAGTCTTCATGGTCTGGGCAAGTTAATTTCACCCCTCTGAGCCACAGTCCATTTTTCTGCAAATTGATGCCACAGGGTGATAGTGGTGATGAAATAACATATGTTGGGGCCCACAGTGCTTCTTGTGGTAAGCATCCCTAATAAGTGGTCACACCTGGTTTTGGAGTCTCCCCATCACCCGCAAGAATCTGGTTCACGTGAGAGGCCTGATCACTCAGGGTGGTGCGGCCAGGCCCAGCATTGCAGACATTCCTTCTATTATTCCCAAATTCTTCTCATTTTTTAACACTCTCTGTCCTTTTCCCCAGGTCAAAAGAAGGGGTATGATCTCTACAATAAAAAAACACTTACTTTTTTCCATCAGCCTGTTGAATACTCCCTACTTGCCCCTCTGTGTCCCCCAAAAATGATGCAATAAACACCCCCAAGGAACTCCTCACCAACATTCTTATCTTTCTTGGATGAAACCGGGTTGGTCATTACAATTTTTGCAGGATTAAAAAAAATAGTAAGATCTGAAAACAAACAAATACCTATGTATTTGTGCTGTCCTTGGATTGTTATGGTTAAAAGTAGATTGGTAGTTTTAAGTTACATATTCCTTGTATTCTATCCACCTATCAAGTGCTAGCTTTGATATTTTATAGACTATGTGGTCTGACCTATTGACCTGGATCCTGATGTGCCCATGGTCAAGCCGGAAGGGCCACCCTTCCCACTGGCTTTGCAATCAGGAGGCTGACAACCACCCAGCCGGCCACCCGTCAAAGTCCCTGCTGGTGACTCTCTCCCCCAGCAAGCTGCCTCCCTTCCCCCACTTTCCCAAATATCTTGGGCATCTCAAACAAACCAATTACACTCAGGTTGTTTAAACAAACAGCAGCACAATTCCCTGGCCCAGAGCCCCAGCTGAGGGATTCTCTCAGGTCCACTCTCACCACCTCTACCCCCCGCCCCAAACCTCTTTCAGGCAAGAGTAGTCCGAGCAGAGACAATGACTCTGCGTTAACAGTGGGCACTTTTGCGCGTCTAAATGTTTACAGACACTTGGTAAAGTGTCCCAGGCCAAGTTTCCAAAGGACAATACCTCCACACCGCGTTTGTTTAAGCAGGCAATCCCAGATAAGAGGGGGGTTGTCTCCCCTCTTCAAAAGCTAAGAATGCAAGACAGAGACTGGAGGCCATGCTGTGGGAGGTTGGGGCAAATTCCACTGGAACAGGGAATACCTGAGTCTCTCTCTCTATTTCTACTATCCCTTCAAAAAATAGACTTACCCTACAGAGAATGGAAATCAGGGCATTGGGAGGATTTTTTAAAAGTATTTCCCAAATAAGACAACTAGGACAGGAAAGGTACAGTTTTCAATTCTGCAGCCGGGCTGACCTACAAGGTACATGGGTCCCTGCGGGACTGACTAGACCTCCCCCACTGGGCAGCCCATAACATGTGAAATCCCAGTCAAATGCCCCATACCGCACACTTCCTGTTGGCCTGTAGAATAGAAAAAGAACCCATCATTCCAGTGTCCCAGGCTCTCCCGGCCATTTCTGCAAGGGCTGCCCCCAAACCTATAGGGACCAGCTTGCAGTTGGATGAGTACTGTCTACAATTCATTTCCTCACCCAACAAATATTTCTAGATTACCTACTGAGACCAAATGCATAACAGTACAGAGGTGGGGAACAAAGGTGAAGTCTAGACTCTCACGTATGATAGAAAGTGAAACCCACCTTCAGAGAGGAGCAAACAAAGCTGCTGGGAGTTCAGAGAAGAGACAACTTCTGGTTGAGAAACAGTAAGCTGAGTGGAGAAAGCTTCACAAGGGAGGGGCTGCAGGAGTCCATTCGGAGCAGCTGCTGTCAGTGCAGATGGGAGTCAGCTCAGCAGTCTGGCTGTGGACAGGCTCTTCCCCACACAGTTGTACTTCTTGCTCCTTCATCCATTAAAAGAGAAGTTCTTATATTTTCTGAGTCACAGAGAATCTCAACTCCCTTCAGAAAAATGAACATGTGCCAAAATACAGCACACAATTTCCAAGGATACCCAGATTTCTCCAGGAACCTCAGATTAAGAATCCTTACAATCGAGGGGTGCCTGGGTGGCTCAGTCGGTTAAGCATCTGACTCTTGGTTTCAGCTCAGGTTCGTGATCTCACGGTTTGTGAATTCAAGCCCCGCTTCCGGCTCTGTGCTGACAGTGCAGAGCCTGCTTGGGATTCTCTCTGTCTCCCTCTCTCTCTCTCTCTACCTCCCCCATGCACAAGCGCTCTCTCTCACTGAAAAAAAAAATAAACTTTAAAAAAAAAGAACCCTTATAATTGAATGTTGGTATTGACAGATTCATTTTTGATAGGAGTATTGAAAGGAAAACAAAATCTCCATTTATCTATCCTTTACATTTTCGTTCTTTTTTTTTTTTTTTTTTTTAGTTAAACAATAGATGTGGTCTATAAAACCCTAAAGAAGAAAAGAAAGGGCCTCTTCCCTTTCCATATCATTTGAAAAGCCCATTGATCTGAAGAGCGACACCTTGGGAGAAACCAGAGAGCCACCCCGACTTGAGGCTGTCATATTTCTCATACAAAAGCCTCTCTGACCTTTCGTACCTTCTTTGGGTTGCGAATCCTGAAGCAAGCTTTTCCAAAGCCCAAAAAACTGATGCTCTGAAAGTGAGTTTCACAAAGGAATCTAAATCAAACTTTAGCGTTTCTCTGCTGCAAAATCTGAGAGCCATGAATCCAGGTGAAGAGATGGTGGCTGACTTCCATTCCATCAAAATGGGGGAGCATGTGGCTCCTAGCCTTGCTCAGATCTGCACACCAAACATACTGTGTGCATGAAAAAAGTCAATAATTGGAGGAGTGGATGAGAGGTTTTATGACAGAACAAATGGGATACTTTATACTACATTTCCTTCCAGAACACTGCATGTAACTAAAAGAGATGTTTTAAAGATTAATTTGATTTACTACTTAAAATATACATACAAGGCAAGCCCATAATTTAAAGATATTAGATTCCAAATCCTGATAACACTGAAAACTACCTTTAACATTTTTTTATTTTTTCAAGTTTATTTATTTTGAGAGAGAGAGAGAGAGAGAGACAGTATGAGTGGGGGAGGGGAGAGATACTCTCAAGCAGGCTCCACACCCTCAACACAGGTCCCAACGCAATACATGGCTCGAACTCACAAACCATGAGAACTACGAGATCATGACCTGAGCTGAAATCAAGAGTCAGATGCTTAACCAACTGAGCCACCCAAGCACCCTTAATTTAACGTTTAAGATAATTGTACATTCACATGCAGTTGTAAGAAATTGTAGAGAGATCTTGTGGACCCTCTACCCAATTTCCCTGACTGATAACATCTTAGGAAATCATAGTGCAATCTCACAACCTGAATATTGACATTACTACAGTGAAGAAACTGAACAGATCTATCACCAGGATCACTCCTGTTGTTCGTTTAACCACATGTGCTTGTCTTCTATCCCACCACCTCCTAAATGCCTGGTAATTACTAATCTCTTCTCCATGTCTATAATTTTGTCATTTCAAGCATGTTATTTAAATGGAATCATACAGTATATAACCTTTTGACTTTTTGGCTCTTTTTCAGCATAATGTCCTTCAGACCCATCCAAGTTGTTAGGTGTATCAGTCATCTGTTTCTTTTTATTATATTCCATGGTATGGATGCACCACAGTTTGTTCAATCATTCACATGTTGAAGGACATCGGGGTTGTTTCCAGGTTTGTGCTATTAGGAGTAAAGCCACTATTAGGGCATCTGGTTGGCTCAGTTGGTTAAACAACTGACTCTTGATTTCAGCTGAGGCTCAGGTCATGATCTCATGGTGGTTCATGAGTTTGAGCCCCTGTCAGGCTCCATGGTGCTCGGAGCCTGCTTGGGATTCTCTCTCTCCTCTCTCTCTACCTCTCCCCTGCTTGTGCACCTGCTCTCTCTCCCAAAATAAATAAACATTTTTTTAAAAATAAACATTTTTGGAGGCTCCTGGGTGGCTCAGTCAGGTAAGTGTCCAACTTTGCCTCAGGTCATGATCTTGCCTTTCCTGAGTTCGAGTTCGAACGTCTCATCAGGCTCTGTGCTGACAGCTCAGAGCCTGGAGCCTGCTTCAGATTCTTTGTCTCCCTCTTTCTGCCCTCCTCTGCTCACACCCTGTCTCTCTCAAGAATAAATAAACATTAAAAAAAATCTTTTAAGGGGCGCCTGGGTGGCGCAGTCGGTTAAGCGTCCGACTTCAGCCAGGTCACGATCTCGCGGTCCGGGAGTTCGAGCCCCGCGTCAGGCTCTGGGCTGATGGCTCAGAGCCTGGAGCCTGTTTCCGATTCTGTGTCTCCCTCTCTCTCTGCCCCTCCCCCGTTCATGCTCTGTCTCTCTCTGTCCCAAAAATAAATAAACGTTGAAAAAAAAAAATTTAAAAAAAAAAAAAATCTTTTAAGAATAAACATTTTTGTAAAAAAGGAATAAAGCCACTATAATCATCCACATATAGAGTTTTGTGTGAATATCAGGGTTGTTGTTGTTAATGTTTATTTATTTTGAGAGAGAGAGAACATGCACACACTCATTCATGCACATGAACGAGGAGGGGGATGGGAGGGGGCAGGGGGAAGGGCAGAGAGAGAGGGAGAAATAAACCCAGGCAGGGGATTCTCCTCCCTGACAGCACAGAGCCTGACCAACCATGAGATTATGACCTGAGCTGAAATCAAGAGTCTGACACTTAAATGGGTGAGCCACCCATTTAACCCGAATATCAGTTTTCATTTCTCTGGGATAAATGCCCGGGAATGTAATTGTCAGGTCACATCATAGTTGCATATTTAGTTCTTTAAGAAACTTACAAACTGTGGGGCACCTGGGTGGCTTACTTGGTTGACTGTCTGACTTCAGTTCAGGTCATGATTTCACGGTTCTTGAGTTTGAGTCCCACTTGGGGCTCACTGTTGTCAGCACCACAGCCCTTTTTGGAACCTATCTCCCTCTCTCTGTCCCTCCCCTGCTTGCACACACACTCTCTCTCTCAAAAATAAATAAACCTTTAAAAATGGGGGGAGGGGCACCTGGGTGGCTCAATCGTTAAGCATCTGACTTTGGCACAGGTCATGATCTCATGGTTCATGAGCTCAAGCCCCACATTGGGTGAGCACAGTCCTGCTTTGGGTGAACTTGAACCCCACTTTGGGTGAGCCCTCTCTCTCTCTCTCGTTCTCTCTCCCCTCGCTCATTTATGCTCTCTCTTTCAAAAAAAAATTATTTTTAAAAAATAAATAAATACAAACTGTTTCTGATTTCCAGAGCAGCTGTACCATATTACATTCCTGCCAGCTACATTTGCTGGTCTGCATGTCTTCACCAGCAGAAATAGTGTGGACACTACTTTTCATTTATCCATTCCAATAAGTATCTAGTGACATCTTATTGCGTTTTTTAAAATTTTTTTTTTCAACGTTTATTTATTTTTGGGACAGTGAGAGACAGAGCATGAATGGGGGAGGGGCAGAGAGAGAGGGAGACACAGAATCGGAAACAGGCTCCAGGCTCCGAGCCATCAGCCCAGAGCCTGACGCGGGGCTCGAACTCACGGACCGCGAGATCGTGACCTGGCTGAAGTCGGACGCTTAACCGACTGCGCCACCCAGGCGCCCCTCTTATTGCGTTTTTAATTTGCATTTCCTCAATGGCTAATGAGTGATATTAACTTCTTTGCATGTGCTTATTTGCCATCTATGTGTCCTCTTCACTGAAATGCCCATTTTCTAATTGGATTATTTGGTGTACTTACTGTTGAGTTTTTAGGGTTCTTTATATATTCTAGATACTAGTCCTTTGTCAGATATGTGCTTTGCAAATATTTTGTCCCAAACCCTAATTTATTTCTTCATCCTCTTCATATGCTCTTTCATAGAGTGAAAGTTTTCAATTTTAATGGAGTACATCTTATCATTTTTTTAACAGATCATGTTTTTGGTGTCAAGTCTAAGAACTCTTTGCCTAGCACTAGATCTTGAAGATTTTCTTCTGTGCTTTTGCCTAAAATTTTTATTTTGTGAAATCTATGATCAATTTTGACTTAATTTTTGTATAATGTGTGAGACTTAGGTTGAGGTTCATTTTTTTGCCTATGCAGTAGGCAAACCTTCAGACTTTTTATTGGATAAGGCTATTTTCCAAAGTAAGCAACTGATTCCTGGGTTTGAAAGTCTTTTTCATCTGCAGTCTTAAAAACAAACAAAAAAAAATGCCATCAGCTCTAAACGCATTGTTTGATGTTACCTCTTCCTGTACCAGTGAGACTGTCCTCCACATGAGAGAATTGGTGGATAAAATAGCATGACCCATGGAAAGGCAGGGGTCTTTACTTCACTAAATATCAACTAAGGAGGGTTATAATGCATACCCCCATTTTCACCTATCAATCTTAAAGAGCCAAGCCCAGGAAAAAAGAAAGTTTAGGATCTTCTCTAAAATAGTTCCCAGTTGGTAAGGGTTGTAAAGCTGAGGAAATATTTTCCAGGAAACCTGGTAAGATCAAGAAGAGGGACAGGGACAGAAAGAGTTCTCCATTCCTTCAATGGCGTTTCTAATTTTGATGACCACAATTTTGTAACAGTGATCTATTAATTCACAGTGAGCTTTGAAAATTCCTCGATTGATTCTGCAGCCCAGGTGAGCCAGCTCCACAGTGCATCCTGTGATCAGTATTTCCAAAAGAACTTGTTTGTTAACTCCAATAAAAAACAGAAGCCTGTGTCCATACCCTTTACTGGATTATTCAGAGTGGGATGGGTGCTGATTCATTTCCAAAGGCTCTGATGAGCAGGCCAGGGATGTTTTCCCAGTGGAGACCCACCCCTCAGCCCCCAGCCCCTCCTGCTCCTCCCCTCCCAGGATAAACACAAAGCAGAGACCAAGCTCCCAGCGGGATGACCTATAAGTGACCCTTGGACTGACCTAACACTCTGGTCACTCTCACCGACAGATTTGTTTATCTTGGAACCTCGGAGCCTCTGCACCCAAAAGCTTCAACTCTAGACTCCAAGTCCTCCCAAGTGAGCTGTCAGTCACAGCTTAAGTGCGTGTGGGACAGTTCACATGATAGCCTGAGTTTATTTACCAAAATCTGATGTTTATGCTGTCCAGCAACGAGTAGGGGCCATGGGCTGCTGCATTTAGTAATTGGGGAGCCAGCTAAATGTCTCCATCAGGCATTAGCTCTTACACTAAAGAATTATCAGTGGACTCTGACAGGGCATCTCCCCTTCAGAGATTAAACGTCCCAGGGTGATCCAAATTTGGCATCTCCAAGGGAGGGATCTGTGGTTAGGCCATTCCCCTAGAGCTTATTTTGCTGAAACATGAAGGGCAGAGCCACAACTGGGATGAGGGAGGAGTTTGGGCCACTCGCCCTGGTTCATCACATTGGGTTTGTCTGATGGGATGACAAGGAAAGTTTACACGTGCTAGTGATACCTTGATATTTACCTAAAAAAGATATAGATGCTGTCTCTCGTTTGAGCACTGGATGGAGTGATCAACAAATTCAAAGTCAAAAACAGGTGGAAAAATTTTACTAAATTACTTTTTAATAGATTTTATTTTCCCAGATACGATCACTTAAGGAACCCCAACTGACACATAGAATCTGCGCTGCTGGTCATATTTCAGTGGTAATCAATCCCAAAGGGATTGAGTCTATTCAGAGGATTGCATTCACTCTTACTCAAGCCCGCCCATACACAGTCTGTCTTCAGGTGCTATTTTCCAATGGTTAATAAGGCAAACGTGGAGAAATGAGGCCTCCTCTTTTGGAGAAATGAGGCCAAACCAAGAAAGATGACAAGGGTGATTACAGAAATGGGCTTTTTCCCCTCCTAGCAGAAAATTTCATTTAGATCTGAATTGTCAAGGAATGCTTTTATTTGGAAGACCAGATGAGGAGAGGGAGAACAGTCCCTTCAGAGGGCAGTGCAGAAAGAGGGCTCTCCTCCCCTTTTATCCCATTAAGCCCTGCTGGTCAGTGACTGAGAAGGCCCCTCTATTATCAGCCTTGGCTTAAATAAACCTTCTGCCTCTGCACCCAGCCGCCCCCCTCCAAGCTGCAGGCCCATCCATCACTGTCACCTTTGCAGAGCGGCTGCCATGACAGTTCATGATCATTAACCAGCTCTGGTGTGCTTTGTGTTAAAGTTAAGACACATCAAACACAGAAACTCCGCAGTTCCTTAAAGTTACAGGAGACGTAGATGCGCTAGGGCAGACATCAGCCAAACTTGACACACAGCTTTGACAAAAGGTGAAAATGAGGCCTGGGTAAAAGTGCCTCAGTATCCCTTCTCATTTCCCACCCCCCACACACTCTGGCGTGTGGGAAACTGTGAGCAAAAGACACAGCGACTTTTGAAACCATCGTTCCTGGTTGCCTTGTGAAGTGCCCCTTCTGTCAGGGTGCCTCCCCAATCCCCACAGCAGAAAGCCTGCTCCCAGAGAGAACACACACAGGAAATTATCTCCCTGCTGTCCTTGGCACACTTATCTTCTGAGCCATTTCATAAACTTCTAACCCATGGGCTCGAATCCCTGAAGGCAATGTCGGGTAAACGGTGTCTCTCTATTTCTTAAAAGGTTGTAATATATAAAGAACAGAGTGCACGAAAGACGTCTGTGTATTTGGGTGATCCTGCTTACATTTCATGATTTCTCTCTGGTCCCACTGTTTAATTAAGACATTTGCTTTTCTTATCATGACTTTTCTGCAACAAGGCCCAGCTTAGGGAAATGACCTTGAGAGGAAGTTTGAGAAGGCAAGGGAGCTGGCTCTGCCAGCCAGTATTTAAAAATTAAATAACAAAGAGAAATAAACAAGCAGCCCACAACCACCCAGCCATCAATGTGAAGGAATATGCATGTAATTCCTCTATGCCTTTCTTCATTCAAATGACATTTCTTCGGTGTCTCCTATGTGCCCCAAGGTTACAAGGAGCAAAAAAAGAGGGTTGTAACTCTTAAGGAGCTTCGGGTCTATGAAGACAGACAAATATAATATCTACAGTGGAGATAGGCACTGGGGGAACTGAGAATGAAGAGGGTATCAGGACAGGATGCATCAAGAAGGACTTCCAGGGGGTGTGGCCAGCTGGCTGGGTCTTGAGGTATGAACAGAACAACAGAGAAGGGGGGGTATAACAGCACGCAAAAAGGTACAAAATTAATGATTGGTAGCATTTATTAAGCCCATACTAAAATCCAGGCAGTACGCCCAGCGTGCTATAGATCTGCACAGCAGCCATTGGCCACAGGCGGCTATTGAGCACTAGAAATTAGACTGGCGAACTGAGATGTGTCATAAGACTAAAATACACAGAGGATTTCAATAACAAAGTATGAGGAAAAGAATGTAGCATATCTCAGTAATAATTTCATATTGATTACATGTTGAAATGATAGTATGTTGGATAAAGTGGGTTAAATAAGATATATCATTAAAATTAACTTCACCTGTTCTTGTTTTTTTAAAGAGGCTACTGGAAAAAACAATTACATACATGACTCACATTTGTGGTTCATCTTCTCTTTCTATTGTTGTAGATGGACTGTCTTTAATCTTCCCAACAACCGTGTGAGTTCTGTGCCCTGATGAAGTTCACTAATGTGCCTGCAGCACACAGCTGGTGAGTAGCAGGAAAGAGGTTTTCAAGGGTTCAGCACACATGGGCAGTGCTGGGGGGCTGGAGCATACCATGTGGGCCTAGAAGGGGAAGCGGAGGGAGTAAGAACCAACACAGCAAAGCAATTTCATTTGATATATTTGTGTGTGTTGTTGTTTAAAAATTCAAAAATATAAAGGAACAAAGTGACATGCAAGGATCCCTCAGCCCCAACCCGTTTGCCACCATTTTCTTCGTTTCCCTGAGTGGTACTCAAGGCATAACATTGATATATATTTGTATTATAGGGGCACCTGTGTGGCTTAGTCAGTTAAACGTCTGACTTCGGCTCATGATTCATGAGTTCGAGCCCCACATTGGGCCCTGCTCTCAGCACAGAGCCCGCCTCAGATCTTCTCTCTCCCTCTCTCTCTGCCCCTCCCCTACTCATGTTCTTTCTCTCTCTCTCTCTCTCTCTCTCAAAAGTAAATAAACATTAAAAAATATAAACACATAACAAGCATATTTATACACACATATTTTGTATATGCATATATACAAAATCTTCCGTCTTGTACAAATGGTATGGCTCCTCTTTTAGCTGTTTTGTGTACAGGGCTAATAAGATTTTGCTAAGGAAATTTCCTTAGCTTTAAAAACACTTTTTTGGGGCGCCTGGGTGGCTCAGTCAGTTAGACATCCAACTTCGACTAAGGTCATGATCTCCATGGCTCATAGGTTCAAGCCCTGCGTTGGGCTCTCTGCTGACAGCTTGTTCAGAGCCTGGAGCCTGCTTCGGTTTCTGTGTCTCTTTCTCTCTCTGCCCTTCCCCCACTTGCACTCTGTCTCTCAAAAATAATAAATAAATGTAAAAAAATTTTTTTAATAAGAAAAATAAAGGCTTTTTTTTTGAATGTTTATTTATTGTTGAAGGAGAGAGAACGCATGAGCAGGGGAGGCGCAGAGAGAAAGGGAGACACAGAATCCAAGGTGGGCTCCAGGATCTGAGCTGTCAGTACAGAGCCCGACGCTGGGCTCGAACTCACAAACTGCGAGATCATGACCTGAGCCAACGCCAGATACTTAACCAACTGAGCCACCCAGCTGCCCCAAAATAAAAACACTTTTGAAGCGACTTATTATATAGTGTCTGAGACCCCTCTGAGCTCAAAAATCCTTTGACTTTGGAGTATAATTTTATCGTTTGGTCCTGCTCTTCCACCATATTATTGGTCACCAGTCTGATTCATTTGATGTGAAATTCTCCGCCAAGAACAAGGCCCTTCATTGCAGCATTGCTCCTATGGGAAAATAGGATTTCGCTTACAATAAGTCACTCTCAAATACAGAACAGTTCCCTTGAACATAAAATGTTCAGTTGCATAGCATTTTTGCCAAATGTATTAATGAATACAATGGAAATTGGACATTTAAACAAAATTATTTTTTCACTTAAAGAGAAGAATTAGTCTTCCATTTTACCCTGTGTATTGGTACGTTCAAATCCCAGCCCGAGTTTTTTAAGGGTTCAGTGGCCTTAGGTGAACTGTTTAACCTCTCCATGTTCATTTTCTCATTGAAAACATAGACATAATAGTATCTACCTCATAGGATTAGGAAGAATAAGTGAAATAGTGTGTCTAAAGGTGCTTAGTTTAGCTCCCTGAATATAACACTAAATAAATCTGATTTACTATAATTATTACTGCATAACTTGCATCTTGTGAACTATAACCTTTAAATTACTTTTTTAATGTTTTATTTATTTTTAAGAGAGAGCGAGAGTGCAAGCGGGGAAGGGGCAGAGAGGGAGACAGAGGATCCGAAGCAGGCTTTGCACTGACAGTAGTTACCGAGCTCGATGCAGGGCTCAAACCCATGAACTGTGAGGTCATGACCTGAGCCAAAGTCAGACGCTCAACCAACTGAGCCACTCAGGTGCCCCTAACTTTTAAATTATAATAGTATGATGTTATAGTTATATACTTATAGTAATATAGTATCGTAAAGTATAGTAATGTAAAAATTAATTATATTATCAAGCTTAAATTCTTAATGTTATTCTAAATGGTCGCTACTCTATGGGAGTATTCTAGCATCATGTTTGGCTTTTATGCTCATACAGGTGATATTTAATATATCAGATCAATGCTTAATAAATATACTAAAGGGTATACACAGCTTTTCCATGCCATTCAAAGTCCTCACGCACAGCATCTCCTTAATGAAAACATCATACCTAAGACCAGATCAATACTGGACACTGTTTTGCAACTAGAGAAACCACAGCTACAGATGTATGGACATAATTTAAATCTTCAACAAGCTCCTCACCTAGACTTAGGAAAGTAGTCCTCGGATCCTGGTTCTAGTTTGTAAGTACCTCTAAAACAGACTTCATGTGGCTCGCGGTGCTCCAGGGCAGAGACTGGAGTAATTCAGGAAGTGAGCTGTGAGCCACAGCAGGCCAGTGGTCCAAGCACACCCTGAGAAGCCACCGCACAGCTCAGTGGCCTGTATGTCAACCTTGCCAAGAGTTATGTGGTGCAAAGTGGCTTACATAACTACTTCCTGACTTTGGGTATTATGTTTTTATTTACCAGCAGGGAAAAAATTACTGTATTTTCTATTCACTGTATTTCTAAAGGACAAAACTAGAGCAAAGAACCAACTGCCCCAGGTTGGAGACTCCCAAGATATAGGGGCAGTGGTTCAATGTCACCCCTGCTTTCACACCCACAAGGCTGTGCTAGGAGACTGGGTCTGGGAGGGGCTAAGACCTTGCTAAGGTCCAGGTGGGGGCTACTGGACAGCAGTTAGGCAGCACTAAGGATGTTTGCCCCAAAGTATTAATAAAATACTCCCCTAAGAGAGGCGTCACTCTGTGGCAAGCAAGACAGAACGACCTTGATAAAACTGTAAAAAGTGGGGCAAGGGGAAAGATCCTTTTCTTTTCTGCCATCACACTGCAAACACGGCCAAACAAATAAATATGAGTTTCAGGTGGAACATTGCAGGTGGCTTGAAACCAAACCCTGAGAAGTCTGTATCCAAAAGGAGAGACATCAAGTTTCTGAGTGAGTGACAAGGCTTTTATTGACACTGTGATGTCCTATTTTGAGGTCTCCCCCAGGGCCATTGTTTATGGAGTTGTACTTTCCGTGGACTTGTGTGAGTTTGCACCTTTCCTCCCAATGGGATTTTCACAAGTCCTAACAGCATCCCCCTGAGGCAGGTGAAGAGAAGTGCTCACACTGCTTCCCAGCACGAAGGCTCTGCTGGCGACCACAGGGACAGTGGGAAGGCAAAGGGGAGACACTGCTTCTACAGTTGCCAGAGGGAATCACAAGCCTCCACCCGTTACCAGTTGGGACATGGAAGGGAGAGGTTAAAGGTCAGGAGGTGAGCGTTACCTCCCCAGTGTCCCCCCACACCCAGAACCATTCCTCCCACTGGACCAGCTCAGGGAAAACAAAGGAAGCCATAAAAAACTTGGCTTTGTAACATAGCCAATCACACGCACTATAACACACTTTTGGTGGACCCGGAAAATAAATATAACCATTTTGGAGGCAATTTGGCAGGGGCTACCAAAATGTGAATAGGTGTTTCTTTTGAGTCAGCAGTTCTAGAAACTCACTCTACCAGCATACTTACCAGAGTATATGAAAATATTCCCCATGGCATTTATATTTACTGTAGCTTCTTTTTGTAAAAGTAAAAACTAAAAACAATCTAAATACTTATCAATAAAAGGATATACTTAAATAAATTATGGTGCCTATAAATCTATGCAGTCGTTACATGGATTGAAATTAACCTATACAGAAAGATATGGAAAGATAGTTGAGATTGTTCTAAAAAACACATTCAAGACTAATAAATCATACTCTGCCACTCCTGCGGTTACGTCATTTGCATGATAATAGAAGGCAAGGATGCCTGAAGCAAAAAGAAATGAGTCTTCTAGAGTGGAATGTGTGGATATCCCGGGGCTACAAGAGAAGCCTTAGTGGAGACAGATATTCCCATGGGAGGCAGAAGTCACCCAGTGGAGGGAGCCCATGTTCTGCTGACCCCTAAGGGAGGCTTCTTTGGTTGCTTGTGGGGTAAGGGAGCAAGGGTACCTCAGGAGAATAGTATCAGATTATGAATGAAGCCTAATCCTGTTTCATAACACTCTCTTCATTGCCTCATGCATCTGCTATTATTTGGTTAGTTTTTTTTTTTTTTACATGTTTCTTTATTTTTGAGAGAGAGAACCCGATGTGGGGCTCGAACTCTTGAACCACGAGATCACGACCTGAACCAAAGTCGGATGCTCAACCGAGTGAGCCACCCAGGTGCCCCTGGTTAGTTATTTTTGATTTTTTTTATAAGCACCCTCCAAACCATAATCCAAAATAAATCAAGCAACTGGATGATAACTCTCATTTAACCAGATGACACGATTCTAGCCCCTTTACCTGCCCACCTGCACCCCTATCCACCATGCCCTCACTCTCCTGAAGAGTTGTATTGACTATGTATATTTTAAAGTATATACATTTATTTTAGTTTTTAATTATAAAAAAAGGAGTATTATGCTGTTTGTAATCTTTTGGAACTTATTGCTTCACTTACTATATGCTAAGATTCATTCACATTGGTATATTTGGTTCATACATTTGACTGCTGTACAATATTTGTCTACTCTCCTGGTGTTTCTAGGTTTTTGCTGTTGTAAACAGTACTGTTTGAGCATTCTTGTGCATTCCTGTTATTGTTATTGTTGTTTTATGTAAGAATCACTCCTTGGTATATACCATGGAGTGGAACTGCCTAGTCATAAAGTTTGTAAATGCCCCACGTTAGGAAATAATGCCAATCAAATTTTCAAAGTGGTTGTACCAATTTACACTCCCACTGGCCATGTATTAGAGATCCTTTCTTGAGATCTGCATCTTTCCGACATTTGGTTTTGTGAGATTTTCTATTTTTGCCAATTGAAACGATGTAAAATGTCCCATTTTACAGGTGTCACAGTGGACTTGATTTGCATTTTGCTGATTGCTGGGAATACTGGATCTCTCTCTCTCTCTTTTTATTGAGAGAGAGAGGGCAAAAGTGAACAAAGGCAGAGAGAAATAGAGAGACAAAGAATCCCACAAGGGGCAGAGAGAGAGGGGGAGAGAGAGAGAGAAGTGGGGCTCGATCTCACGAACCTTGAGATGATGGCCTGAGCCGAAGTCAGATGCCTAGCTGATTGAGCCACCCAGGCGCTTGGATGTCACTTTCATATGTATGCCGACCACATGTATTTTCGTTTCTGTGAACTGCCCGGTTGTGTCTTTTGCATTCAAAGACACCAAGTCTTTGATTGGATTGTTTGTGGTCTAAGTAAATCTTGTTGCTGCCTGAAATGGAAATTCCAGGGGCAACATTTTTGAATGAAACTCGTTTTCCCCTTCCAAGAGACAGGGCCAGAGGGACACTCAGAATCGTAAGAAGCTGGTTTTGACAGAGTTCAGCTGAAGTCTGAGCATGAAATCCTAAACAGCCGGAGACAAAGGAGCTGAGTGGGGCTGGGAGGCTAGGCCAGCTACGTCAAATTCTTCCCCTTTCCTGCCTCACTACCTACAGCCGCTGCAACCCCCGGCACCCTGTGCCAGGGGCTTCCCTGCACTTTCCACAGCACCCTGCCAGGAGCCCTCAGCACCTACATGTTTGGTGTCGCTGCCGGTGGGAGCAGAACAGCAAGTTCAGATTTTTACCCAAGTCATTTGGCAACCAAAGCAATAGCTTCAGCGCGGCTCTCCAGCCATTAGGAAATGGATTTCCAGAGGTTTCTGAGTAGCGAGGGGAAGAACAACATACACAGACACAAATTTTCCAATCCATACACAGGAAACGGCAGATCCAGTTCTGTTAAGAAAAATAGATTGAAATTTAAGAGGCGATAAGAAAATAGGAAGCACAAAGCTCATTCCAGCTCTGCTCCAGACCAAGTCATTTTAAGCATCACAAATCACCCGTTCCTCCTATCCTGCGGCTGCAGCTCGTCCACACTGCCAGGAGCCCCGCAAAGCCGCCTGCGCAGCGGCTCTCGCTCGGATCATAAGGGGTCGACCAGCTGGCATCTTTGTTTAGTTATCAATTAATTTCCTCCTTATGACCGCCCAGGTCTGCCTCCTCATCCCAGTCCTGCAGACTCCCGTTCTCATTCCTCCCTGTTTTGCCAACACCTGACATCAGCCTGTCTTCTCTGGCCACAGGCGAGGTGAGGTCAGGGTGACCTGCCCTTGACTTAGTTCCTGTGCACTGTGTCAAAGAAGTCAAATGTTTCCTCTCACACACACACACATTTACTATATGAGATAATGGTGGGAGTCCTTGCACAATGTGTACTTCTACGAAATCATTGCGTTGTATACTTTATTTATTTATTTCCTTTTAAAGATTTTATTTTTAAGTAATCTCTACACCCAACATGGGGCCGGAACCCACCACCCCGAGATCAAGGGTCACACTGCTCCACCGACAGAGCCAGGCAGGCGCCCAGTGTTGTATACCTTAAAAATATTACAGTTTCATTTGTTAATCATACCTCAATAAAGCTGAAAAGAAAACAAAAACCGAACAAAACAATGACAGCCTGGGAAGGACATGAGCCACCGAGAGGCAAAGGGAAGGTGAGGCTCAAATTGACGATGAAGGCTTTGGTTTCCCTGATTTTAAATAGAAATCATAAAAGAAAATGCTTCGAGGAGTAGGGGAGGGGAGGGTGTGTATGTGTGTGTGCACGCATGTTGTTTTTATTGTGGTAAAATATACATGACATGGAATTTACCCTATTAACAATTTTAAGGGTACAGTTCAGTGGCATTAAGTACATTCGCAGTGTTGTGCAGCCATTACCGCCATCCATCTCCAGAACTTTCTCATCATCCCAAACCGAAACTCTGTACCCATTAAACACTAACTCTCCACTCTCCCCTCCCCACAGCCCTGGGGAACCACCATTGCACTTTCTGTCTCTAGGAATCGGACTAATCTAGGTACTTCATGTCAGTGCAATCAGACAATATCTGTCATTTTGTGCCTGGCTTCGTTCACTTAGCAGAATGTTTCCCAGATTCATCTACGTTGTAGCATGCATCAGAATTTCATTCTTTTTTAAGGCTGGATGATATTTCTTTGTACCTATATACCGTATCTTGTTTATCCACTCATCTGTTGATGGACCTTTGGTTTGTTTCCACCTTTGGCTAATTGTGAACAACACTGCTATGAACATGGTGTACAAGTATCTGTTTGATAAGCAGTTTTGAAACATTTAAAATCGTGTTTTCCTCCAATGCACAAACTACTGAGTACCTATCTAAGTAAAAACTGACCACCAGACTAAGTTGCCCACTGCAATGAGATCAGTTTTAAGATAGGAACCAAAGGACTGTGCACTGCCTGGGTTCTGCACAGTTCCTATAACGCTCAGCACCAGGGGATACATCCAATCAATATGGACCGCTGGGGACACAGGGTGTCACACGGGTGCCTGCTGAGTACTAGACCTCACAAGGGTCAGTGAAGCTCAGGTTATCAGTTCTTGCCACGGCCCTGCCTTATCAAAGGGTTATTTAGCCCTCGTTTTGATTAGTCAAGTACTTTATGATCATTTACTAATAGATCTTTTCCATCATCAACAGCCATCACCCAATATGTGGACATAGAGTATGTAGGGAAGGAGCCAATTTCAGTGGGGTTTATATGCAAATATGGATGAAATCACAGAGACCAAACCTGCTTTGTCCTTGGGAAATAGTGTTTCCATTTAGCCAAGCATAAATATTAAATTTGCTCTTTGGTTAGTGAAGGTGTAGTCGTGAGGCTGGCATGTGGTCATTGTACCTGATCATGGTATTAAGAACCCACTATCCAAAAGGATGGCATTAAGAGCCATGAGCCTGCACTGACTTTTCCCTATGCCCTCCCCAAAACTTCTTAGTTTAGAGCTTCTATTGGTAAGAAGGCAGTAGAGTGAGGAGAACAACCCCATAAGAGCAGATCCTCACTTGCTGAGCAACCTGCCCCAGTGACCTCATACTATCATCTTCTCACTCACTAATGCCAATTATGGGGCTTTCAAATCGCCTTCAAAACTGCAATCTTCCCAGTGTTTTACTGCTCATTGGCATACGCAATTATACAGAGTTCTGAATCTATTTTCTAAAATGAGCACATGTTATATTTAAAATGAAATGAATGTAATACATTTTATTTGAATCATTATTAACATATAAAAATGACTTGCATTGGTAATCATATTAATTTTTATGCCACATATATTACATTATGCATTTTATATGTATAAGATATTTCACAAACTTAAGAATTACTTTGCAGGTACTAGCTCTACTTATATTGTTATTTTTCCATTTTTTGGCTACAATATTCCCAATACACATTTCCATATCATACATGGAACTAGTGAATTTTCTTATGAATTCTATTTATACATTTCTGGCCTAAGGATTAGGATACCAGAAGGTAGCAAGCAGGTGCCAGAAAGTTCACTTATACAAAAATTATGACATAGTTTTCCACTATCTGAAATGGAAACCGAAAAGACAATAAAAGATAGTTACTTTGTAACCAAGAATCTGCATTTTGCAGATTATGATTAGCTAAACCTTAATGACTTTATTCAATACATTCATTTGTTCATTAAGCAACTACTCAATGCCTTTTATGCATGAGGCAAGTTACCAAGATGAGTAAGAGCCCTGCCCCAAGGAACCTCACTGTCAAGTGATTCTATACACCAGCAGTTGGCAAACTTGGGCCCATGGTTCCAAATCCACCTCACATCTTGCTTTTGTAAATAAAGTTTTATTGGAACACAGGCACACCCATTGGTTTATGTATTATCTGTGATTGTTTTCATGCTACGACGCAAGGTCAAGTAGCTGCAAAAAAGACCATATGACCCATAAACATAAAATAATTACCATTTAGCCTTTTACAGAAAAAGTTTGCTAACCCCCGCTCTTGAATGGACCAAAGTAACCTTAAATTTTGGAAAGTTCTGAGAAGATTTGGCCCCATTCCCAAATGCTCTGAAAACTCCAAGAAAATGCTCTTGCTACTCAAAGTGCTATCCACAGACCCACAGCATCAGCATCATCTAGGTACTTAGAAATGCAGAATCCCAGGTCCCACCCTGGAGCTACGGAATCAGAATCTGCAATTGAACAACATTTCCAGGGGATTCATATATACATTAGAGTTTGAGAAGCACGGTTCATGTTAGACAGGGTTCTCCAGAGAAACAGAACCAATAGGATGTGTGTGTGTATAGACAGAGAGAGAGATTTATTGTAAGAAATTGGACCAAGTGAGAGTGGGGGCTGGCAAGTCTAAAATCTGCAGAGCAGGAGGGTGGGCCAGAAATTCCTGCAGGAGTTGATGTTACAGTCTTGAGTGGAAGGCAGTCTGGAAACAAGATTCTTCTCTTTCTGGGGACATCAATCTTTTCTCTTTAGGGCTTCAACTGATTGGATGAGGCCCACCCCCATTATGGAGGGAAATCTTTATTCTAAGTCTACTGATTCAAACATTAGTCACCCCTAAAGAATATCTTCGCAGCAATATCTGGACTGGTGTTTGACCAAATAATTTGACTCCATAGTCTAGCCAAGTTGATACATAAAATTAACCATCATGTGTTTCTAGGTAGAAAACAGAGAATTTGAACCTCACCGTGTTATAGGTGGGAAACTTAGATGTCAGGGAAGAACAGGGGTAGATCTGTGACCCATATGTAGAATTGGTGAAAGTAGGTCTTCTGTCACCATCAAATACCCTCTCTTAGAATCTACCTCAGGCATACATGTCTCCTCCTAGGCCCCTACCAGGTCCCTCACGTGTTAGAAAGAGATTAACACTGGATATACACACGCAGGGACTTAAAGAAGTAATTAGAGTTATATGAGATCATACAGGTGGGACCCTGATTTGATAGGACTCGTGTCCTTATAAGAGGAAGAGACACCAGGATGTTGGCACACAGAGAAAACCCCATGTGAGGACACAGAAAGAAGACAGCTGTCTACAAGCTAAGGAGCAAGTTCTTACCAGAAACCAAACCCTGCCAACATCTTGATCTTGGACTCCCGGTCTCCAAAAACTGAGAGAAAATAAATTACTGTTATTTAAACTACCCAATCCAGGGCACGTTGTTATAGAAACCCTAGTAGCCTAATATTCTACTTAAAGTGTGGTCCATGGACCAGCAGCATCAAGATCACCTGATAGCTTATGAGAAATACGGAATCTCAGACTCCATCCCCGACCGTTGGAACCAGACTCTGCATTTTCACAAGATCCGCAGGTGCTCTGAGGACCCCTGTTCTGGAGCACAGGATCCTTTCAGGAGGATGGGGACATTTGTAAGGGATTTCTAAGAGAAGGGAGAAGGGATATAGGAGAGGTGTGTGGTGGGGTGGAGAAGTTAGGAGGCTTTGCCTGGAGGCCTCTGTCTCCTCTGGGAGATCAAACATCAGTAGATGATGCTGGAGAGAACCCTAGAATCAAAATACCCAGCCCAGAGGGCTTGTCTCTTTCTGACCCTAATGATTAGAATCAGCTTTTCAGAGCTGGAGGTGATCCTTCAGAAACTATGCAGTTCATATCCTTGAGGGGACACTATTCTTGAAGTCCGCTTCATGGAGATAAGAATGTGGCCTCCTCACTCCTAATCGAAAGCATGTTGCTACTGTTAAATCAGCATGAAAATTCTAGCAAATAATTACAATTCTAATAGCCCATGGGCAGAGCTGGTTTTTGTTGTTGTTGTTGTTGTTGTTGTTGTTGTTTGTGTGTGTGTGTGTGTGTGTGTGTGTGTGTGTGGTTTTGTTGTTGTGGTGGTGGTGGTGGTGGTTTCTAAATGCAGAGAAGCCAGTCCTGAGTTGGTCTTAGGGAAGCAGAGAAATCAGTCTGAGTCTCACAGACCTGAGGGGTGAACACACACTCTAATATCAACCACATGTTCTTTGCATGTCTGATAGGGATCCTGCACTTCTCACTGCAAGTTTTCTACTAAAGGTTACCATATGCCATAGGAATGTATCACCACCACGAATTGGCCATATAAGCGTAGAGCTTTAAATTACTGCACAGTCAGAGTGAGTTAATCTATGCCTTGATTATCTGTGTGTCTGGCTATCTAAAGACGTCCCTGGCATGGAGCTGTAACTCATGACTGACTTGCTAATTTGAAATATAGATGCATGCCTCCCTTCCTATCCCCCTCCTTGCGTGGCGTGCACACACACACACACACACACACACACACATTCACACACTTCGAGGTACATTACAACGGAAATTGCAAATGGATTGAATGTATTCTCAGATCTGTCCTCCATTAATTCCTATAGATATATTGCTGCCTGGGAATTACCATGCAGCTGAAAGTCACAGAGGGGAAGCTTGTAGAAGGGAAAAGGGGGTGGAGAAGATGGTGGAGAAAGACAGATGAGAAGTAGGTGAAAATTAAGTAGCTGTTGCTTCAGTTGAAAACTTCAGCTGGACTGAAAGAAAGTTCTAGAGTGCGCGGCTCTACAGTCAAGTCTCAGCTTCACCTCTCCGTGAGTGAGAGAACCTAGGCAAGCCATTTAATCCCTGGGTCTCAGTTCACTCACCTGTGAAAATGGGAATAAGACTTTTCTTGTAGAATTCTTTCGAAAATTAAATGAGAAGATACAGAAAATGCACGTGGTAAGTTTTCAGTGTTGATTTTTTCTTTCTTTCTACCCTTCTACTGAAACTGAGATGTTTTCCACACGTGATGCTGGCAAGGTGAGATTCTTTACACCTGCCCAGTGAAAGGAGCAAGTATGGACAGACACAATAAGATGTCTCAGGGACTTTGATTGCTTTGCCCTGATTGCTCTATTTAGCTGCTCAGTATTTTTCACGTTATCAGGAAACATAATTACCACAAGTAAACAAAGGAGATTTGTTAATAAAAAATAAAAGTGAAACAACAATAATATAATTGTTCCTTGTATACTGAAAATGTACGTGATCTTTGTAGCTGAATGTTTCATATACTTTGAATTTTTTTTTAATGTTTATCCAGAATGTTTCATGTACTTTGAATGGACATCTCAAGGTCTAGCTATTTCTGTTGACATAAATTTAGAAGGTAGGGGTGCCTGGGTGGCTCAGTCGGTTGAGCATCCGACTTCAGCTCAGGTCATGATCTCACGGTCCGTGAGTTCAAGCCCCGCATCGGGCTCTGTGCTGACAGCTCAGAGCCTGGAGCCTGCTTCAGATTCTGTGTCTCCCTCTCTCTCTGCCCCTCCGCTGCTCACACTCTCTCTCTGTCTCAAAAGTAAATAGACATTAAAAAAAAATAATAAAAAAAAATTTAGAAGGTAGCACCTGCAGGTAACTTTAGAGTCAGTAGGAGATATTTTTTCTTAATATTTTCTTAATATTTTTCTTAATATTTTTTCTTAATATTTTTCTTAATATTTTTAGAATGTCCTTGGCAAATAGGGCCTCTCCAAGTAGAGCAGGTTAAAATTTCCTCCATTATTTCAAGTGTCAAAGACACTTAGATGAGAAATAAAGTCCCTCCCTGCGTGAGGGGATCATGCTGGCTCTTGGTCAACTTTGTGGCTCTCTGAGTGGAGAATGAGTAGTCTAACTGGACCAAGAATGATGGCCAAAGCTGTCTGATTTGTCAGCTCATCCCCGGACTTCAGGACTTCGGAATCCCAGAGCCTCTCTCTCTCTGAGGAGCTGGAGTCAATAAAGACCCCAATTGAAATATACACATGCCTCTTTCCATCTACTTCTGCCAACTTGTTCCCTAAATCACCAGAAAATAGAAATAATACTATTTATTGGACCCTTAACTACATGCTGGAAATATGTGTTAACTCATTCAACCCTCAACCTTATGAGGTAGAAAATACTGTGTTTGTTACACAGGTTAAAAATTGAGACTCAGAGGGGTGCGTGGGCATGTGCGCGTTCTCTCTCTCTCTCTAAAAAAAAAAAAAAAAAAAGTAAACTCAGAGAAGTTAATTAACTTGCCCAAGTGCAGCCTGCTCCCCAGATCAGAACCATTTCCTCGGCTCCTTAGAGTTTTAATTTATACCTGTTTTACAAATTCATTATATTTCCTTGGTGTCTCCTTTTCCTTCAGATAAGAAGACATCCAGGATGCTTTTCAAAATAATATCCACATCTTCACCTAATCAGAAATGACTACCCTGTTTAAGCTAAGGAACTTTAGTGATCTGTTCTATTTTGTAAACATTCTTGGATTTTTTTGGTACCTACATTTCGTCTTCTTTCTTTCACTTCCCCAATCTCACAAAGCTGCCTCTGAGGCCACCATCTGCTATGAATTCACTCATTTGTTTGAATGTCCGCTGAGGGTCTACTCTGGTCAGGCACTGTGTTCTTCCCTGGAAAGACAAATATTAATCATTTCCCACTCTCAAGGTGCTCCCAATCTAGTGGGGACAGCAGTCATGCAAACAGACAATTTCAATGGAGTTTTATACACTTGCAGCCACTATCATATGCTTTTATACACTCTTACACAGTTATGGTCCAAACTGGAGAAACACAGAGGATCCAGAAATGACATCAACTTGGAAGCATTAGCGAGTGGTTAACATTTCAGTTGGTTCATAATGGTTGAAAAGATGATGGCCAGCTATCAAGGTAGGGAGCAAGCATTTTAGTAGGAGGCATGATGAGAAGGCATGATAGGATCTGGAGTATTTCAGGGATCACCTGTGTGACTTTGGGACATGGGGAGCAGAAATGCATAGGTGATGGGGGAGGTGTTGTCCAGGCTGGGTATGGCAGGCCTTGTGTCCCTTGCTCAGCTCTATACTGTGGGCAAAGAGGTGCCACAGAGGTTTTACAAGGGGAGTAACATGATGAGATTCTTCTCTCTTTTTTAAATTTTTTTAAATGTTTATTTATTTCTGAGATAGAGAGATAGAGCACAGGCAGGGGAGGGGCAGAGAGAGGGAGACAAGAATTCCAAGCAGGCTCCACGCTGTCAGCACAGAGCCCCATGCAGGACTTGAACGCACAAACTGTGAGATCACAACCTGAGCCAAAATCAAGAGTCAGAGGCTTAACCAACTGAGCTACCCAGGCACCTTGAGATTCTTCTTTTAGGAAGATCCCCTGGTAGCCCTGAGAGCTATTGCCAAGAAGAGAGAAAGTGATGAGAGGGAAATTGAAGGCATGGTGATACAGTCATCCAGATGCAGGATGGGCTTGCTGAAAGGGGATGGAGGCGGGGGACATGTTTGAAGACATTTCTGAGTTAGCATCGGCAGGCTGGAGTGTAGCCTGAATATGAAGGATTCAGGAGCCAAATTCAGGCCAACTCTGACATGTCTTACTTAGGAGTCTAGTGGATGGTGACAATATTGAATGAAATAAGGCATCTATTATAGGAAGAGTAGGTTTGGAGGGTTAGGGAATGGGGTATGGAGTGTGAAATAGAAAAGAAAAAAAAATAGGTACTGATGCCTGGGTCCTCCTCCCAGAGATTCTGGTGTAATTTGTCTGGGGGATAGCCTACATATTAGGATATTTTATTTCATCTTTCTAGGTGATTCTAACAAGAAACCAAGTTGAGAAGCACTGTTATGAAGACTGAAAAAGAGAAGACAGAATTCTCAGAAACACCACAACTTAAAAGGCAAATAGAATAGCACACCTGTCCATTTGTAAGGTGTTGATCAAATTCACTATGTGATTCCAAACTCAGCCCCGAGTTCCAGGTAAGATGGAGTAAGCATGCTCCACCCTGTCTCTCCCACTGAAAGCAGCCATAAACCCAGGGAGAATGCATGACCAGCAATTTGAGAACTCTGTGAGGTAAATAGTATCGGATGGATTGGAAGGGGAGACCAGAGGACAAAGTACCTCTGAATCCATGCTGAGTTTACCATATTGTTGGCTTTGGTGTTGCCCAGTCTAAACTTAAGATATCCTGAAACTGGAAATGGGCTCCAGAGAAACATTCTGGTTCTGGCTTAAGGAACAGGAAAGTGGTCTTCTAATGCTCCAAAGAATGGGAGAAAGTCCCTGTTTTCTTTCTGGTTTTTCTTCTACATGGAAGACTGAAAAGGGGACCCCAGGAACCAGAAAGTACTGGGACATGGTAGAGGGCAAAGACATTGGGAAAGTGACCTTATAAAGTTGTTCATAAATCCCCTAAGTGGCACATGTATGAATCTGACCCTGAAGAGTATACCAATAGCTTCTAGATGGAACTATAAACTGAGATAGACCACCATCCACATCCCATACTGGCCACCAGGTGGCACACATGCAAGACAGATCTGAATAGCACTGCAAAGATTTTAAAAGCGGAATTGACTGTGGAAACCACAGCCCACAGAAGGCTGGTTGGAACTTACAATTGCTTTAAATTGTAAATTGCTTTTAATTTCTTACCAAAGTAAATAAATCCACATTTTTCATTGGATATAAATAAGACCCAGAGACTTGTAATATTCACAATGTCCAGAATCCAGTACAGAATTACTTGACATGAAGAACCAGAAAAATCTCAACTTGCACGCTGAGATGATGCTGATGTATCGCTTCTCGGCCTTTTGGCTAAGATCAAGTGAGATGATGCTGATGTTGGAATTACCTGCAAAAGACTTTAAAGCAGCTATTACACAAGTGACCTAACAAGTAGGGTCAAATTTCCTTTAAATTAATGGAAGATAGTCCCAGCAAAAAAGAGGAAAATATCAAGACCATCAAACAGAGTTTTTAGAACTAAAAATAAAATAACTGAAACTTTTTTAAAAGATTTTAGTTTTAAGTCATCTCTACACCCAACATGGCACTCGAACCTACAACCTAGATCAAGAGTCACATGCTCTACTGACTGAACCAGCCAGGCACTACCAGTAACTAAAATTCTAAAACTCACTCATGGGCTCAATGGCAGAATGGAGATGACAGAGGAAAGAGTCAGTGAATGTGAAGACAGATCGATAGAAATTCTGCAGTCTAAACAACAGAAAGAATAAAGATTTGGGGCAAAAATGAACAAGCCTCGGGAATGTGTGTGACAACATCAAAAGGCCTAACATTTGTTGAAATCTCACAGCCAAATGGAGAAAAACAACATATCACTTATAAGGAGCAATGACCCAAATAACTGCAGACACCTTTTCAGAAATGGAAACCAGAAGGAAGCAAAATAGCATTTTAACAATACTGAAAGGAAGGAATTGTCAACCCACAATTCTATATCCAGCTAAATATACGTCAGGAATGCAGGTGTAACAAATAGAGTAGAATTTGTTGCCTACGGACCTTTTCTAAAAGTACATTCTTCAAATAGAAGAGCAATGATACCAGGTGGAAACTTGGTATTTCATCAGGAATGAAGGAAGAATAACAGATATGGTGAATGTATGGGTAAATATAAGAGAATTTCTTCTCTCAAGTTTTTAAAACTGGAACATGGTTGAAAACCAAAGGTATAACATTGTTTGACATTATATATGTAGGTGTAATATAGAAAACAACTATAAAATGAAGTCAAGAGAGGATAGGCACAATGAGGAGGCAGTTTCCACATTCCACTTGAAGTGGTAAAATACCATGAAAAGGTAAGGATGTATTTTGTAATTCCTAGAGCAACCTAGAACAAAAGATATTGTTTAAAGAGATACAGGGGCGCCTAGGTGGCTCAGTTGGTTAAGCATCCGACTTCAGCTCAGGCCATGATCTCACAGTCCTTAAGTTCGAGCCCCGTATCGGGCTCTGTGCGACAGCTCAGAGCCTGGAGCCTGCTCCAGATTCTGTGTCTCCCTCTCTCTCTGCCCCTCCCCTGCTCATGCTCTGTCTCTCTCTGTCTCAAAAATAAATAAAAACATTAAAAAATTTAAAAAAAAGAGATATAGCAGAACACACACACACACAATAAATAAAATATAATACTAAAATGATTCAAATAACCCAAAGGAAAACATGAGATGGGAAACAGAAGAACAAAAAACAGGGGGAAAAAAACCCAGAAAATAAATGATAGGCTTAAACCCAAACATATAACTACATTAAATGCAGTCTAAACAAAGCAATTGAAAGATACTGGCAGAATGGATTTTTTAAATCTGTTTTATAATAAAGTCACTTAAAATAGTATAGGAAGATTGAAAGTAAAAGGATGTAGCGCTAATCTATCCCAGAAAAATGAAAACTCAGGTCCACAAAAAAACCTGTATGCAAATGGTTATAGCAGGGTTATTTATAATAGCCCCAAACTGGAAACAACCCAAAGGTTTTTCAACCAGTGAATGGTTACAAAACTATGGTACATCCATACCTTGGAATACTACTTAGCAATAAAAGGAATGAGCTACTGGCACAGCTTAAATAATGGAAATTTATTGTCTCCCAACTCTGAAGACTACAATGATGTAGATAAGTCTCATGGGAATTATGTTGACTGAATAAAGCCCATCTCTAAAGGTTACATACTGTATGATTCCATTTATATAGCACTCTTGAAATGACAAAATTATAGAGTTGGAGATAGACTAGTAGTAGCCAGGGGTTAGGGAGTGGGATGGGAAGGAGGTGGCTGGGTCTAAGCCTAGCACAAAGGGTTTTTGTGGTGGTGGTCACATGCCTCTACATATGATAAAATTCCACAGAACTAAATACAAACACACACACACACACACACACGACTGCATATAAAACTGGTAAAATCTGAAAAAGGTCAATGGATGATATTGACGTCAATTTTCCAGTTAAGTAAGATTGTAAGATGTTACCATTGGGTGGAACTGTGCTAAATTTATCAGTTTACTAGGCTGCTGTAACAAATTTCCACAGACTGGGCAGCTTAAATAATGGAAATTTATTGTCTCCTAGCTTTGAAGACTAGAAGTCCAAAATCAAGTTGAAAACAAGGTTGATTTCTTCTGAGGGCTATGAAGGCGAATCTGTTCTAGGTCTCGCTCTGTAGCTTATAGATGGCTGTCTTCTGTCTGTGTCTTTGTATCATCTTCCCTGTAAAGGTATCTCGGTGTTCACATTTTCCCCTTTTATGAGGACACCAGTCATACTGGATGAAGGACCACTCTAATGACCTCACTTTAACTTGATTACCTCTATAAAGACCCTATTTCCAAATCCTTACGTTCTAAGGTTCTGGGGGTTAGGACTTCAACATATGAATTTTGTAGGGAACACAGCTCAACTCATTATGGGTATACATACCTTTTTTTTTTTTTACTATTTCTTACAACTGTATCTGAATCTACAATTATTTCAAAATAAATAAGATAAAAACAGAGAGGGAGGCAAACCATAAGAGACTCTTAAATACAGAGAACAAACTGAGGGTTGCTGGAGGGGAGGTGCGTGAGGGGATGGGCTAAATGAGCGATGGGCATTAAGGAGGGCACTTGTTGGGATAAGCACTGGGTGTTATATGTAAGTGACAAATCACTGGGTTCTACTCCTGAAACCAATACTATACTGTATGTTAACTAACTTGAATTTAAACAAATAAATTTAAATAAATAAATAGGTATTAAAAAAAGAGAAAAGATGAAAAGAATTATAGTCCTACAAAACATTCTCTGATCATAATGGAATTAGACTAGAAATCAATGAAAGGAAAATATCTAAACACTTTGAAATTCAGCATCCTACTTCTACATAATTTTTTGGTCAAAGAGGTAGTTTCAGGGAAAAAAATATTTTGAAATGCGTGATAAGAAAAAATACAGCATGTCAAAATTTGTGGGATGCAGCTAAAGCAGTGCTTAGAAATGTGCAGCATTAAATGTTTATATGAAACATCTAAGCTGTGGGATATCACCAGATGTTAAAATACTGAAGATATAGAAAGACTCTATAGTATGTATTATTAGATGTAAAACAGTGAAAAATCATATATAGTATGCTACTTTTAATGGGAAAGAGAGAAAAGCAGAATAAGTCACATCTGCTTGTTACTGCTTAAAGAAACACTGGTAGGGGCACCTGGGTGGCGCAGTCGGTTAAGCGTCCGACTTCAGCCAGGTCGCGATCTCGCGGTCCGTGAGTTCGAGCCCCGCGTCAGGCTCTGGGCTGATGGCTCAGAGCCTGGAGCCTGTTTCCGATTCTGTGTCTCCCTCTCTCTCTGCCCCTCCCCCATTCATGCTCTGTCTCTCTCTGTCCCAAAAATAAATAAACGTTGAAAAAAAATTCTTAAAAAAATAAAGAAACACTGGTAGGATGTGCAACAAGCTAATTAAAGTAGTTACCTATGTGGGTGGAGGAAAACAGAGCACATAGGGCAGAGGTAGGAGTAAGATTTTTCTTTTTTTTTTTTTATTTTTTTTTAAATGTTTATTTATTTTTGAGACAGAGAGAGACAGAGCATGAACCGGGGAGGGTCAGAGAGAGAGGGAGACACAGAATCCGAAAGAGGCTCAAGGCTCTGAGCTGTCAGCACAGAGCCCCACGCGGGGCTCGAACCCACGAACCGTGAGATCATGACCTGAGCTGAAGTCGGATGCTTAACTGACTGAGCCACCCAAGCACCCCAGATTTTTCAATGCATACCTTGTTTACTGCTTTCCACTTAAAAAAAAAAATGAGGTGAAATCCATATAACATGAAATCAACCATATAAAGTGCACAAGTCAGTGGCATTTAGTACATTCACAATATTGTCCAACACCATCTTTACCAAGTTCCAAAACATTTCATCACTCCCAAAAGAAAATCCTGTACCCATTCAGCAGTCATTGCCCATTCCCCCTTGTCCCCAGACCCTGGTAACCACCAAGCTGCTTCTATCCTCATGGAGTTCCCTATTCTGGGTATTTCATATAGATGGAATCATACAACATTTGTTTTGTGTGTGTGTCTAGCTTCTTTAATTTAGCATAATGTTTCCAAGCTTCATCCACATTGTGGCAAGCATCAATACTTAATTCCTGTCTGCAACTGAATAGTATTCCATTGTATGTACATACTACATTTTGTTTATTCATTTATCTGTTGATGGATCTTTTGTATATTGTGAACAATGCTACTATGAACATTCTTGTGCAAATTTCTGTTTGAGTCTCTGCTCTCAATTCTTTTAGATATATAACTAGAAGAGGAATTGCTGGATCATATGGCAATTCTATGTTTAACTTTTTGAGGAAACACCAAACCACTGTTTTCCACAGTGGCTGCACCATTTTACATCCTCATGGCAGTATACAGGGGTTCCAATTTCTCCACATATTTATCAAGATTGGGGCACCTGGGTGGCTCAGTTAGTTAAGCATCCAACTCTTGATTTCAGCTCAGGTCATGATCTCATAATTTGTGGGATGGAGCCCTATGTCAAGCTCTGTGCTGACAGCACGGAGCCTGCTTGGGATTCTCTCTCTCCTTCACTTCCTGCCCCTCCCTCACTCATTTTCTTTCTCTCTCTCAAATAAAAATAAACTTTAAAAAAGCCATTTATTTTAGCTGTATATTTTAGCCATCCTAATGGTTTGTAAAGTGGTATCTCTTGGTTTTGATTTGCATTTTCCTAACAACTAATAATGTTGAGCATTTTTTCATGTGCCCATTGGTCATCTGTATATATTTCCTTGGTATTGTTTTCTTTTTGTGAACATACTACCTATTAGAAACAAAAAGTAGGGGTGCCTGGGTGGTTCAGTCGGTTAAGCATCTGACTTCGGCTCAGGTCATGATCTCACGGTTTGTGAGTTCGAACCCCACATCAGGCTCTGTGCTGACAGCTCAGAGCCTGGAGCCTGCTTCAGATTCTGTGTCTGCCTCTCTCTCTGCCCCTCCCCACTCACACTCTGTCTCTCTGTCTCAAAAATAAATAAACATTAAAAAAAAAAGGAAACAAAAAGTAAATCAGTTTTAAAGGTAAAAGGCAGAAGAGAAGGACAAACTAGACCACTATGGTAAACAGAATAATAGTCCCCAAAGATGTCCACATTCTAATTCCTGAAACTTGTAAATACGTCACTTTACCTGGCAAAAAGGAGCTCGCAGATGTGATTTGGTTAAGGATCTTACAATGGGGAGATTATCCTGGATTCTTGGGGTGGGATGATGTAATTACAAGGGACCCAATGAGGAGTGAGGCAGGAGGTCAGAGACAGAAAAGGAGATATGATGATGCAAGCAGAGGTCAGAAAAAGACAGAGACAGAGAGACTTGAGGATGCTACACTGGGGTCCTTGAAGATAGAGGAAGGGGGCCACAAGCCACGGAACGCAGGCAGCTTCTAGAAGTGGAAAAGGCAAGGAAACCGATTCTCTTCTGGAGTCTCCAGAAGGAATGCAGCCTGCCGACACACAAGTTTTAAGACTTCTAACTTCCAGAATTATAAGACAATATATTTGTGTTGTTTTAAGCCACTGAGTTTATGGTAATTTACTACAGCAGCCACAGGAAACTAGTACAACCACAAATGTCCTGCTCCTTCCAGAACAAAGTATCTCCTGAGCCTCCTCAACAATGTTTCACTCTCAGGAAACACAGCTGAGTCTCATGTGTCTGCTAAATCCCCCAGGGAAAAAATGAACCACAGAGGGCAAAGTTGCATTGTCCTATGAGGTGTGAAAGATGTCCGTAACAAAGCAACTCAAGATCTGTCTCCTACACATCTCCAGAAGGAACACTGAGCCCTAAGTCTTGTTGGATAAACGTACATGACAGAAAGGACTCGAAAGTCTCATAAAAACTATAAGAGATCATTACCCTTCATGGAGATTGAGCAAGACCCTCAGAAACCAAAGCCAGTGGACTCCTTTTCTATGCCCACCGGCAGTGTTATTACCTTGGCAGCTGCAAGGCCAAGAAGTTTAAAAGCTTCCCTCCCTTTCATTCCACCTCCCTTCCCCTTTCCCAGAGCTCAGCTGTAACTGGCAGCACCTGCCCACCCACAGGTCATTCATCAGCTGAAATGTCTGCATGTGGTTTTGCTTCGTGTCCATCCTCTTCCAAAGCCCCAAATATGCTTCATATCTAATGCATGTAATATGTTCACTTCATGGAGTTGGCCCATAGAGGGTAACTCCACGTGATAAAAGGCCAATATCAGGTTGGGTGGCTGGTCCAAATAGCTGATGGCCTATAAATTTTTTCCAGCTCTTTCTGCTTCAGATGGATGAGGATACCGCCATTACTATCACCACCTTCATAGAAAAGACAGTTTTGGATCTAGGCCAGCTACGACATAAAAATCCACTTAAAACTCATTGAAGAAGCACTTAAAGAATGTGCGTCTATGGCTAGGGGATGGGCCCGAATAAAACAATGTAATATTTCTTAGAAACCAAAAGGAAAGGGTTACTATTTATTGGGGGGGGGGGGGAACTACTCAGTATCAGTCATAAGGAAATATTCTCCAGAATGTGGAATTTTGTTATTTAATAAGAACAATAACAATATTTATTAGGCACCTGCTGCACTAATCCTGTGACTGTCTCCACAGCATGAATTCCACACACCACCCTCTTCCAGACAGTATGTTTGGGTGGGATTTACCCACCCCCCAGCTCAAGGTGGGAGCCCTGATTGGTTAGAGCCAATTCCTTATTTCATCACCTCTGACACAGTGATTGGTTCAGGGTTAAGCACCCAATGCAGACCTCAGCCAATCAACACTTGGCATTTCACAGCCATGGGTTTAGAGTATGACAGCACATAAGGAAATGTAGCTTCATTAGAAGGAAGCCCAGAATTTCTGGTCCGCAGTTGAGGGAGAAACATTCTTTCTTTCTGTGATGGGGAAGCATGCAGTCCTGTACAGTGAGGGTAGCCATCTTGCAAGAAGGATGGAGGCAGTCTAGTGTAAAGCCAATATCTTGAAGGGCCGTGGCAATATGATTGGGTAACTAGATCAAAACAACTCTGAAGCCTGCCCTCTGAGTTTTCAATGACATGAAGCCATAAACTCTCTTTTATTTAGGCCAGTGTGTGTTAGGGTTTTCTCTGCTTCCAACTGACCTCATCTTAATTAATGCACTCACTCACTGTGTGTCAGGCACTTGAGTAAGGGGCTTTCACACATTCTGTCTCAGTTCATCCTCAACATGGCCCAGTGATGGAGGTTTTATCATCCCCTTTTTCCAGATGTCAGGTGTTGTATGTAACTTCCAACTATTTTTTTTTTTACTTTTAATTTAATTTTTTTTTTATTTACATCCAAATTAGTTAGTATATAGTGCCACAGTGATTTCAGGAGTAGATTCCTTAGTGTCCCTTACCCATTTAGCCCATCCCCCTCCCACAACCTCTCCAGTAACCCTCTGTTTGTTCTCCATGAGTCTCATGTTTTGTCCCCCTCCCTGTTTTTATTTTTGTTTCCCTTCCCTTATATTCATCTGTTTTGTCTCTTAAAGTCCTCATATGAGTGAAGTCATATGATATTTGTCTTTCTCTGACTAATTTCACTTAGCATAATTTCTAAGTAGTGCAATTGCTGGGTCGTAGGGTAGTTCTATTTTTAGTTTTTTGAGGAATCTCCATACTGTTTTCCAGAGTGGCTGCACCAGCTTGCATTCCCATATAACTTCAAACTATTGATGAAGGGTGAAGGCAGTCAGGATTTTGTCTCAGATCGTCTGTCCATTCAGACTTCTTTTTTTTTTTTAGGTGTTTCTCTCTCTCTCTCTTTTTTTTTTAAGTTTATTTACTTTGACAGAGAGAGAGAGAGAGTAAGCAAGGGAGAGGATCTAAAGCAGGCTCCACACTGCAGCAGAGAGCCCGATACAGGGCTCGAACTCACACACTAAGAGATCATGACTTGAGCCGAAGTCAGACACCTAACTGACTGAGCCACCCAGGATCCCCTCATCACTCAGACTTCTGCTTTCCACCATGTTCTCTTGGCTCCTACTGTAATACCTGTGGGCACCGTATTTCGAGGAGACTCCCCAGCACCACCCTCTGCAATAACTCTGCAGATAAGTCCTAGGAGAGATTGTTTCTACTGTCATTTAAGCTGTTATATATCATATCTGGCATCATGTTTTAGTAGTTGGATATTTCTTACAAGTGTTGATAATTCACTACACAAAATAGCAATTAATAAATCCCTCATTATAGAGGCACTGCAGGAAGATCTTTAACTCCAGATCCCCTTAACTTAAGCAGAACTTAACTCCAAGATCTCAAAAGTAAACCTCTAATATGAATGTTTCTAGCTCTAATTTTTTTAAAGATTTATTTTTAAGTAATCTCTACACCCAATGTGGGGCCCAAACTTACAACCCAAGATCAAGAGTTGTATGTGCCACCAACTGAGCCAGCCAGGTGCCCCTCTCTAACTGTAAATATAAACCTGCTACGTAAGAAGTCGCTTAAAATTGTTTTCCCGTTTGAAAATTGGGAGTTCGTGACATGAATCTACTTCCAGTTCAGAAAGGTCTGTGAGTAGGATCAGACTTGGAGACAAATAACTTGAACAGAAGCTAAGGGCTCTGTTCTTTGCAATATGGGGCTGAAATCATACCTCAGTAATGATGAAACTAGCACTTTTTCCAATGGGGCTGATCCTGTCCTTGGATTGTTTAGCCACAGTTCCCAAAAGAAAAACAGATAAACTAAAACTTGTCACTGCAAAATGCACATACATGCATATAATTCTCTGAACGATAGCAAAGGAGGTTTTCAGCCTGCTCAGAAAGAAAAGGCTTCAGAGGACATTGATCCAAACCTTAGGTCTACAACAAGCCCCACTCCCAGTTTCTACTTGGCCATCACCGCCGATAAGAAATGTGCCACGCTTCATGAGGCCCAACCCAATTTCAGACATTTTTATCTGATCCAAAGTGCCCTGTATGTTGAACCCAAATCTGTGTCTCCCCAGGAAGCAGTCTCTAAGTTAGACAGACTTGAGTTCAAATGACTGTTCTACCACTTCCTCCTGGGTGACCTTGGGCTGTTTCTCAATGCTTCCATACTCCAGGCTCCCTAGCCATAAAAATGGAGATGGTAATTCCTACCTCCGACCATCAACATAAGGTTTTAAAGGGATAATACATATAAAATGCATGGCAACTATTCCTGGCCCAGTAAACCTCAACAAGTGACAGCTACTATGAGCGATCATGGAGCGCATGCCTGAGGCCGAGTAGGCCTGCCAGTTGTAGTGAAAAAAAAAAATACAGAAAACCTTGGTGCGCCTGTGTAACTCAGTCGGTTAAGCATCCAACTCCTGATTTCAGCTTGGGTCATGATCTCGCGGTTTTTGAGTTCACGTCCCATTAGGACCCAGCCTTGACATTTGAGGCAGAAGTGGATGACAACAGGCAGACTGAGGAGCGGGTAACGGAGGCCAGAGGCCCCTGGAGACGGGACGTATCTGTGATTTTCCCCAGGTTGTGGGTGTGGGTGTCAGATCCGAGTGTCAGGTCTCCTCTGTGGATCAGCTGGAATAATGAACGAGCTGACACCTTGGACCAGGGTGACAGTTCTTCAGAGGAAATGGAGGAGGCAGCCTTCCTCCCGTAGGAAGGAGCCTGGGTGACAGACACCTTTCAGAATTACCAGCACCAATGTGTGCTCACAACCACCTTTCCCAGAGAAGGCATCCAGCCCCGGGAATTGGAAGGCTGGAGAGAGGCTAGGAAACTGGAGGTCCCTCATGAATTATTAGCTGGAAAGGCACGCCACTCCCCAGCCCTTCCCCGTCAGACACTGGCCCCATTGTTGACGAGCAATTTAGCAGTTACTCTAAAGTGGCTAAAATTTGGCACATCCTCCAAGGCCTTTCCTGGTCAGATCAGGTGACCATTTCCCTGAGCCCTGTAGAGAAAGAAAGGATTACCTGCCACCTCCCCACCCCCTCAGAGGCAGGTGAGAGAAAATCCATTTAACTGACCAGCCGCTGTCAGTTTACAAATAAAACATAAACTATAAAAGCCGCCTTTGTTCAACTGAGGCAGCCATCCTGGCGGGGAGGTTAGATTAGCAATTTGTCCTTTGTCAGAGGATTAGTAGAGCCTCATTGTTTTAATGTTTATTTATCAATTTGCATCTTCTAGCAGTTTCCGCCCAACTCAAGGCCCCAATTCCCCTGTGTCCCTGCTCATTTTACTTCAGCTGCCAAGGGGCTAACAAAGCCCTCACACCCTAACACGAAACTCCTTTACTTTACTTTTCTTTCTGCTCAGGTTCAAACTCCTTGGCCTTCTCCGGGCTGCAGGGTGGAAATTACAGCCTTGGCAAAAGGGAAAAGATGATTCATCCAGACAAAGGGATCCTTCTCGTCACCTGTAAATGTGCCATCCCCAGCACAGGACTTTGCACTCCACCAATTCTGGGGATTACAGAGTCCCAGTTTTGATGCCAGTCGTCCTCAGGTGGTTGGACAGGTCTCACCACACCTGGGGGTTTCCTTTAGATTTGGCCAGGGTTCTGGGGGATCTGGGAGGGGTGGGGTTGACCTCTGTGAAGCCAACAATACGCTGCACTGAGCTATCTGCAGAAGCTGACCAATTATTATCACATTCCTCCCAAAAGAGGATTAAGTATTAAGCACCTAATGGTGCACGATTCTCTATAGGTAGAACTAGACCATCCCAATACCTTCTCACCTAGAATATTTTGGTCTGGACTTTAGCGTACCCCTTTGCTTTAAAAAAAATAAAATAAGTTTTGGGTCACTTGGGTAGCTCAGTCAGTGAAACATCCAACTCTTTGTTTCAGCTCCGGTCATGATCTCACGGTTCATGGGGTTGAGCCCTGTGTCAGGCTCTATGCTGACAGCACAGAGCCTGCTTGAAATTCTCTCTCTCTCTCTCTCTCTCTCTCTGACCCTCCCCTGCTCTCCCTCTCTCTCTCTCTTTCTCTCAAAATAAATAAATAAACTTAAAAAAAAAAAGATTTGTTAAAAAATAAGTTTTTAAGCTCTACTTTTTTTTTTTCAAAGCTGCAAAATTGTTTTTCCCAATGAATTGTTATGTAGGCCCAAACTGCATGAAATAAAATAAGCAAACTGTTCTCTCACGTTGGCCACCCCGAGGTATCTCAGAGGAGTGTGTTCATTCTGCAGGACACAGTTTGAAACTTCTGGATTAAATAAAGGGAGTCTATATGTTTTCCTCTGGCTCTCCCAAATCAGGCTATGCCCTTTCCTTATCCATTTGCCCAACCTGCCATGTGTCCCACCAGATACTAACCCTGGCCCTCCGTTTTATCCTCTTTCTTGCATTTTCTAAGCATCACCAGACATTCTGGAAAGATTTCTTTAACATTTTCATCATGTCACCTCTCCACCTTTGGTAAGACATTCAAAGCCCTTGACAACTTGGCCTTCATTTATATTTTAGTTTTATCCTTCGCAGACCCTTAAACAAAACCTTCAGCTCCTGCTAGTCTTAACCACTTATCCTTAAGCACAGCTTGCCAAGACCCACCTCCTTACCCTGGTGCAGGCTGATCTTCACACTGAGGACACCAGCTTGTCCATTTGCAGCCCGACCTAGAACCACTTCAACCTTTAAAGTCCCACCCACCAAGTCTTCAAACTTTTCTGCTCTGTGGCATCTTCCACAGACACTCCGTGTGCTGGTGCATGGCATAGTGTGTGTGTGTGTGTGTGTGTGTGTGTGTGTGTGTGTGTTGGGGACTTGAGATTGTGAGCTCATATTCTATGGGGCTTTGCCTGTGAATCCTGTGCAGCCAGGGATGACAGTACATTTCACCACATCCATTTTGCATTTGCTTCTACCAGGTGCCCCAGGAGTAATATCACTGAAGCACTATTTTTGCATTAGTCAGTTGGCTTGGGGTGGGGGCACTCCTGGACCACATCAGTAGCATGAGTTTAAACCCCAAACCCCTGTGAGGCATCTATAGTTACAAATTCTCACAGGACACATTTTGTTCCACCTATTCTAAGCCAAGCTCCTCCTTGTCTTTCTTTGCTGGTGGGTTAATTTCTCTCTTCAATTCAATCATTTCATTGAAAGTATGGCCCCCTGAGTGTCCCAGATTTATGCAGGTCCCCTCCAATCTTTGGGTAACAAAAGCCACACCTCTAGGTTAAGAAGACAACAGTTCCTGTCTCAGGAGAACCCAAACATTAACTCAAATGCCAACCAGGTTGTTTTTTCAGTTTCCTCTGGTTTTTTGTTTTGTTTTGCTTTGTTTTGTTTGGAACTTGGGGGTTTTCTTTACATTTTATGAGTTCATTTATGCAATTTAAAATATTGGGTTTTTTTAAATCCAGAATTTTCAAGTGTTTTACAGTGAGAAGGGGGCAGAGTTCAGGCTATTAAGTTTGTGATATGTATGTGATTGTTTCTTCAATCACAGTGTACATTCCCACGTGTGTTTCTTTGTATTACACACATAGCCTCTAAAACTGTGCCAAGCACATAGCAAATTAACAACAAATGTTTGACAAATTAATGAATCAATGAATGGCATTTTTGCTCTTTCATGGAGAAAAGGCACTGCTTTAGAGTCATGAGGATCGATCCTGACTCTTCCACTAACCAGCTATATAACTTTGGACAGATCGCTTCTCTGAACCTGATTCTCCTGTGCAAACTCGAGACAATGCCCACCCTACACGAGAGGAGGGAGGATTATTATGTATTTCGTTCAGTGCCTGCCTAGCACTCAGTTATCATGTGGGTCTGGAGGACGCTCACTGAATGTTTTCTACTTAGTGATAAAGGGTTAGGTCTGATAATAATTAAAAAAAACAACCTTCTGTTATTCATTATGAAAGTCTCATCAACACTTGCAGCTCTAGATTGGAATCAAAGAAACAAATACTTAGGAATGTCTACCAAGAGCCATAACACATTTTCTAATTCCCTCGAAAGCCTAATCAATCAAAGTGTTTTTCTTCTCAGAAAACTTCAGAGAAGTTAAAACAACTTTCTGGGTTTTCTTAGTATGGCAGAAAGAAACATTTAAGCCTAGATCTATCTGACTTGTGTCAGTTACCATAAGCTGATTAGATTGTAGAAGGATGAGTATCACATATTCTGCAACAGCTTGATTAACTGGTCATAGGAGCAATTTAGAAATAAAGACCAAAGTTAAGCACCCAATCTCCTCTGCCATCCAAAGTCTCCACCAACCCCAGACAGCCTAACCATCACAAATGCCCACCTCCCTAAGCCATCCAGTCATCCTGAAGACCTCCAAAGCTGTGACTGAGATGTTGTCTCAGCTTCCACTTTTCTCCAAGATGTCGTCAAGGTATTTTGCCACCTGTGACGGGAGAATAAAGGTCATGGAAGATGAGAAAAATAATAGGAGTCTGTATTTCCCTCCGAATCCAGACTTAAAAAGAATCACATTAGTATGAGAAGAAGTAGTAGCAAACTGGTTAAGGGCAAGGCTGCAGATGCAGTCAGCTGTGGATTTGAATTCTGTCTCTACCACCTATTAGCAATTGATCCAAGTAAGTTACTGACCCTTAGTTTCCTTGCCTATAAAATGGGTATAAGGATATTCATCTCAGAAGGTCACTGTAAGGAATTAAATAAAATAACATGTGAGGGGCCCCTGGGTGGCTCCATCAGTTAAACATCCCCCTCTTGATATTGGCTGAGGTCATGATCTCATGATCATGAGATAGAGCCCTGCATGAGACTCTGCACTAAGTGTGGAGCCTGCTTGGAATTCTCTCTCTGCCCCTCCCCCGCATGGCTCTCTCTCTTTCTCTCTCTCTCTCAAAAAATAAACTTAAAAATAAAACCAAATAAATAAATAACATGTGAGATGCTCTTACTACTACCTGACACTTAGCAAGCATTCAATAAATGGTAGCTATACCACCAATAATAACAGAAATTTTAAGAACTTTGCATACATTACTGGGTGTTATATGTAAGTGATGAATCACTGGGCTCTACTTCTGAAACCAATGCTACACTGTATGTTAACTAACTTGAATTTAAATTAAAAAATTTTTTTAAATAAAATACTTTTATCAGCCAAATGGCATCTTTAAAAAAAAAGAGCTTTGCATGCATTAATTTATAATTCTCCTATGAAATAGAAACCCTTATTCTGGTTTTACAAATGAAAAACTGAGGCACAGAGTGGTCAGACTACTTGCCTAAGTTCACACAACTAGGAAGCAACACAGACAGAATGTAAACAGACTAGGTAGACTGCCCACAGAATCCATACTACACTATTCTGCCTACAGAACCTAGTATGCTTCTTGCCATTATCATTATCATTATCAATGTCAATACCATTAAATGGTGGTGACACGGGGGAATGCAGAGACCAATATAGGCAGGCAAAGAAAACAACAGCTCTAAGTTCATCTGCTAGGAGGTCCTCAGACTAAGCCAGGAGATCATCGTAGTGGGGGTGAAAATCTGGGCACCCCCAACCAAGCTTACCCAGAGAGTTCAAAGCCTCTGAAGCTAGGAGGACACCTACTTGCCCACAAATGAGATCTATTCTCCAAAAGAAAATGAAACAGTTCCACGCTTTGGGGAGACTGCTGAATAGTCCCCAAGTCCTTGTGAACAAATGTATGTTAGGTGTTACGTTAAGCACCGTATGAGGTTTCCAAACATGTATGGCCAGGAGCTTAAACCTTAGAAGGAAACATGTCAACACCCATTAAAGTCAGTGCTTGGAGAAAATCTCTTGGTGAACATTGGATTTGGCTGACCTTGAGATTGAAGCAGTCGTGGACAAGTAAGAATGTTCAGGTCAAGGAGCACCTGGGTGGCTCAGTTGGTTAAGCATCAGACTTCAGCTCAGGTCATGATCTCCCATGTGGAGCTTTGTGCTGATAGCTCAGAGCCTGGAGCCTGCTTCCGATTCCGTGTCTCCCTCTCTCTCTGCCATTCCCACTCTTGTGCACACTCTCTGTCTCTCAAAAATACATAAACATTTCTTAAAAATGTTCAAAAGGACCCCTTTTGAACAGCCATCTCACTGGCTTCATTAAAAAAAACTGGTTCACACAGTGGTCTACTCAAGGCGGCTGTGGCAAGAGAATTACCCGCAAGCCATTCTGGGTCAGCCGAGTCACCTGGTCTGAAACAAACCAAATTTCTCACTTCCTTAAGAACATCACTGGGAAACGCCAGGGTGAAAGGTTGATTTGGAAATAGCTGAGTTTCTGGCCCTGGAATTTTTCTGACAAGATGGATTCAGGAAAAATAAATTAATCTGTGCAGCAGGGTCAGCTGTGGAATTGTGAAAGAATGCTGGCCTTCACTGCAGGAAGGGAAAGTGCTCGCAAGCCCTTCAATGAGGGTGCAGGGCTCCAGGAAACGCTGTGTCCTGGCCTCTGCCCCACCCCCTCCACCGTGGGTAATTAAACTGGGATGGGGCGGGAAGGAGGCCCTTCAGCTTTCTCTTCTGTGCTGCTCTGGACAGTGAATACTCTTGTTTACTCTCACAGAGAAATCTTGGTCTTATCTTAATGTAGAAAGAATTAAGGTTGGAGAGATTTTGTTTCAATGGAACTGAACCCAGATGCATCTTGGGAAATTCTAAATTCAACTTGGAGAAAATAGATTAAAATTATACTTGACTAAAGCAAGAACGTTAGACACTTTGAGAACAACTGCTCCAGTAGTCATTTGGTTTTTAAGTACATAATCATTTTATATTTCCTATAAACATCTATGTGTAATCAATATTTTTACTTTCCCTGCAAGATGTAAAGAATCTTAGACTCTCCCCAATCCTTTCTCCCGTACGTTGATAACAGTAAAGATTTTACTGATAGACTGTTTAATATATTATGCAACACAACAAAACCTTTCTGGAATTAATTAAAAGTTTTACTTCTTTGCTCACCAGCATTTTCTGTATCATAAGATATAATAATACAGAATATTAAAGGTACACTACTACATGAGTGGTTTTCTTTTTTAGATTCACTTCTAATTTAACAAAATTACTTCCTTGAATCTTTTTTTTTCAAAATGGGCTCATGGGTAGGACACAGGTATTTGCATTGTCTTAGTCCCTCTGTTAAGTTTTGATTATTTTAAAAATAAACTTTACTTTTTAGAACAGTCTTAGGTTTACAAAAATCATGAAGATATTACAGTTTCCTTATATCCTGCACCCAGTTTCCCCTATTATTAACATCTTACATTAATATGATAACGTTTGTTGGGAGCCTGGTTGGCTCAGCGTCCAACTTCAGCTCAGGTCGTGATGTCGCAGTTTATGGGTTCAAGCCCCACATCAGGCTCTGAGCTATCAGCACAGAGCCTGGAGCCTGCTTCCGATTGTCTCCCTCTCACTCTGTCCCTCCCCTGCTTGCGCTCTGTCTCTCTCTCAAAAATAAATAAACATTAAAAATAATTTTTTAATATGATAACATTTGTTATAATTAGTCAGCTAATACTGATACATTATTAATAACTAAACTCCATACGTATTCAGATTTCCTTAGTTTTTTTTTTTTTATTAATGTTTATTATTTTGAGAGTGTGTGTGCATGTGGGGGAGGAGCAGAGAGAGAGGGACAATCCCATGCAGGCTCCACACTCAGTGCAGAGCCCAACCTGGGGCTCAATCTCATGACTGTGAGATCATGACGTGAGCTGAAATCAAGAGTCCCATACTTAACTGACTGAGCCACCCAAGCAACCTCAGGTTTCCTTAGTTTTAACTGATGTCCTTTCCTCCCCCACCCCAAAAAACGCAAGAAAATTAAAACAAACAAAGTAGTAATTTAGAGTCTAAGAACTAACCTCCTTTCCCTTTCATTTTAATTGAGAAAGAACCTAGGAAATGTGGAAAATGTTCATGCTTAACCAAAGTATTTCTCTATGTTAGAATTACATTTTTGTTTATTTAGTACTGGGTTCTTAATATGTGGTTTATCCAAACCCAACAGCAAGAAACAGACAGCATGTTCAGGGAAAATGAAAATCAGCTGCTTGCTCTGGAGTTAAGATGTCCTTGGAACCATTTACTAAGCCTTTCAGCCAGGCTGCTGTGAGCAGGATGATCACAATTCCTGAAGCAAAACCCAGGACCATCATCTGGAAGGGGGACGGAAGAATGGAACAATAAGTAATTTTCCTACCAGTTACATCTACATTTTCCCCTGGAATCTTCAGTAGAAACCAGAAACCCCAGAGAAAAGAAAGGAAACCCAGAAAGAACAATGAAGGACGTTCTAAGCTAAGAGTTGAGAGACGCTAACTCATTTCCTTTGGAAAAGTCGTTAGTTTGCAAGACAGAAAATAATCCCTAAAATGCATCAGAATGGCTAATTTAATGGGATTAAAGAAAAAAGATGGCCTATTGATTTATCTTTCAAGTTCAATAAATTACCCGGGTCAGATTATTCAACATGCTCCTGAACTAAAGAGTCAGGGTTGAGTGGATACAAAGTTGGATATGAATATGCGGGCTCCTTTTGAAAGGTTCTCTCAGCTCGCTAAATGTTCTGCTCCCCCAGGGAAGAAAGGACTGGACACCACACACCCACGACCCAAGATTTTCCCTAATGTACAGCACAACTCAATGCGAATGCCAGAATGGAACTGACAAAATGTTGAAATTGGACAGACACACCTCGTTGTTTCATATATATACATTAAAAGAATTTTTTGTGACGTTTATTTATTTTTGAGAGACAGAGCATGGGGCGGGGGCGGGGGGTGTGGGCAGAGAGAGAGGGAGACACAGAATCTGCCTGCTCCCAGCTGTCCGCACAGAGTCCGATGTGGGGCTTGAACCTACCAATTGTGAGATCATGACCTGAGCTGAAGTGGAATGCTTAACCAACTGAGCTTAACCAACTGAGCCACCCAGGCACCTTCATTGGTTCTTTTATTTAAACAAGGATCATTATTTTCATTGAGAGAAAATTTGCATGCATTAAAATTGACCCTTCTTAGTGCACAGTTCTGTAACTTTCGTCAAATGTATCATGTAATCATATTACTTCTTCTACAATCAAAATATAGAACAGTTCCATCAGTCCAAAATACTTCCGCAGACCCTTTTGTACACAAACACTCCCTGTCCTCAGCCCTCACAGCCATTGAGCTGTTTCCTGTTCATACAATTTTACCTTTCCCAGAAAGTCATAAAAATGAAATCATATGGTACATAACTTTTAAGCCCTGGCTTTTTATACTCAGCATAATGCACTTGAGATTCATCTATAGTAGTGTGTATATCAGGAGTTCATTTCTTTTTCTTGCTGAGTAGTTTTCCATGGGATGGATAATCCTTCGCTAGTTGAAGTACATTTGGGATTTTTTTTCCAGTTGGGGGCAAACATTTACATAAAGGTTTTTGTGTGAACATAAGCTTTCACTTCATCTGTTAAATACCTGGAAGTGTGATCTCTGAGTTGTACAGTAAACCTAAGTGTCACTTGATGAGAACTATGAAACCGTTTTTCCAAAGTGGCTGCACCAGTTTGCGTTCCCCCCAACATTGCATGAAAGTTCCAGTTGCTTCCCATCCTCACCAGCAGTTGGTACTGTCAGGGCTTTGGTTTGGTTTTCTAATTTTAGCCATTCTAATAGCTGTGATACTTCTTTGTGGCGTTAATTTACTAATGATGATGAACATCTTTTCATGTGCTCATTTGCCATCATAGATCTTTGGTAAAGAGTCCAAATCTTTTGCCTATTTTTTAAATTGGTTTGTTCATTTTCTTATCATTGAGTTTTAAGACTCTTTTACATATTCTGGATACAAATCTTTTATCAGACATGTGATTTGCAAAGATTTGTTCCCAGTCTGCGGCTTGTCTTTTCACTCTCCTAACTGTGTTAAACAAGGATCTTTTTACTTCAAATTACATTAGGTTATGAAACAGCGTGAGCAATCAGTCATAAAAGGGTGTGTGGTTTGTGTTTGCTTTACTACATTCATGATAGAAACTAGAAGACTCAGTTGTCTTTCTCCTGTCACATCCTAGGAATATGCCCTGTTACATAGTGGACACTCAGTAGAGCTGTACTGAGTGACCGATGAATGAAGTGTGGCGTAACCAGGGAGCACAACGGCAGATGCAGGTGGAGGGGAAGGCAGGGACCAGAACTTACTTAACCACCAGGCTCAGAATTTTATTTTTTTTTTCATTTTTATTTTTTAAAAATTGTTCCAATGTTTATTTATTTTTGAGAGAGAGAGAGAGACACAGAGTGAGAGTGGGGGAGGGTCCGAGAGAGAGAGATAGGCACAGAATCTGAAGCAGGCTCCAGGCTCTGAGTTGTCAGCACAGAGCCTGAAGTGAGGCTCCAACCCACAGACTGCGAGATCATGACCTGAGCCAAAGTCGGAGGCTAAACCCTAAACCGACTGAGCCACCCAGGGGCCCCCAGGCTAAGAATTTTGAACCTTAGCCTGTGGGCAGTTGGCAAGCACCAAAGGATTCCAAACAAGGATGTAGTGGAATGGAATTTGCATTTTTGGAAATCTCATACTGGAGGCAGCATAGAAAATGGATAGTAAGAGGAGTGACACCAACAGGGAGACTAATGAGAAGACCTTTGAAATTTTCCAGGCAAGAGAGGATGAATACCTAAGATACAGACTTAGCAGAAGGGACAGAAGGCAAGGGGCAGATACATGAGATATTAAATCGACAGGATATAATTTTGTCCCAACAGCACGTGAATTTGAAAAGCTCTGACCTATACTGTTATGAGAAAGAATGCAGCAATTTGTGGGGGACCCAATGTGCATCATATAATTTTTCCTCCTCAAGCCCATGCAAACTTATACACACCTCCTCCTAATTAGCTCCCCAGCCAAGTCTCTTTTCTAAACAACAACAAAAAAGTGTCCACTTGCTTTTTCTACTTCCTCACCTCCATTTTATGCCTTTTGAACTTGATGTGTGAATGAATCACAATTTACTTTGAATCAGAAGCCCAAGTACATTCTACTAGGATAACAATATTATTGAAATTAAGTAGGTCATTTCAACACGAATGTATGAAACAAGTAATCCCCTCTTTGTGTGCTGCCTAATCAAATCCTGTATGTCACTTCTCTCTGATCTGTTCAGTCAACAATTGTCCAAATGCACACAAACATTGACATTTCAAGTGTCAGGACTCAGGGCATATAGAGTCAGGATGTTGCCTTGCAGACATCTACTTTCAGTGGACTCTCCAAGAAAGCAACAGAAGATGTCAGGAGGTGGGCATTGCCCATAAATTATCATCTGGTATGACAGTAGGAAATCTTTAGGGAGACAATGATTATATTCCTAATTTAAGGGCTTTTGAGACAATGCCTTTGGCACTAGTCTTTCCTGCCAGCTATTGTTGATGGCCTGGTTCACTGTCAAGATAACAACACCTGGAGGTTCCACTGCTGGCACTGCTATTCATAACTCTGAAAAGTTACTTAATCCCCTGGTCCCAGCGTCACCATCTACAGATGAGATTGGACTAGAGCTAGATCATCTTTAAGGTTCCTGATTAAACAAGATTTTGGTTATAAACCTAACTTTAGGAGGAAACATCCTCATTTATAACAATTGACCTTAGTGAATTAGGGCAATAAATGTCTTTCTGAAGATTTAAAAGAGTGAATGCTCCTTTATTGTATCAATGGGGCAAATCAATACTTTTGTTGCTCCACTTACTACAGTTAATCATCTGGAACAAAGAGGAAAAAATCTGGTGTCTGTTAACAAAGTCCCCGTTTTATTTTTTTTTTTTAAATTTTTTCAACGTTTATTTATTTTTGGGACAGAGAGAGACAGAGCATGAACGGGGGAGGGGCAGAGAGAGAGGGAGACACAGAATCGGAAACAGGCTCCAGGCTCTGAGCCATCAACCCAGAGCCCGACGCGGGGCTCGAACTCGTGGACCGCGAGATCGTGACCTGGCTGAAGTCGGACGCTTAACCGACTGCGCCACCCAGGCGCCCCACAAAGTCCCCGTTTTAAAAGAAATATCCAAATGTATATTTGCATGTCAGCCACAACTAAATATTTTGCTACCTAAAAGTCAAACAAAAGAACCCTAATTACTCTTAAATTCTCTTCAGCCATCATTCCACCCCATTACTTATTGAATGAAATTTCCAAAATCCCCTCTAAAGGAAACTTCAACACATACACACACAAACACACACACACACACACACACACACACACACACACAGAACTCAGAGTAGTATGAACTATGCAACTTTTTTCCTCATGATACTCCCCAATTAAGAATTGCTTATAGGGTCTGTTCAATTTCCAGACTATAGAAATGTGATTTCAAGAGACATAATCTTTAGACCAAAATCCCATTATAACTATATCTACAGTTATGTAGATGTAGATAGTTAGGTATAGTGATATACAGATATAGTTATGTAGACTTTGTAATAATAAGATTTCACCAGTACTCAACAGACAAAATCCAGGACCTGAACATTTCTTTGACCTTAAGATGACATGCAGAAAAAAATTTTAGAGTTATCTGTGTCATATGGAGACACAAAGCTTTAAACATTTTTATAGATTTGTATCTGTTCACTTCTTCTCCCCTTTATTATTTTCAGGTTTCCAACATTTCTTTAAAAATTTTTCCCAGTTCCAAAATTATATAAGTATTCTAAATTTTCTCATTATATTTTTATTTGTTTACATTTAAGTATTGTATCTGGAGCTTGTTTCTGTATGCCATGTAACAAAGGAATAATACTTTTTGTCCCATATGGAAACTGCTACTTATGCCAGTATTATTTATGAAATAAATCATCTTGGGGCACCTGGCTGGCTCAGTCGGTGGAGCATGCAACTCTCTCTCTCTCTTTCTTTTTTATTTGAGAAAGAGAGAGAGCATGCACCAGTGGGGGACTGAGGCAGAGGGAGAGAGAAAGCATCTTAAGTAGACTCCATGCTCAACATGGAGCCCAACACAGGGCTCAGTCTCATGATTCTGGGATCACAACCTGAGCTGAAATCAAGAGTCAAACACTCAACCAACTGAGCCACCCAGGTGCCCCGAGCATATGACTCTTGATCTTGGGGTTGTCAGTTCGGACCCCCACGTTGGATGTAGAGATTACTTAAAAATAAAATCATAAAGAAATAAATAAATCATCTTTTCCTCACTGAATTTAAATATTACTTCTATGATATGTCAGATTGCTATATTTGCTGGACTATTTCTGGACTCCATCTATTGCATCTAACAGATCCAAGGATACTTGTTGCAGTATTGTTTATATTTACAAAACCTGGGGGGGAAATAGCATGTCTGTCAGCAGAAGAATTGACTAATAAGTGATGGAATATCCATATCACAGAATAGTATTTACCTAGGAAAAAGTGAATTAATTTATAAATATCTGGACAGATTGCTATGAATACTATGCTTTCTTTTAAAACAACAGGTTGAGAATAATTATTTGATAGATAGAAACTTCTATAACAATATATTTGGGAAAAAAAGTGTTTCTATCAATTATTTCAGAGACTGATGATGAATAAAGGAAGAATATGAAGTTTAGAGGTGTCTGAACTGCTTAATTTGTTGAAATAAGCAGGCGTACACTTTAAGTATATACATATATACCATAAACAAAATGTTACATATTTTGTTTTAAGTAAAACGTTAAAATAAAACTTCATATTTCATTCATCTCCAAAGAGGTTAGCGGCAATTGCGCACACTGCCCCACGTTAGAATAGCAATATTCTCTGTGAATAATATTCTCTGTGAACAATATTCTCTGTGAGGTAGCACAGATGTCCTACTGGAGTGAGGTACCGATTAAAACAGATCTGGACTGACCCCATGGCTAAGATACTACCAACTAAAGAAATTGGCTTTACCCAGTGCTGCTTATTTCTAAGAATAAAGAATTCCTGAAGCAGAGTTGCCTGGTAGAGATCATTCCTGAAAAAGGAACAATCAACAGTGGTTTTATGGTGCTCTATGCCATGGAGTTTACTATTCCCCTCGCCCTAATTCTTACAAAGAGGGACTTGTCCCATGGTCTGGTCTTCATACTTTACGCCAAACACATTACCAGAAACAGCAGCTATTTTCAGGTGTACACAAGCTCACAAGCACAAATAGATACTTGAGAAGAACTTCTTTAATTGACAAATAGTAAGATAAATAATATATACCAGGTAAAGCAGAATTGAAAAGAAAAACAGATGAAGAATTTAAAATGTGCATTATACCTATACATAAGGAAATAGTGGATTATATTAGAGCCATAAAATAAGAATTTAGTATCATAACATGAAGACGGCAGAAAAGTTAAATATAAAATACATAAAAATTGAAATAAGGAGCACAGTAGATAGAAAAAAATAACAGAAGAAAGAATTAGCAAAATTAAGTAGAGGAACTTTCCCAGTAGGCAACAGGAAAGGATAAAGACACACTGCAAGAAAGGTTAAGAAATTTTTCTTATTATTATTTGAGAGAGAGAGAGAGAGAGTGCACATGAGTGGGGGAGAGGGACAGAGGGGGAGAGGGAGAGAATCCCAAGCAGGCTCCCCACTCAGCACAGAGCACGATGTGGGGCTCAATCCCACAACCCTGGGATCATGACCTGGGCCAAAATCAAGAGTGGGATGCTCAACCAACTAAGCTACCCAGGTGCCCCAAGAAAAGTTAAAAGAGATTTAAAAGATAAAATATATGTCAATGTCTAATAAGAGGCCCAGAAGGAGAGAAGTTGTTTTAATGAAAAACAGGAAATATGTGAAGAAATAATGAAGATAAATATAGTAGAACTTAAAAAAAATTAATTCACCAATTAAAAGACTCTAGGAGTAGATTTTAAAAATCAGGTTTAAAAATATGTTGGCTACAAGAGAGCTACTTAAAACAAAAAGACCCAGATATGTTGAAAAATAAAAAAAAAAAAATAGATAAACACATGCTAAGAAAGTATGAACCAAGAAAAAAATGATGTAACCGTCTTATGCAAATAAGAAAAAAATGATGTAACCGTCTCATGCAAATATTGCATGACTCCACTTACATGAGGTATCTAAAATAGTCAAAACTCATTGAAACAGAGTAAAATGGTGCTGACCAGGGGCTAGTGGGAAGAGAGATATCAGAAGCTATTGATAAATGGGTATAGAGTTTCAGATGTGCAAAATGAGAATTTCTGGAAATTGGTTGCACCACAGTCTGATATACTTAATATTACTGAGCTGTATACTTAAAAATGGTTAAGATAGTAAATATTATGGTATGTGTATTTTACCACAATTTAAAATAAAAATTTTAAAAAGCAACGGCACTTTTTTTTAATTAAAAAAATTTTTTTCAATGTTTATGTTTGAGAGAGAGGGAGACAGAGCGCCAGCAGGAGAGGGGCAGAGAGAAAGGAAGACACAGAATCTGAAACAGGCCCCAGGCCCCAGCTGGCAGTACAGAGCCCAATGTGGGTCTCGAACCCATGAACCCGAGATCATGAACTGAGCCAAAGTCTCCCAACCAACTAAGCCACCCAGGTGCCCCTGGCACTTTTTGAACAGAGAGCAGGGAAGGGGGGGGGGGCGGGGCCTGAAGAGTTAAATCACTTCTTATCCTCGATTCTGCAATTCTGCCTTAGTGTTAACAAATAGAAAGTATATTGAATGAGCCACGGAGACAGTTCACATGCAAGGTGGGGGTCAACATCTGGCTCAGCATAGAGCAGTAACAAACCCACACAGTACAAAAGCTCTTCTAAGCAGGGACTATTTCTTATGCTTGTTTTATGCTCCCTGCGGCTCTGATTATGGATACACAATTATGGGTGAATAAAGGTAATATGGGCAAGTTTGCTTTTTTTTTTTTTAACAGAAGGAAAAAACTCATAGAAAGGGGGACTATGTAAAACATATTTGGTTAGAAATCTCTTATTAAAAAAAACGCTAAAGCAAATATCTTTCTTGTTATAATGATCCAGGAATACAAAAGGACACAAAATTAAAAGCACACAATGGCTTATTGGTGCACCTGAACCAAAGGTAGTGACGTTTATTGAATTATTAAAGAAGCACTTATGATAACCTACGGTATCAGAGACGGTGTTGTGTCTGTGAAGCCTCATGTGTTGTTCGCAGGGGAGCTGCCCTCCTTGCTGGCAAAAATGGATTTGACTACACAGATGAGCTTGTTCTCAAGTGCTACATTTAACAAAAGAACATGTATTTATTCCCAAAATTTTGTTAAAACAAAAACAAAAACAAACACCTTCGCATTTCCATTCCCGCCAGGGAATAGAGTTTTAATGAACACACGAAGCAACTAGGTGACATCTTTATCAGCCCTCATAAACCTTGATTGAACACACAGCGATAAGGCCTTGTTTAAACTATCCTCCTGATAACAGGCCTGGAGTCGGCACCGGCCTTAGCAACCAGCCTGGAAGAGAGGCCTCCCCCAAACCCAGAGTTCAGGCCGCTAGACCTAGGGAAGCTGCAAAAGTCCAAAGCTCCAGGCAGCTGGCTTATTTGGGGGTGACAGTAGGGTGGTGAGTAGGTGGGTGCAGGCTGGTCCCCCTGGTTTTCTTGGAAGGTGATTCTCCCAAACCGGCTTTGGCACCTGGGGGTGAAGAGGAGGCTGGAGAGAAAAGGGTGCTTTAAGCCCTTAGTGACCTTTAGCATTTACATCTGCAAACCCAGAGGATTCCAGAGGGGCCGTTTTAAAGGTTTTGGGAATGGCCAGCTCTGGTTTTCTTTCCACCGGCGCCATAAATGAGTGAAAGGTACAGACATCTGAAAAGAGCTGGGAGCCACGGGACTTTTCTAATAAGCTGTAAGTCTGATTCCTACAGCCCTTTTCTTTTATGCTCTAGCACCTCTGATCACTCACTAGCTACTTGGAATCCCATCCGCTGGCCCTCCAGCCTTCCCAGGCCAGAGTCCACAGTGACCCCGACAGGCTGCGGCAGCCAGCGCTATTGATGGGAGAAGCGGTGTTCTATGAAGCGGAAGGCCTGCCCAGCAGCCTCACCCACAGGACCTTCAGCACCCCGCCCCCCAAGCAGGCTGAAGGCCCCCTTCAAAGGCATCAGTGGAAAACTCTCTGCATCTCAGGATCCAGAGCACCTGGCTCTAGCCCCAGCCCTCTCCGACTAACTGGAAGTCCTTGGGTACAGCTTATAATTTCTGGAGTCAGTTGGACTGAAAAGTCTTTCAGAAACCTCAGGCCTATAATTACATGATTCCATTTAAAAGCATTTTCCATATTTCCCTAAGCTCCCTCTCCCCCACTTTTTTGATAATATTTAATCACCACAATGGATTATCTTACAGGTCAGGACGAAGTATACGGTAGTTCATTTCCTACAACACTAAGATACCAATTTTCACAATAGGCTCCAATACATGGATACTAGTAAAATTTCCCCTCTTCTCCCTCCCACTCCCCGCCATTAGACTTGTCGCCAATGAGGGCAGAGTCAGACCCTGAAGATGCCTTCCTGAGGGTCAGTAACTAGAGCTTTGGCAGAACAGTAGTGGAAGGAAGTTGTACCAGCTGGTAAATTCCACTGTCCTATGGAAAACACCTGGCCTGTGTGTGTTCGGGGACTTGTATCTTCAGATGGGTTTGCAAAGGAACTCAAGCCCTACTGACCCAGGAGGTCAATAGGAAGAAACTGGTTTAATACAGGAAACTGGTTTAACACATTATCTTTGGAGCTATACCTGCACATGTTCCTTGGCAGCAATTTCTCTTGAACATTTACATGGAATTTTATATTTGTGAAGTGGTTTCCTGTTACTTTGTCATAAATCTACACTCCCCACAGCAAACAGTATGGTTAATATTATTTGTGATTTTTTTTTTCTATGAAGAAGGGATTTTATGCACAGGGAGAGAGAACAAGCAAGCAACGTGACAAAACTAGCAAATACTAAGGAAAATATTTTGGCTTTATGTGTGATAATCTTACACACATCAGTACACTGCATATATTTTCCAAACTCAAAAGGAGCTCATGAGATGTGATGACCACGGATGTGCTTCTGAGGGGATGAGGCAGAGGAGCTGAAACCCCCAACTGTCTGAGGAAGTCTCAGGTAGTCACCAAACCTGCAGGAGATCCTGGGATGAGTCCCACAAAGCAGACACAGGGGCAGTCAGCACACACATGTACTGAACCATCATGATATTCATGCATCACAAGGGGGGAAAAAGTAGATGGCAACAGAGTACCAATTAATCTAATATTATTTCCTTATACACCTCCTTGCATTCAGAGAACCGGCCTTTTTTTTTTTAATGTTTTATTTTTTGAGAGAGAGAGAGAGAAAGCATGAGTGGAGGAGGTGCAGAGAGAGGGGGACAGAGGATCTGAAGCAGGCTCTGTGCTGACAGGCTGACAGCAGCCAGCCTGACATGGGGCTCAAACTCACAAACTGCAAGATCATGACCTGAGCCAAAGTCAGACACTCAACCGACAGAGCTACCGAGGTGCCTCTGCCTGCCTTAAAAAAAAAAAAAAAAATGTTTATTTATTTTGAGAGAGAGAGAGAGAGCACGAGTGGGTGAGGGGTAGAGGGAGAGGAAGAGAGAGAGAATCTCAAGGAAGCTCCATCTTCAGCATGGAGCTCAACACCAGGCTCGATCTCACAACTGTGAGATTATAATCTGAGCCGAAATCAAGAGCCAGACACTCGACTAACTGAGCCACCCACGTGCCCTGTGAGCCTGCCTTTTCTTTTCTTTTCTTTCTTTCTTTTTTTTTTTTTGACACAATTTCTAGATTTAGGGTGTTGATATAATTTTTCATCTAAACCAGGAATTTGAAAAGGGGACCATATTAATAATTACAAGTGGCATCAGCTGGGACAGGCCAAGGCAAGCAGGACATCTAGTCACCCTGTGTACACACCCACGACACCAGTCCTATCCCTTAGAAGCCATGCCGCCCACAGCTCAACTGAGATTTTTTCATATTTTCCTCTTCTCTGTGAAAATGTAATATGTCAAGGTCAGGACTATTGTAGTTTTTATTTACTCCTTCCTTCAGCATATATTACTGATCTCCTACTATGTGGGAGGCAATGTGGTATCTGCTGGTCCCCTCAAGGAACGGATAGCACAGTGATGCATAGGTCAAGGTTAGAGCCCTGGCTTCACCTTATATACAGCACCTAGCATCTCTGAGTTTCAAGTGTCCTACTCCATCCGTTGGTGATAATAAAGTGACTACCACATAAGATTGTCATGAGGGTTAAATGAGTCCATGCATGTTAAGTGCCAGGCACAGAGGAAGTAGTATGTAAGGTTACTGTAATCAACAAAACCACCTATTTCTGACTTAACCACTTCATTTATAATGAGTTTTCTCACCATAGATGTAGCTCAGTCCACAAAATACTCATTCATTCAGCTCGCTAAATGGCCACCAGATGCAGGACACCAGGGAAGATGCAATAAAGCATAAACAATGTAAAGCTCTGCGTCTTGGGAATTTTCCAGTGAATGGAGAAGAGAAGACGTTCACAACTGGAAATGAAAAGAACCACATGAGTATATTTTTAAAAATCTGTGCTTTGTAATTCTGACTACACATTAGACTCATATGAAAAGCTCTTGAGAAGAAGCAGGGACTCAACCACTTTACTAAATGAGATGCTCGAGGGGTGAAGCAAATAATGCTGAATCTTAATAAAAGAAGTGTTTCACCTGCCAGTGATTGGTGCGTGAGTAAGCTGTAAAGCCTTTGCAATATCCAGTAATAGACTATCAGTTAAGATCTCCCGAGTGTTTACTGTGTGCCAGGCATTGTACCAAGAGTTCCCTGGGTTGATTTGGGCCAAGATGGCCTTGTGGAGGAAGAGCTCAGTCTGGAACTGTGAAAGATAGTGGCATTCAGACAGAGAGAAAGAAGCACAGCTTTTTGTGATGCAAAGGAGAGAGTTTTGGTACTGCGGGTGGAGTGTGCATTTTTGCACTGGGGACAAACAGAAGACAAACAGAAGAATAAACAAATTTAAAAGTAAAACAAGCGATTTTTATTTTATCTGTACACATGTCCTCTGTAGGTATTACTGTAGGTGTTACTGAAAGAGAACATTCATCCAAAAATCTTAAACTGCAAAAGGTATGGCTTACAGAGGCATAAACCAGAGGCCAACCTATATTCTGTCTTCACGGGGCTTTGCGTAACTGCCTATATGTATTCATAACACAGCTACAGGGAGACTCCATGAAAACAAAACAAGAGTAAATCTGAGTAATTTCTTTCCACTTTGCCCTTCCTATCTCCTGACCTCTGCTCTGTTCCCTACAAAACCAGTGGTGAGTTCTCAGGGATCAGCCTGGAAGCAGCACTTTGGAATCTTAAATTTGACTTTTGGATAAACAAAAATAAAAGAATCAGCAATGAGAGAGAGAGACAGAGACAGAGACAGAGAGACAGAGGGAGAGAGATTATTAGATTTTAAGTTATAAAAGTAAAATAAAGGCATGGCCTCGTGCAATGCAGACTCTCTCTCTAAGAGGAGTTGTATGAACTGGGGTGTTAGTTAGAAATGGAACAACTGTGAGAAAGCCAAGATTACACAGGCAGGAAATAAACCTTTCATGTCACACCATACGATTTTCAAGATAAAAATTCCTTATTGAGCCTTATTCCAGAAAAACCCAAATCCCCCTCCGCACCCTGAACACAAGGCTAGATTACACAGGTAGGCCTTTCTTGATTTGTGAGACAACTTTCCAGGCTCCTACAATGTGTAAGACCCTATTCAAGGCAAGGGGCGGAGGAGAGGAGGGGAGCACAGGCCTCCCTGTGAGACAGTCTTAATAAAGGATTGGCATTTCTTCTACCACCGTCTGCGGCAGTCTGCTTTTTGTTTTCTATCATCTCACTTCGATTAAAGTATTCGGGGTAATCCTCAGGCAGTACAAGCCTTCATTTATTGCAAAAAGTCTATACTAATTCATAGATTGGCCTGAAGCCTCTACTAATAACCTGACACTGGAATTTTGTATCATGGACTACAGTGTCTCTACGTGATCCTCCTGTAAGCAGCCTTATGAATTAACCATTACCAGCATCACCGTTTTACCTATAGGAAGACTGAGGGTCGGAGCTTAAGTGGATAACTGAAGGCTATCAGTAAGTGTGGCACCAAGTTTCCGTTGTAAATCCCATTTCTTATTCTACCCATTTGGGGGAGTATTCAATTTTCTCATGTGCCTTGGAGTGAGCAAGATGGAGAGAGCAGCCACGTTTCAGAAAGTTCCTTTTGTTACCATTTGTTGACTTCTACTGACATCTGTAACACCAGCACTCACAACTCAGGGGCATCTGAAAACTCTATCTGTGTGTTCATGCTTTCATGCTGTCCCTTCCTAGTGTGGAGGATTGTATTGGCCCTGCTAGCTAATACCTAGTAACTCAAGCCGCCCAGGGTGGACCCTGCAGAAGTGATCCCTCACCTCTCTCCACACAACGATGAATTGTCCCAGAAGTGCAGTAGACCAACTTCAGGAGCCAAAAGAACAAAACACAGCAAATTTAGTAATCCTGCAACAATCACAAAAAAAGCAAACTTCAAGTATTATCAAGGTCCTGGCCCAAGCGTGGAGACACTCCAGACTCTTTGGTGTGTTGGGATTCCCATTGAGACCTTCAGCCGTCCTCGCTGGCTTTTCAGTCTGTAATGTCTTACAGATTTCAGGGCTGGCCTCTGACAGCTCTGACATATCTGAACTAAGGCTAACCTCAGCCAGTTACTTGAAAGCCTGATAAGTTATACTGTACCTGTCAAAGCCTTTCTCCTCCGAGACTGTCTCTCCTTCTCCAATGGGACAACCAAAAAAAAAAAAAAAAAGGAGGAGGAAGAAGAAAATGTATCCTCCTCATTTGACTAGAATAAGGTCCTCAGCATAAATTGCTGTTATATTTTCCAAATCCTAATTCATAACCAAAAGAAAACATAGACCACTTAGTTGAAGGGAAAACATATCAACTCAATCTCCTCTGACTTTATAAGACTCATTGGCCTCTCTTGGAATACAATTCTAGATTTGAGCTGGGTAGGAGAGAGCTGAAGCAATGTCCACATTGTCAAGAAATAGAGACATATCAATTAGCCCCTTCAAAACTTCAACAAGTCTCTTTCTACCGTTCCCCAGAGTGGAAGTCATTCCTGCATATTGTCACTCTCTGTCACCCACGAGAGATAACCTGGAACGCTCACCCCAGGCCCCAACACCATTTTCGCGCTCGTGCCCATTGTTAGCCCCTGAGTCAGGGTCTCATAAGGAATGCAGAAAGTATCATGGCGAATCTTTCTGGGAGGGCCCTGGAAGAAAGATCCCACGTCTCCAATCCATCTGTCCGCAGTTCTGACTAGTGAGGAGGTTTTACTTTAGGTTATAGAACAATTGAGGATCTAAGGACTTAACCCTTATAACAAGCATTCGTTAGATCAGCAAAGACTTGGAAAAGGAATAAGTCACAAAAAAACTGAACTCATGAACGATTTCTCCTCTTTGCTAACTATTTGCTGTCATAAAGGCCTTCAAAAGATACTTTCTTTTTGTCACAATTCCTCACCTATAAAAAGAAGGGAAGTGTATACATTTCTTTCAAGAGTACTGAAACAGGAAGGAATTTTAAAGCTACCACAATATAAGAATTGCATAAATGTCAAATAACAAATGATACTGTCAATGATTTATTTCTCAGCAAATAAAATTACTCCAGACAGGCAAATACAATTAGAAAAATAAACTTGCAAAGAGGGCTTTCAGGTTAGGTCAGCACAAATATACTGACATGCCAGGGACATGGCGCTGTGGAAGACTTCCCTGCCCTCTAGAAGCTTTAACTCAAAGTCCCTCATTTTCATAATAATTTCTTATGTTTCTTATATGAATATAGTCTTATTTTAAAACTTCAACAGAAAAGTTTTTTAAAGCATCCCCTTTTGTCTCCTCCCACCCCTGTTCCTGCCCCCATTCCCCACCCCCCAGCCCTATCTCTCTTCCAGAATGTAACTCCTGTTAGCTATTTGCTGTGTGACCTGCTGGGCCGCGTTCAGGGCGTTTGCATGCATGTGTGTATATAGTACCAGGCTTTTAAATACACAGTTTATTACTCAAGGATTAAGGTATTGACCCGAGGCACTTAAATATTAATGTGAACCTCTGGATAACAATTTAATCTCTGCAGCTGGCGTGTGCCCTTTTTTTACACAGAAGCTAACTCCAGGGTAATTACAAAAGAAATCAGCATTATAGTTAACTCTCAATCATCCGGGGACTCGTTTTCTGGCCTGGGAACTCTTGAGGCCTCACTGCTTTTGCAAGCCTATTCGAGGGTCCACATCTTGACTATTTTATCTCTCATCAGCATCTCACCCAGAAAGCAAACGGGCTAGATTCAAGACTCCAGGTATAACAGTCGTTCCTTGTTACCCCTTTCATCGGTGCATTCAAAAGCAGAGAATTTGGGAATTATTTTTTTCTCTGATTGTCTAAAATAAGATTTAGGTTTATCTGCAAATTCTACTTACTCACACCCCACAGCGTCTTTCTCCGCTGCCCACAGACACCACAGATAATCAAGGTTTGGCTTTGGCTGAGATTTATAGGGGAACATAGCTGGATTTCCCTCTCTGCCCTGGTCTGCTAATGTCCAGTTGGCTGACGTTCAGGGCAAGATGCCAGGCCTATATTTTGGGGAAGGATCATCCACAGAGATAGGGACGGATGTGATTTGGCAGCTGTGTGAGATCTGGCATGTGATTTTACGTGCTGTGGTGTTATGTTTCTTAAACTTAGTACATGCACTTAGAAGGCTGTTCATCATCATCATCACAGAATATCCAGGCAGCACCTACTTGGCACCAGAGGCCTCCGAATGTCTTTTTAAAATAATATTTTCGTGAGAGGCCCAGGAAATGCATAATGGAGTGGCACTGCTTGGTACTAACATGTTATGCTGATACTGGCATTTTATGGGAAATTAGGATATTTTCCCGTCTCTGCAATCAGAAAGAATTCTGGGGAAAAACACATAAGATGCATTTTTATAATCGTTTTAAATGTATTCAGTGAAGACAATGGTAGGCACATATTTTGAAATAAAACAATATTGGGGCGCCTGGGTGGCTCAGTCGGTTGAGCATCCGACTTCGGCTCAGGTCGTGATCTCGCGGTCCGTGAGTTTGAGCCCCGCGTCGGGCTCTGTGCTGACAGCTCAGAGCCTGGAGTCTGTTTCAGATTCTGTGTCTCCCTCTCTCTGACCCTCCCCCGTTCATGCTCTGTCTCTCCCTGTCTCAAAAATAAATAAACGTTAAAAAAAATTTTTTAAAGAAATAAAACAGTATTTCTAATAAAAACGAAGACAAAAAAGAAACTACTATTAGAACGTAGTCTTCAGTCTTTGCCTTTCTCACTTTCTTGTATAACTCACAGATGAGGAAGAACAGTTTTTACCTTCTCTTCTGAGCCAAGCTATCTTGCCTGCTGCTTGCAAAGCCTTCCAGGAATATTTTCCACTCGAGATCGGGATTTCTGATTTGTGATGATAGCTTCTGGCAGCAGGTTTTGGGAAGAGGCATCTCCATGCTGTATACTGAAACCCCAGTGCTTCACGCAGCCAAATATGTTATTATCTTGCTGTCATCAGAACAGATGCCCGTGTATCACTCAAGAGAATAACGGGGTCCCTTATATTTTTAAAAGGATCCAACTGGGTTCAGTTTTGCAGGAAGAAGTCAACAAAAATCGAGCAAATGTGGCCCCTTGTCCCTGAAGATCATCAAGTAGCTCAACACATCAAGATACATCGACAGAGTATATGGTTCATCTTCTGATTTTGGACAAGATGTTTGGTTAAGAAAAGTCAAAAGGAACATGGTTCTATCAGGAAATTGCCTTGCAGGGGGCTGAATTTCCTCCTGTGTCAAAAGAAGAGGGCAGGCACATGACCTCGAGGCCAGTTCTCAGGCTGCCAGCGGGGTTTTCCCTCGTTGGCCTTTTTCCCAGCAATAAAGTTATTAGAAGATTAGGAGGGGAGAAGTGAGTGAAATGAGAGGTCAGTGTGTTTTCGAGAAGATAGTTCGCTTTACCCAGTATCTTGTCCTCACGCAGAGAGCAGCCCCGCTCACGGGGCCACTTTGAGGAAAGAAACAAGGCTGGCACAATCACTCGAGGTGTGGGTTTGTAGCATTTTAACCAGCTGGTAACTATTTTCCCTCTTCTCCATCAATATCTAAGTTACTAAGAAAATAATTTCTTTAAGTAAAAAAATAAATAATGAGAGGTATTTCTCACACTGTTGTAAGGATGAAATGAGACACTAATCTTTGCTAAATATGGTGATTGGCTATAGGGAATGATCAATAAATGTTACTTAGCTATCAGTTGCATTGGTGACAGCTCCTTTTTGTATATTCCCTTTAATTTATGAAGCAATTTCAAAGGCTATTTCACTTAACCAAATCTTTCACTTAACACATATTTAATGAATGCCTACTATGATGTGCCAGACACTTTTCTGAACACTGAGAATCCAAAAGTGACCAGGAGAGTCAAAGACCCTGCCCTCAGAATTTATGTTCTGGATCGGGGAGAAAAACAGGAAACAAGAAAATATGATAGGGTGAGGGAACCAGGTAGGGATAGGGATCTGTTATACGACGACGACGTAGAGTCAGCTAGAAAGGCTTCTCTAGTAAGGAGACATTTGAGAAGATGCCTAAAAGAGGTGGGGGTGGAGGCGGGGGTGAGCCCTGTAGATATCCATGAGAAGGGCACTCTAGATAGGGAGGGAGCAGCAAATGCAAAGGCCCTGGCGGTAGAAAGGTGTTTGGAACATTCAGTAAAGAGAAAGGAGTCCCAAGTGGTGTAGCCAGCGGATGGGGGTGGGGTTAGTGATGAGAGGGAGGATGCAGTGGGGCTGTTAGCATGGAATAATTCTGTTGTTGTTTTTTATCTGAGTGAGATGCAAAGCTTTGGGAGGGCCCAAAGCACTAAAGACATTTAATCTGATTAAAAAGATCACTCTAGCAGTATTGTGAAGAACCGACTGAAATGGAGCAGCAGCAGAGGTCAGACAGATAAGACTATTGTCGCAATCCCAACAAGACGAGGTGGCTTTGTCCAGGTTAGCAGTAGGAGCAGGAAGGAGCAGTCAGATTCAATCATCAGGATTTGCTGACAGGTCAGAATTAAGGAAGGAGAAACAGAAAGAAATGAATCAAGGATAACCGACACTGAGCTTTTGGATCTGGCAGTGGGAAGGTAGAGTTGCGTTTTATCAAGATGGTAAAGACATTTACTCAAAATTGTCAGACAGATATCAATATGCCCATTATATACTAGATAGATAGATAGATAGATAGATAGATAGATAGGTATAGTGTGTGTGTGTGTGTGTGTGTGTGTGTGTGTGTGTGTGTATCACTCTTCTTTATCCATTCACCCATCAGTGGACACTTGGGTCGCTTCCGTATCTTGGCTATTGTAAATGATGCTGCAATGAACCTGGGGGTGAGTACTTTTTGAATTAGTGTTTTCATTTTCTTCAGATAAATATCCCAAGGGGAATTGCTGGATCCTGTAGTAGATCTATTTTCAATTTTTAGAGGAATCTCCATCCGGTTTTCCATAGTGGATGCACCAATTGACAGGGACAGGATTTGGGAGACAGAGAAGAGAAACTGCACACAGAAAACTGAACTCCCAACAGTCACCCAGAATCCTTGCATATATAAATTCCACAGCACCCCCCCACCCCCCGCCCACCCCGCAGACATCGTGCGTTCTGTTAATGTCCTCAATTTCCAGAGGAGGAGAGCAAGGCCGCAGGGAGGCAAGGGGACTCAGCCAAGGCCTCCCACAGCCTGTGAGGGCAGAAGCAGCACTGAAACCAGGTCAGAATAAGATTCGAGTCTGCTTTTCCTACATTGCCTCTCAGGACAAGCGAAGGTCAGAGGTGCCAGCATGTAGCATGACTGCCTGCATTATGGGTTCTGGTGTGGATCTGGGTTCCAGTGCCCTTGAACCTGGATACCTCACAAAGTAAGATGTTGGGGGTACGAGTGGGGGGTCGGTAGCTAGATTTGGACTACCATCTTGTCAAAAGTCAAAATTTCTAACCAGTTTACTGGAGAAGAAAGGTTCCTTCAAATATGAGCTGCAGAGTATCTGAGAGCCCATTAGCAAAGTTGGGGGGAACTCCGTCTGAATTTCTTCAGGAGATAACTCTACCTTCTCCATCCAGTTAGGGAGTCTCCAGTCCAGCTCGGAGGCAGCTGCCAAGAGGTTTGGTCCTCAGAGAGGAGACAGAACTCCATCAATCAAATAAGTATTTATTCAGTGCTGACATACCCAGAGCTGTGATAGGCCAGGAAGGAACCCTGGTCCCTGTCACCATTTTGTTTATAATCTGGCTAAACAGAGATGGACTTTCGTAAAATGCTTTGTAAGCAATCCACTAAGATTTAACTGAAGGCTAGCCCAGAACGGGTACTTAACAAATATTTGTTGCAGGAATTGTTTGTTAAAACGTGTAGGAGATCAGATGGAGGAGAGGTCCGGGGGGCCTCAGAACTGCTGGGAAGGCTTCGTGACTCAGGGCCGGAATGTGGGATGTGTGCTGGAGAGAGAAGGTTTTAAGCCAAGGGAAAAGTATGAGCAAAGCTTTTATCACCACTGAGTCTTGGGAAAAGTGGATGATTGACACAGGAGACTGTATAATCTTCAGTCTCAGTGTACACTCTCTTCTGTTGTGCTGTGGATGTCCCCTGATCATTCTTACTGATACAAAGACCCAGGCCCTCCCCCCGCAAATGCACTTTGTCCAAAGCAGAGACTGCAATACTAGGGGGTATGGAGAAATCCTGTGTCTTGCCTGTCTACCACTGGAGAAGTCCTGTCACTAAATGAAGGTATTCTTGTCGGTACGGGGCTGCAATCATTTCTTTGCTGCGTGCTTTGAGCAGTCTGTGAGACTGGGGCGTGGCTGAGTTTTCTAAGGATGTATACAGGGGGATATACCCTAAAGTCAGAGAAGCTGACGCTGCAGGGCTCTCACTTAGGCAGGCCCCTTCCAACGACTGGGAAGCGTCCAACGGTGTGTTCGTTGGGTCACGTTGTTTGTAAAATAGGCAAAAATAATACATTTTCACTGCAATCAGGTTAAGACCACTTTCTGTTTCCATTTCCACCTTTATTTTGTCTCTCTGCTTTGGGTGGCCATGGGGTTTTTGAGATGAGGGAGATGAGGATACATTAAAGACATATTTATTTAGGGCGCCTGGGTAGCTCAGTCGGTTAAGTGTCCAACTTTGGCTCAAGTCATGATCTCATGGCTGGCGAGTTCAAACCCCGTGCTGGACTCTGTGCTGACAGCTCAGAGCCTGGAGCCTGCTTCAGATTCTGTGTCTCCCTCTCTCTCTGACCCTCCCCCACTTGTGCTCTGTCTGTCTCCCTCTCTCAACTATAAATAAACATTAAAAATAATTTTTTTAAAGATGTTTATTTGGCATTTAGTTGGATACGTTGATGTGACTTGCAGTTACCTCTGTGTGTACTTAAGTTCTTGCAAAGTTGTCCTGGAATAGACATGGCTTCTAGGAGCATTCCCATCTCTCTGGCTGCCTCATATGAGCTGTGATGCACAGGGGCAGGACCAAAGGGGGTATCACAATGTGCTTGTGTCCTGCGGTGCCCGGCACCTGAAGTACATGGGGTGTGCAGGAGAAAATAGTTTGAAACGAATACAGCCAGAAGCTGGCTTGTGACAAATTCTTCCAGTCATCACACACATAAATGGAAAGGCAAAGAACACCTAGTCAAAATGGACGTTCTCTCCTGTCAAGACATGAGGGGAGAGCATTAGATATGTCAGGCAGTTCCTTCATGAAAATATGCCTTTTCCCCTAGATTTGGAGACGTTTGTAGTCTTTTTTCTAATCGATTTGTTGTGATTTATTTTCTCATTCTAAATAAAAATGTACTTTCATGTTTACATTTTTATTTACTGTTTTTCTAAAGAGGGTGCCCTAAATTATGGAAGTTCCACAGCCCCACAAGATCTTTGGCTTATACACCTGAAAATTACTCTTGCAGAACCATCAAAAACACTGATTTCTGTTTCTCTGGCAGAGAGGCAGGACATCACAATGATCGTAGGCAAGGACTCAGGCCAGACTGCCAGGGTTCAAATGTAACATAAAGCATAAACCAGAATGCCTTAGAAGGCACTTCCTAAGTGTTAAGGATATTGTTTTACACCTTAACATAAGTTAAGGACTGCTTTACACCAGTCATCTCTTGTTGTAAATAGTTATTCAGATACCAGAATTACAAGACATAACATTTTAAGAAATAATTTGTACTCATACTTTATAACTAGTTATATAATCGTATTTTAGCCAAGTTTTAACAAAAACATCACTAAAAGTAGAGAATGAATGGAGTCCCTTTGTGCTCATTGCATTTGTTTCACACCACATGGTAGCGTGAGGATAGAGTTCACATGTCAGATGACTCAGCTTGGAAAAAGCAGCATGATACGGAAGAGAATATATGAAGGTCAGAGGTCTCTTCAATAAAGGGATGATCCTTACTGCTCCACTGCTGAGCCACGGAGTGGTTAGTGGCAACAGGTCTTCAATTCACTAAGAGGATTTTACTGACCTCTTGTGGGAAAGAGAGGTTGCTGCACCCAGTGGTGATTCCAGTTTAGGGACCTTGTTTTACTAGAATTCTTCAGGGAAAAATTCAAGGAGCAGGTAGGTGAGGTATGCTACTAACTGCCCAGGTTCTTCCCATTCAACTTGAAATTCTCATTTCCAGTTACTTCTCATATCAATTTTTTTCTGACACACTTCAGAGCTCTCATCAGAGGCAGGAGGTGTTGCTGTCAGAAACATGGCCTTTGGTTGTTTAAAAAAAGGAAGAAAGGGGGGCGCCTGGGTGGCGCAGTCGGTTAAGCGTCCGACTTCAGCCAGGTCACGATCTCGCGGTCCGGGAGTTCGAGCCCCGCGTCAGGCTCTGGGCTGATGGCTCAGAGACTGGAGCCAGTTTCCGATTCTGTGTCTCCCTCTCTCTCTGCCCCTCCCCCGTTCATGCTCTGTCTCTCTCTGTCCCAAAAATAAATAAACGTTGAAAAAAAAAATTTAAAAAAAAAAAAAAAGGAAGAAAGGAAGGAAGGAAGGAAGGAAGGGAGGGAAGGACACAGGGAGGGAGGAAGGGAGAAAAGAAAAGAAAAAGAAAAACAATTTTGGGGTTTTTTGTGAGTTTTTTAAGTTTATTTATTTATTTTGAAAGAGAGAGACAGCGTGAGTGGGGAGGGGCAGAGAGAGAGGGAGAGAGAGAGAATCCCAAGCAGGCTCTGTGCTGCCAGCACAGAACCCCACCTGGGGCTTGAACTCACGAAACCGTGAGATCATGACCTGAGCTGAAACTAAGAGTCTGATGCTTAACCAACTGAGCCACCAAGGTGCCCCAGAGAAAACCAATTTTGGATCCTAACACAGCTACAAACTAAATGAAAGACTGTGAGAAATTTGTTTAATCTCTCTGAGCTCCCCATCCTCAGAGGTAAAACGAAACTAAAAGTGTTAGTGGTTAAATCAGACGATGTATATAAAGTGCCCATGCATGGCACACATAGGTGCTAAATGAATGCTTATGTTGCTATCATTAAACGTAATGATGTCATATTTACTCATTATCCTGGACTTGTAGACGGTTCCTTCACACTACTTTACAGAACATCTTTTAAAAAGAGAGAGAGAGAGAATAGAATTTTCTCTTCAATGAGCAATTCTCTTAGTTGAAGCCAGGTTTGACACAATCTCTGACCATACACACAGATAAAAAAGACATTTTGTCCAGGATGCTTTCTTTCCCTTGTGCAAGCAAAATTCCACAGGAGGGAGGGGTTTGGAGGGGCACAGAGAACACCACTTCTCCTCCCCAGTGGAGCCAGCAGGACAGTTCTGGGCTCTGGTGTGTGTCTTCATTTATCTTCCCATAGGAAATGCCTAAGATCCCACTCAGAAGTAAATGCTCTTTGCTATGACTGGAAGGAAACAATCCTTATTTTCCCAACCTGCAGTTTTAGGTTCCTAATGTTTGGAGTAAAAAGCCCTCAGCATTCTTCAGAGGATCGGTTCTCCCAAGCAGGGAAGTAATAAGATGGAAAGAAGGAACTTTGGATAAGCACTTAAGCTGACTTGCTTTTGCCCCACAGAGGGTACCTAGAGCTGGGCAACACCTCCTCACTCTTCTTTCCCTTTCTTTCCAGAGGAGGGGAGATGGGGGCTGAAGGATCACAGACACAAACTGGAGAGACTGGGTTAGAGGGAACCAATCAGTCTGGCTTGGAATAACTTGGCCAAGACCCTGGAAGGATTCTCACAACTTTCCGGACAACCTGGACCTTCCAACTCATCAAGCAGGGTAGCCCAGGATCGTGACTTTATAGACCACTCTCCCAAGGTGCCTAAGCTCTGGAATGATAAGCTCCTCTTCTTTTCTTTGTGTCTCTCTACAGAGGAATAGGGAAAAAAAGGTGTATAAAGTATTAAAAGTCATTATTAAAATATGAGGTTAGGTGGAGACTTCATACACAGTATGCATATTTGTGTTTTAAAAAAGAAACAGGGTGTCAATATATTCTATGTATTTCCTAATATTAAGATAAAAACAATAGAGAATAAACCATATTATTTACATGGGGAATGGAGGTTGGAAGGGACAGAGATGGAAGGCAGACTTCTTTGAATATATAATGTTTTGTTGAGCTCACTTTGGAATAGTGTACATATTTTACATAATTTAAAATAAAATTCGGGGCGCCTGGGTGGCGCAGTCGGTTAAGCGTCCGACTTCAGCCAGGTCACGATCTCGCGGTCCGTGAGTTCGAGCCCCGCGTCAGGCTCTGGGCTGATGGCTCAGAGCCTGGAGCCTGCTTCCGATTCTGTGTCTCCCTCTCTCTCTGCCCCTCGCCCGTTCATGCTCTGTCTCTCTCTGTCCCAAAAATAAATAAACGTTGAAAAAAAAAAAATTAAAAAAAAAAATAATAAAAAATAAAAAATAAAATAAAATTCAATAAAGGAATGAATAAAGCAATTCCTAATATCCAAAAGTAAAAGTAAACCTGTGTACCCAGTTGGCAGCATAACTACACAGAATGAGCTATTCCAGCAGGCTTAAAAAACACAGTAAGTTGAGGGGCGCCTGGGTGGCTCAGTTGGTTAAATGTTCGACTTCAGCTCAGATCATGATCTCACAGTCCTTGAGTTCGAGCCCCGTGTCAGGCTCTGTGCTGACAGCTCAGAGCCTGGAGGCTGCTTCAGATTCTGTGTCTCCCTCTCTCTCTGCCCCTCCCCTGCTCATGCTCTGTCTCTCTCTGTCTCAAAAATAAATAAGAACACTTTTTAAAATTAGCTTTAGGGGCGCCTGGGTGGCGCAGTCGGTTAAGCGTCCGACTTCAGCCAGGTCACGATCTCGCGGTCCGTGAGTTCGAGCCCCGCGTCGGGCTCTGGGCTGATGGCTCGGAGCCTGGAGCCTGTTTCCGATTCTGTGTCTCCCTCTCTCTCTGCCCCTCCCCTGTTCATGCTCTGTCTCTCTCTGTCCCAAAAATAAATAAACGTTGAAAAAAAAATTTAAAAAAAAATAAAATTAGCTTTAAAAAAACACAGTAATTTGAGTAAATATCCCTAGTGAGATACACACTAATAACAATTGCAGAAAAAATTTTAACTGTTTTCAGAAGCCATATTGTTGGTGATAACATTGTTTTTGTGCAATAAAAAAATACATTTTTTAATGGTTGAAAAGAGATGTAGATATAAGATCAGTGAGGATAAATAAATAGCCAGTAGTCCCAAATTGGAAGTTTGTTTGAACTCATGGTATATTTTTTTTTCTTAAAAATGTTTCTAGCTCTTCCCATTGAAAAGGCCAAGAAACAAAGCTTTTGCCAGTATCACACTTGTCTTGATAACTTTAGCTTTATTGTAAGCCTTGTAACCAAGTAGTGTTTGTTCTATGACTTTGTTCTTCCTCAATATAGTGTTGGCTATTCTGGGTCTTTTGTCTTTCCATAAAGCTTCAGGATCAGTTTATAGCAAGGTTGCAAGATACATATATACAAAAATTAACTGCTTTTTTATATATCAACAATGAAAACGCAGAATTTGAAATTAAAAACAATATTATTTACATTAGCACCAAAACCTCTGAAATCCTTGGGTATGTATTATATAAAAAAATATGTACAAGAACCAAATGAGGAAAACTACAAAACCCTCATCAAAGAAATAAAAAATCTAAATAAATGGAGAGATATTCTATCTTAATAAAGACTCAATATTGTTAAGATGTCAGTTCTTCCCAATTGATCTATAGATTCAGTGAAGTTTCAATCAAAATTCCAGCAAGTTGTTTTATGGACATCAACATTTGCTTATTAGTTCCACAAGTTTTCTTGTCGATTCTTTGGCAATTTCTACATAAACAATCATATCATCTGCAAATACAGTTTTGCTTTTTCCTTTCCTACATGTATACCTTTTATTTTCTTTATTTGTCTTGCTGTATTCACTGGGACTTTAGCATAATGCTAAATATGAGTGGTAAAGAGGCGATATCCTTTCCTCATTCCCAACTTTACAGGGAAAGCATCTAGTTTCTCACCATTAAGTGTGATGTTAGCTGTAGCATTTTTATAGGCGCTCTTTTATCATATTGAGTTTCTTCTCTACTCCTATTTTACTGAAATTTTTCATCATACGTTTTCTTTTATATCACAAATTGGGATTTTGTCCAATACTTTTTCTCATTCTACTGTTAGGGTGACTTTTTCCTCTAGCATATTGATGTGATGGATTTCATCAATTTTTGAATGTTAAATGGGACTTGTATACCTGGAATAAATTCCAATTGGTAGCAGTGTATAATTCTTTTTATATTTTATTGGATTCAATTTGCTAACATTGTGTTGCAAATTTTTAAATCTTATGTTCATGAGAGATATTGGGCTATGGTGTTCCTTTCTTGTAATGTCTTTGGTAATTAATTAAGGTAATGTTGGCTCTGCTTCTATTTTCTGGAAGAGATTGTAGAGTTGGTATAATTTCTCTTTTAAATGCTTGGTAGAACTCACCAGTGAGTCCATCTGGGCCTGCTGCTTTTTGTTTTGAAAGGTAATTAATGCTTCAATTTCTTTAACAGAAACAGGTATATGCAGATTATTTCTCCTTGTGTGAGTTTTGGTATATTTTGTCTTAAGGAATTGTTCCATTTCATTTATCAAGTTTGTGGGCATTGAGTTATTATCCTTTTAATGTCCATGGGATTTGTAGTGATGGCACATCTTTCATTCCTAATATTAGTAATTTGTGGGGCGCCTGGGTGGCTCTGTCAGCTGAGTGTCCAACTCTTGGTTTTGACCCAGGTCACAATCTCCCATTTTGTGGGTTCGGGCCCTGAGTTGGGCTCTGTACTGACAGTGCTGACCCTGTTTGGGATTCTCTCACTCTCCTCTCTCTGTGCCTCCCCGGCTTGTGCTCTCTCAAAATAAATAAGCTTTAAAAAATACCCCTAATATTAGTAATTTGTATCTTCTCTTTTTCTTAGATAATCTGGCTAGAGGTTTATTAATTTTATTGATTGATCTTTTCAAAGAATTAGCTTTTGGTTCTGATTTTTCTCTGTTGATTTTCTATTTCCAATTTCATTGATTTTTGTTTTCTTATTTCTTCTGGTTACTTTGGATTTAATTTGCTTTTCTTTTTCTAGTTTCCTAAGGTGGAAGCTTAGATGAACAATTTTGTATCTTTTTCTAATGTATACAATTTTACAAGTTGCTTTGTAAGAGCTGCTTTCATGGCATCCCACAAATTCTGACAAGTTGTATTTTCAAAACATTTTTATAATTTCTCTTGAGACTTCTTTGACCCATGTCATTTAGAAGTGTATTGTTTAATCTCCAAAAACTTTGGGATTTTCTGACTAGTATTCTGTCCAATCTCTGGCTTCCAGAACTGTAAGATCATAAGTTTCTGTTGTTTGAAGCCACTACACTCATGGTCATTTTTTTCCAGCAGCAATAGGAAACCACTATGATACTCTTGTACTATACTTGTATACTGACAGCATATAAACTTTTTGAATCTCAAGTCTTTTTTTCAGTACGGGTTGGCCATGGTCAGAGCTCTCTTATTTGGTTGCTTCCCTATTTCCCTATTAAATCAGGGTTAGCATCCCCTGTAAAAGCTTTTTCCAATCTGTATGTCAATGTTCCACTCAAGATGTTAATTGGTGTTCTGTAGGAAGGAAGAAAAGAACAGGAAGGGAGGGTAATACTCTTAAATATAAGAAAAGTAAAGAATGTTTATTTGACTTGAAAATTGGCCTTTCAGAAAGCTGCCATATTTGAGAATGCAAGGACCTGATATAAATAAGGTACCTAAAGCATGAATACACACATTTGATTAGAGCATTAGTGCAGAGGCAGCATTACCTAACAGTCTCATTGATATGTCACCAACTCAGTGATCAATGGCCTCTGTTCTGGATCTTGTCTTATCCTCTCATACTATGCTTATAAGGGGTGTGTGTGTGTGTGTGTGTGTGTGTGTGTGTGTATTTAACAAAATGAGTTTATCAACTAGTTTTGTTTAAAAGAAAAAAAAAACTATTTGCCAAATGATCGCTCTTCAGCAATTAACTTATCTGAAATAACTTCTGGTGTTCTACTTTAATCCATGCATTCATTCTATCTTACAAACTATCACTACTCTGTAATGCACCATTTAAAAGTTTTCACTGTCAGTAAGTTTGGGAAATGCTACACTGTAAAACTAACAAATAATTTGAATTTCTGTGAAAGATGAATGACTATCAATGATAAAAAATATAAATCAGATTTTCTAAAATGTCTTTATTTTAAAAACCTATACAGTTTCAATTTAATAAAAAATATTGCCATGAAATATCTAATTATACAGCAACAGAAATACAGTTAGAGGTTATCCAAAAATAAATTCACAATTTTAGAGTTGGAATACAGATTTTTTTTCAAATAAACAGTTAAAAGATTTTGTTTCAGATGGTTTTCCTCTTGAACATTCCAGATACACATACTGAATTTTTGAACTAGAACCAGACAACCTCTCAATGACAAATAACTGCTTCTATTAACTTGAAAAATAAAATAACTCCAAACCATTCAAATTACTGATTTAGTCACAAAACACTAAGAAAGCCAAATAAATCATTGCTTTAAAATGTATATCTTTAGAACATGAAATCTACATCTGAATTTTGAAAAGGAATAAACTCTGTATAGAAAAAGTTGAGTCTTCCTGACTGGCTGACTTATTTTCTATCAAATTTATCCTATTCAGACTACTTTCACAATATCCTGAAAGAGTGTGAGGTGTTAAAATATGAAAAGCTTCTTTGGCCCTGTAGATAGAGGTACCTTAAATGTAAACAATTGCAATGAGAGCCTTCCAGATGTGGGCACCTATGTCTTATATTGAGTTGGAGATGTATGTCCTTGTTTCTCAAAGACATGATAATTTCCTTTCCAATAACAGATTTGATACATTGAGATATGTCTTCAAATACCTTAAAAATTAAAATTCATATATACTTCTATAAAGAATACTTCAAAAGATCAGAGAAAAGCATTATAGAATGATATTACATCATAAGTTTTATTAATGGTAAATGTTTGCATTAATTTTTAAAAGCTTAGTTCTTGCTAAGCATTTTTTTTAACAAAAGCTAATAATAAGCAAGAATCATTTGCCATACAGAAACTCTATTCACGAGCAAGACTTTAATCAAGTGGGAGCTAAAAAACACTGGGAAAAACACAAAGCAAAAACACTGCTATGCGTCGATTAAATTGCTTTCTATCACACTGAATATATGGTATTTAGAATGACAAGCATACTGAAATTAACAGAAAAACAACTTTGTGGATTCAGGCTAAATAAGACTAGCATTAAGAAGAACATGCAATCCATTATTTCCCTTAAAAAAGTTTTTTTTTAAACCGAATCACGTGAACAAAAGTTCTTTTTTTCATTTGAGGGGAAGACAATCTGTGTTTACCAAACAGATCCTCTTTTCATTTTAAAACAGCAAACTATATGAACCCTTGCTCTTCTTCCCAGATGCTACTTATACATGACTTTGCATGATGACTTACAGAATTATTTTTCTACTAACAGTGTCATGGCCATAAATAATCAGTTTTTTAAAAAACAAATATCAAGTGCAAATCTAGAAAACTCCCTTTAAAGAATTACCCAAAGCCAGCACACATGCAGTATTGCTATCACACAAGCTAAGCAATACGCCGTATAAATGTGTGTGATGATACACGCACGCTAAAGACAGCCTTCTATAAAGTTTTAGTAGTGTTGCCAAGTTAATAATTCTTTCAAGGCACTGAAGAATTATGTAGATGGATTTTCCAAAATATAATTAACAATTGCTTAAACTTGTTACAAAGCCCTGAGTCAGAACTTTCAATAGCTTCCTGAAATTATAGATTTCAGACAAAATGGCATATTTGTTTCTTTTATAGAAAATTACAAGACCATTTTGCATTGTGTAGGAAAGAAGTCATGTTTATGAAACAAAGTCATGTAGACCACACAGGAGAAGTAAAACAGCCAGTAATATTATCTTTCTCACACATTTTGTACATGTCAATTACAACCTGTAATTATGGATTTTATGCACCAAAGTGACGTGACAGGTCACCCTTCCTGTACCTACTTGCTTCAATCTTCAACAAAATAAGAATCTCAATTTGAACCTCGGGTTCCCCTCTCCGCCTTAGTCACAAATAAGAATAAGAGCTGGAAAAGCAATACTCTGACAGAAAAGGAGGTAGAAAATGCTGATGTAGCAACTTACAATTTTAATTCATCAGCTCCCCTAACTCGTTCATATTTTTATATTCTAGTTTCATCCACTACTAACCATTTACCAGTAAACTGAGTCTCAATCTAAAGGCTTCCCCCTCATTGTAGCAAAGCAATGTACAAATGAGACATCATTAAATAGTTTTTCCTCAAATTTAATGTTTTAAAGAAGTACAACTATGATTATTAATACTGCTATAGATATATATATATATATATATATATGTTAAAGTTCCAAGGCTATTATATGATTATCAAGTAGTATCAGTATGCATTCCTATCATTAATATTCAAGCAAATAAAATTAGGTTGAGTTTTTGAGAGAAAAAAAATATTTTGAGACCGTTACAAGGAGACTTAAAGACAACTGACATTTTTGACAAGGCACACATAGTCTGTGAAAATCTATTACCTTCCCAAATTCAGAGCTAACCTAATTCTAATGTTTAAAATGTGTTTCTCCCCTCCAGCTCCAAATGAAATAACAAACCCTTCCAATTAACAGACATTTAAAATCAACTCAATTATGATTTATAACAGTTGGGAGGAAGGGAAGAAATTGTCATCCCTCAAATTTTAAGGAACTTAGTATTAACCGTGACTTTAAATCTTGCAAACACAAACAATTAAGATAATTAAGGTTGTTCCTTGATTTATATTTAACCATAATGCTATTCCACTGGGGGGGGGGCAGTGAAGAGAAAAGGGAATTTTGTTCAATGGGTATAGAGTTTCAATCCTGCAAGTGAGAAAGTTCTCCCAGATAGCCGTTTAACAACAATGTGAATATAGTTAACACTACTGAGCTGTACACTTAAAAGATGGTGCAGATGGTAAATTTCATGTTATGTGTTTTTACCACAATTTAAAAAAATGTAAAAAAAATTCTATTCCAAATATTCAATTTTTACACAAATTATTACTATAACATTTTAGACACTCTGAGAGGATAGGCGCTTTTCCTTTGGCCTTTTTTTAAAGCCAGATGTATTAAACTGTATAGTTTACAAAGCAATTGTAAATTAAATGACACTAAAAACTGATTAAGAGACCTTTTTTATATTGTTCAATCAAATATACTCTCTCTGCTTACCGCTTTGATGAAATCTACATGACTTTCTTAAACCCCTTTTTTTCTCTAAACTCAGATACTGACTTTTCTTGCTTGCTTGCTTGCTTGCTTGCAACTCCTTACTGTCTTCCTATCCTACCCCATCACTAAGGGTCCAAAATTCATAATAAACAAAGGACAGCAACTGGGCAACACATAACAAGATTGTGTATTTCTACTATGTAAAAATGACCCAGCAAGTTTATACATTTGAGTTGGACTAGTCCTAAGCAGCATGCATTTCAACATGCTAAAATTTAGTTCCTACAGGCTAAAGCCATCAAAGATACAAATTTAAGAATGCTATTTTCAATATTATCAATTAATGTTATAGCTGGTCAATTTGCAATGTTTAAAATTACAAACACTTTGTCCAAACATGATTTGGTCAGCTAAACACTGTCTAATATCATACCCTACACTAATACAAAGTGATCTTCACTTGAAAAGCCTTCTTGCTCCCAGAAAAATTCAATACGTTAGTAATATAAGCAGTAAGAATGTTAAATTATGTGAACAAAAATGACTAGAATAGCACCATCTGGTAAGTTGTGTGTGTGTTTTGGGCAACAAGGCTGACAATCTTAGAGTAAAGGCGAAAATGTGGTAGGAGTAAGGGGATACAGAGAGGGAATCCAAATGCTACTTTAAGACAACTCTTCTGAAACATTAGGAAGAAATGTTATCAGTACCTTTGGATCCCTTCTTGACTACAGAGTTCTTCAAATGTACAACTGCTGCATGATAGACTCAGTGTGTGCTAAATGCTGACCATTTTTCAATGTTGTGTATCTAGCCCCTGAGGCCCAATAAATACATTTCTGAATGAATGTCTGCTGTGTTTTTTTAAATGATTCTAGGAAAAGTAAAAGCTCTTCTGAGGCACAAGATGACGAGCTGATGAGAAGGAAACATACCTAATTGGGAAAGTACTGCTGAGAGACACATAAGAGGTAGCAATTTCAGAGTTAGAAGACAGTCACTTAAACAACTCTGTTCTTAACCTTATTCTTGCTCACAAGCACGAAACAAATTTAAAATAATTTTTCAGGTGCTTGAAAACATGAAGAGAGAAACATTTTCTATTCATCAAACAAATTTCAGAGTGGTACAAATATAGAAAATGCACAAATACACAACACTATAATCACAGTGACCTTATATGACTTTTGTAATAGTTTATGTTATTGTATTTTTAATTTAGAAGAAATAAACTAGTCTGGAAAATGAAATTGCCCTTTAGGGATGTAAGTTTAAGCACAGCAAGCTCAAAAGACAAAAAAGATGTAAGTAGAGCTCTAGACAGAATTCACTGGCTGGCCAAACTGTGCATGAGTCAGCCAGGTGTTCCCTCCTCTCCAGCTGACCTAGTGGAAAAGAGATGGGCAGCCTATGGCATGGAAGGAAAAAAATCCCGACTGTTGCTATTTTCAAATCTGAAAGAAAATAAGTCTGTTTCTTTATGTGACATCATGTCAGATGCTCTTTTTATAACTTTGAAATATGGCTTAAAAAAATAGCCTCAGTGGCCCTTTATTAGATAACTGAATCCATACAAATTTTCAAATTCAAAACTTATAAAAATTTTACTATTCTAAATGCTAAATTATTTAGCTAAACACAGATACGGAATCACCAAGACTACAAAATCAGCCAGCAAAGCTCCACTGTTTTCACCAGGACTTGCAAAAGCAGCAGCCATTAAATTGCCAGGAATATTCTTAAATTTAGTTGCCGAAATGAAAGAAACAGAAAGGAAGAAAGAAAGAAAAAGAAAGAAAGAGAAGAAAGGAGGGAGGGAAGGCAGGCAGGCAGGCAAGAAGGAAGGAAGGAAGGAATAACCAGAATCAAAAGAAAAAAAGAAAAGAAAAAGCTACAAGATAACTATCCTTAGGAGTAAGCTTATACACAGTATATAGTAGACACCATTGTAAACAGGTGATATTTTTATAATCTAGCAGCAATGACCTCAAAACACTTATTTATATGTATATTCATCCTAGACAGAGTAACATTACTCATTTAAAGGGCAGAAAATGATTAGATGCTCTAGAATCAAAAGTTTGAGTTAAAGGAAAAACTGCAGATAATCAGACATATTTCTGTAAATGTCCTGGTCACTCTTTCTAAAGTATTTATTATTAGGTTACTTACTATGTCTTGGATACTGTTGGCAATTTAAATAATATCCTCATTTGTAGATAAAGAGTGTTTTCTTTATAACAAGTCTTAGCAACTGAAAGAAAATGGAAGGAGGGCTTACGATGTAGGTAGAACCAGTAACACTGTCAGAATCAACAGGAACAAAAAAAAGATTGTTGCCTTGAGACAATGCACTACCCCTTCTCAGATCACTGGGGTACTACTCAGTACATGAGAAAAGCAACATGCAACCTCAGAGCCCAAATAGGGCAGTATCATTTCACTGGTCAGGTCAAGCCTGGATAAGTGACCACAGGGAAAACTGAGGTACACTTTTCATACACTTTTTTTTTTTTTTTAAAGGCTGGCTAAACAGAACAGTGTATAAATTAATACAGGAAAGGCAACTGTTAATGGTCAGTTAAAAGGTACTCTTTCATTGGCCACTTTCCCCCACCTCAGTTCCCCACTGTGACTGCTTATTCTTCCTTTTCATGTCAATCATTCTGAAACTGGCAATTTGATTCAAGTTTAACAATTTTCTTTTTAAGTCTATAAATTAAGCTAAATGCAAAGTCACTACTCTCTCATTCCATGCTTCCATTTACTGTAAGAATTCAGAAACAATCATTTGCATAACTTTTTATCTTAAAAAGATAATCCTCTCTTCAGATAATCTTATCTTCAATATTAACTATGTAAAACTCATATTATAATTTTGTCATTTAATATATGCGGCATAATGGTTTGACTTGCCCTGTTCACTTGATGCATGACTTTTCTGAGTACCTGTGTCAACTGTGTAAAATCACAATAAACTGAAGGACAGCTGATCATCAGGATCTACATTTCTTGAGGTCTAACAAATTTACAAACTATAAGAAAAATGCAATAAAAACAAAAATAACAGGACATTCTTAAAGGACTTTCCCCTTAGAAGTGACAAGTAAATTACCTATGAATTATATGGATTTGATGTTTCAAATTAAAAGAAACAAAAACAAAAACCACAACTTCAAACACTGTCTTATAGAGGTTTTTTTTTTTGTTCTGATACATTTACAGTCTAATTACACTCTAGGAAAGAAACTATGATATTAAAAATTAGTTCATTAGAACGTCCAACTAGCTTAACAGCTTCACTAAGAGCTCATGACCAAATACTTTAGCTAACAAAACACACTGAGTTTCTTAATTAATACAAAAGAATCCTTCGCTCAATAGCCTTGCGACAAATAGGACATTCACTCATTCGGTCTCCACAGAGCTGACACGTTCCATGGCCACAGAGGAAAATCATATTCTTCAAACGATCCAAACATACAGGGCACATGGTCTGGAATGGGAGATAACAAGGTAATAAATGCTGAGACATTGTATATTTTGACATTGTATATAATAACTTTGTAACATTTTCTTTTGTTGTTTTAATCTTTTGTTGCTTTAAAATGTTCGAGAAATTTTTTTTAATTAAAAAATTTTTAAATAAAGTTATCCCTTTATATAAAATAGAAATATCAGTTGTACTGTCATGTATAAAAGACACTTCATTAAATAAATACTATATAAAACAAAAAATGCAAATGTCAAAATCTAACAGGAAATGAATGAAAAATAGCCCCATTCAGTCTCATTCAGATTCCCCAACTCTGTGAACTATATGCTGTTCTTGTATGAAAGTAACACAATACATCAGGCCTATGGGGGAGGGGGAGCAGTGTACAGATGTCCCTAAAGACACATGCCACACACTATGATAATATCTCAGCCCTATTATCACTATCACTTTAAAAACGAGCAAACTGGGGCTTCGTGGGGCTAAACACCTCCCCACCACAGGCCATAATGTAAACTGGATCATGTGGCCCCAGAGCTCTTGCTTTGAAACATCCTTCACTGGATTACTATTAATGTAGATCCCCTTCAATTAAAAACAATTAGCCTTGGGGCGCCTGGGTGGCGCAGTCGGTTAAGCGTCCGACATCAGCCAGGTCATGATCTCGCGGTCTGTGAGTTCGAGCCCCGCGTCAGGCTCTGGGCTGATGGCTCAGAGCCTGGAGCCTGTTTCCGATTCTGTGTCTCCCTCTCTCTCTGCCCCTCCCCCGTTCATGCTCTGTCTCTCTCTGTCCCAAAAATAAATAAACGTTGAAAAAAAAAAAAAAATTAGCCTTACTTACATATTAACAAATGTAACTTCATGAACTCAGAAAAATTTAGAAGTACGTTAGGTATACGTTGGTGAAAACACTCTAGGAAATCACATAATTTTTCACAAAAACACATTTTACGTTTTATTTTCAGAAAAACATTTTTTTTACCTTACTATACCACAATACTTCATATTATGAAGTCATTTCTATGTTATTTGGGAAAAGTATCCATGGAAAAGTATCCTAAATAACATAGAAATGACATAATCAAAAAGAATTTCTAGATTAATAAACTAGGCCTAAGGCCTATACGAAAATGTAATGATCAACTTTGACAATCATCACTGTGGCAGGGAGGGGGAAGGAACTACAAATCTAATTGTTAGCCCCACCCTTCCAAAGTAAATTTTCACATGTATCTATCTTAAAGCTTGAGAGACAAAGCTGTAGAAAATTGTATATACTTTTTTATTTTAAAAAGCCAAACCAGGGGCGCCTGGGTGGCTCAGTCGGTTAAGCTTCCGACTTCGGCTCAAGTCATGATCTCACAGTCTGTGAGTTCGAGCCCCGCGTTGGGCTCTGTGCTGACAGCTCAGAGCCTGGAGCCTGCTTCAGATTCTGTCTCCCTCTCTCTCTGTCCCTCCCCTGCTCATGCTCTGTCTGTCTCAAAAATAAATAGAAACATAAAAAAATTAAAAAAGCCAAACCAGCCTTTTAGTACCATTAAAATGGTTTCTTTCCCATTAAATTTCCAAGAGTTCTATGCAGTCAATTAGTAACTTCAGTTACTTTGAGATTAATATATTCTTAATAGCACGTGAAATTACACTGGGGTAAGAGAAAGATTGGAGATTTAAATTTTAAAAAGAGTTATTCAGATGCTTTGTCTTAGTTACCTTGACAAAAGCCAAGGACCAAGGTCCCTGCAAGAAATCCCATCAGTCCTCAGAATGAATTTTGTTGTAACTGTTTAAATATATTTTTGTGATGAAATCTGGTCATGAATATTATTTAAGGGGGAAGAAACTTCTTTGGAGTGCTGAACTTGGGATAAAAGTAGAGCTGGATTATTTATTTATTTATTTATTTTAAGTTTATTTGAGAGAGACAGAGGCAGAATGAGTGGGGGAGGAGCAGAGAGAGAGGGAGAATCCCAAGTGGGCCCCATGCTGCCAGCACAGAGCCCCACTTGGGGCTCGTACTCACGAAACTGTGAGATCATGACCTGAGCCAAAACCAAGAGTGGAATGCTTAACTGACTGAGCCACCCAGGCGCCCTAAGCTGAATTATTTTTTCAGGACCCATAATAGGGTTCAAAATTATCATTATTCACAACTAATTTTAATTCACAAATAGGAGATGAAATGCTTTTCAGAGAAGACTTGTTCAAAAATCAGTTTTATCTTTCTATAAGGGTCTTATGGGAAAGAAAATGAGATGCTAAGGAGCTTTAAGATTTAAAAAAAATTTTTTTTAATGTTTATTTTTGAGAGACAGAGAGTGAGCAGGGAAGGGGCAGAGAGAGCAGGAGACACAGAACCCGAAGCAGCTCCAGGCTCTGAGCTGTCAGCACAGAGCCTAACATGGGGCTCGAACTCACAAACCATGAGGTCATGACGTGTGAAGTCAGACACTTAAGCGACTGAGCCTCCCAGGTGCCCTGGAGCTTTAAAAGATTTTTGAAACATTCTATTTTATATTAGAATGAGCTAAATATGTTCCTATTTTTATGTTGCTACATAAGAACAGGTAAATCCATGTTTATCTTTACTCAGTCACCATATAACAAGTATTACTAGGTACTAGATTTCGAAACAAAAACTAGCCAAGTCATAGAGTTTTAATCTTTTCGGATGGGTGCTTAAATTCCTAATAAATACATATGCTTAATTCTTTAATAACTATCTACTATATTACTCTATCACAAGGGTCATTAGTTATCCTATTTATTGACTATATTACTTATAAACTCAGGTAGAAAAGACAAGTGATGACTAACAACTGCATGGCAACACTGATGTGATACCCAAACTAAAGAAATAACACCCTATGCTTCTCAATCTTTTGAATCAGATTTAATTGCTAGGTCAAATGATAAGGTGGGAAGGGAAAAAAGCAGACTTTCTTACTTACCATATATGTAACAAGTTTTAACTAGCTTCTTTATTTTACTGTTGCTGCTATGAAATATTGAGTAGATAAGAGAGGACGTCTGTTGGTATGTATAAGATATAAAGAACAATATAAACCACCACCCAGCTTAAAGCATGGAGTGCTACCCTTTCTTTTGAAGCCCCTCCATATATCTTCCCAAATCCTTTCCATCTACCCATCACTGAAACCCACTATTCTAAATACTGCATTTATCTTTCCCTTGCTTTCTGTTATGACAGAGTGAGAGTGAAAGAGAACATATATATTTTTCCTTTCTACTGAAGTATCACACTTATATAGAAATGTGCACAAATCATAAATGTACCATTTGATAAAAGTTCACAAATTGATCAAATGCACGTAATGGGCACTTTATATCCCTCTATACAGAAACTTCCCTTGTGCCCCACCTTCCAGCCATCCCAAGAAAACCACTACCCTTGGTTTTAAACACCATCTGTACAATTTTTTCCAAATTTGCACTTCAAAATAATATCCTGCTTAGTTAATATTACAGTGACAAACTTTTCCAAAGTGTTTTTACTAATTTGTACTCCCGTATTCTAATACCGTGTACTGATCATTTCTTTCTTTTTCTTTTTTTTTAAGCAGGCTTCACTCCCAGTGTGAAGTCCAACACAGGGCTTTAACTTACAACTGTGAGCTCGAGGCCAGAGCTGAGATCAAGAGTCATTCGCTTAACTGACTGAGACTCCCAGGTGCCCCTATACTGACAATTTCTAACACAGAGTTTTCTACTCAGTCTGGTAGGGAGACAGGCACCTCACTGTAGTTTTCTTTTCTGTAATTTTCCTTTCTTCTACTTCCTCCTCTTCTTTTTTTAATGTAAGCTCTATGCCCAAAGTGGGGCCTGAACTCACAACCCCAAGATCAAGAGTCACATGCTCTACTGACTAAGCCAGCCGGGCACCCCAATTTTCATTTCTTGATTACTAGTCTGGTTGAGCATTACTGGTCATCTGTTTGTTTCTTATTTTGGAAAAGGCCTGATTAAATCTTTTAATCATATTACCTTTTACAAACTATTCAAATACTATAAATGATACCCTAATGTGAATCCTACTTACTATGTAAAACACCAACAGCTTTATAGAAAAATATTAAATGCCATCCTTAGAATCATCATTTACCATGAAGAGATCATCATTACCTGCTCCTTAATGTCCTGTAACTGCTGTTGCAACTTTTGCACATCTGCATTGACATTGGTATTATCCTTGTCCTTTTGTAACACAGGAATATTTCCACTTGCTATAATACAAATAAAATATTTTAATGTTATGACTGTTTTGACATAGCAATGATTTTTTTTATTTCTAAAATTATTACTACTTTATTAAAAACCAGACTATTACTAGAATCCCCTTAAAATTTTTTTTTCACTCATGGACAACCAATACAGTAGTGACATTCACGTTATACTCCTTCATTTATAATCTTTAAAAAGAAAACAGGTTTGCACATTATTTTCTAATTCTATTTAACTCAGCCAGACAACAAACTACACAGACTTTTGAGTTCTCCGAGGCGCTTCTACTTGCTTCCTTTGGCAAGCTCACAAACACATTCTATGCTTGTTTTCTCTGTTCCTGCATTTTACAAAGCCAAGATGGGAGGTAGCACAGCACTTTGGCCAGTTTGGGCAGCAATAATCATAAAGTCTCTTAGATGATGTTTAGGAGAACACACAAAAACCTAACCTCCTTCCTTTCTTCCCAGCCCTCCTTGTTACTGATTGGAGATGAGGAATTCCATGAAAGAAAAGATGTGATCAGTGGGTCTACTAAACGGAGGGAGTTTTTGTTTTTTTTGTTTTTGTTTTTTTTGTTTTTTTTTGAGAGAGAGAGTGAGAGAGAGGGAGAGAACAAGCGGAGGAGGGGCAGAGGGAGAGAGAAAATTCAAGTAGGCTGCACGCCCAGTGTGGAGCCCGATGTGGGGCTCAATCTCACAACCCTGAGATCATGACCTGAGCCGAAATCAAGAGTTAAACCTTTAACTGAATGAGGCACCCAGGCGCCCCTAGAGGGAAATTTTTTATTGCACTTTTCCTACTCTTTATAGACTTTTACTCTTTTACTCTAGTTAACTTGTTTCTGGGATTTTAATTCTGCTCTATCAGTGATAAAGACAAAGAGCCCTGAGCAGAATTGGCTACACTAATGTTCTTCCTCGTGCATACATAGAACAAAGAAATCAAAGGTACCATTCCAAGCTTCTATCTAGTGCAAAGATGAAAAATATTTTTATACAGCTATAGTACTGAAAAGGTTGAAAGTAGGGGGCGCCTGGGTGGCTCAGTCAGTTGAGGTTCTGACTCTTGGTTTCAGCTCAGGTCATGATCTCGATGTTTCATGGGTTTGAGCCCCCACATTGGGCTCTATGCTGGCAGCGTGGAGCCTGCTTGGAATTCTCTCTCTTTCCCTCTCTCTTCCCCTCCCCCACTCACACTGTCTCTGTCTGTCTCATAATAAATAAATAAACTTTAAAAAAAAAAGAAAAGAAAAGTGCTGGAGAGGATGCGGAGAAATGGGAACCCTCTTGCACTGTTGGTGGGAATGCAAACTGGTGCAGCCACTCTGGAAAACAGTGTGGAGGTTCCTCAAAAAAATTAAAAATAGATCTACCCTATGACCCAGCAATAGCACTGCTAGGAATTTACCCAAGGGATACAGGAGTGCTGATGCATAGGGGCACTTGTACCCCAATGTTTATAGCAGCACTTTCAACAACAGTCAAATTATGCAAAGAGCCCAAATGTCCATCAACTGATGAATGGATAAAGAAGATGTGGTTTATATATACAATGGAATACTACTTGGCAATGAGAAAGAATGAAATATGGCCTTTTGTAGCAACGTGGATGGAACTGAAGAGTGTTATGCTAAGTGAAATAAGTCATAGAGAGAAAGATACCATATGTTCACTCTTATGTGGATCCTGAGAAACTTAACAGAAGACCATTGGGGAGGGGAAGGGGAAAAAAATAGTTACAGAGAGGGAAGGAGCCAAACTATAAGAGACTCTTAAAAACTGAGAATAAACTGAGGGTTGATGGGGTGTGGGCGAGAGGGGAAAGTGGGTGATGGGCACTGAAGAGGACACCTGTTGGGACAAGCACTGAGTGTTGTATGGAAACCAATTTGACAATAAATTATATATAAAAAAATAAATTAAAAAAAATTTTTAAAAGGTTGAAAGTAAATAATTTTTCATCTTTCCACTTCTTTACTGAGTTACATTTCAGTTTATCTACAGTTACTCTGTCCCGAATAAATGCTATTCTATAAAATACTGACATGTGCTAGGTGAAATGTGCTACACCCAAGAATGAGATGTTAACACTTATATAACTGAAAAAATAATTTGTAATATGCTAATTCACCAAGATACTCTAAATTTAATGTTAAAAAAAAGCAAATTTTCTTTAAGCAAGAACACAACAATTTTCTTTATATTACACATGGAGGTTTCTTAAAAAACCAATGCTCAAAGTTCTATAATCATACTGCAAGCTAGAAAAATACAATCTCAAGTTTCCTGTGATAAGAACAAAACCCCATCTGTTCCTCTGTAGACTGAGGTCACGTAACCTTGTGCTTCACAAGCCAACATTCTACTACACATGAGAAGAGATGTTCATGAAAGTCCCAAGAAGACAGCAAAGTAAGAAAAATACACTTACAGATGTCATCAGTGGCATCTTCTGAACTTTTCCCTCCACAACACATAATGAAAGGCACTCTTCGTTCAACTACTGCCCGGCACTGCACACACTTCTTCATCAGGCTAGCACAGTCTGGAAAACAGCAATAGGATACTTCTTACAAGAGACAAGGTGATAAGAGGGTTGGCCTTTTTTGTTCATTTTTAAATTTCACACTAAGATGGGGCACCTGGGTGGCTCAGTCAGTTAAGCTTCTGATGTCGGCTCAGGTCATGATCTTGCAGTTTGTGGGTTCGAGCCCCACGTCGGGCTCTGTGCTGACAGCTCAGAGCCTGGAGCCTGCTTCGATTCTGCGTCTCCCTCTCTCTGCCCCTCCCCTGCTCACGTACGCTCTCTCCCTCTCTCTCTCTCTCTCTCTCTCTCTCTCTCTCTCTCTCTCAAAAATAAATAAACTTAAAAAAAAATTTTAATTTCACATTAAGATAAACATTAAACAAGTTCTATGAATACACAATTCTATCTTCTTAAAATGTTATCATCTTACAAATGTATATTCTCTAGAGGCAGCCTCTAGAAGAGAGCACCCCTTGTCATGAAAATAATGACATTTTCTAGTAATATATTAGAATAAATTGTCAAAGTTGTTTTTCTGGGTTTTTAACTGTTTTGTTTTTTTTTTTTTTTTTTTGAGAGAGAGAGAGGGCATGTGTGAGCAGGGACAGGGCAGAGAGAGAGAGAGAAAGAGAGAGAAAATCCTAAGCAGGCTCTCTGCACTGTCAGAATCCCAAAGTGGGGCTTAATCTCACGACTGTGAGATCATGACCAGAGCTGAAATCAAGAGTCAGACAGACGTTCAACAGACTGAACCACCCAGTCACCACCCCCCTTTTTTTTCCACCTGCAAATAAGCACAATTTTATTTATCCCTTTTCAATATGTACACCTTTTATTTTTTTTTCATTTTTTCTTTTTTTCATGCCTTGTGCCCTAGTTTTTTTTTTCAACATAATACTTAATTTTTTTTTTTTTAATTTACATCCAAGTTAGTTAGCATATAGTGAAACAATGATTTCAGGAGTAGATTCCTTAGTGCCCCTTACCCATTTAGCCCATCCTCCCTCCCACAACCCCTCCAGTAACCCCTAGTTTGTTCTCCATATTTATGAGTCTCTTCTGTTTTGTCCCCCTCCCTGTTTTTATATTATTTTTGTTTCCCTTCCCTTATGTTCATCTGTTTTGTCTCTTAAAGTCCTCATATCAGTAAAGTCATATGATATTTGTCTTTCTCTAATTTCACCTAGCATAATACCCTCCAGTTCCATCCACGTAGTTGCAAATGGCAAGATTTCATTCTTTTTGATTGCCGAGTAATACTCCATTGAATATATATACCACATCTTCTTTATCCATTCATCCATCAATGGACATTTGGGCTCTTTCCATACTTTGGCTATTGTTGATAGTGCTGCTATAAACATGGGGGTGCATGTGTCCCTTGGAAACAGCACACCTGTATTTCTTGGATAAATACCTAGTAGTGCAATTGCTGGGTTGTAGGGTAGTTCTATTTTTAGTTTTTTGAGGAACCTCCATACTGTTTTCCAGAGTGGCTGCACCAGCTTGCAGTCCCACCAACAAAGCAAAAGAGTCCCTCTTTCTCCGCATCCTTGCCAACATCTGTTGTTGCCTGAGTTGTTAATGTTAGCCATTCTGACAGGTGTGAAGTGGTATCTCATTGTGGATTTGATTTGTATTTCCCTGATGATGAGTGATATGGAGCATTTTTTCATCTGTCGGTTGGCCATCTGGATGTCTTCTTTGGAGAAGTGTCTATTCATGTCTTTTGCCCATTTCTTCACTGGATTATTTGTTTTTTGGGTGTTGAGTTTGATAAGTTCTTTATAGATTTTCAATACTAACCCTTTATCTGATATGTTGTTTGCAAATATCTTCTCCCATTCTGTCAGTTGCCTTCTAGTTTTGCTGACTGTTTCCTTCACTGTGCAAAAGCTTTTTATTTTGATGAGGTCCCAGTTCATTTTTGCTTTTGTTTCCCTTGCCTCCAGAGATGTGTTGAGTAAGAAGTTGCTGCGGCCAAGATCAAAGAGGTTTTTGCCTGCTTTCTCCTTGAGGATTTTGATGGCTTCCTGTCTTACATTGAGGTCTTTCATCCATTTTGAGTTTATTTTTGTGTTTGGTGTAAGAAAGTGGTCCAGGATGCTGTCCAGGTTGCTTCTGCATGTTGCTGTCCAGTTTTCCCAGCACCAGTTGCTGAAGAGACTGTCTTTATTCCCATTGGATATTCTTTCCTGCTTTGTCAAAGATTAGTTGGCCATACGTTTGTGGGTCCATTTCTGGGTTCTCTATTCTGTTCCATTGATCTGAGTGTCTCTTCTTGTGTCAGTACCATACTGTCTTGGTGATTATAGCTTTGTAATACAGATTGAAGTCTGGGATTGTGATGCCTCCTGCTTTGGTTTTCTTTTTCAAGATTGCTTTGGCTATTCAGGGTCTTTTCTGGTTCCATACAAATGTTAGGATTATTTGTTCTAGCTCTGTGAAGAATGATGGTGTCATGTTGATAAGGATTGCACTGAATATGTAGATTGCTTTGGGTAGTATCGACATTTTAACAATATTTGTTCTTACTATTCAAGAGCATGGAATCTTTTTGCATTTTTTTTGTGTCTTCTTCAATTTCTTTCATAAGCTTTCTATAGTTTTCAGTGTATAGATTTTTCACCTCTTTGGTTAGATTTATTCCTAGGTATCTTATGGTTTTTGGTGCAACTGTGTAAATGGGATCAATTCCTTGATTTCTCTTCCTGTCGCTTCATTGTTTGGTGTATAGGAATGCAACCAATTTCTGTGCATTGATTTTATAACCTGCAACTATGCTGAATTCATGAATCAGTTCTAACAGTGTTCTGGTGGAATCTTTTGGGTTTTCCATATAGAGTATCATGTCATCTGTGAAGAGTGAAAGTTTGACCTCCTCCTGGCTGATCTGGATGCCTTTTCTTTGTGTTGTGTGATTGCAGAGGCTAAGACTTCCAATACTATGTTGAACAAAAGTGGCGAGAGTGGACATCCCTGTCTTGTTCCTGACCTTAGGGGGAAAGCTCTCAGTTTTTCCAAGTTGAGGATGATATTAGCGTTGGGTAATTCATATATGACTTTTATGATCTCAAAGTATGATCCCTCTATCCCTACTTTCTTGAGGGTTTTTATCAAGAAAGGATTCTGTATTTTGTCAAATGCTTTCTCTGCATCTGTTGAGAGAATCATATGGTTCTTGTCCTTTCTTTTATTGATGTGATGAATCATGTTAATTGTTTTGCAGATATTGAACCAGCCCTGCATCCCAGGTATAAATCCCACTTGGTCATGATGAATAATTTTTTTAATGTACTGTTGGATCCAGTTGGCTAATACCTTGTTGAAGATTTTTGCATCCATGTTCATCAGGGAAATTGGTCTATAGTTCTCCTTTTTAGTAGGGCCCCCTTTTTTTTTTAAATAAAAAATACTTCAAGATCTTAAGGCTTGAGAATAAAAAAGGAAGATACTTTTTATAAGTTTTAACTAATATAGAATTATAAGGTTGCTCACATAATTTTCTAAATGTACTTTCTATTGTAAACAGTTTGTCTCTAAAATTCCTAAAATATGTTGAACAATTCTCTTCCTTCTCTATCAAATTGATATCATTTATTATGGAATTGTTTAGTAACTACTTGTTTAATGTAGTAGCCATGAAAATATCAAAAATATATCATAATGGGCTTTCTAATGTTACGTATCAGAGGAATGCTCTCCCATCCCAAGAGGAAATACCTAGGCAAAATTACAGGTTGTGGATTATTAATTCTATACCTAAAGTTATTAACTAATTACAAAATAACATCCTGCAATATACCCTTCCTCATTAGCATGTATTATGAACGTATACTCCATATCTTAGTCTATGTACCAAGTGTCTTTATCGTCTCAAAAACAGGGGGGACAAAAAAACCCCAGGAAAATTGTGACAGGTATCCAGGGATAATTTATGTAGATAAGATGGGGCGTACGCTCCTAATGGTGCTTGCACTGGTGGACAGAAAAGGATTATCAAGACCAATCCCATGTCAAGGCCCAGACAGAGCTGGGTCTGATGCTGGCCTATGCACGATGCACTAGGTAGGAGCAAATGCTAATAGAAATCTGGTTTGGGATTGGTCTTCAATCTGAGGGCACATTTTTTCCTTAAATTTAGTGGATTAAACTAATTAATTAATTTGATATGTAACAATTATTTGAAATTCTTTTAAGTTAGACTGTTATACTGTTTCTACAAAATCTTTCTTACTCCCCCCAAAATGGATACAATCTCTCCTTCCTCTGGTCTGTCAAGGCATTTACACTCTTCAAGGTTTCAATACTCTGTTTAACATTACTGGGATATGGACTGCTTCACCATTCCTTGAAAGAGGGGCATTTTCCACCTCAATTTCATCTTCCCTAGCAAATAAATGTTTAACAACTTGTCTGTAAAATGGAGAAAACAATCTACTTCTTAGGGTTGTTGTGAAGATAAGTGAGGAAGTATTCTAAAAGAAATTAAAATGTCTGGTACCAGTCAAGAGCTTAATAAAAGTTAGCTATTCCTCTTGTTATAAAAGTTAGCTGTTACACTTGTTACATCTGAATACAAAGACAATGTAAGAACGTTGGGAAACTCCTGGGGAAAACACCACAATAAGGCCTGAGAATCTGTATTATCAACTACTCATTATAACCAGCTTTCAAGTCTCTTCTGTAGGTATCACTTTGTTCTATCACATGTGTCAGTAAACTACAGCCTACAGGCCAAACCCAACCAGGTCCCTGTTTTTATAAACAAAATTTTAAGGAAGAACAATCCCGCCTATTTATTTACATGCTGTCTATGGTTGTTTTTGCACTACAGTGGCAGAGTTGAGCAATAGGAAAGAGTTAAGTACTTACTACGGAAACCATGTGGCCTATAGAGTCAAAAATATGATTTGACCCTTTACAGAAAAAGTTTGCTAGCCCCTAGACTATGAAAACTTAAGTAACCTGAGCTCTTTTCACTTAAGACAGAAATCTCTTTCCACAAGCCCTCTGACAGTTGATAACAGCCATTATACTAGTCTTTGGAAAACAAAACCAATTACTTGAGGCAGAATGTTATAGGAGGAAACCTTGATCCTTTATTTAGTTAATTCGCTGCTTATCAGAATGAAAAAACCACCAAGGTTTAAAACAAATCTATGTCAATTAAATTAATCTATCATATAATCTGTGTATTACTTAAATATTACACTGAAAATCAATACCTATTGACTAAACTATTTTATAATAGGAAACACCATGCTTTACTTTGAGCTCATTTAAGTAAAGTATAAGTTGTTAAACTTGTTTAAAACCCTTCACTGACAAATGAAACCAGCAAAGGGAAGAGGAGAATGTTGAACAGTGCATGAATTTGAAAAGAACAAGAGGGGGATATAAAAAGGAAGGGACTCTGAGATAGTATGTTTAAAAGATATTTTAAAACATCATGAACTTTCAATATATCCTCCAAAACAGCTCTTTTAACATAACGACTAAGAAAGGTTAAGAAGGCCAGACAGTATAGCCCCAAATAGTTGCTGTGGGTGATTCAGTAGTGGGGGAAAAAAGTATGCAGGAGAGGCAATATTAAGGTGAAGACAAATGAAGATGTGCTAATTTTATATGTGAAAAGGCCTAGACTAAATGTTTCAAAATTCATTTTTGGAAATAAATTTCTATTGTGTGTGATAAGAGATCCTTTTGTGCTGATACAAATGAAATCAAAATGTGAGCTGGTAGAACATAGCCTGTTCTGCCTTCTCTAACCTCAGAGCAAGGAGGGACATAGGTGACATTGTACATAGTACCAAGGAAGAGATGGAAGGTACTAGAAAGGCTGACCAATGTTTTTGCTCATGGGTTATATATAAAAACAAAACAAAACAAAACAAAAACAAACAAACAAACAAAAAAAAACCTCAAAGCTATACTTTGTTTCATTTTCTAGTTCTATGAAAACACCAAGGAAGTTCTGTACAGGCTACTTACTCTCACAAGCACACATGTGTCCACAAGGTTGAAAAAGAACAGCTGCTTTCTTGTCAGAGCATACCACACATTCTTCAATCTACAAAAAAAGAGGTTACAGCATAAGTGTGAACATGTACAGATAAATCCTGTAACTCTAACAGTTTCTTTTATATCCAAGTGTATTTCCTCTATAAGGAAACACTCTTAGCACAGTGAAACTTCACACACTACTTCTCTGTCCCTGACTCTCTGGGTTGCTCATTTTTTCACCTTTATAAACTCTGGCCCTTCATAGGTTCTATTTCCATGTTAGTCTTCCTACCTATCCTAAAGAATGATAAAGAAAACTCCATTTCCTCTGTGGTCAGAAAGACCAGAATAGACTTTAATTCTCTTTTATTCAAAAATTACTTTGAAAGAAAAATAAGAAGAGCAAATAAAGGAGTATAAAAATAAATCTAAGATAAGCTAGATTTCTAATATTAATAAAAAACCAGCCAGATTAGCAGACTGCTAGGGCCCAAGGGGAATTTTTCTATTTATCCACATCCAAGGAACTCTACCCAACATATCCTTTTCTGGGACCTAGTCAGTTCTCCCATGCTGGTGGGAGTCCATGGCTTTGGCCTGTTCTTTCTCTATAATCTCTAAAGGCACAAGTCTTCCACTATCTATTCATAATATTCCTTAATTTTATCTCCTCTTCATCTCCACTTCATCTGAGTTTTGAGTGTGTAACTATTTCTCAACCTTGGCTCTTGGTTTTTTTCAACCCCATCCCACCCCACTGCCCTTGCATTTTTCACTTGTTCTCCCCCCTTCTGACACACATTCACATTTACCCATATCTTGTGACATTAATATTACTGCCCCAAAATGATGACCACCACTCATCTATAATTTCACCTAACTAACCAAATTTTGCATGTGCTCTCTCTATGGACTTTCCCAATGTGTACCTTGCTATGTACATAGAATTTCTATAGTTGAATTAACAGGAGAAAGCAGTAAGATATGATTGGTTGGGACCTTTATATTTCTGGATTCAAATTCCAGTCCCAATAAGAACAAATTACCTAACACTGTTGAGCCAAAGTTTTTTTTTTAAATCTAAATGATAAAGAACAAACCCTTCTTCACAAGGTGGTTAAACCAGATATTATGTATGGAGTGTTTAGTTAAAAAAATCTTTGTAGCCTTAACATTTTTCCCCCTTTGGATTTTTTTCCTCAGGTTACATTCCCAGGAATGAAATTACTAAATCAAAGCATGTTTATTGCAAAGGTTCACAAATACTGTCAGCATGGTCTCTCAAAAACATGAACCCATTTATTCAGCCTCCAGCAGTGTTTAAAAGAGTGTGCATTTTCCACTGTCCAGGATAGCATTTTTTAAATTTTATTTATGCTAATTTGATAGGAATGATTAATGGTAATTCATAATTTTTTATTTATATTTCCTTAACTGCTAAGGAGATAAAGCTTATTTACTCCCCCTTCCTCCAAATATTAGTTTTATAATTTGTTTGATCTTTAATGAAGATGTTCATTACTCTTTAACCACTTGGGGTCACTATTTCTTTATATTCAAAGCTCTGTCGCTAACCTGGCAAATCTGTTTGGTGGGTATGTTACTTTTTGTACTTTTCTGCAGGTTTGAAAATTTTAGAACTTGAAAGTCAAACTGAAAGCCTACTGATTCTTGGAATTCAGAAATGGTCTAGAAAGGTATGACAGCACATTCCTCCCTCTCTACCTGCTCCATCAATTTTCCCTTTGTAGACACTCTTGTCTGTGTATCATCACACGGGGGAAAGAGCAGGGACTTAAGAATCATGAGACCTGCATTTGATTCTTTGAGTACACTTCTTTGAGCTTCAATTTTTCCAACTGTGAATCCTAGAGTTAGACAACCAGTAAGGGTTATTCAGTATCTGGGACTCCGCTTCTGGCAACCTGGGGCTCTGAACTCTGAACTTTACATCTCTCTCAAAGCACCTACAACATCCTATATGGCAAAGTAGATTTTAATCTAAGTTTACCAGCACATTACCAGTTTTTAGCAGCTAATTATCATATTCATCTCTGTCCTGACTACAAAACATGTGCTCAATAAAGATTTGTTAAAATAAGGCTTAATCCAACACAAAAAGTTTCAGGCCCAACAACAGAATGCATAGATCAATCTAAAAAATAAGAGAATGGCTTGAATTTTTACCCTTTCAGATTCTTTCCCAAACTGTTGCTTAGTGAGCAGGTAACTAAAGCAAATTATAAATACCAAGTAGAATGATTTGCATTAATCTATTAAGCAGGGATGACCTAGATAGAATGCATATAAAATACCACCACAGCACCTGCAGTTACGAGACTGTCTGCACTTAACAGACAGTTAAGTGTTGTTAGTTCATCCTTCCCACCTTTACAAAGAGACTAAGCAGCTATACACACCTTACTACTCCAAAATCCTCTATCCAAAAATAACTTCCTTGTAATTTTCCTGTGCCAAAAATTTTACCAAAGATTTGTTCATTTGGATCACAGAAAACATCTAGTTTTAGAAGGCTCCCTATGAAAATGTACAAAGCACCGGCAATGTAACACCTTTTAAGTCATTGCCAGCTAATTCATTATAAGAATTAGTGCCGGGGCGCCTGGGTGGCGCAGTCGGTTAAGCGTCCGACTTCAGCCAGGTCACGATCTCGCGGTCCGGGAGTTCGAGCCCCGCGTCGGGCTCTGGGCTGATGGCTCAGAGCCTGGAGCCTGTTTCCGATTCTGTGTCTCCCTCTCTCTCTGCCCCTCCCCCGTTCATGCTCTGTCTCTCTCTGTCCCAAAAATAAATAAATGTTGAAAAAAAAAAAATTAAAAAAAAAAATTAAAAAAAAAAAAAAAAAAAGAATTAGTGCCAGCTCCTTTCTAATTAATGAAGGTTAATGAACAGCTTAAGAAACATCAAGGGGGAAAAAAAAAAAAAAGAAACATCAAGGGGATAATGAAGAGAATAAAAAGAGAACAAAAAAAAAGAGTATAAGCTTTATAAATGAAACCAAAGAAAACCAAGAGATCTTTTGGTTTAAGCTACTCACCTTAAGAGAAATCATTTGTAAAAAACTTAAATCTCATTTTAACACACACACATGGAAAAACTAACAAGGAAAATCAATTATTTCAGTACAACCAAAATGGGTAAGACAATATAGTTATGATAGAGCACTAAGTTACACAGAAAAAGAATGAAACCAGAAACCTAGAAACGAGTAATACTTCTCAAAAAGTAGAGTCAGACAAGATAAAAAGTTCAGAGTGGATACAGAATTTGGCCCTTGCTAACAGCAAGATGACAGACAGACTTTATTTGCCTCTTGGTGGGACACAATACAAAGTGAGTACCACCATCTGTGAGAATTTCTTGCCAAAAATGTTTAAGCTGACCCTAATCAAGCTGTTAGATCTAACTTCCAGTTTACAGGAAACACAGAGGATAAAGAAACAAATTACACAACACTCTGATAAAACAATCAAATCCAGAATGTGTGACATTCTACAAAAAACAAACAAACAAACAAACACCTGGTGTTTTATGAAGATGAATGCAAGAGAGTCCGTGTACTCAAAAAAGGTGCAATATATAATAACTACAATGAAAAATGGGATTAAGTACAGCTTTAGGTTATAAAAGCAAAATAGATTGATTTTTAACTTCTATAGTTTCTATATACAAAGAAGGAAACTCAAAATTGTTTTCTTCATAAATATATAAATTATACATTCTTAAATTTAAATCATCCTTTTTTTTTTTTTTAATGTTTATTTTTGAGACACAGAAGGAGCATGAACAGAGGAGGGGCAGAGAGAGAGGGAGACACAGAATCCAAAGCAGGCTCCAGACTCTGAGCTGTCAGCACAGGGCCTGATGCAGCGCTCAAACCCACGAACCGTGAAATCATAACCTGAGCCAAAGTCAGACACTTAACCTACTGAGCCACCCAGGCACCTCAAATTTAAATCATTCTTAGAACAAAGTTTAACAGACATATGGCATCATATAATCTTATTTATCATAATTTATAATCTCAAAGAACTTCATAAAATGATAAAATACTGTATTAAAAATATATTACCTTTGTCCTTGACTGAACTTGTTCTTTACAGATGAGGCATTTCTTGACTCGTGGAGAACACAAAGAACAGGTAGCAATATGTCCACATGGGCCAAAAAGAGTATCTCTCTTCATATCTGAGCACACCATGCACTCTTCTAAGGTTTCAGAATCATTACTAATCATGGAAGGACTTCGAGAACCCACTTGACCACTAATAAAAGAAAATACTTCTCATCAATCCTATCAGAATATTTATATTACAACTTCATTAAAATATTTTTAAAACACCTAGAGCATCATTCATATACATAAAAACAGCTTTACTTATATTAAAAAATTAAGCTTTAACATCTGTATATGAAACACTGCATACCATATTTTTCCATTTGTATACATCTCTGCATCTTTACAGGCTTCTGATACTATTTAAATTTCAAATTGAACAAATAGCTCACCCAATGGAAAAGGGTGAATCTTCTTTTAACAAAGAAACCAAAAACACTAGTTACAAAAAATTTAACATAAACAGTTTCACTCAGAATCTGTTACCTATAAAGAACCAGCAGAGAAGGGCATAGGAATAAAACACAAATTCTAGCTAGAGCCCACATTAGTTATCCTAACTACAGACAGAATGAAGCATCATTAGAGTCCACAACTGACAGGGCACTGTGGAAAATACGTCACTGCAGCTGCTGTTTTGACATTTCTTTAAATGTATCCTTAAGGGGCATAAAATTCTACTATGGAAAGACAGAACACATCTATAAATAATTGGATACAAGACACAGAAATACATATATATGACCAACTACAGCTATACAAAAGGGATACTCTGTTTCTACCATAATCTTCAGAAACTCATGAACATCCATACACACACACATACACACACACACACACACACACACACACACACACACACACACACTGGTTCCATCTTAGACCCCAGCATTAAAGTTACTACTGCAGGAATTATAGCGCTTTATATCTATATTTTTAGATATGCTCTGTCCTGCTGTAATAGAATTTTATGTTCCTCAAGGACACACTTAAAGAAATGTATATACCTCATATGAATTTCTCCATTAACAGCTCAATGTATATAGATTCCAAAGAGATGTCATTTCATCTCCACACCCAAATTAAAAGAGAGACAAGAGAACACAAAGTTAAGGGAAAACTACCAAAATGTTGAATGGCCAGAACCAGGTATAAACGGCAGTAATAGCTGCACAGCATTGTTGGGATAAAAAAAGGAACAAAATATACATACCTCTTTATATGTCTACAATATTTCATAATAAGAAAAGCAATTGTGTTATAAATAATTAAAATTACTGACATATTTTACTTTTAGAAAAAAAAAGACAAGTGTGAAATCATTTTTAGAGAAAACCCCATCAGGAATCGGTTCCTTCATGTGTTCATTCTTTCAATCCTTCAGTGATACTTAGTGAGTGAGTGTCTGTCAGGCATTGTACAAGGTGCTAGAATTATTACAGACTTTGTGTGACATACACCCTACTGGTGAGCATGTACACTGCCTCTCTTATAAAAGTCTACCGAGCACCTGGGTGGCTCAGCTGGTTAGGTGTCTGACTCTGGATTTCGGCTCAGGTCATGATCTCATGGTTTTTGAGATCAAGCCCTGCATCGGGCTCTCCACTGACAGTGCAGAACCTGCTTAGGATTCTCTCACTCTCTCTCTCTGCCCCTTCCCCATTTGCATTTGCGCTCTTTCTCTCTCCCTCTCTCCCTCTCTCTCTCTCTCTCTCAGAATACATAAACATTTTTTTTAAGTCTATTAAAAATTTCAGGGCACTTGGGTGGCTGAGTCAGTTAAGTGTCCAACTCTTGATTTCCGCTCAGGTCATGATCTCATGGTTTGTGGGTTCAAGCCCCACACTGGGCTTTGCACTGACAGCATGAAGCCTGCTTGGGATTCTGTCTCCCTCTCTCTCTGCCCCTCCCTTGCTTGCTCTCTCTCTCTCTCTCAAAATAAATAAACATTTAAAAAAATAAAAGTCTAGGGGCGCCTGGGTGGCGCAGTCGGTTAAGCGTCCGACTTCAGCCAGGTCACGATCTCGTGGTCTGTGAGTTCGAGCCCCGCGTCAGGCTCTGGGCTGATGGCTCAGAGCCTGGAGCCTGTTTCCGATTCTGTGTCTCCTTCTCTCTCTGCCCCTCCCCCGTTCATGCTCTGTCTCTCTCTGTCCCAAAAATGAATAAACGTTGAAAAAAAAAAATTAAAAAAAAAAAATAAAATAAAATAAAAAAAATAAATAAATAAAAGTCTATTACAATTTTGAATACATCTAACATTAATCACAGCAATTTCACTAGTACTTCTTCCTATAGATGAATTCCTCTAATGTATAGGAGCACTAGAAGATCACGCTGGTTTAGAAAAGTTTCTTAGCACTTATTATGCATAAAGCATCGTATTTAGTAATGCAGAGAATAGAATACTAAGTAAGAGACACAGTGTCTGGAGAAAAATTTTTAAGGAAGAAAGCATCAACACAAGGAAGATGAGCAAAGACCAAGACAGTCTCAAGTAATCAAGTCCTCCATTATGAAACCACATGGTGCTTTACAAAGAACAGTAAGTTTTATGACACGAAATGATACAAACCTGACTTTTTCCTTATGACACTTTGCCAGTGCTTTGCAGAGGCTTGGATCAGGACAGAGATCAAGCGGCGATTGACCTTTCTTATTTCGAATGCTAAGGTCAGCACCATTGGCAGCCAAAAAACAGGCAATAGATGCTGCACTCTTCTTCTCCGCCCCCTGGGTACCAAGTCCCATTATTAACTGAAATCAAATGAAAAGAGTCATTATTTTCCCCTTAAGAATCTGTTATCAGTTCTCACCCCTAAATGTGTGTGCACGTCTGAGTGTATATTATATAAAAATTATATTAAAATGTCTGGAAAGAACTCACAGCCTACACAAGTATGGTGGGCATTTATGAGCTGCAGTCCTAACATCCATTCCCCTTCACTCCAGTTTTCTCAGGAATATAGTATGAGGAATGATCCACTCTTTAGTTTTACAGGTGGACCAAAGAAGGCTGAGACCAGTCAGATATCCACTTCATCTAGGTGATTAGTTCAGGGATGACAAATCAGATCAATTAAGGTCAATAAAACTCAAGACCAGGACTTCTGATTTAAGATATTGAGGAAACAGTACTCTCATTTCTTTTTTTTTTTTTAATTTTTTTCTTATGTTTTATATTTGAGAGAGAGGCAGAGAGCAAGTAGGGGAGGGGCAGAGAGACAGAGACAGAATCCAAAGCAGGCTCCAGGCTCTGAGCTGTCAGCACAGAGCCCTACGTGGGGCTCAAACTCACAAACCGTGAGATGGTGACCTGAGCCGAAGTCAGACACTTAACCGACTGAGCCACCCAGGCGCTCCAACAGTACTCTCCTTTCTATTCAATTTAGCTCTGGAGCTGTTAGCAACTGACATGAAATAGTAAGAGGAGAGACAACAGAGAAAAGAACCAACACCAAGGAAGTGAGCCAAGAAAAGGAGAAGGCAATTAATCAGGTTTTGATTTCATCTGAGCTACTGACTCAAACATGTTATCAAACATCTGTAGAGCATCTGTAACAGACCAAGTACTATTTTTAGCACTTTCCATGAATTAACTCATTTAATCTTTGTAACAACCTTATTATGGAGTTAATTATTTCACTCCCTCCTTTTTACAATGAGAAAAAGGAGGTACACAAAGGTTAGAGAATTTAGCTATGGACATAGAGAAAGGTGGCAATTCTACAACACTTTGGTCTCAGACCCCCTTTGCAGTCTTAAAAATGATTCTAAAGTTTATATGGAATGGTCAAAGACTTAGAATAAGTCAAACAACTTTGAAAAAGAAGAAAAAAGTTGGGAAGACTTATACTACCTGAGTTGAATGTTTACTATAAAGCTACAGTAATTAAGACAATAGGGTTGGCATTACATACCTAAAGACACAGATCAACAGAACAGAATACAGGATCTAGAAAGACTTCACATAATATGGTTTATCGATTTGGGACAAACGCACAGCAGGCAATTCAGTAGAAAAAGACAATCTTTTCAACAAATGGTGGTGGAATAACTGGAACATCCACAAGGAAAAAAATGAACCTTGATCCATACCTAACACTATATATAAAAATTAACTCAAAATGAATGGTAGTGCTAAATGTAACAGCTGAAACGTTATAAACTTCTAGTACAAAAGGGGAGAAAGCCTTAGTGTCCTTGGGTTTGGCAAAGATTTTTCAGATAAGATACTACACAAAAAGCACAAACAATGACAGAAAAATTTATAAATTAGATCTCATCAAAATTAAGAACTTCTGCTCTTGCAAAAACACTATTAAAAGAATGAAAAGACAAGTCACAGACCGGGAAGAAATATGTGCAAATCCCATAAACTGATAGGGAACTTGAATTCAGACTCTCAAAACTCAATAGTAACAAAACAGCTCAACAAAAGAATGCACAAAAGATGGGAACAGACACTTCATCAAATATATGTAAGTACAAGCAAATGAAAAGATGTTCAATATCAGGCAGTGGTCATTAGGGAAATGCAAATCAAAATCCCAGCATAGCACTACACACTCAACATGAATGGCTAAAGTTAAAAAAGAACAACCAAACAACTTTCAACTTTCACTAAGAATTTGAAGCAATGTAGTTAGAATTAACTATTGCTTAGTTCATACACTATATTTCTACATATGCAGTTCTGAAAAAATATTTCATCAGATTAAATTAGCCATAAATTTAAGATCTTGCATTAAAAGATACTTCCAAAAAAAAAAAAAAAAAGATTCTTCCAGTAGTACTGAATTAAAGATTAATTTACTCACTGTGTTTTTGGATGGCTCCCATGCAGCATCAACCTTCCCCACATCCTGCATATCTTGGAGTTGACGTAGCTGAGACAAGGTATGGTGCCTCAGAGCTTCGTGCAAAGGAGTATCCCCATCTTTATCCTGAATATCTAATTTGGCACCTGCACGGACCAAAAGCTAAAAGAGAAAGACATCTCATTTGCTAAGGTCTCTCTGGCCCACAAGAAATTACAACATATCTAAAGTAACAGTGACAGAGCCCTGGACCTACCTGAAGGGGTTTGCCACTAAAGCCAATTATTTTTATGTTTTCGCTTGCTACTCTCAAAACTCCTGTGTCTCCTTTACAAATAGTGATGAGCTCTGGTTACTCAAATATATTGAATCAGAGAAAACAGAAAGAAATGAGAACCAATTCACAGACTCCAACATCAAGATAACTGGGAGAAATTGAAGACTTTTTTTCTCTTTTTCTTTCCTTCCTTCCTTCTCCTTTCTTCCTTTCTGCCTTCTCCTTCTTTCTCCTTCCTTCTTCCTTCCAGATTTTATTTTTTAAAGTAATCTTTAAAGTAATCTTCATAATAAATGTGAAGTTCACTAAACTACAACCTCTGATATAAAATGCATAATTGATATAGTTCAGTAGATGTTTTAAGTAGCAAATATAACTTTGTAGTTAAGGCTTTGCTTATGGTACTTTTTAACGATTTTCCTAATTCTTTCTACAAATGCTGTCAGAGTTTTAGAAAAACACCATAATCAATCTCAAGCATATGGTCTTACCTGTCTTGGCAAACGGCCATTTTTTGGTGGTGTTTTGTTTTTTGGGTTTTTTTAAATTTGTCCCCAGAAGTTTACATGAGATGTCACTCTCTGACAGTGTTTCTCAAATTTGAACATGCGTGAGAATTACCTGGTGGGCTTGTTAAAGCACAGAATGCTAGTTCCCACCCCTGCAGTTTCTGATTTACTCGGTCTGAGGAGCCCAAGAATTTTCTACCAAGGTCCCAGGTGATGCCGATGCTGCTGGCTCAGCTTCTAAGCTTTAAGAATCACTGCTCTACAAAAAAATTTTAAACTGACAATCTTTCAAATATTTTGTCTGGAATATCAGGTTAGTCAAATATGTATACATTTGTGGCAAACGTCCAGCCTAAGTTTTTAATTATAGTTCACTCTCAATTATACAACCCTGGGATCAGGACCGTACCCAAAATCAAGAGTCAGACACTCAAACAACTGAGCTATCCAGGAGCCCCAGGAATGTACTTTTTAAAAAACTAATTTATATATTACTTTGAAATTCTCTGATTTAATATTTTGGCAACAAAATAGTCTGGCAACAAAATTACATAACAGACTTTGAATATCAGTTTTAAGATTTTCCCCATTATAAATTAAAACTCTCTGCCCAATATTAGCCAAAACTCATAATTTGTTCATCTAACTATGCCTTCTGAAAAATCTATGTATCATTTTCAAGACCTTCTAGAAATCTATCTGGTAAAACACACTTGTAAGATTCTTGTTAGTAAATACTTTACCCTCACAATCTGGGTGTGCTGTCGTTCAACAGCAAGGTGAAGGGCAGTTTGCTGGTTCACATTCTGGATATCGAGGTTCGCATTACCCTGAACAAGAAAAACAAAGTTTATATACTCAACATTTGACAATCGTAAGCAACACTAAAACTATAACTCTTCATGAGAAATAAATAACACAAACACTGCTGACCAGTTTCCTCTCTTCTAGCTACTGCAACACTGTTCTCATAACAGTTGCTGGTAATACAGGAAGAACCAGATGGGGCAGCATCTTTCAGAGGCGGAAAAGCAAGTTTACAATAATTATTTTTACTATAGTGACTCCATCCAGGAACAGTTAAATAACAAAGTTCAATACAGAGCTCAAACACAGCTCCTTCTCAAGCTCCATTATACGGCAATAGAGACAATTAGCTCCTTTCAACTGTAAACAGTATCTCCTAAAACGTTCTATTAATGAATCGTCATATTGGATTTAGATTTAAACTAATGACCTAATAAGGTCATGTACCCTTGCTGCATAACTGAGCTCTTATTCAGTGAAAAGGAACTTCACTTGAGGATGAGAAGACAATGTTTAATTAGTATATAAAAATACTTATTAAAGGGAAAGCAGAAAGCCCTACCAGAGTCCTGGGGTAGTCAAAGCCCTATATGAGAACAGCTGATGCCAAGGACAGAGGAAAGGAGCAAAAGTCCAGAACTTACTGGCACCAGGGGACCTAGAGCTTCAGGAACTTAAGCAAGCATTCCACCATCTCACACTCATTTCCTTGCTTCTAACATGGTGACAGTACAACCTACTACACAGGGTCAATGGGATTATGGGGTTCAGGGTGGGCTGCCCCTAAATAATGCCACTTTGGCATACTAATTATTTTGAATTAAGGTTACTTAAACAGCTAGCACAAGGACACTCAGACCTTCCTTTGTCTCCTGAAAGCAAGAAATAAATTCCCCATGTGAAGGCTATCTTCCTTGACCCTGGAGGGTAGAAGGCATCCTTATTGTCAGAGATAGGGAATTAAGGGCCAAGAATGTACTATATAAATAAACTTTGTTACTTCATTTATTTATTTGCTACCCCAAGCCCAAACCCCTTTGTGAATTCTCCACAAGTAACTGTTTGTGTAAAAGGTACAAAGGCTGCCTGCTTTGGTCACTTAGGAGAGTCTCATATCTGAGCTCCCATGTATGCAATATTGAACATGTTTTTCTCCTGTGGTTATGTCTCATGTCAGTTTAATTATTAGACCGGCCAAAGAAACGGGAAAGAAAAATTTTCTTTCCGTCCGTAAGGATTAAGAAAAATAACATGTAAATTGCCTAACCCAATGTCTTATATACTAATAATTTTAAAAATGGAACTAAGCAAAGGGCTACAGATTCAAAAGATAAACTTTATCATTCTGTTTAGCCCTCTGATTACAACTCTGAAACCCACCTGTGCCCTTGCTTGGGTAGAGCTCAAACTCTACTAATACTATGACACTCCAGAAGATGGAGTTTCTGATTTGTTTTTATTAGTTATGTTGCTCTGAGTGTAATTACAAGGAACTCGATCTTAGCTTGTTTTCTTATCATGCCTTGTTCTCATATAAATGCAGAAAGTGAGGGATTTTCTTTTTAAGTTTCCTAAACTTTCCATCATTAGATTTTCCTAGTATTAACCATATTCGTTGTATGAATGTACCATAATTCATTTATCTAGACACTAGCTGATGAACATCTGACTTGGTTCCAGTTAGAGGTTATTACAAATAAAGCTGCTACAAATGTTTAGTACAAGTATTTGCATGGAAATATGTCCTGAGTTCTCTTGGGTACATACCTAAAAGGGGGATTGCTGGGTTGTATAGTGAATACATGTTTAACTTTATTAAGAACTGCCAAATTGTTTTCAAAGTGGCTGCTTTGAAAAACACCAGCAATGTATGTGAATTCTAACTGTTCCACATCCTAACCAACATTTTGTTTTGTTGGCATTTTTAGTTTTAGCCATTTTCATTGGTGATCAGTATTTCATTGTGGTCACAATTTCTAATCCCCTCGTGATCTACGGTAATTTAAGCTAAATTGCAGGATATATGGTCCACATACAGAAAATACTTGTATTTCTGTATATTTGCAATATACAGTTAGAGACTGAAATTTTAAACAACTTACAATAGCATGAAAAAATTACTTAAAGATAAATCTAAAAAAAAAAAAGATAATTCTAAAATGTGCAGAACCAAATTGCCATGACTTTCTAATAGAAATAATCCAATTCTAAAATTTATATGGAAATTCAAAAGATCTTAAAGTAATTCTAAGAAAGAAGAACAAAGTTGGAGGGTTAACTAACTGATTTTAAGACTTACTAAAAAACAACAATTACCAAGACAGTGTAATGGTCAGTTATCTGTATCTTGAATTGAAAAGGAAATTATCCCAATTAACAATACTTTTATGGGCAGTAACTTCAATATTTAATAACCAAGGCTTACTAGTCAACGGTTCTGTAATAGTACCGTACAGTGACAGATGGTAGCTACGCCTGTGGTAAGCACAGCACAACAAGTAGCATTCAAGTTGTCAAACCACAGCGTCATACACCTGAAGCAGATGCAACACCGAGTGCCAACTACACTTCAAAAAAGTAAGAATAAAGGCTTAAAATGGCAACTATTTCTTTATCTTAGCTTCTATAGTTCATGCAGTGTCTATCTTCTGATGTGGTACTTAATTATACACAATGAACTATTCGCTAAATTTGTCTGCTATTTCATCTTCTTCAGTAGCCTGTAAGCTCCTTGAAATCAGAGATCGTAAGTAATTCTTTGGTAACTTCATCGCTTCTATATGACATACACTTGACTGAGATATTTAAAAGTTTTGCTGGAAAACCTAAAACATCATAAAACTACACGAACTAAGTTCCCCCAAAATCCAATACCATAAGAATGTAGCATTATCTTATCTCAGAGATGAATGGAATGACTGAAGTGAACCCGTACTGCTATCCAGTCAGTTTCCAGGAATCCAGCAGGAGTCATGAACTGAACCGCCAGATCCTGGCTGCAGTCTTGTTACTAGATGGCAACTGGCCACACTAGCTTTGGTATCAACATGATGGTTCTTGGTCCTTGTACAACAGTGGTAGTGATTCTGGGAAATCTCTGTTCGTTGATACCTATTTCACTGGACTAATCCAGAACACTGTGGGAGGGAATACAAGGGGCTAAGGGAACCCCCCCAACCCTTACACACATATACACACCACCTCCCTCCATTTAAGAACCCATGTTAGGCAGAAGAATGAAAACGCACCATATCTGAATTTGCATCATCATGGGGTTTTACTGTAACCTACCAAGAGGTAGCTGATGAAGTAATAAGTACATAAATGGTAATGGTCCAAAGTGTTAAAAATTATTGCACAGCTTTTCCTACCTGATGTACCAACAGTTCAGCCACTTCTACATGATTGTTAAGGGCAGCCAGATGCAAGGCAGTATAACCATCATCTTTCTTCTCATCCACAATCCATGGTCTTGGTAATTTAGACAGTAAAACACGCATTGCACTGAAAGTCAAATTTACATGATTTTGGTATTTATACAATCTGATATTTAAATTATTTTCTTTAAAAAATTATTCAAAAGAAACTTGAAGTCAAATAAAACTATTCTTCTTTAAAGAAAATTATGCCCTCAAAGACAAATGAAGTATCTTTTTTCTAAATCTCAAATACACAGCTTTTTCATGCTTTAAGAGGTAAAGAAACTATCACCATTTGGGGGACAGAATCAAAACAGAATGGGAGTGTTACAAGGGGAGAATATTATGAGAGGGAAGAAAAAAAAAAACCAAAGCGTTTTTTTTTAAAAAAGACAAACTTCATGTAACTGGCAGATTATCATGAATTGCAGCTAAAAATCTGATATATGGCATTTAGCAGTGATAAATCTAGTTATATCAAAACACACAAAATAAATGGTAATTATAATTTAATATTTAAAATTTAAGTACCAATAACAAAATATTTCTAGAGTAAAAAAGTTATCCTAAAGACCATCAAAGAGTAAAGTATTAAAGAGCAAGAGAAGTAATTATCAAGAAGGGATGCTTCTTCATAAAATAAACTAATGGGAGAGGCACCTGGGTGGCTCAGTCAGTTAAGCGTCTGACTCCTGATTTTGGCTCAGGTCATGATCTCCTGGTTCCTAAGTTCAAGCCCCACATTAGGCTCCACACTGACAGCACGGAGCCTGCTTGGGATTCTCTCTCTCTGCCCCTCCCCCACTCACATGCATGCTCACACATGCACTCTCTCTCAAAAATAAATAAACTTTTAAAAAGTGTATAAAAAATTAAACTATTTTGACTACATTAAAATAAAAAGCTTTTGCACATCAAAGAGAACCATCAACAAAACAAAAAGGCCACTGACTCAATGGGAGAAGATACTTGCAAATGATATAGCTGATGAAGGGTTAATATCCAAAATACGCAAAGAATTTACACAACTAAACACCAAAAAAAACAAAACAAAAAAAAAAAAAACCACACAAACAATCTGATTAAAAAATGGGCAGAGGAACTGAATACACATTTTTCCAAAGAAGACACAGAGATAGCCAACAGACACATGAAAAGATACTCAATATCATTAATCATCAGGGATATGTAAATCAAAACCACAATAAGATATCACTTTACACTTGTTAGAATGGCTAAAATAAGAGACAAGAAATAACGTGTTAGCGAGGAGGTGGAGGAAAAGGAACCCTACTATACTGCTGGTGGAAATATAAATTGGTATAGCCACTGTAGAAAACAGTATGGAGGTTCCTCAAAAAACTAAAACTAAAAATATCATATGATCCAATAATTCTACTACCAGGTATTTACCCAAAGAAAAGATATATGCACTCCTGTTTACTGCATCATTATTGACAATAGCCAAGATATGGAAGCAATCCAGGTGTCCACTGATAAACGAACAGATAGAGAAGATGTGGTACATATATACAATGGAATATTACCCAGCATAAAAAGGATGAGCTCTTGCCATTTGTGACATCAGGAATGAACCTAGAGGATGCTACACTAAGTTAAATACATTAGAGAATGTGATTTAACTTACATGTGGAATCTAAAAAGCAAATGAATAAACAAACAAACAGCAGAATCAGACCTACGAATACAGAGAACAAACTGATGGTTGCCAGAAGAGAAGGGGACATGGGGTTGGGAAGTGGGAGATCTGGGCTTACAGTTATGGGATGAATGAGTCATAGAATGAAAGGTACAGCATAGACAATAGAGTCAATAATTAACAGCACCGTATGGGGACAGATGGTATCTTCACTTGTGGTGAACACAGCATAATGTATAGAGATGCTAAATCAACTGACAGTCATGTAACACTGTGTTTCATCTACACTCAAATAAAAAAAAAAATTTAAAGAAATGATGTGTCTTAAAGAAAAACCTAGCCCACTCCCAAAAAAGAAAAGTAAAATTAGAAGTAACTTTTCTTGGGGCACCACGGGCTCAGTCGGTTCAGTGTCCAACTCCCGATTTCAGCTCCAGTCATGATCCCAGGGTTGTGGGATCAAGTCCCCTGCTGGGCTCTGTGCTGAGCACAGAGCCTGCTTAAGATTCTCTCTCTGCCCCTCTGCCCCACTCACACATGTGCACACACATTCTCTCTCAAAATTTAAAAAAAAAAATGTGATTTACTATATGGTAGTAACTTTTTTTTTAATGTTTGTTTATTTTGAGAGAGACAGAGAGTACACTTGCTTGTGTGTATTGAGAGAGAGGCAGAGAAAGAGAGAATCTCAAGCAGGCTCTGCGCTGTCAATCCCACTAACCTTGAGATCACTGCCTGAGCTGAAATCAAAAATGGGATGCTTAAACAACTGAGCTACCCAGGTGCCTGCCAGTAATTTTTCTTAACAGAAAGATTTTATGTAGAAAACTCATAATTTGGAAAAACCCTCCCCTAATATATTTAGCCACTATTTTGTTTAAGACTGAGAAAATAACTGCTGCTATACAGTGCTGGACTTGGCATGGACACCATTGACACACACATTAGACTACAGATCTTTCCCCCTTCCTAACAAAGAAAGTAAAAACAGAAACACTTTTAAAATTGTGCCAACAGAATATTAAAGGGCAAGAGATAATAGTAAGATACATATCGGGATAGTTCTTCCCAAGATGATATACATTAAAGATAAAAATCTGAAATACAGAAATGTTACAAACATACAGAAAAACAGGCTGAAGATACAGAATAAGAGTGTGTATAAAGGAAACTATAAGTCTCTAAAATAATGAGAATAAACCCTAACATGACCCAGGATATGTTTCCTTAATAGTAGCCATCTTTAGGGGTTCCTGGGGGGCTCAGTCGGTAAAGTGTCCAATTTCGGTTCAGGTCATTATCTCACGGCTTGTGAGTTCGAGTCCTGCATTGGGCTCCGTGCTGACAGCTCAGAGCCTGGAGCCTGCTTCAGATTTTGTGTCTCCTTCTTTCTCTGCTCCTCCCCAACTCATGCACGCACACGCCACGCTCTCTCTCTCTCTCTTTCTCAAGAATAAATGAAACATTAAAAAAAATTTTTTTTTTTTTTAAAAAGGTAGCCATCTTTGAATCCCATGTAGGAAGCCCAAGAAATCTCAGGACAGGCTGACAGGCTCTGGAGGATCCAAGATCTTCTAAAATTGTATTTAAATTTGGAAGTTTATAGCTCTTATCAGATTTTAAAACAGGTTTATAACCCAAAGTACACTGAGAATCAGAGCTTAAAGACAGCTTTCAGTGGTTGTTACTGAAGTTGTATCATTGCTAAGGAGCGACAGAATTCTTTGGAAATCTATGGAAAACTATGGACTTCCTTCCAGAGAAATGCACATGTATATATCTATCTACCTACAATTTTGAGAGAGTCTACAAACCCCTAAATCCCACTCACAAACCTCATACAAAGCTAAGGTTTCCTGCTGTTATTTGTTTACAGTAACTGTAAGGATTACGGGGGTGCCTGGGTGGCTCAGTTGGTTAAGCATCCAACTCTTGATTTCGGTTCAAGTCATGATCTCACAATTCATGAATTCGAGCCCTGCATCGGGGCTTTGTGCAGACAGCTCAGAGCCTTCTTGGGATTCTGCTTCCCTCTCTCTCTGCCCCTCCCCTGCTTGTGCTTTCTCTAAATAAATAAATAAACATTAAACATACATACATACATACATACATACATACATAAATAAATAAATAAATAATCCAACCTTCCTCATTTGGTGGATTAAAATAAGATACTACAACTCTCAACAATAGCCAAATTATGGAAAGAGCCTAAATGTCCATCAAGTGATGAATGGATAAAGAAATTGTGGTTTATATACACAATGGAGTATTACGTGGCAATGAGAAAGAATGAAATATGGCCCTTTGCAGCAACATGGATGGAACTGGAGAGTGTTATGCTAAGTGAAATAAGCCATACAGAGAAAGACAGATACCATATGTTTTCACTCTTATGTGGATCCTGAGAAACTTGGCAGAAACCCATGGGGGAGGGGAAGAAAAAAAAAAAGAGGTTAGAGTGGGAGAGAGCCAAAGCATAAGGGACTCTTAAGAACTGAGAACAAACTGAGGGTTGATGGGGGGTGGGAGGGAGAGGGGGGGTGGGAGGGAGGGGAAGGTGGGTGATGGGTATTGAGGAGGGCACCTTTTGGGATGAGCACTGGGTGTTGTATGGAAACCAATTTGACAATAAATTTCATATACTGAAATAAATAAATAAATAAATAAATAAATAAATAAATAAATAAATAAACAAACCAACCAGAAAAAAATAAAATAAAATAAGATACTACATACTGGGGCACCTGGCTGGCTCAATTGGTAGAGTATGTGACTCTTGATCTCAGGGTTGTGAGTTCGAGCCCCACATTGGGTATAGAAATTACTTAAAAACAAACTCTTAAAAAAAAAACAGATATTATGTAACTTTGACTCAGATTCTTAACTGGGAAAAGTACTGGTACCACATTACACTACTGAATGTTTAGATCTGGCATAATCATGATGCTAATGCCAAACATCTAGTATGCTACACATGTGACCATGTGAGAAACGGAATTTAAAAGGTTTTAGGATTCTTTTTAGAGAGTTAAGAAGATACAAGTATAACTTGGGGGGGAAAAATTTTATTAAAAACAATACGTAATCATAAGATAATGTAAACACTTACTGATTTAAACAAAAGTTGTGATAGGACTATGTTGAGAGACATGGGGATAATAGACAATGTCAAGAGTTTTAAATCTTCTTTTTCCATGACATGAAATCAGCAGACAATGTCTACAATTGATAATTTAAGAAAACTGCAGGATAGGGGCACCTGGGTGGCTCAGCTGGTTGAGCGTCCGACTTCGGCTCAGGTCATGATCTCATGGTTTGTGGGTTCGAGTCCGGCGTCGGACTCTGCACTGGCAGCTCAGAGCCTGGAGCCTGCTTCCGATTCTGTGTCTCCCTCTCTCTGCCCCTCCCCCATTCACGCTCTGTCTCTCTCAAAATTAAACATTAAAAAGAAGAAAAAAAGAAAAAAAAAGAAAACTGCAGGATAAGCTGGAAGTTATTGGGTGGGGCGTAGACAAAGGGATGAAGAAGGATAAAGCAGAACACAGTTCCCTATCATTATAAGCTTTGCAGTAGTATTTGACTTAACTACACATATACATTAGTTTGATTTTAAAAAGTCAAAACACTAAAATAATATTTAGGCTTACTATATTAAAATATTTTGTATTTTCTACCTTAGTTCTTATAGTCAATATATATAAATACGACAGTAAGTTTTGCATTCCAAGGTGTGGTTTATGCTAATCTCATCAAGGTTTTTTTGGTTTGTTTGTTTTTAATGTTTATTTTTAAGAGAGAGACAGAGTGCAAGCAAGGGAGGGCAGAGAGAGAGGGAGACACAGAATTCCAAGCAGGCTCCAGGCTTTGAACTGTCAGCACAGAGCCCGAAGTGGGCTCAAACTCACAAACTGTGAGATCATGACCTGAGCCAAAGTCAGACGCTTAACTAACTGAGCTACCCAGGTGCCCCTAATGAGGTTTATTTTTTTTTCAAGTCACATTATTCACTAGATCTCCTTGAGAAGATGGTTCTTATGACACCATGTTTCCCACTGACTTGTATTCCTGTTTCAGAAGTACCTTCCCATATTATACTGCCAATAACTCAAAGGAGAGAAAGGGAAAGAGGAGCAGTTCCTTCTCTGGGCATAAGCTATCCACTGAGATGGAACCATCACTAACTTGTTCTCCCAGGCTTGCACTTACTCAATGAAAGAACCGGAGAAAGCTGAAGTCTCTAAGAAATAAGAGCCAATGGCTCAGAAGAGTAGCGTGGTACTCAAACAGAAAGAGATACGTATTCTTGAAAGCCCACTGCCTCTCTCTCCTCCCTCACTCCCTTGTGTCTTTTTGCTTTTTCCTCTCAGTACAAAATGTATAACTGAACTGTGAGAACAAAAGAAGTTAAAAGTGCCAAAAAAGATTCCAGTCCCTTCTAGATCACATTCTACAAAGTAAATCAAATCCTAGTATTAAAATGCAAAATTTAGACTTTCAGAGAACAGTTTTCACTTCAGAACAAACCCATTCTCTGTTAATTAGTCCCACTTAAGTGGGGTGGACAATCTGAGGAGCCTACAATACAGCCAGGAAGGCCACTGCAGGTGTCCCCTGCAGCACTGTAGTTAATGAAGAGGAGACTTACACTACAATCACTGAGGTCCACAGAGCTGCAGAGATAAGGGTGTTACCAGTTCAATCCATCAGTAATTTTATTGGGGCACCTGGGTGGTTCAGTCAGTTAAGCATCCAGGCTCTTGGTTTCGGCTCAGGTCATGATCTCATGGTTGGGGAGTTCGAGCCCCATGTCAGGCTCCGTGCTGATTCTCTCTCTCCTTCTCTCTCTGCCACCGCCCGCAGATAAATAAACAAACTTAAAAAACTAATTTTATTGAGTCAACAGACTCTCACCTGTGGAGCACAGTATATGAGATTTGGAGGTATTTTTCCTGATGCCCAAACACTCTTCTTTACTTCTCAATCTGGTTGTTTTCCAAGAGGTTAAGGACATGGATGGTTTAAAGATAAGATCTTACGACCAGTTAAGCAGGCATTTGTGAATAGTGCCAAAGAAGCATTAAGTTCCGGAACAACTAATAGTGGTGCCTAGCATAATCCCTGGCACATGGTAATACTCAAACGTTTGCTGAATGATGAACAAATGAGTTCTAAGAAGTAGAGGGGACAAGCAGCTGTCCACATTGGTATGTAGCAGTCAAATGGCACTGGGTCCATTTTTAGGGCCTGCCATGCCTTACAATCTTTCTTCAGAGATAGGCGAACATTTTTCCAAACAAACAAAAGTAGCTAACCTATGGAGGCTTTACATGTTAATATTATTTAATGTAAAAAGACATTAGAATAGCACTATAGCACATACTAGGTGTTCAATAAATGCTAAGTTAATGAACAACTCCTCAAATAATAAAAACAGTTGGTCCAGAATTCATAAAAGGAACCTACTAAAAAAGTTGATTGATCCCCAGCAGAAGTTCTTCAGGGCAAACTAAAAGCAGATTAGTATGTGACATTCTAAACATATTTTTGTTCATTACCCATCCCTATCTGAATGGATGCAGACAAGAAACCTAGGAGGATATATACCAAAATGCTACCCATGGGAATCACTTTAAAAAATTAATATCGCTGGTTTTTATTTTCTTTTATCTAGCTGTAAGTAGAGGAAAGAACTACAGTGAATAGACATTACTTAGATGTTTTCAATTATTTTGGGGGGGTGGGCTTTTATTTTTTCCCCACAAACTCTTATTTTATGTATGCCACAATTAAAAGCTTCATTAATTTAACTTAATTTCATTAAGCAGGAATTTGGTACTGTAGTAAAATTTAGCTCAAAATGAGAAAGAGATATGTAACAATGCAGGCTGCCTAAGAGTTGTATAGCTAAGTACTCAATCATTAAACACAACCAAAATTATCTCTTAAATGACCAGTTATTTCTCCTTCTATGTTTTAAGCCAGGGAAACCCGTTTTACTTAGCTTTTTATCTCCTTTGTATGCCTAATGTAAGGAGCTCAAAGTTTTGTTGAATGGAACGGAAGAAACAATCAAATGAATAATCATTTTCTGAATATAACAGAGACAAGGATATTAGTAGCCTATTAAATTCTGGGTATACTCTCAAGTCCCCAAAAGTGGTAATTCATTAGGAATTATTTCATGATTACAAATTAGAGCAACAGCATGGCATGGTGGTAAAGAGCTCAAAGTTTGAAGCCAAACTATCTGGGTTCAAATTCTGGCACTAGCAAGCTGAATGGATGATGACTTAAGTAGGTTACTTAACTTCTATGCCTCAGTTTCCTCATGTATAAAGTGTGAGAAAAATCACAAATCCTGTCTCAAAGAAGTTGTTATGAAAATTTGAAAGGGGTTAGAAGAGTTCCCAGCACTACAGGTGTTTGCTTAAAAAAAAAAAAGCTTTCACTGCTACAAAATGGTTAGAAAAAAATGAGGCAATTTAGAAACCTGAAAATTAACCTATCTTAAACTGAGACACGTATATCATCTTCTCTCAAGATGTGTAAAAGTATTCCAGTATCTACAAAAACTGACTCTTTAAAATTACCAAATGTCTACAGAAGCATTCTTAATGTCACTATTTTATTTTTATTTTTTAATATGAAATTTATTGTCAAATTGGTTTCCATACAACACCCAGTAATCATCCCAACAGGTGCCCTCCTCCATGCCCATCACCCACTTTCCCCTCCCTCCCACCCCCCATCAGCCCTCCGTTTATTCTCAGTTTTTAAGAGTCTCTTATGGTTTGCCTCCTTCCCTCTGTAACTTTTAACAGAATACCATGGGGGAGGGGAAGTGGGAAAAAAATGTCACTATTTTAAAATAGCCATCCAAAATAATTCACCTGCTAAGGTATTAAATGCTAAAGACAAAAAGAATGTCAAGAACAAAATTTCCTTGTAGGAGGACAAGCTTAAAAAACTGGTAATAGTTTTTCTTGATTCTTAACTGAATAAATACTTAACAGAATATTATTTGAATTAGGAATAAAATATAGGTTTTGCTTAGGGAAGAACAAGGCTTCTCTTGGGCATTTTTAGGTTTGTAAAATCTTAAATTATATCTCTACAAGTTCATTAGATTTGATGTATAATATTTTTTCCCTCCTTGGTTAAAAAAATAAATTTCAACATTATAATTTATTGTGAATATGCCATTAAAATTTAGAGCAAAAGTACTTTTCCTTTGAAGCATACACTGTGCGGCAATATTACAGATTAGGTTAATGACTATTTTATAATCTCTGATATGTAGAAATGATCATGCCTAAATGTTATTTCAGGAAATTTTAGAGGAATGGCAACGTCGACAGGAGGGGGGAAAAACCACTTCACGTTTGAAAATGAGATAGAATTAATAAAATGCATTTTAATAGTTCTATAGGTAAATATAATTTCAATATAAAAGTACACAAGAACTCAAAAACATTCCAGACCATTTCTCATCTAAGCACTACAAAAAATTAACTAAAATTGACACTGAATTAAAAGTTTTAAGGAGCATTTTTCCAAGATTTCTTTTACACACTACTCTTTTCTTCCTTAATAACCTCTCTCCACCTTTAATATGTAAGTTCTACTTACCATTTCTACATATTTTCCATTCAAATATTATTCATTAAATGTAAAAAGCATGTGTAGCAACAACTAGCTCTAAAGATAACCCTGCAAAATCTCTTTAGGCCTTTAGTTATGTAAAATATCATCTTCCACAATATTTTTTACCAACAAAAAATTAGGTTATGAAATATATTTTGGCAGCAGAGGGATTTTACTTGTTCCAGATCTGTCTAAAGACTGTCTTGCGACTAGCCAGAGTAATATTTTTCCTCTTTCCTTTTTTCTCTTCAGTGCTTCTAAGTATAGTGACAGCCGCATCAGGCTTTCCTAGACTCAGCGCAAGCTCAGTGAAAATCTGGGAAATGTAAGTAGAAACATGAGAGACCGCTTTATTTGGCAGTGCTTAAAAAAAAAAAAAAAAAAAAAAAAAAAAAGGGCAGAACAAATGGCAAAGCAGTGTTTGGACCGCAGGATGAACAATCAATAGGCAGAAAGCAAGATAGAGACTTCCTCAGCTTTTGGATCGACAATCGACAGCTGAGAGACTATTTTTTGCTATGGTTGACTAAATATGGTCAGGGAAGAGAGAGGCACAAGAGAGCCTGTTTGCCTGGGAGTGCATGTTTCAAATGCTTAGCTGCCTATAAAGCTGTAACAGTTTAGCCCGTGGCCACTGAGGGAAGAATATAAGTTAACCTCTGTAGTGACCATGTGGAAGTCCTGACCTTGCTTGCAGACTTGACCTCTGGATATGACAAGGTGGCTTCAATACAGATCTACCAATTAATCTTGGAAACTAAAAACCAAAAAAAAAAAAAAACAAAAAAACAAAAAACAAACAAACAAACAAAAAACTTCACAGCAAGAAAGATACAGAATATTTCCTGCGAAGTCAGAAGAACCCAATGTATTCTGGTGGGCAAAGGAAAATAGGGTGAATGTTTAGTTACTTGGGGGGAGTGAGGTGTGTTTTGGTTTTGGCTTTTTGTCTTTTTTAGATTATAAAATTAACTTCTTCTGCAACTTTCTCCCCTCTTCTGAAGCATTTCATCTGAAAAATAAGCGAGGTTCATTTTCTTGGCCGTTACAGCAACCTTCCTTGGTTGCTTAACTTTCTGTACAGCAGATACAAGGTACTCCTATCTGTGCAATACTGGTAATATGACATTGCAAATCAAATGGCCAACTGTGATTCAATTTTATTGCAGTTTTTTTATTTTTTTTTAAGGTAAAGGCAAGGGAGAGGAAAAAGACAGCTTATTTTTTTGTTTGTTCGTTCATTTGTTTTTCAAATGTATCTTAAAAGGTGAGGTTCTTCATTCACTGATACAGCCCCCTTACTTCTCTCGGCTCATGAAAAGAAGTGCTGAATCAGCGAACAGAGTGAAGGAACAATCAAGATGAAATGGCTGCTGCTGATGTGACTCTTTAGGTCACCATCTCTCTTCCTCCTGCAAATGCTGCATGGCACTAAGCTTACCAGGTAACAGAGCATGATGAGGTCTGCACTTTTAAGGATGCTTATGACTTTCTGCATGCTTACCTATTACTGGCTCAATACATGTTTCTATTGTTAAATTCTATCTGGGCATTGCCTAACTTCACAGTTCAAGTAGATAGTTTATGTAGTATAAAAAGAAATGTTGTTCAAATATCTTGGCAGATAATTCTTGATCTCAAAAATGTACAAATCCATTACTATCACCTACATTACTAAAGATTGAGTCTTTCTTGTTTCAGATTAAACGATGATTTTGCATCCTTAGAAAATCCTGCTTGCAAAGTAGGCTACCCTTTAAAAACTACTATTTCAAGGTTTAGTGAACCAAGAGACTTGGTAGATCACAAAATAGTTTTTAATGCTCACTTTGGGTTGGTCACAAAAATAAATCAGACCGTGCATGGTAAATTCTACTGCTGCGTTGCTGAAACTGCTATGGAGCAGGGCCATTTACTGCTGTGCTCTGACGTGCTCTCCAGGAGCTGCACTCGCTCTTTATCACAGGCTGCAGAAATTCTGTTTTCCCTGCATTCCCCAAATATGAACATTTCTTATGGTGTTCTTTTAAATTAACCTTTTAATACCACAATAATTAAAAGCAACTTACCAACCATAATGTCTTTTTAAGCTAAATGATGAAGCTCAAACCCAAGTGCTCACAGGCTAAGCACTAAGAACCTTTCCGTTCTTTTAAAAGTGAGACTTTAGAAAAGTTGACTGTTCTGGTAGTTTTCCTTTATATTAAAAAAAATTGAAGAATCAAAAGAACCACACTCATTAAAATTAGATATTTATACATCTATTCGAATGGGTATTCAACTCAAAGCACCAAAATGCAAAATTCAGGGAAGTAACTAATAAAGGAATGACAAAGAAGTTTTCAAATAATCAAGAATTCTTATCTGTGACCTTTAAAAAAAACTAACAAAAAATTCATCACCTTTAAAAATTCAGTTCATTCACACTCTAAGAAGTTCTAGTTTTCTCCCTATTCTTTCAACTTTAGAGTCAATCAGAAGAAGTACTAATTGGTTAACTGGTTAAGTTTCAATAGTATCTAGTTTGTAATATCCAGTTTGTAAAAGAATTTGCACTGAATTCATTACTATCTACTTGTAGGATCTAGAAGCAAACTACAAAATAAGAAGAAATTCTCTCTGAAGACTATGAAGAAACATTAGGCTGATCTTCCCAATTTCTGAAGTATACTCTGTAAAAACTCCACTGATTCTATGAATCTCTGGCAAAAACAACCAGACCAGGACAAAGTTCAACAGATAACTGGTTAGTGTTTAGACATGTCTATGTCTACCAAGAACAAGGAACCATAAAAGGCACTAATGCTATGATTCAGGTAAATCTGTTATAGTTTAATCTTTGATAGTCTCTGCAAATGATCTATTATTGCTCTGTATCAGTAAGCTCAATGTTTTACTAACAAATGGGAAAATAAAACATTTCATGTTTTTACAGCTAACAACTTAGTGAAACCTACTCAGAGTACATACTTCTTTATGTACCCATATGAACATACAATGCTATGGAATGTAAAGAAGTATGTATTTTTGGTAGGCAATAAACTGCCAAGAGGGAACTAAACTGCAGCTAAAAGAAGCCTTTGCTTCTTTCTATGTGAATGACCTTCATACGGTAAATTAACCTAGTATCAAAGAGATGACCTTTGACCATACTAACACCATAAAAATGTACCTACTACTTTTAGATGGAAACAAAATGCTGCTAAGATTTCTATTTTGTGAAGAAAAAAGAGTTTGAAGGAGATTTTAAATTATCATAAAACTCCTTTTAAATCTTTTAAGTTTAAAATATACTACCTTTTACATTTTTAAATTAAGTATGCACATGATTAAAATTTGAATACAGAAAAGAAACCAGTATTACTAGCAAAATGAATGAGGGATACATACACATGACCCAGTTTCTGTCTCCACAATTCGACCTTAACTGAAGTATATCATATCACATTAGTAGGATCAACTGATTTGTTAAGAAAAATAAGATATGACAAAAGCTTAGCTCCATTACATTTCAACAACTGCTCTTCATATGTTGATTAATTTATAGTCTGCTAATATTAGAGGGATTTCTGAAGCAAGTTTCGTTATTTTAGGCTTTCTTTTTTGAAAACTACACAGTCATAATTCTAAAAGACTATCTTTTAAGTAACACATTCTACTTAAAAAAAAAAAAAAAAGTGGTGGTGTTAATCACCAAGTTAATCAGGTCCTTAACCCAGTCTTCACTTTAAATGCTAAATTATTACTTAGAATAAATTAAAATATAAAATTTATGCAGGAAAAATGACATATTCTGGGCCACAGTTGTAAGTTAACAGGGCAAATTGGTAATAGATTGCCAAATATTTAAAAGAAATTAATTTATTATCTATACTATCCTTGAACTTGCTTTCTCCAAAGCAAATGAAAACACTATAGTTAAGAAATCAATTTACACAGAATAATCATCTTTTACTGGTACTATGCAACTGCAATTCAATTTTTACCAACATGATAGGCCCACTATTTATACTATGTTGGAGATATCAAAACACTTTTTTCGTATTTTACACAAAATTTATTTTATACAACTATTAATAAAAATCATAAAGCTGCTGGCAATACTTTATAAGCAGTGCCTGTTTCAAGCTACTATGATAGACTTAAAAAAACCTAATATTTATATTCATGTATTCTAATCATTTCTTACTAAAAGTTATAATTTCAGACATATATGAAAAGCAAAATGATGTTTAAAATTTATACATGTCACAAGTTGAACAGAAATGGCTATGAGGTTTTAACTACAGTTAACTACAGTTAACTACTGAAAATATGTATGTCAAAAATACAGGTTCCTCTATAAAACTATTCAAAGGGTATTACTATACTCATGCTTTATAATGAACGATAATATTCATTATTCTATAGGTATACAAGTTTTTAATAATTATTTTGAAACAGCCCAGTGACTAAGACTCTCATTGCTATAATATTAAGAGTACATAATCCTTAGGAAAAAAATGACAGCACCTGTTATTCACTTTAAAAAGTATGATTATATACTGATTCTAGTGCTTACAAGTTTAACTTAACATATCTAAGAGTATTTTCAATCACTCTAAAATGTCACATCCATCACTTAGATCAGCTGTTCATTTTTAACTGAGTACATAGTAAACTCTGGGCATCTGCTGACACTGGTGTAACTCAAACATTTCAACTGTCTCTCTGACAGGGATAACAGATGCTGACATTATCAAATGCCATGGCCTCTCCTTGCCCCGATATGGCCAGTGTATGAAACTGCACTGCCATCCAAAAGCACACTTGAGCAACTGGATCTGCTAACCAGCTCCCATATAACCAGTAAAAATAGAAGTCAGTTTTATTGCTATCTTCAGCACTTAAGTCTACGCAATTTAACACCTGTTTCATTTCTATTAGAATAAATGGAAAGAGTCGTAGTTACATTAATTTCACCAGCAGCATGATACTTAACAACCAACAGATGCACAATATACGTAATATGAGAATTGTTTAAATATTGCCTGAATTAGTGTTGACCTTCTCCCAGTTTAGTTCAAAACATTAACTGTTTCTTTACTCTGCATTTCACTGAAAGTACTTAATTCATTACTTTATAGGCCAACTATAATTTCTCAAACTTTTATTTTTGCAAGTATATTTCAGAGGATATCCCCTCCCTGATTCTGAAATGCAACACTGAAATCACATTATAGCAAAAATCTGCTCTACTGACTTTTAAAGGATTACTTACCTGATTTTAATATTCAAGTTCACTGATTATAGCTGTACACCAAAAGTCAATGTATTATTAAGCTGATAATGGAAGTAACTAGGCAATCTGTACGCAAAATGATAGAGAATTCCGCAGGGGAAACAGACTTGAAAAGGGTTACATTACTAACCTAGGATTAGTAACACTACATAAGCAAAAACAAAGAAAAAAGCTGGCATGCATGGTAGTGCCTTTCAACACAAGTCCAAGCAATACAGTGAATACACATGTGATCTATTTATAAACCAAAGGGCAGAGGTACTTTCTTAAGGCCACTCATATTCCTCCATCCCTTCCCTGTCAGCAACTTGCTATTAGTCCCAAGTATAATACTGAAGGAGCCACAGTAGAAAGGTATGACTTTAGTGCTCTTCCCTATTAGCTTATTCACTTGGTTCAGTGCCTACAAACAGAAAATAGTACTCTGAAATACATCAAGGTCTATTTGTTCCTTTAAATGCTGTTGGTTTTAAAAACAGGTTATTGTCCACACTTAAGAATTACACAAAGGTGTACACTGATAATCCCTTAATACATCAACAAAACATGAAAGGGCAAAGACTTCTGTTCCATTCGAGTAGGAAGTAGGAAAAGTGCCTTCAAAATACAAAAGTTTACATGTAATGACTGAACTACTACTGATAGGAGAATCTCTAACATTTGTAGAACGTCCATAACCATAATTATACAAATAAAAAACAGCTCTGCTGTTTTGTATCCCAAACTAGCAACACTGCAATGCTTTGCTAGAGCTGGTAAAATGGAACCAAATCGCCTCTTCAATGGATTTGGTCCCCTTCAACCAGCTGTAGCTATGCATTGATTACTACAGGACAGCCAACGTTTCATTGATAAATATCAATCACATGTAAATGAATTTCAGCTTATTTACATTATTTGGATTGTGGTTTCAATCAAATAATTTGTTACTGTTAATTCCCCTTGGAAGAACCATAGTGGTTAACAATGTTTATAAAATGTTTTATGAAAAATGTGTGGACAACTTAAGGATTGCAAATAAAATAATTTTACTTATTTATCCTCTCTTGGTGTCAAATTTCTTATCCTTCAGAAAAGAAACGGTAATGAAATGTAGCCTATGCTTCATGATAAAAGAAATGAAACTTCCTTCAAAGGAAGAAAAGAATTGGGAAGGTCACTCAAAACCTAACTGAAACTATAATGGGACACTACAGTGTGGTTCTCATGGACACGCACATATTCTAAATTAAAGAAAAATATAACATTAAATATAATAATACTCTAGAAATGTTGGGTCACTATCTTCCATAGGATTAGCATTTAATTTTACTGCTATTTACCTGAATATTGTTCAGTTAGGTGAAAAAGGAGATGATACTGCAGAATATCTTGTGCAGAGACTGAAACAGTATCTAGCCCTTCCAACCCCAAAACAGAAGTTTTTAACCCTCAGAAAAGAAAGAAAATGCCAAATATCATGTCTTTTTACTGTGTAGATATTCCAACTCTACATACTGGTTTCCTTAGTTGTAAAATGAGGATCTCTTCTAATAATAACATCTTATGACTCTCCTCACTCTTCTTCTTTGTCCTTCACAAAAAAATACACATACAAGCCTCCCTCTCTCAGTGGAGAGAAAATGAAGAGAAAAATGACAAGTTATCCAACATCTCTTTGTTTTTCTTACTGACCACAATACAACCATAGATAATGTCATGTTCCTTAATACATGGAAACAAACATTTCAGGAGTTAATCAAGGGTTACTGATGTCCAAGTAGTAGTTTAAAACTCTACATGTTCACACAATCCTCAAGAGACTACTCCTCTATTTCAAAGTGAAGACCATCCCTTAAAAGAATGGAGGCAAAGTGTGTGTGTGTGTGTGTCTGTAAATATATATATAAATATAAATTTTATCACTTCATTCAAGTTATTAGGCCTTCCTGCTCATATCAATCACATTTCAACTAGTCCATTAAATATATTTATGTATTACAAGGCACACAGTGTTTGAGACTGGATGCAGAGCACATATAAGAGAAAATGGACACACTATAAGTATAGTCTCATTTAATAATACTCTCAGCTACATTTTATATAGCACCCAGAATATTCAAATTTTATTAAAAAAGAAAAATATTCAACACAAAGATATGGATTGGATTATCAAATCTTTATATATTCAACACAATATCATTCATTTATCACACCTGATTTCAGAATTTAAAAAGTTAAATGAAGGCATCATAATATTCTAGAGGGAAAATTACGAGTTGTTCACATATTCAGTAAGCTTTAGTATGTGCCTTTGTTAGAATAAGCAGTAAGAAATGCCTGTGAAATTATCTTAGCACTAACCTGAAAACACAAGATTATTACATCATGTGGTCCATTTATATTTTACTGTTATTCTCACACTCAATTTATATTAAAGAAAAATGTGTAAATAACACTATGTAAGGTAACTTCATAATACTATTAACAGTGCCTCCAAAATATCAATCTGGTATCAGTATCTCCAAAACACTTGGCTGGTTTTTGGCCAGCTCTGCAGAGAATATTGCTAATTTATTCTCATGCCTGAGAAGGAGCTCTAAAAACTTAAAGGAAGCTAAAAATGCAACACCTTCACAGAAAGTACCTAAGTAACGTGCTGATTAATACTAATTCAAAGAAATTTAGTTTTCATTTTCAACAACAGAAATGATTTCTGCTCTTCATTTAAATCTGAAATTTCGCCTGTATATAAGAAAAGATAATATGGCTAAACTCTATGGAAACTATCTCTATAATAATCAAAAATAAAAATGCAGCATTGTTTTTAGTTAAGATTCCTGAAATTAAAAAAAGACTATATTAAGACACATTGGAACTGCTATTCTACACTGCTCCAAATTTTATAAACCATGATACTATAATATTCAGTGTCTCAGAGTAAAAACTTATATGGTCTCCCACAGTTCTGAAAGAAAAGAAATGGCTTTATAACTCTCTCTTAATGTCTTTATTTCAGTTACTGTTACATCATGAGGAAACATCAAGATTAGCTTTGAAATCTAGAACCTACATTGATCTGAAACTTTGAAATCCAGACTTTGTATTTTCCAAAATATATGACATCTAGACATATTTTTGACAACAAGGAATATCACACTTTCTTTTTAAAAAGCACTACCAATAATTAACTCTACTATATTATTAACTAATTGCTGAAAAATTATTACTGCTTACTAAAGGCAAAGCTAAGGAATAGAATGCTACTTAAATCCCACATGTATATACACGCACATATAAATTTTGAAAACTTTTCCATATTATTAACCATAATAAATTGAAATAATTATTTGTGCTGGTATTAGGCTATATTCACAATGATGTAAATATTTTACTGTAGAACTAATATATACTAGTAAAAGAAAAACCTCAGAATTAGCTAAGAATTATACTAACTAAAGTACCATCCGTTGCAATTAAAATTGACTATACATGAAATCCAACAATTAAGCCAAGTATACGAAGAAGTATAACTATAATATAAAACAAAGATCACAAAGAAAAAAATGTTATAATTCAAAGTAAGAGATTCATCAAGATATATAAATTATAAAACACAAGAAAGGGGGAAATGTTGACACATGCTAATCACATCTAATATTTTATTCAAAAATGCTAATTTCATCAGGTTCTGGAAATAATAATTTACTATAATCTGGTTTCCTCAAATAAATGTAAAGGCCAAAGACTTTTAAGATTTCTTTTTTAATGTTTGTTTTGAGACAGAAAGAGGGAGACACAGAATCTGAAGCAGGCTCCAGGCTCTGAGCTGTCAGCATAGAGCCTGATGCAGGGCTCAAACTCACAAATCGTGAGATCATGGCCTAAGCCAAAGTCAGATGCTTAACTGACTGAAACAACCAGGCACCTCAAGGCCAAAGACTTTAGATAAAAATTCTAAGTACACCAGAAATGGCTCATCTGTCTTCTGATATCACTGACCAGTGCAAGGAAGAAAAGCAAATTTTAAGAATAAAAAATTTGATATGAAAAGCCTCAAAACAACCTCAGTTGTTTTTGCAATTCAATTTCAATTTGCAATTTCAACTGATATATAAGTTGTGTCATCTTCTGATACTCTTCAGTGTCCAATTAAAATCACACTCTCTGGGGGGCGCATGGGTGGCTCCGTCAGTTAAATGTCTGACTCTTAATTTCAGCTTGGGTCACAATTTCACAGTCCTGAGATGGAGCCCCATGTGGGGTTCTGTGTTAGGCATGGAGCCTGCTTAAGATTCTCTCTCTCCATCTCCCACTCCCTGCGACCCCTCCTTAAAAAAAAAGGAATCATACTCTTTATCTGGCAATCTAGAGTCACAACTGCATGAAATATCTTGAAGAAATAAGAATTTAAAAAGTCACGTAGTTTTAGCTAAAGCATCACTTTACTGCAGAATAACAATGGCTTTTTTCCCTTTTATTAAATGTCACCTGACACCAATCATTTGGTTGGAAGAGTCACTGTACAAATTTTCAGCAGAACTCTCAAAATTTATACAAGAACTGAAGAAATGTTAAGTAGGATACTCTCTCTTTCTTGTATAGGCTTATTAGCACTATTAAATATACTACCCTACCCCCAGTAGAGTGAAATAATTCAAAATACTTAAAAGTCCCTCATTTCCTAAACACTTCAATTTTCAGTTTATCTTAAACTTTATGATTTAACCTATTGGGATGAGCACTGGGTGTTGTATGGAAACCAATTTGACAATAAGTTATATATATAAAAAAACTTTATGATTTAATATAACCTAAATATCCTTAATAAAATCTCTTTTCAACCATTTTAATCTGAAATAATTGTTCTGTTTGACCTCTAACAGTTTCTCTACAGAATCTGTAACTAATCATATTAACATCTTGTGATATCTAGCGCTGTCATGATTGTCAAATTAAGACTAACATTTATTAACTCCCTATCATAGTCAAAGCACTGTGGGAGATACACAGATGAATAGGCATGCTCACAATTTTAACAGAAACACAGAAATGCCACACTAATAGACATAAAGTGAAATAAATAAGAACAAAGAACAAGTTAGTGTAGGGCAAATAGAAAATAATTTCAATGATGTGATCTAGGAGCTCTGAAGGAAAAGATGCTTAAGATCAAGACAAAGGATAAGGGCACTCTCACTAAGGGAAACAAATAAATGAGGAAAGTAGACAAAATATTTTAGAAAAAGGGCATAGCATAATGTCGCTGAAGGGCAAGGTGGAAAGGGGGATTTAGTGGGAGATGAAGTTAAAAAGACAGGCTTAGGGGCGCCTGGGTGGCGCAGTCGGTTAAGCGTCCGACTTCAGCCAGGTCACGATCTCGCGGTCCGTGAGTTCGAGCCCCGCGTCAGGCTCTGGGCTGATGGCTCGGAGCCTGGAGCCTGTTTCCGATTCTGTGTCTCCCTCTCTCTCTGCCCCTCCCCCGTTCGTGCTCTGTCTCTCTCTGTCCCAAAAATAAATAAACGTTGAAAAAAAAAATTAAAAAAAAAAAAAAAAAAAAAAGACAGGCTTAGGACACATCACAAATGAGTGTGAAGGCAAAGTTCAAGGTGTATAAATTTTATTCTATGTACAATAGGAAACAAATGAAGATTTGGGAAAAGGGAAGGGGAGCCATTATGTCTTTAGAATGGTAAGTTGGCAATTAGATAAAAGTTCAATCAGAGATAAGACTGAAATCAGAGAAAACAATTAGAAAGATATTGTAATAGTTTAAGTAAAAGTGGTGAGTACTTAATTAGATCAGCAAAAATGGGAATAGGAAGAATGGAATAGATTGGAAAGCTGGGTACAATAAATGGAATTTTGAGAACTGAAGTTGAGAATTATTGACAGTGTAGTCAATGACAACCCTAAGCAAAGAGGCAGGAAGGGGGGTGATGTATTAATACATTCTCAGTTAAATCATTCTCTGTCCATGTGTTTCAGTCTTGCCTCATATACAGACCATAATACAGAAAAAGTAACATAAGGTGGGTAAGACCTATGATTCTTAAGTCAGATTCTTGCTCAACTTCTAGCTACTCCACTAGTCACTATATCTTGAATAAATAATGTCATCTCTTTATAAGCTTCATATTCTTTATCTACAAAGAGAAGATATTAACACCTGCCTCAAAAAGCTGTTGAAAGGATTAAAGGAGATAATGCATGTAAACCACTTAGTGGAGGCCTTGCCTATGGTAAGTACTATCATCATCATCTTCTATTTAAAAGGCAGGGAACATACCATTTTGTCTCCTTCACAATGCCAAAGTACAAAGTGTTCAAATATTCGTAATTTGAAAAATCAAAACATAATATAAAATATGGTCATTTGCTTCATCCTACATTATATACCCCTCGTTAAGAGTACCAACAGGCAATAGCAATAAAATCCTCTTGTTCTCTGTGCTCACCCTCTAGTGGTGATTCTAAGAAACCAAAAAAATAACAAAAACTAGAAGGAAACACAATATAAAAATACCATATGGAACCAAAGGATAAGAATTCATGGGGATGTAATATAGTTAGTAATACTGTATTGTGTATTTCAAAGTTGCTAAGTGAGTAAATCTTAAAAGTTCTTATCACAGGAAAAAACATTTGTAACCATATGTGGTGAAGGATCTTAACCAGACTTAACATGATAATCATTTCATGATATATACAGATTTCAAACTATTATGTTGTACAACTGAAACTAAAAATGTTATATGTCCATTATATCTCAATTTTAAAAAAGAATTTAGGATAGATTAAAGTGTCAAAATAAACTTGAAAGTGAACAGCTCCCTCAGTCAAGAAATGCAGGCTTAATTCAACTATAAACAGAGGACCTCTAATACTAAATTTTCTAAAATGCTTTTCGTGGTTAAGATGTTCCCCAAAATTTATTCATAGAAAGCTCTAGATTAAGCAAAACTAAGCTTTTTCCTATTCTCTGAGACAGTGCAGATCCTTCATGAGTTCTGTGACTTCCCAGAAGTTTTTTTTCAAACTATAACCAGCAAATACTTTTTTTTGGCAGACTGCCCATCACTATTGTTACAACAGCTGGGAATATCCTCACCAGAAGCGTATATATTTATGTTATTAATATGGAGTTAGGTACTTAACAGTTATCTAGCCACATGTTAAAAATAATCATGCAAATAGATAAAAGGAGATGAGAGGACACATTGAGAACGATCTTAAAGAGACATAACTCTCAAGATGGAATGCATTTTAATTAAATCTTTACATATAAGTATTCTTGATACTTTATATCCATACTTAATATATATTTCAGTAATCATTTTATAATATTTGTATTAATTTCTGTTTGTTTGTTTTTAGAAGGGGGGGGTGCAAGTGAGCAAGGGGCAGAGAGAAAGAGAGAGAGAGAGAGAGAATCCCCCAAGGGGTGGAAGGGAGGAGGGGGGGAGGTAGAGGGAGGAAGGGAGGGGAAGGGAGGGGAAGAGAGGGAGAGCGAGAGCGAGAGCGAGAGAGAGAGAGAGAAGCAGGGCTCACCCAGGCCTCCTGTTTTTACCTGAAGCAGGGCTCGAGCTCACCCGATATGGGACTCAAACTCACCAACTGTGAGATCATGATCTGAGCCAAAGTCAGATGCTTAATGCTTGAGCCACCCAGGCAGTCCTTGCATTAGTTTAACAACCAAAATATAATATAAAATTAATAGTGAAGACATAATTTCTACAGACCTTAAAATGATTTATAAAATACTAAAATAAGTCATTATTTCCTCATCAGTATCAGAAAAAGAGAACTAGCACTAGGAAAATATTTTTAAACTGCCAGAGTAAAAAGTGGGATCTTTTTACCTGGGATTTCCTCTTAGTGCTGCATGGTGCAGAGCATTAAATCCATTATTGTTTGTAATGGTAACATCTGCTCCAGCTTCTAGAAGAACTGCCAGGATGTCATCACGTTTCTTACTTATTGCATCATGAAGAGGGGTATCACCTTCAGAATCCTTTTTTTAATTTAAAGAGACTTTCATCAGTTCTTGAACCAAACATCATATGTAATACTAATATATATACTGAACTACTAAACAGAAGCCATATCCAAAAACCATCAACAAAACATCCTATGTTAAATTTTAAGATGCAGGCAAGAGATATGAGCCTCATTATATTAAATAAATTCATACTCAATCTAAACACAATGAACACGTAGCCTACGAAAGAAAAGGAAAAATAATCACGTTCAAGTATGGTTCAGCTAATTATAAAAAGTAATGAGGTGAAAAAGCTGCGCTCAAAATTCATTAGTTTAAAATAGCCGGCTATACCCATTCCTACCAGTAATTGTTATGCCTGAAATTTCAAAACAAACTTACACCAGTCTTTGGGCCCTATAGAAATGAATTAAAAATCAGTAGTTCTCGATCTTGGCTGCACATTTAGAATCTATAGGGGAGCTCTTAAAAAGATACCAGGCTGTTCTCCAGACCAACTAAACCAGAATTTCTGGGAGTGAGACCCAAGCATTAGTAGTTTTTCAGAGCTCCCCAGCTGTATATATTGTGTAGTCATGGGTGAAAATCATTAATCTAAATGTTTGCAAGGGGCAGAAAAGCAGTTAGTTAATCAAAATAGAAACAAATGTAAAAGAAAATTTAGCAGTCTCAGTCTTCCTCTTTTTTTCAAGCTACTTTTTTCATTAATCAACTTACTTAGCAGTAAGTTATTATTCATTTTCAGTTATCTGCATAAATGGGTAATTTAGACCGCATTCATCTCATAGTTCCATAAATGTTAAGTCATACCTATGGCATGTCCCACGGTTGCTACATCCAGCCTGCCACCTGTTTTTGTCAATAGTTTTATTGGAACACGGCCACACACAGTCATTTATGTATTATCAATGGCTGCTTTCACGCTATAATTGGAGCACTGGATAGTCATTATAGAAACTATATGAAAGCCTAAATTATCATCTGGCCCTTTATAGAAAAAGTTGGCCAATCCCAGACATATACTCATGTACCCTCATAACAGATTCCTAACCCAAGTTCAATCCAACCGTCTACTTTCTGTCCTCCGATGCAGTGGCACTAAAAATTCATACTCTTCAACTTCAGCTAGGCTCTTCACATGGTTGGAATAAGCTTCTACAGGCCCTGCTATGTCATACCTTCTGGTCCCCACAGTAGCTATTCCAAATATCCTATCACTCTTCTCAATTACCTTTTCTATACCTACTACTGGCCATTCACTCTCAACAGATGACTTTGCCTCCCATTTCAGACCAAATAAAATCAATAGGTATAAATTATCTCTCCTTCAACAGATTAACACTCTCTACTTCCTCCATCCTTCAATTCTGCCATCCACTTAGAGGGTCTAAGTTCCAAACCCTGTCAGTTCCAAAATGCTGTGCCTCAGATATATCAGTCTCTGATAACCATCTAGCTGAACAAAATCTCCAATTCTTTCAGTTCTCAAACTTCCAGTCCCATTACTCCTGTTTTTCCTCTTCATTACTTCTCTGACACTTATCCAATCTAATCCATCTGGTTGCTAAAACTGTGGAAGGAATCATCTCTTAGGTGATTCTTGCCTCAAAAATTAGGTCCTACTGTAAATTAACCCTAAAACCCTGTATATTTTCAAAAACAGAAAATCTTCCTGAACTAATGACTAGACTAAGACTCTAAGATAAATTAAGATACAATTAAAATAATTCAGATGGTTATAAAGCATCATGAAATGTAGCCTATTACACTTCCTTAAGCTGCAGAAGCTCATTGTTATGATCAATAAAATTAAATCAATTCATAAGCTGATATATTTGCAAGAAGTCCCCATCCTCACCTTCCAATATAAAATTAATCTACGGACACTTTCTTTAAAAAGGCTTTTCTAAGAAGGAATAGCTGCCAATTTTATCATATTCTATGCCTTTGGGATCATTTCCTATGACCGAACATACACAATGAACTGGTAACAAAGGAATGCTTACCAGAGAACTTAGTACTTCGCTTTAACAGAATCCTAGCAATGCCTGCAGAATATTCTTCATGAAAGACTTTACCTGGAGACTAGGATGACAGCCGAAGTCCAATAAAGTCTTCACAACCTGAAGATGGCCCTTATTAACAGCAATATGAAGTGGTGTCTGTCGGCGCTTGTTGCGAGCATTCAAATCAGCACTGCCCCGGTGCAGTACTTCTATAACAGCACCTTCATCTCCAAAAGCTGCGTGGTGAACAGCTCGATCTCCATCTTTATCCTAAACATCATCATTGAAATCTGAATTAGTGAGTGAATTATTTTAGAAATAAAAATAATACCTGAAGCTATAATAATTCATCAAGAACCAGATTAATGTGAGAAAAGGTTACAAAGAACAGAGCCAACAAAATAACTAGCAAGTCACTTGAACAGTGATTAACTCCAAACAGAAATGATGAACCTGGATCAATACACTATTTCACATATATAATGGACCAATACTTTTATCAGAAGTTAACAGTGATGATGGTAAGCCAACATTAGGAAAATGTTAAATGATGAGACAACCATTTATAAACGTTTTTTCCATTCAAAAAATTTTACAAAGGCTTTTTAATGACATAAAAATTATATAAATATTAGTTGAGCAATTTAAAAAAGACAGGATGCCAAATTGAGATCTCAATTAACTTTGAGAGAAATATATCAATATATCAACATTGGTTATCTCTGGCTAGTGAGGATACATTCTTCTGTATATTCAAGAACAGAAAAAATTTAAGTACTACCTGAAAAGATAAAAAAATGACACACAAATCAGCATAACTTGACATATCCAAAACCCAAAATTATTTCAGAAAAATCCAGGAGGTATGCCTTACCTTTTTTTAAGCTCATTTATTTATTTGGCGGGGGTGGGGTGGGGAGGTATGCACAAGCAGGGTAGGGGCAGAGAGAGAAGGAGGGAGAGAACCCCAAGCAAGCTCTGCTAAATCAGCACAGAGTCCCACGTGGGGCCCAATCTCATGAATGGCGAGATCATGACCTGAGCCAAAATCAAGAGTTGATGCTTAACTGACTGAGCCACCCAGGTACCCCTAAAGTCTTACCTTTTATAACAGGCATATTTCCGGAGATGAGAGGCAGAGAAAGACCCAATTACTTATTTTTTCAAATATAAGAAACAACTTTTTAAAGAGGAAAAAAATGTCCATACTGTACCATGAAGATAATATACATAGTCTACACTAAAAAAGAAGTCCCATCACTTTGCTCGATCCAGATGGAGATATGTATTATAAGGATACTATCTTTATTTCAGACATCTCAAATTCTGACACTCAGAAGTAAGCACGCTCTGAGACTTTCTCCAGAGCAATGATTCCCAACCCACAGTCCTTCCCTCTCATGGAGTCCAGTTTTAGCAAGTGGTTTGAAAATCCATATGGTACTCAGCATTATTTGAACTACTTTTCACAGATTTAAATTAAAAACAAAACAACAGGGGCGCCTGGGTGGGTCAGTCGGTTGGGCGGCCGACTTCAGCTCAGGTCATGATCTCACGGTCCGTGAGTTCGAGCCCCGTGTCGGGCTCTGTGCTGACAGCTCAGAGCCTGGAGCCTGTTTCAGATTCTGTGTCTCCCTCTCTCTGACCCTCCCCCGTTCATGCTCTGTCTCTCTCTGTCTCAAAAATAAACGTTAAAAAAAAAAATTAAAAAAAATAAATAAAAATTAAAAACAAAAAATCAAAAAACAAAACAACAGTTCAAAACAGTTGCTGAATTCAAAATAGTTTTTAGCCTCTTCCTTCTCTGTAATTTGTTTAGATTTATTTTTTGTTATAATTTTTAAGGCAATCTAAGTGGTTCTTCTGTTAAAAATAACATCAATCCACTAACACTCGCCAAATAAAAACAGGAACTATTTATGAAATGTACCATATGTTTATGATTGTTAGAAAGCTGTTACTGAAACACTGTTATGCAGGTCCTGTCAACAATTTATTTACACAAAAAAAAAACCACTAAAAAATTAAAAACTCTTATATGTCAAAAGGATATAAAAATAAGAGAAACTTCAAGATTCTGGAAAATATATACAGTAGAAAACAATTACTTTGTTTTTCTTCAAAATAAAAAACCTCAGCTGCATAAAAACTTGAATAGGTTTTGTTGCTTTCTTCTGAATCCATTTGTAGTATCCAAATACACCTAATAGAAGTTCATTATGTCTCCCATCCTGGCACCAAATGAGATGTTGAGGGACAGGATCACAGCTGATCTCAATAAGGCTACCTGAAAGGATTTGTGCAGGGGCCTCAAATTAAACCTGATCTTGGGTCTTTCTACCCTCTTATCCCCCTCTTTCCTCTGAACTTTGCAAAATCTGCTCTCATTCCCTAGGTTAGCTGACAGAACCACAAACCACATGGTCAACAAAATCAGTATGTGTAAGTTATGCTCACCTACTTCCTCTCCCTGAGACACAAAATATACAAACACAAAATTCTATGCTTGTTACTCTTCAATTTACATTCAGATCTCTTCTCTCTTCTCCAGTCCTACCACGAATTAATTTAGGTCTTGATTCTCAGTCACCTAACTTATTGCCACAGCTTACCCTGCCTCCACTTTATTTTACCCCAATCTATTCTGCGCGCTCTCTCGCTCCCTCTCTCTCGCTCGCTCTCTCTCTCTCTCTCTCACACACACACACACACAAATTCCCTCTGTAAAGTATAACATCTATGTTTAAAACTCTAATATAACCCTACTATATAAATAACAAACCTCTTTTAAAACCTATTTCTGTGGACCATATCATATTCATCTGCTGCCATCATTGCTTCACATATAAAACTCTAACTTACCAACTTATTTGACCCCCTATGTTCATATACTTCACCCCAGATATCAACGCGTTGATTCCTCACCTTGTTGGCTTGAGAACAGATACCCTTTACAATTCAGCTCAGACAACCTCTCCCTCCCCTATGAAACATCCCCTCTCACAAAATCTTATTATCACTCTGTAGTATAATTATTTGTTTTCAAGTACATCATTTTTAAAATGTTTATTTTTATTTTTGAGAGAGAGTGAGAGTGCAAGCAAGGGGAGGAACAGAGAGAGAGAGAGAGAGAGAGAGAGAGAATCCCAAAAGGGCTCTGTGCTGCCAGCATAGAGCCTGATGCAGGGCTTGAACCATGAGATCATGATCTGAGCAGAAACCAAGAGTTGGTGCTTAACCAACTGAACCACTTAGGAACCCCTCCAAGTACATTATTCTTATTTGACTGTGAGTTTCTTTTGGGCTACAACTGTATCTTTGTCATCTTTATCCCCAGGATGCACCACAGTACCTACTAGCTAGTAAGAACCAAAATGGGTACAGAGTTGAATCTTTAATATGCCTTAATTACAATCATGGGTTTTTTGGTTTTATTTTTTTCAAGAGACAGAGCATGTGCACACGTGAGGGGTAGGGGCACAGCAAGAGTGGCAGTGGTGGGGGAGAAGGGGAGAGGGCGTAAGAGAGAGATCCTAAGCAGGCTCCAAGCTCAGCATGGAGCCTGATGCGGGGCTTAATCTCACAAACATGAGATCATGACCTGAGCCAAAATCAAGAGTTGGACACTTAATTGACTGACCCACCAAGGCATCCCTACAATCATGGTTTGTTTGTTTTTTTTCAAGTTCATTTATTCATTTCGAGAGAGAGCAAGCATGAGCAGGGGATGGGCAAAGAGAGAAAGAATCCTAAGCAGGCTTTGTACTGTCAGGGCAGAGCCCAATGTGGGGCTTGAACCCACAAACCGTGAGAGCATGACCTAAGCTGAAACCAAGAGTCAGATGCTTAACCAACTGAGCCACACAGGTGCCCCTACAATCATGTTTTTTAAATGATTTTTTTTTACTGTAAAATACAAGTAACATAAAATTTATCATCTTAACCATCTCTAAGTGTAAAATTCAGTGATATTAAACATATTCATATTGTTATGCACCCATCACCACCATCCATCTCCAGAACTCATCTTGTAAAACTAAAACTATACCTTTTACACAATAATTCTCCATTGTCCCTCTTCCCAACCCCTGGAAACCATTATTCTACTTTCTGTCTCTATGATTTTTGACTAGTCCAGGTACTTCACATAAATGGAAGCATATAGTATTTGTATTTTGCAATTGTCTTATTTCATTTAGCATCATGTCCTCAAGGTTCATCCACATTGTAGCATGAGGCAAAATTACCTTTCTTTTTAAGTAAATAATACTCCATTGTATGTATATACCACATTTTGTTTAGCCATTCATAAATCAAGAATACTTAGGTTGCTTCCAATTTTTAGCTACTTTGAATAATGATATGAACACTGTTCTTTCAATTCTTGTGGGTATATACCCAGAGATGGAATTGTTGGATCATACGGTAATTCTATTTTTAACAAATCACCATACTGTTTTCCACAGCAGCCATACAATTTTACATCCTCACCAACCTCCCCAAAGGGTTCCAATTTCTCCACATCCTCACATATTTTCTGTTTGGCTTTTTTTCCTTTTTTTTTTTTTTTTTTTTTTTATAGTAGCCATCTGACTAGCTAGCTGTGAGGTGGTATCTCATTATGCTTTTGATTTACATTTCCCTAATGATTCGTGATGTTTAGCATCTTTTCAGGTGCTTATGAGCCATCCATATATATTATTTGGAAAATGTCTATTCAAGTCCTTTGCCCAGTTTTGAATCAGGTTTTGTTATTGTTGTTAAGTTTTAAGTATTTTCCATATCCTGGACATCGACCCATTATCAGACATACAATTTGCCAGTATTGTCCCATATTCTGTAGGTTGCCTTTTCATGGTTGATAGTGTCCTTTGGTGCACAGAATTTTTCAATTTTCATGGAAGTCCAATTTGCCTATTTCTTCTTTTGCTGCATGTGCCAACAAATCACTGCCAAACCCAATGTTGTGAGCTTTGCCCAATGTTTTCTTCTAAGAGTTTTATACTTTTAGCTTTTGCATTTAAGTCTTTGACCTACTGAGTTAATTTCTGTAGATGATTTGAGGTAAGGGTCCACCTTCATTCTTTTGTACATAGATATCCTGTTTTCCCAGCACCATCTATTGAAAAGACTGTCCTTTCCTCACTGAATACTCTTGGCGCCCTTGTCAAAAATTATTTGGCCATGTATGCAAGGATTAATGGACTCTTTATTCTGTTCCACTGAGTTATAGATCTGTCTTTATGCCAGTACCAAACTGTTTTGAGTATTGTACCTTTGCAGTAAATTTTGAAATCAGGAAGAATGAGTCTCCCAGATTTTTTATTCCTTTTCAAGATGGTTTTGAAACCATCTTGGTATCTTGAGATGACATACTGAACTATAGAATGGATTTTTCCATTTCTGGAAAAAAAAATCACTAATATTTTGACAAGGTTTGCATTGAACATGTGGATTAGTTTGGACAGTACTGACATCATTATATAAATTCTTCCAATCCATGAACATGAAATAGGTTTCTATTTGCATATGTCTTCTATAATTTCTTTCAGCAGTATTTTGTAGTTTTCATTGTACAAGTCTTTCACCTCTTTGGTTAAATTAACTCCTAATTATTTTTGTTGCTATTGTAAATGGAGTTGTTTTCTTAATATCCCCTACTGATTGTTGATGGTTAGTGTACAGAAATACAGCTAGCTTTTGTACATTGACTTTGTATCCTGACACTTTGCTGAATATCTTAATTAGTTCTAAAAGTTTTTTGTGTGGAACTTTAGGGTTTTCTAGATAAAAGGATCACATAATCTGCAGAGATAATTTTACTTCTTCCTTTCCAAGGTCGATGCCTTTTATTTCTTTTTCATGCCTAATTACTCTGGCTAGGACTTCCAATACCATGTTGAATGTGAGTGGAAAAGTGAGTATCCTTACCTTTTTCCTGATCCCAGAGGACAAATTTTCAGTTTTTCATATATGGTTTTTATTATGTCAAGGTTGTTTCCTTCCATTCCTAGTTTGCTGGGGGTTTTTTAATCATACAAGGGTACTGAATTTAATCAAATGCTTCTACATCAATTGAGACGGTCACATGGTTTTCTCCCTTCATTCTGTTAATGTGATGCTATCACATTGATCGATTTTTGTATGCTAAACTTTCCTTTAGTCCAAGAATAAATCCCACTTGGTCATGGTGTATAATCCTTTTAATATGCTGAATTTGGTTTGTTAGTATTTTGTTGAGGAACTTTATATCATTCTTCACAAGGGATATTGGTTTGTAGTTTTCTTATAGTAACTTTGTCTGGCTATGACATCAGGGTAAAGCAGGCTTCATAGAATGAGTTAGGAAGTGTTCTCTCCTCTGACATTTTTGAAAAATCTGAGAACAACTGGTATGAGCTCTTTAAATGTTTGGTAGAGTTCATCAGTGAATCAATCAGTTCCAGGGCTTTTCTTTGTCAGGGTATTTTTTTAAATTACTGATTCAATCTTCTTACTAGCTATAGGTCTATTCAGATTTCCTGTATCTTCATGATTCAGTCTTAGGTTTTGTGTTTCTAGGTATTTGTCCAGTTCATCTAGGTTATCCCATTTGTTGGCATACAACTCTTTAAAGTACTCACTTATACACCTTTCCATTTCTTTGGAATGGTAATGTCCCCACTTTCATTTCTTATTTTAGTACTCAGAGTCTTTTTTTAATGTTTGTTTATTTTTGTTTACTATTTTGTTATTATTATTGTTTATTTATTAATGTTTATTTTAAGAGTGCATACACAAGCAGGGGAGGAGCAGAGAGAGAGAGGCAGAAAGAGTATCCCAAGCAGGTTCCACGCCTGGAGCTCAATCTCACAACCCTGAGATCATGACCTGAGCTGAAATCAAGAGTCGGACACTTAACAGACTGAACTACCCAGGCTCCCTGAAAAATTTTTTTTTTTACTGTTTATTTATTTTTGAGAGAGAGACAAAGCCTTAGTTGGGAAGGAGCAGAGAAAGAGGGAGACACAGAATCTGAAGCAGGCTCCAGGCTCTGAGCTGTCAGAATAGAGCCCAACGTGGGGCTCAAACCCACAAACTGCAAGATCATGACCTGACCCAAAGTCAGACACTTCAATGACTGAGCCACCCAGGCACCCCTATCTGATCTATCTTTTAAATGTACCCATGTATAGCTATAAACTTCTCTTTCATACTGCTTTCACTACATCTCACAGGTTTTAGTTATGTTCTGCTTTTGTTTTCATTCATCTCTAAGTATTGTCTTATTTCCCTTGCAATTTCTTTGATCCATTCATTGCTTAATTTTAATTTCCACAAATTTGTGAATTTTCCAGTTTTTCCTCTGTTATTGATTTGAAACTTCATCACATTGTGGTCAGAGAAGATACTCTGTAAGACATCTACCTTTTTAAATCTACTGAGCCTTAATATGCAACTTAACGTATGGTCTGTCCTGAAGAACGTACAAGGTGCACTTGAAAAGAATGTGCACGCTGTTGTTAGGTGGAGTGTTCCATAGATGTCTATTAGCTCTATTTGGCTTTATTGTGTTGTTCTATCCATTACTGAGAGTAGGATACTGAAGTCTCAAGGTACTATTGTAAAAATGTTTATTTCTCCCGTCACTTCTGTCAATTTTTTTCATCTATTTGTTTGGTCTATTATTAAGTATATAAATATTTATAATTGTCATATCTTCTTGCTGTATTGAACTTTTTAAAAATAATGCCCATCTCTGTCTTTTATAACCTTCATGACTTAAATTCTATTCTGTCTAAAATTAGTGGAGCTACTCCTGCTCTCTTTTGGTTACTATTTGCATTAATATCTTTCTCCATCCTTTCACTTTAAACTTAAGTATCTATGCACCTAAACTGAGTCTCTTATACAGAGAATATATTACATCATTTTTAATCCATTCTGCCAGTCTCTGTCTTTTATACTTTAATCCACCTACATTTGAAGTAATTATTGATAAGGAATAACTTACTGTTGTCATCTTCCTATATATTTTCTAGATACCATACAGCTTTTGTTGCCTCATTTTCCAAATTAATGTCCTCTTTTATATTTAATTGTTATTTTGAAGTGAAACATTTTAATTCCCTTCTCATTTCCTTTCATGTATATTCTATATCTATTTTCTTCAGTCACCATGGGGGTTATATTTAACTTCCTAAAGTTATAATACTAATTTCAAATTTATACCAGCCTAACTTCAATAACCTACAAAAACTCATTAACAGGTCCATTCACAACACTTTCAGTTACTGTCACCACAAAATTACAACTTTGTACATTGTGTGCCCAAAAATATAATTTTTTTAAATCCATCAGTTCTTAAATTATGCAGAAAACAAAATGTAGATTTACAAACCAAAATTACAATAATACTAGATTTTAGACTAATAATTTTTTCATGTATTAGTCTCTTAAACCATGTGGGAAACAAAAGAAAGAATTATAGACAATATATTGTTAAAATAATGCTATCTTTTATAAATGCCTACATATTTTACCTTTACAGTGATTTTATTTCTTCTTATGGCTTCAAGTTACTACCTAAAACAACTCATTTCACCCTGCAGGACTCCTTTTGGGATTTCTTGCAAGGCAGGCATAGTGGTAACAAACTCCCTCAGTTTTAGGGAATGTCTTAATTTCTCTGCCATTTTTGAAGGAGAGTTTTACCAGACACAGGATTTTTGGTTGACAGTGTGTGTGTGTGTGTGTGTGTGTGTGTGTGTGTGTGTGTGTGTGTTCTTTTTAGCACCTTGAATACATCAGTCCACTATCTTCTGGACTCCAAGGTTTCTGATGAGAAATCTGAAAAATCTTATGAGGATTCCTTATAAGTGACAAGTCACCTCTGTTGCTGCTTTCAAGATTCTTTGGCCTTGGCTCTTGAAGTTTGATGATATTGTGTGTGTCTCAGCATAGGTCTCTTTGAGTTCATCCTACTTGGAATTCACTGTGCTTCTTGGATGTTTGTAATCAGGTCTTTCTTCAAATTTGGGAAGTTTTGGGCCATAGTTTCTTCAAATAATCTCTCTGCTCCTCCTTCTCTCCCCCCCCCCCCCCCCCCCCCCCGCCAATCTCTTCTCCTCAAACTCCCACAGTGCATATCATGGTCCACCTGATAGTGTCCCACAGGTCCCTAAGGCTCTGTTCATTTTTTCTTCAATCTTTTTTCCTTCTACTCCTCAGACTCCATAATTTTCATTGTCTTATCTTCCAGTTCACTGGGTCTTTCTTCTGTCTGGTTAAATCTGTCTTTGTATATCTCCATGAATTTTTTCACTTCAGTTATCGTACTTTTCAACTTTAGAATTTCTTCTTGATTTCTTTTTAGTTTATCTTTGTGTTCACTGTTATTTCCATTTTGTTCATACATCATTTTCTTGACTTTCTTCTCATCTTCAGTTAGTTCTTGGAGCATCTTTAAGATAACTGTTTTAGAGTCTTTGTCTAGTAAGCCTATATCTGGTTTTATCACAAGCAGTTTCTGTTGCCTTATTTTTCTTCCTTTAAATGGATCATACCTTCCTATTTCTTTGTATGCCTTGTGATTTTTTTTGTTGAAATCTGGACATTTGATTCTAATAACACGGTAACTCTTAAAATCAGATGCTTCCCTTTTGCAGGGTTTTCTGGGGTTTTTTTTTCCTGTTTTGTTTTTAATTGTTTTAGGCTTTCTTTGTGCTTATAGCCTAAGGTGTAAAAAGGTCTTTTCTGGGGGCGCCTGGGTGGCGCAGTCGGTTGAGCGTCCGACTTCAGCCAGGTCACGATCTCGCGGTCCGGGAGTTCGAGCCCCGCGTCGGGCTCTGGGCTGATGGCTCAGAGCCTGGAGCCTGTTTCCGATTCTGTGTCTCCCTCTCTCTCTGCCCCTCTCCCGTTCATGCTCTGTCTCTCTCTGTCCCAAAAATAAATAAACGTTGAAAAAAAAATTTAAAAAAAAAAAAAAAAAAAAAAAAGGTCTTTTCTGAACCTGCACCTTTCCTTGGGCATGTGCAGTGACCTTCTAGTTTCTCACAGTAGTTGCTTTTGGATGTCCTAGTCTTTAATGCCAGGCTCCCAGAAGGAGAAAAAGAAAAAAGGGGGGGGCAGGGGGAAGAGGGGGAGGGTGTACCAATCTTCAAATCTTCTGGAAGTCACTTCAGCGAAGGGGGAATGGCTTACAACAATGGGAGGGTACAACAACGGCGGCCCACCTCTGTGTCTCCACCTCCATGATCAGAAGCAGCAATCAGTGATCAGAACACAGATCCTGATGTTTGTAGAAAAGAGTCCTTGTTGCCCACCCTGGCTCCTGCAAGCTGATCTAGGAACATAAACACGGCTGCCTGCCACTGGGCTAAAGGTTGGCATATAGGTAGTTCCTGCTGAATTAAGAGCTAAAATTGACAACATTGACCACAATTAACCTCCAACCCTTCCCCTGGAAGTAGCAAGATTTCAACAGAATCCAGAGTTCTAAAATAGTTATATCAGAAAGAATTCTACAAGTACTGTTGTTATCTAGGTGGGGCGATGAATTTCTACTACTTCCTACATCACTATATTCCCAGAATCCTCTCAGTAACTACCATGATTTTTAACATCAATGGAATTAAACATTTCCTGAATATACTGACACTTTCAGTAAATTAAACTATTTTATTATCCCCAGATATAATTAGTAGTATTTTACTTCATCTTTTTTTCCTAAAACTCATTCAATTCATCAAGATGCTGGTATTCTGATCATGCTAAAACTTCAACACAATTGTTTGGAAGTGGTGTATTCTGGTTGATTCATTCAGTGAGTATTTAATGGGTTCCTACTACAAGCTCAGTATTGTTCTGGATAGTGGTGATACAACAATGGACAAAATAAAGTTCCTACCCTCATAGAGTTTACATTCTAGTGGGGGAGATAGAATATTATCAACAAAATAAGTAAATAAAATGTAAATTTTAGGTAGTAAAAGGGCCATAGGGAAAATACTGGAGGGAAGAAGGATTAGATGACCAAGGGATGGCCTCCCAGCCAAAGAATAGCTGAAGATGTGAGAGAGAGAAAGCTATGAGGATATTTGGGGGAAGAAGTGTGAAGACTAGGATGGTAACAGCAGAAAGGATAAAAAAATGTTCAAATTCTGGATATATTTTGAAGAGCCAACAGGATTTACTGATGGTAATTACTCATTACCAGATAAGTAATATGAAAAAACAAAAGAGAAATCAGCGAGGATTCTTTTTTTTTTTTTTTTTAATTTTTTTTTTTTCAACGTTTATTTATTTTTGGGACAGAGAGAGACAGAGCATGAACGGGGGAGGGTCATAGAGAGAGGGAGACACAGAATCGGAAACAGGCTCCAGGCTCTGAGCCGTCAGCACAGAGCCTGACGCGGGGCTCGAACTCACGGACCGCGAGATCATGACCTGGCTGAAGTCGGACGCTCAACCGACTGCGCCACCCAGGCGCCCCCAGCGAGGATTCTTAAAACTCAACCTGAGCAACTAAAAGAATTTACAGATAAGGGAAGGCTAAAACTCTAGTGTGTCCCCTTGTAAAGCTTGACCTTTTTGTTTGGGCAATCTCAGATTTTAGCCTGCCTTCCTGTAAAAGCCAACTTAAAGACTGTTTTCTAAGTCTCACAAATCTAATCTTTTGTTGACATGCCACATTTTTAATAGTACCAGTTTTGGGGGTGTAGTGTGGAATAAGGAGGTAGGGAAGCCTCCATTCATAATCTAAATCAACATGGATCCTTCAGGAACTATGTATACCAATTCCTAGAGCCACTTTGAAGATTATTATCCTGAGCCCTAACTTGTTTTTAAGAAAAGAATTTCCTTAAACTGCCCAGTCTTGAAGCCCACTTGCCCTTTCCTTCTCAGTTTTACATTTACATAAACTGTTACTACAGTTTTGGGTTTTTTTTAACTTATTTACTTATTTTGAGAGAGAGAAAGGGCATGCACGTGCGTGGGGGAGGAGCAGAAAGACAGGGAGAGAGAGAATCCCAAGCAGGATCCACAGTGTCAGCACTAAGCCCAAGGCAGGGCTTGATCCCACAAACCATGAGATCATGGTTCAAAACGATCTGAAACTGAGCCAAAATCAAGAGTCGGACACTTAACTGACTGAGCCACCCAGGTGCCCCTACAGTTTTGTTTTCATTACTAGACAAGCAGAATCGGACCTTCTGCCAGTTGGAAAGAAACAGTCAAACAAAGGCAATAATAACATCATAAATTCCTTTGGTGGTGTTGTATACTATAAATAGTATCTTAATTATTTCCCTTACTCCACACCCCAACCCTTTAAGTTATTATCATAGATAAGGAAACTGAAGCTTATACCAGTTAAAGTTTTTGCCCAATATCTCTTTAGACAGCAACAATACCATTAAAACTTGGGTTTCCTGATAAAATTTAGTATTGTTCTTCTTCAGAATAGTTTTCATTAATCTTAAATAATAAAACCACCCCAAGTTTCCTGACAACTGCAGTATATATTTGTACTGTATTTGAAAACTAATTGTAAATGACCCACTTTTTAGAACTGGTCTTCCATTCAATCCTTCACACCTTTAATATTATACTTCATCAGTGGAAAAAAAATACTTAGTCCCTGCAGGATCCAAAATTAGCTCACTTATAAAAACATACCTAAGATTTCACAGTCCTCAGTGCCTTTACCTATACATTAAGGAGGTAACAGAATGTAATCCTACTGTACTTAGTAGGTTATGACCTACATGGAGACAACTTTTCAAAATAGCTGAGTTTTCCCTAAGAAAAAGAAATAGGAAAAAAATATAATCTTATCACATATCAGAAAGGTACAATATATATGAAATAATTAAGTGGTTACTTTTTCAAATTTTTATTTAAATTCTGGTTTGTTAACATATGGTGTAACATTGGCTTCAGGAGTATAATTTAGTGTAATGATAGCTTAAATCAACTGAAAAACAAAAATGCAACAGTCATCTATACTAGGGACTAGCAAACTTTTCTGTAAAGGCCCAGAAAGTATTTTAGATTTTACAAACAACATAGTATCTTGTCACAACTATTCAACTCTGCAGTTGCAATATGAAAGCAGCCATGCACAATAAATAAATGAATGAATGAATGTGCTGTGTTCCAGTAATACTTAACAACATAAATGGAGGGCTGGATTTGGCCTGCAGGCTATAGTTTGCAACCCACTCACTTCCTAATACACATGAAAAAAATGAAAGGTTACAGAATGAGATGACTAAAGAACAAAATATATTACTCTCTTTATTCTTCAGCTAACCTCAAAAGTTTTAATAAAATTAGTTTTTTAAAAACATTGTGGGCTCAGTCGATTAAGCATCCAACTTTGGTTCAGGTCATGATTTCATGGTTCATGAGTTTGAGCCCCGTATCGGGCTCTGTGCTGACAGCTCAGAGCCTGGAGCCTGCTTCGGATTCTGTGTCTGCCTCTCTCTCTCTCTGCCCTCCCCCACTCACACTCTCTCAAAAATAAAATGAACATTGAAAAAATAAAAATAAAAAATACTGTTAATTATTATTGCTTTTACACTTGGAAAAGGTATAATGAAGTTTAAAGCACTTATCTTTTAGGATACATACCAAAATATTTACAGATAAAATAATATATCTAGATCTGCTTCAGTATAATTCAGTAGAGGGAGCAGAGCGGGAACAGGGTACAGATAAATCAAAACTGGCCGTGAAAAATAACTGAAGTGAGGTAATGGGAACACAGGATTCATTATACTATTCTTTTACAAATATCTAAAATTTCCAATAAAAAAAGTTAATAATGACAAACGATGAACCACAAATTTAAGTGCATTTGTAAAATTAACTATTTTCTCCATCTTTTAAACCAGGGTTTCTCAATTTTGGACCTATCTACCTTTTGGGCCAGATAGTTCTTTGTTATGGGAGCTGTCCTATGTGCTATGGGATATTCAGTAGCATCCTTAGTTTCTACCCACTAGATGCCAGTAGTACCCAAACCACCACACCTCCTACCAGTTATGACAATCAAAAATGGTTCCAGACATTTCCAAATGTCCCCCATAGGACAAAAATGCCCCCACTTGAAAACCACTGTTCTAAAAAAAAAAAAAAAAAAAAAAAAAAAAAAATTTTTTTTTTCAACGTTTATTTATTTTTGCGACAGAGAGAGACAGAGCATGAACGGGGGAGGGGCAGAGGGAGAGGGAGACACAGAATCGGAAACAGGCTCCAGGCTCTGAGCCATCAGCCCAGAGCCCGACGCGGGGCTCGAACTCACGGACCACGAGATCGTGACCTGGCTGAAGTCGGACGCTTAACCGACTGCGCCACCCAGGCGCCCCCACTGCTGCTTCTAATAGAGTCTTAAATTCTAGAAAAATGAGACTTTGAGGATGTTTTGTTTTAGTCTTAGGCGATGAATTGGCATTTATATTTTAACCCAATTTTTAAATTTGGTTTTTGTTTGCAATTGGTAAACTGTTATTAATTCACCTTCCTCACACTATTTTATAGAAATACATATAGAAATAATTTATAGAATTACATCTGCCTGCAATGGTTTTTAAAACAGGAAATGCACAAAATGGAAATCCAAATGAGGACGTATGGTTGAAGTCCAGATGTATCCCACTGATCTGGTGACATAGTTTTCAAACTCTCAAAGAAATTATTTGTAAACACTTAGCTTACTGAGCCACACTCCAATCTCATCAGGTTTAAGTATCAACTAACCATTTGTTGTATATTTGAGTTCAATAGAGGAACAGTGCCAACTTTGTTCCCAGTCCCACAACTGCACTCCCATTGTACACAACACCTAATGTGAACAAGAAGTCTTTAGAAACACAAATGGCTAGATAGTCCCGCGTTGTCAGGTGTATTAATTAAATTCTGAATCAGAAAGCACACTTTATAAAAAACGAGGCAAAAAAATTTGGTTTGGGGCCTCTTGCCTTATTAGCTATAATCAGAAAGGCCGTGGTTTCTTAGTAGTTGTTGCTACTGTAGTTTCTGGATTCATTAAATTAAAAAATGGGATACTGAACTCAGAGAATTTCATTCTATCTCTCCAAGCCATGACACAATAAAGTAACTGTCTCCCATTTACAAAACACTAAATTTAAATTGTCTTTCTTTCATTACCAAAAAAAAACCCCTGTGATACTGTGTTCCTAAATTCACAACTAAGAAAGAAGTGACTTAAAAATTGCTACTGTAAAAGCAAAATCAAATCATATAATCTCATTCATAAAAACATGACAATAATGAAACTATCATATAGTTCATAAACATCTACATGCCAATTTAAAATTCAAGGGGCACCTGGGTGGCTCAGTCAGTTGAGCGAACGACTCATGATCTCGCGGTCCGTGAGTTCGAGCCCCATGTTAGGATCTGTGCTGACAGCTCAGAGCCTGGAGCCTGTTTCAGATTCTGTGGCTCCCTCTCTCTGACCCTCCCCCATTCATGCTCTGTCTCTCTCTGTCTCAAAAATAAATAAACGTTAAAAAAAAATTTTTTTTAATAAATAAATAAAATTCAAGTTCTTTTTAGACAACAGAAAATTACAGTATCAAAAATCACTTATTTACAACTACAACACCAATGATTCTTCATAGTTAGCTGTCAACTGTAAAAAAACAGTAGCTGTCAAAATACATTCAATCTGAGAAAAATGCAAAAATAACTTAAGACTTCTCTTTTGAAATATGTGTCTTTAAAATGTTTTAATTAGTAAAAATAGGCTCATCTACTAATTTAGCCCTCAGAAATCCAAGTCCTTATTAAGCTTCCTCAAATGGGAGTATCATTTGGACAAAATTACAACATTCTACCTAGTCTAAATTTGATAGAATTTTACTTATTCCTAAATAATCTTCCACTAGACTAAAACAGATGTGATTTTAACATTTTTTCAATAATGAGGTTATAGTTAACTATAACAAAGGAAGCCATCCTTCACACCATACATAGATTCTCAACTAAAATTCCAATGATAGTAAAAAATATTCATTTCCCTTTTAAAAGAATATACTCTGGGGCGCCTGGGTGGCGCAGTCGGTTAAGCGTCCGACTTCAGCCAGGTCACGATCTCGCGGTCCGGGAGTTCGAGCCCCGCGTCAGGCTCCGGGCTGATGGCTCGGAGCCTGGAGCCTGTTTCCGATTCTGTGTCTCCCTCTCTCTCTGCCCCTCCCCCGTTCATGCTCTGTCTCTCTCTGTCCCAAAAATAAATAAACGTTGAAAAAAAAAAAATTTTTTTTTAAAAGAATATACTCTAAATTAATTTAAGCGCACACACACACACACACACACACACACACACACACAGTGATAAACACGCCGTGTAAAATTTTCAAAGATCCACATTAAAATCAAGAAACAATAAGACTAAACAAGTTCTAAATTACTGATTCCCTTATGAAAGGGAAAACAAAAAGCAAAGAAAGGCCTCTGAGTGTCACAGATCAGTAAAAATCTTGACCTACATGATCTATACATTCCCCTTCCCTCAACTTCCTCAGTATGATTTTTGGATGAATCCAATTCAGCCCCCAGCAGCATGGTGGTCCTACCATAGTAAAGGAAAACTCAATTCCTATCTTCACTTATGGTTATGGCTACAATATTGAAGAATCAAAAGAAAAACAAGAAATGCGGGGCGCCTGGGTGGCGCAGTCGGTTAAGCGTCCGACTTCAGCCAGGTCACGATCTCGCGGTCCGGGAGTTCGAGCCCCGCGTCGGGCTCTGGGCTGATGGCTCAGAGCCTGGAGCCTGCTTCAGATTCTATGTCTCCCTCTCTCTCTGCCCCTCCCCCGTTCATGCTCTGTCTCTCTCTGTCCCAAAAATAAATAAACGTTAAAAAAAAAAAAAAAATTTAAAAAAAAAATAAAAAAAAAAATAAAAAAAAAAAAAAAAAACAAGAAATGCTTCATGTTATCTCTTGTCAAATTTTTCTTTTCAATCAGAAGAGCCTTAGGTGAAGATTAAACTTTAGGAATGAAAGCAATCCATCTTATAATATAGAAGTATAATTTCTAGGACATTAATTTTTACTTATGTTTCAAACAGTTTAATTACCTCTGCTTCTACATCCACATTTTGCTTCAAAAGTAACTTCAAAATGTCAACATGTCCATTCTGACTAGCAGCTTGCATAGCTGTGTGACCAGCACATTGTCCATTTACCTATACAAAAAAGAAAGGATGAAGGAATGTCACCAAGAGCCAATATATAATGTAGGTTTAAATCTAGCACATTGTAGGATTCTTTGAAAATAATTTAGGTTGGTTTTCCATATATCCTAGCATAGACCACCAGAAACTCTTCTGTAATTTAGAAGTGAGGCAGGCATTTTTTTGTTTGTTTGTTTTAAAGGTTAAAGTTCCACTGTTCAAAGAGCTATGAAAGAACTATTTTAGCCAATCTGAAAAGTTAAAAAAAGAAAGGGAGGGAGAAATGTCGTTTTAGTTTTGTATATTCACTTCTATTTGAATTAAAAAGCTCAGAGTATGTTTCAATGAAAAAAAAAACAATGAGGTGAATAAAAACTTTCAGAAAAGATGGCCTACTATATAAATAAATTCAATTTGACAAAGATACTGAATACTAACTGTAAGCAAACTATCATGAGGAATACATAAATGAATTAGCAAGGTAGCCATATACAACTATTATATTATAAAGCAATAATTTCCAATCTTTTCTTCACTTCAGATGTTGAATAAATGCATAATTTCCCAATGACATACCCAAGGCTAAGTACAATTCCTTAATCCCACCCCATCCGCTCCCATCCATAAAACCATAAAAGATGGTTAAAAATGGTAGCCTGGTCACACGTTTATATCACATTTCTCCTCAGACTACACTAAAAAGACAGTAAAATAATTAAAAACACAAAAAGACATAAAGACAAAGAGAAAGGAAGAGCTAACATCAGAAAACAATAAAAAGCAACACGTTTTTGAAAGAGAGAAAGCAGACAGAAGTTCTGACTTTACAGACAAAAGAAACACAAAACCTAGGAACTTCAGACAAAGTCAAAGCCTGCAAAAACAAGCACATCACAGGGCTAAGAAGAAAAACCCCAGGCAGATGTCTGATGTGCAATGGCCACACTCCAGACCCTCTCCTCAAACTCAATGACAGAGCATTAGTTGCCATGCAAATAGACCCTAGACAGAAAAATGGTTTCTTCCCTTAAACAACTGAATAGCCATGAAGAACAGACCTCTACATGATAGCATTTAGAGACCCCAAAAGCTCCACATGCATAATCACCATAATGCAAAGTCAGTCACTAAGTTCTATCCAAGCGAAGAGAGCACCAAGTAGCTTAATGTCTTATTCAGAGATGAATGAACAAGCAAAGATCAGAGATTTGAGCAAGACCTCAAATTAAAAAAAATAACTTAAAAAAACACATCTTTCTCCTATGTCATCATCTCTCAGAAGATGAAATGAATACATACCTGACATAACTAAGTGTCTTGGAAGATTAGTCAATTAGAAGTTTGGAAAAGAATTAACTATAACAATACAGATTACAAACAAATGAAAAAAACTTTATGTGTGAAGTTAAGAGGGACTGACTGGGAAAAACTACAAGTGAACTTTCTGGAATAAAGGAAAAGTCCTAGATCTTATTAGGGGTGTGAATTACATGGATGTTTGCATTTGTCAAAACTTTTCCATGTATTTCACTATATGTAAATTACACCTCAATTTTTTAAATAAAAAAAAATTATGAACATCAAGGAAAGCAAACAATTATATAGGAAAATACAATCTAGAATCAGTCACAGCTCAGATATGAATGTCATTTAAATAATAACATGCACAGTCGATTTTAATCTTAACAAAGTTACAATACAACCTAACCACATAAAGAAACTGGGAGGAGCATGTATGTGTGTGAAGGGAATGGGCTGGAAAGAAAGCTGAAACCTCATTTTCACAGTGAAGTATTGAAAGATAACTCCCCAAACATAAAAATCAAGAAAAAACAATAGATGTTACTGGAAGATATGGAGGCAAAATATATGAAGAAAATCAGCTGAAAGACGTGAAAACATCTGCCCCTAAAGGATGGGAAAACAGAGTTGAGAAGGAAATGATTTTTGTAACAAACCCTGTAGAACTATTTTTTCCCTTTAAATTTTTAGAATGTATATTGTTTTTAAAAAAAAAAAACTAAATTAGTAATTAAATGAAGAAAAAATTAAGTATAACAAAATATAAATCTGCTTGGCTGAATATAAAAAAAATCTATCAAACACAAAAATCATTTGATACTTTAAACTTTGATAATTTACATAATTTTGATAATTTAAATAAATTATTTGTGATATCTGACAATAAAGAAATCACTGTGCTGGGGCGCCTGGGTGGCTCAATCAGTTGAGCATTCAACTTCGGCTCAGGTCATCATTTCGCAGTTCCTGAGTTCAAGCCCTGCATCAGGCTCTGTGCTGGTGGTGTGGAGCCTGCTTGGGATTCTCTCTTTCCCTCTCTCTGCCCCTTCCCCACTTGCGCGTGCACGGCACACGCGCTCTCTCTAGCTCTCTCTCTTTCTCTAAATAAACTTAAAAAAAAAAAGGAATCACTGTGTTGTGCTGCTGCAACTGACATCTCCCTAATAAACATGAAATGCCACATGAGCTCCTGGGAATATGATGTTTATATCTTACAATTATAGATCAGATCTTCAAACTGTCTAGCATACTTAAATACAAAGGCAACAAACAGTGTCACAGAACAGTGACAATGACTCAAAGTGCCACTCCAACCACAATCTGGGCCAACATTGAACACTGTATTGGTGCTGACATGGGAGCAATGGCAAAGCCAATGAATGACTAAACTAGAGCCAAAATGGCCCACTTAAAATATGGTTTATGTGAATGGTAAAATATAATAAACTACTAAGATTTACAAAATGTATGACCTCTACTTCATCTGCATTCTAAACTGTAAGTCAATTCTCACAGGAAAAAAGTTTAAATGTTTTGAAAAGAGGGATAGAAAACTGCTTATAAAATTTACTACAATATATTTTAAAAACATGGTAAGATGACATCTCCATGAGAAGAATTCACTGAATTTCCCAAAAGGACACTAACCACTTAAAAACCTAAATGTAAAAATTATCAATTATAGTGGCGCCTGGATGGCTCAGTCGTTTAAGGGTCCGACTTCAGCTCAGGTCATGATCTCATGGTTTGTTGAGTTCAAGCCCCACATCAGGCTCTGTGCTGACAGCTCAGAGCCTGGAGCCTGTTTCAGATTCTGTGTCTCCCTCTCTCTCTGCCCGTCCCCTGCTCCTGCTCTGTCTTTCTCTATCTCTCAAAAATAAATAAATGTTAAAAAAAAAATTTTTTTTAATTATCAATCATAAATTTAGGAGGTCACAATGTTAAAATAAGAAAATGTCAAGATCTTTTAGAAAAGTACACTGAAGAATGATGTCCAGTGTCTTTAAAATACCTCAGAGAAAAAAGGAAGAAGGAATAGATGAAGCGCAGTTGGAAATTAATTGGACTTAAGTGAAATTACTGAACTCTAATGTTCATTATACTATTCTATTTTTGTGTATGCTTCAAATAATTTTTAAAATGCTCACATCCACATCTGGTCTTTTTAGCAAATCTTCCACTTTAGCAACATCTCCATTGGCAGCAGCCTTAACTAATTCTTCATTGAGGTCACCAGATTCTTGGGTTTCAAATAATTTCTTCAAGAGTTGGGAGAGTCTTTCTGTAAAGCATCAAATAAAGCTGCTAACATAGGAGGATCTCAAACCTTAACTACTAACAGACAAGCATTACCCATACATCTAGAACACATACTTTTCCTTTTTTAATATTTCTATCATCAGTGTTATTTTTGTACGCTACTACAGATAGTACCCAGGCAAGTTATAATTACTACCATAGAAAGCTGCATTAAATTCCAACCCATAAGTATTCCCAGCTTTCTCCAATTCATGTATTTCAAGTTATAACTTCAGAAAAAGTAGAGAGTTAGAGACAAGTAACAATTCAAGATTTAGAAGCCATACCAAAGATAATCACAAATAAAAACACTACAATGGGAGTATGATAACAATACAAACTTTCTTTCAGGTTTTAAGCATATCACATCAATTCTCAGATTTCAATGCTACAGACCTTAGAAAAAATCAACAAATGAATGATTATGATTCAGAAGCAACGTACTCTCTATAATATTTGGGGAAACATTTTAGAGACAAACCAATTTTCAGTTGAAAATGGTCATCTAAGTGCCAACAACATACATATTGGTATTGACTAACAAAAAAGAACTAGGGGCATATTTATATAGACTCATTGTCATAAGATATTTTTTCTAAATAGCATTAATCAGTAGAGACATTACCCAGTACCATCCCTTAATTCTTAGATCTACTTAGTAGAAAGCAAAGAAATCACCAAGTGGACCACCACCAAGTACACATGATTTGAGTAGGATATTAACCATCCCTCGCTCTTTCAATTTGTAGTAGTCAGTTGGCTGTAATGCCACCTAACCAAAAGGTAAAAATAACACCACCTAATTTAAACTTTAAGTACACTAGCAAATTACAACAGGAAAGAAAAGACAGCAGTAGAGGAAGTAGAAAGCAGTACAAAATAAAACTGGAGGTCGCCCAATGTTTTCCTTTACTTTCTTATAATTTATAGTTATGGTTCTATCTTCTTTTCTGAATGCTAATACACAGTAATTTGTTTTAAAATGAATTGAGGTTATGTATATAAAGCTGGAGCACAGGAAGGAAAGACTTTGGGCATGAGTCTACCTGAGCATCCAGCTTATTCACGTTTCAAAATGGTTTTCTACTTATTGTGGCATGTATAATAACTCTTATTAAACAGTAAGACATAAATATGGCCGATATGTAAAAATATCCAGGAAGAAAGCCATCTGCTAGCAATAACATTGAAAATAAAAAGAGAATAAAACAGTCTAAGAAAGTGATAAGTTCTGACTAAAGGGTACAATATTGAATTAACCCTTGATATAATATCCAAGAAAAAGCACCTACTTATGGAAATTTTCCAGGGCATACCTCAGCCAGAACAAAAACTGTTCACCATATGGAAAAAAACAAAACAAAACAAAACAAAAAACACCTGTAGTGAAAATGCAGAAGTTAGTTGACATTCAAGTGAGGTTATCTATGACATTATCTGTACATGAGAACTGAGGAATTAGCAAAGGTTCTAATGTAAACCATATTACTTTTAAAGAAACACGATACAAACATACCACCAGATGCATTGCTAATGGCTGATCCAGCAGATGCCACCTTGGAAACTGCTGCTGGATTGTATGTCCAAGATGTTCCACAAACTTCCACCTTTAAATCACTGTCTGAATAAATCTGCTGTACTCGGCCAACTTTACCTAAAGTCTTAAAAAAAAAAAAAAATTTAGTTCATGTTGTCAAGTCTAAAGTACGTACCGTAAAAATAGATCACCAGTTCTTACACGTTTAAAGTATTAATTTTTCTTTTTTACTAAAGAAAAAACATTTAAAGGACAATCATTTTCAAATGGGTTATTTACAAACTTTAAAGAGCATCCCTAAAAAACATTTTAATAAACAGGGCATCTGGGTGGCTCAGTCAGTTTAGTGTCCGACTTTGGCTCAGGTCATGATCTCATGGTTAGTGAGTTGGAGCCCTGCATGGGGATCACTGTTATCTGTGCCGAGCCTGCTTCGGATCCTCTGTCCCCCTCTCACTCTGCCCCTCCCCTCCTCACACTCACTCTGTCTCTCACTCTCAAAAATAAACATTAAAAAAAAATTTTAATAAACAAAACTACTATACTTCCACAAGAATATAAAAACAAGGGGGTCTGAGTGGCTGACTCAGTTGAGCATCCAATGCTTGATTTCAGCTCACATCATGATCTCATGGTCATGGGATCAAGCCCAGCACTGGCTCCATGCTGACAGTTCAGAGCCTGTTTGGGATTCTCTCCCTCTTCTCTGCCCCTCCACCGCTCGTGCATGCACACGCTCTCTCTCTCTCTCTCAAAATAAACTTAAAAAAAAAAAAGAATATAAAATCAAAAATATCATGACAGTCTATCATTTATAAAAGTTCACAAAATTTTGCTTTTTGATATTCAACCTTTTAATCCCATAATCTTATGTTACATCTTGAGAATTTGTAAATTAAATAGTCTAAAATCCATCATTAATGTAGCCTAAAAAAATAAAACCTGATTTCTAAAACAAATTACTTACACCAAAATGGGAATCAGTACTGATTCCAAGACAGAAGTAGGTAGAAATAACATGCTTATTAAATATACAGGGAAAGGGGCATTTGGGTTCAGAACACAATCAGCGGCAACTCTTACCATGTGGCAGATAGTATTCTAAGAGCTTTATACATATTGACTTACCTAATACATAAAATCCTGAAAATTAAGTACTATTAGCTCCATTTCAAACTCCAGTCCAAAACCCATTCTCTTCAACACAAGAGAATAGCAAATTACAATACTAGAAAATTAGTTTAGAATATTGACAATATCTGACTACTTCCTAACACAGAGTAAACTGCCCTTGATTGAGTGCTTTATTTTTTGATCTCTCCACAGCATTGGACCCTAACTTCTTGAAACTATTCCTTTGATTTCTGAATGACAGTCTAACCTTTCTGCCTATTCCTTCTCTTTCTTCACTCACTGGCTCCTTGTCCATTTTCAGATCCCTAAATCTATTCATTCTTCCCCAAATTTTATTCCTTAGTTTTTTACTCTTCCTCCTTAAAAATGTAATCTACTCTGACAACTATCACCTTATTTCCAAAGACTCCAAAATATAATTCTATAGCCCCATTTATTCCTCTCTCTGCCCTCCAACACACACCAATTTTAACTTCTCATTACACATTTCCTCTTGGAATTTTCCATCCTCTCAAACTCTATGAGGCTGCATTCCTTGTTTTCCCCCCTTAACCGCTTATTATAGAAAGTCTCAAACATACATAAGAAGACAATAGTATATTGAATCCCTGTATACCCATCAACTCTTAACAATTTTCAGCTCATGGCCAATCTTATTCTCCCCTACCTATTGTTACTCCCTGTACTATTCATCACATAAACTTAAAAAAAAAACAAACCTGATACTACTACCAACCCTCCCAAAATTATCAACTCTGTAATATCATAAAATACCAGTGTTCAAATTTCCAATTGCTTCATAAATGATAAAATTCTTCAGTATGCTTAAATCAAGTTCCAATAAAGTCCAAAATAAAGTCCAATAAAGTCAGTATGCTTAAATCAAGTTCCAATAAAGTCCAAAAATATATGTATACATATATTTTTCTTTGCCAATTATTTGTTGAACAAACAGGGTCAACTGTCCTATAAAGTTTCTTACAATCTGAATTTTGCTAATTGATATAATTTAATAAATTCATCTTTCTCTGTATTTAATAAGAAACACTTCAAATTGGCTGCTAGATCCTTTTAACATGACCTAGAAATCTTTGATAGCTTCCTTGCTACCTGGTATGAGACTCATCTTGTTCACTTCCAAAGAGCTAGAATTAGCCATTTCTCCAAAGACTGGTTTCTATACAGAGGGAAAGGCTATTTCAAGACTGTAATCTGGGGGCACCTGGGTGGCTAAGTCGGTTAAGCGTCTGACGTCAGCTCAGGTCACGATCTCGCGGTCCATGAGTTCGAGCCCCGCGTCGGGCTCTGGGCTGATGGCTCAGAGCCTGGAGCCTGCTTCTGATTCTGTGTCTCCCTCTCTCTCTGTCCCTCCCCCATTCATGCTCTGTCTCTCTCTGTCTCAAAAATAAATAAACGTTAAAAAAAAAAATTAAAAAAAAAAAGACTGTAATCTGGGCACTAAGGTTGGTATTGTTATTAGAATGGTTACTGTTTCTAGGTCTTTTCATGGACAAAGCTAGGAAATAGTGGGGGGGAAGGGGAGGAGATGTTTTGTTTTAATGATAAAATAAATCATAAGTTCAAACATTCTTCCAATTCAAATTCAAGACTACAGGGTTTTTACTTAGCCTCTTCTATGTTACATTCATATCTCCTTTTCCCACTCTGATCATTCTGGTTCTCAAAGTCACTGGGGATAACAGAATTAAAATTATCATATAACTACTCATTTGTTTTGTTTTTTTGTCACATCACACATAAAACAATCTCAGGATAATAATATTAGCACTACCACAGACAACAAGATCAATGCAAATTGTTAAAAATCCCTTTTTATAGGCAGTTCTTTAGTGTATATTCTTCCTAAAAAGATATAAAGACAAACAACTGTGTTAAAAATCACCTGTACTTTTCTCTGTACAGTTATGACAACAGGAAACACATTTAGGTTCATTTATTTCATTTTATTTTCTACTTTCAGGAACTTCCTTTTTGAATTTAATTTTGCTTAATAATTGTATAAAAGATATATGTGGTTTTAAATCAAATCTATAAAACAAGATATATTCAAAGATGTCTCCTATCTACCTTTCTCCCTACACCATATTCCTTTTTTTAGATATGAAACATGTTTTTTTAACTTCACGGTTAATCCCTCCATTGTTTGCTTTTTGTCACATGAACTCTGCATTGTCCTAATTAGTTATACTTACAATAATACTAGTATTTTATACATATATATATATATATATATATATATATAAAACCTTATTCCCTCTTCAAAAAAAAAAAAAAAAGAGAGACAGAGTGAGTCAATTGGTTCCCTAGTATGTACAACATTGAAATTAGTCATTCATGTTCTTACCCTTACCTTCTTTCTCCCTAATATTTTGGTTTAGAAAGACAAATATATGATTTCATTCATATATGTAATTTAAGAAACACAACAGATGAACATAGGGAAAAGGAAGGAAAAATAAGATAAAAACACAGAGGGAGGCAAACCATAATAGATTCTAAAATACAGAGAACTGAGGGGTACCAGAGGGGAGATGGGGGAAGGGGGATGGGCTAAATGGGTGATGGGCATTAAGGAGGGCACTTGTTGGGAGGCGCCTGGGTGGCCCAATCAGTTAGGCGTCCGATTTCAGCTCAGGTCATGATCTCATGGTTTGTGAGTTCTAGCCCCACATCGGGCTCTGTGCTAACAGCTCAAAGCCTGGAGTCTGCTTCAAATTCTGTTTCCCTCTCTCTCTGCCCCTCCCCCACTCATGCTCTCTCTCTCTCTCTCTCTCTCTCTCTCTCTCAAAAATAAAAACATTAAAAAAAAAAAATTTAAAGGGGCATTAAGGAATCTACTCCTGAAATCATTGCTTCACTATATACTAATTTGGATGTAAATTATAAAAAATAAAAAATAGAGTTAAATTATTAAAAAAAAAAAAAAGAAAAAAAAAGGAAGGCACTTGTTGGGATGAGCACTGGGTGTTATTTGCAAGTGATGAATCACTGGGTTCTATTCCTGAAACCAAGATGATACGGTATGTTAACTAACTTAAATTTAAATTTAAAAAAAAATATATATATATATAGGTTTAAAATAATAGTATTTAGTTCCACATAATAACTAAAAGGCAATCGAGCAGCTTGCTAAACTTTCCATATATGCTCTCTCCATTCCCACCCCATTTTTTGAGTTATACTCTATAAAGTTACATTTTATCTGAGTTGTTAGAGCATAAAACCATTATACAGACTCTACCTCTTCCTTTAACCATCATTTAATCTTAGTTCAACAAATAAATACATATTTAATGATCACTATCAGCTTTCAGTTGATATCTCTCATGTCGGTTGTCTGAAACATTTTTCAGGAGATTAATCAGAAAAAGCTAATGGGAACAAGATTCTATAAATTCTTACATGTTCATAGCAACTTGTAGCTTTTATACTTGAAAGTCAGTTGGTTATATATAAAACTCTTAGCTTACATTTTTGTTCCTTGAGTATCTTAAAAAATGTTATTTCGCTGAGATCACAAAGCAGAGATCAGTTTTTTTCCTTAACAATAATCTGATTTTCTTTTCTTTGTAAGTAAAACCTGACCTTTTTCCCTAGATACCCAAAGAATTGTTTTCTTTTCTTGAAGATTCAATTATTTACCAGAAAATGGCTCAGTGTTTGGTGTTCTCAGTTTTCCCAGCTATACAATGTATCCTTTTAACATTTAGCTTTAAAGTTTTTAATTCAGGGGCATTTTTCCTGGAATTACAAATTTTAGTAGCTTTATAGTCCACTGCTTTGTCTTTTGTTTTTCCTTTTTTGCAAGGACTCCTAATACACATATATTAGGTAATCTATATTTGTCACTTTCCCTGAAATACTTTTTACCTTTTTTATTTAAAAAATTTTCTTCCTTTTACCTTGTTTCTCTTAAAGGCATTATGTTATATTTATTTGATGTGTTGCATCAAGCTTACTCCTCATTTCTGAAATTATCTTTCCTTTTCAATTCTTTCCTAAGTTCTATCACCTCATTTCTAATTATGATCCATTTCAGAGTGCCTGGGTGGCTCAGTCAGTTCAGTGTCTGACTCTTGATTTCAGTTCAGATCATGATCTATGGTTCATGGGATCTAGCCCCGCCTCGGGCTATGTATGGGGATTTGATTATGATCGCTTCAAACTTTTATCCTTCCTCTGTCCCTACTGTCTCTATCCTACTCAATTTAGTTTCTATTCCCAGCACCTTCTCCTTAATGGAGGGCTCTGCCCAGAAAGGGAGCTGTGGCTGATTCATTCTGAGAGTTTACAGATTCAGGCTGCTCAAGCCCCTTCAAACTTTGGCATGGACCTATTACCCTCACCCCAAAATGAGGTCTGCAAATGCCCTCCCAGGTTTAGCTGTTGTTTCCACATTCATCTACTATACTAGCCAATGAATACTTGTTAGCTATATTGGAGCTCCCTTGTTCTTGGGTCCATCTGATTCCCATTAATTCTCTCTGCTGCCAGACAAACAGATATAGACCCAGTAGCTGTCAGTGTTTTCTCACTACTCATTCATATTTTAGGGTTCAATTGGCTACTCTGTCACCTGGTTTTAATATAGATGCTTGCGCCTTTTTTTTTTTTTTTGGTTATGCTAATCTAGTTGTTGACTATTTTTATCAAGACAATTTAGGAAAATTAAAATTCTACACCATCACCAGTGGAACCCAAGAATTCCCCTCTAGCTATAACCTACAGGTTTTGCTTATATAAAAGCTTACTATGGGAGATAGAGCACTTAGGCTTTGAAGTAAAACAGATTTGAGTTCAAACTTCAGTTCAGAAACTTAGCTCTGATTCCTCATCTTTAAAATAAAGATGCCATACAACCATCTGCTTATAATGCTCCTATGACAAAGTCTGTGTATGTGTTTGTGTGTGTACACATATCTGTGTGTGCACATGTGTGTGTGTGTATATATATATATGTATGTATATATATATATCATTTAGCACAGTGCTCAGAATAACTAGGCACACAAAAGACATACACTGCTATATATAAGCTGTCACTGCTAAGGGGAAAAACAAAAACATTTTGACTATAAAAAAATCTTGAATAATATATGTATCTCATATAAAACATGTCAAAAGATTCCATTTAACTAACATAGGCTTAAAGTACATCAATACATTTTTTAACCAACGTTACTATCAAAAGCAAACAAAAGGCACATGGGTGGGTCAGTCAGTTGGGCAGCTGACTCTTGATTTCAGCTCAGGTCATGATCTCACGGTTTTGAGATCCAGACCTGCACTGGGCTCCTCACTGAGCATGGAGCCTGCTTGAGATTCTCTGTTTCCCTCTCTCTCTCTCTGCCCGCCCCCCACTAGTGCACATGCATGTACACTCTGTCTAAAAATAAACTTTAATAAAAGCAAACAAAAGATCATATGGAACTTAATTTTTTGACACCAGAATTCTAAAATACAGCTCCTGCAACACAGACAACTATCACTTAGTCACTACCTACCTAAAACAATAAAAAAATGATGTCGGCAGCATCTGAAAACTATGAAATGTCTTGGAATGAAAACACCATAACAATAGATTTCTTTGTGTTTTGTTCACTACTAAATCTTTGAAGCCTAATAGGTACATTGTTTGTGCTAAAATATCTGCCAAGGAAGCAAGGCAGAAAGGAAGGATGGACTGATGGAAGGGCAGCACAACATGAAGGACAGGGAGGGGGTAATGGACAGGATGGGAGGAGGCAGAGGGCTAGACGAGATAGGAGATGGTGCTGGCCAGGACAGAGCACTAGACAATACAGGATAGGGGGATGAGACATGAAGAGAGATGGGAGGGGGGGTACACAGTAAAGGAAGGAAGCACTGAATGGGATGGGACTCGGGTGGAGTGTGGGGTGGCCAGGATAGGACAAATTTTGTGACTGGATGAGAAAGGAGTAGGGGTAGCAAAGTGGAGGGCTAAACACGAGGACACAGCAAAGTGGAAGGAAATGGGATATAGGGCAAGAAAGTATGGGGGGCAGCAGAACAGAACGGGTAGTAGTACAGAAGGAAGGGACAGAAGGTAAGAGCGAGGGACAGATGGAGAAAGAGGATGGATGCAAAAAGGGCAGAACAAACAAATTTTTCTGTTATTCCTGAACATTTGGTGAAAAATGTGTCGAATGAATAAGTTAAAAATTACACCATAACTCTTTGGGAGCAAAGGCAGCTCAGAAGGCACACATTCAGAGTTGCTCTTTCATACTCTAAGTTTTAGAGAGGCAGGCCCCCAACTAAGGCAAGCAGTGGTGGTCCAGCACTGCTAGCAACTGGATGAGCATCTCTCTCTCATTCTGGGATTAAGTATCAGGGAAGTCCCTGTTACCTTCCACCTACATTACATTCTCCAGTAACAGCTCTTTAAAACACTACTAACTGTAGCCCTACATGGACCTTCCTGGGCTAATTTAACTGGAACAAATTAGACAATAAAAGACATAAGTATGCCTAGCAGCCAATGAAAACAGAGAGAGGCACAGAGTGCAACTGAGGGAGGGACAGAGAGAGGGAGACACAGAATCTGAAGCAGGCTCCAGGCTCTGAGCTGTCAGCACAAAGCCCAATTTGGGGCTCAAACCCATGAACCTCAAAATCATGACCTCAGCTAAAGTTGGACGCTTAAACTGACTGAGCCACCCAGGTGCCCCCAAGTACAATTCTTGAAGAATTATGCTAATTTAGTTTCCAAACTTCAAATATTTTTTAAATCTACACACATATAATGTAATTCCTAGTCTAAAACTGTTTCATTATTCCTAGTCTGAAACTATTTTAGATATACTTACTGGGAGCATAGCTTCAGCCCATTCTCCATGTCCTCTCTGTAGAAGTTTGATTCTTTCCAGATCATAACAAACTTGTACAAGATCACCCACTTGAAACTGTGAGGTACCTCCTTCTGCACCTTGAGCAGCATCCCCACTTCGGACAATGTTTGCTTTAGTGAGAACGGCAGGATTGAAGGTCCACCTAAAAATCAAAGCCAAAACTCAAAATAGGTAACTTTACTTAATTTTAACACAACATTCTTAAACATTGCAGGGCAAAAAAATTTTCTAACACATGAGCACAGTAAAGCAATCCTTTGCAATTATATCCTGAACAATTTATTTTCCCTTTTATAATTACACATATTTAAGGAAAGACTTACCTGTAATCTCACACCCTAATACGATCCTTCTGTCTAGTTTCCCCTTACGTTTTAAAAATTGTTATAAAATACACTACTGTTAAATATTAAAACCTTTCAGAAACATATAAAGTGAAAGTGAAATTTCCATTTCACACAAACACACCTGGATCCCCATCCCCTATCCCATCCCCAAACCACTGTAAATACTCACTGTGGTGTCAACTATATACTTCAATTAAAAAAATCTAATGAAACTGGGACACAAACACTCCATTGTGTATCCCTGTGATCTTCTATTAGTGCACTGATACTTCTAACATACAGAGTTGCTTCCTTTTTCATAAACAGATTTTATATATTTTATATTTATATGTATGTATATATACATATATACACATATACACATATATACATATATATAAATAAAATTCTGGGACTTCTTTTTTCTCAGAGAATGTACTTTGGAAGATTTATTTTCAATGTCACAGAAATAGACCTACTTATTTCAATTCAGTGGCTACAGCAGTCCATTACATGGTTATACATTAATGCATTTAACCATTCTCCTACTATCTTTTAAAGTATTTCCAAATTTTCACTATTACAAACAATACTATAAAGAACATCATCGTATGTACATCTTTGTGCAAACAGGGTCAGTATTTCATTAGTGATTCTTAAAAAGCCACCTAATCACCATATGTATTTGTTTACAATTCCGACAGAGCCAAATTGGCTCTAGAGAGTGTACTATTTCTCCATACCATTAATAATCTCATGGATAAAAACAATATCTAGTTTTAATTTGTCATACATGGGTATTTCACATGACTGCAATCACTGCTACATATTCTTCTCTGCTACACATAAGCATTTTTCTTTTTTTTTTTCTTTTTTTTTTAAAGTTTATTTTGTTTTGAGAGAGAGACAGAGTGCAATCGGGAGAGGGGCAGAGAGAGGAGACAACACAGAATCCGAAGTAAGCTCCAGGTTCTGAGCTGTCAGCACAGAGCCCAACGTGGGGCTCGAAGTCACAAACCATGAGTTCATGACCTGTGTCAAAGTTGGACACTTTAACCAACTGAGCCACCCAGCCGCCCCCATTAAGCATTTTTCAATGCTGTTACCATTTCTGTTCCCCCAGTCCTATATGTCACTCCAAAGAAAAAAGGTTCCCTGAATAAGCTTTTACAATATGGCACTATTATATCCTCCTCTATTTAATTTAAATGAGAGGTCTTAACATATAAAAACCTGTTACTAACTTCCTGTAACCATGGAAATAAATTCTTCTTTCTAAAGCAACCACAAAGAGAAAGAAGTGTCTCTGACCAGTTAAGAATAAAAATCAGATATGCAAAGATTTCTTTCTAGGGGTGCCTGGGTGGCTCAGTCAGTTAAGCATCCGACTTCGGCTCAGGTCATGATCTTGCAGTGAGTTCGAGCCCCATGTCAAGCTCTGCACTGACAGCTCAGAGCATGGAGTCTGCTTCGGATTCTGTATCTCCCTGTCTCTCTCTGCCCTTCCCCTACTCACATTCTATCTCTCTCTCAAGAATAAAGATTTTTTAAAAAATAGTTTTTTAAGATTTCTTTCTAGCCTTACAATCAGTGCTTTTTTACCTTGCTCCCAATATTCCAAAATTTATTTGACCTATTACAGTGCTTGAAACACAGCAGTACTTACTCGAGTTGTTCCCTCTGCCTACAGTGCCTCCCTCCCTGGTGAAAACTGAGTCCATCTTTTAAGTTTACTCCAAAGGTAATTTTTTCTCTGAAGTTTTCTCTGATTTGCCTACCTGAAATGACCACTCTTCTTTTGTACCTTCAGAATACCCTGAATACTCACCTATCGCAATTACATTTTAATGCAGTTATTTCTGGTTTTATCCATCCAAACTAAAAAGGAAACCCATGCAAAGCAAGGGACCATGTCTTAATTGTCTTTGAAATCCCAGTGCTAATCACAGGGCTAATACAGGATAAGTACTTAATAAATCCTTGTTAAAAAAACAGAACAGAAAAAAAGGTTACTTTCTAGAATTCATATTATGTTACTGTTAACACTACTGCCCAAGTTCTGACCAAGAAAGAATTTGGCAAGTAATAATGCCAATTTAGCTTAACATTTCCAAACAACAAACAAGATAACACAAAATGTTAGTAAAAAGTAACACTAAATGTCAGTATGTACTAAACTGAAGATTTTCTCCTCTTTTTATTAAGAGCTTTGAGATAAAATTCACATTCCATATAGTTCCCTCATTTCAAGTGTTTAATTGGGTGGCTTTAGTACATTTACAGCCTTGTACCACCAAGCACTATCTAATTTCATTTTCATCACCATAGAAAAATACTCCATGACAAGTAGCAGTCAATCCACGTTCACCCCTCTCCCTGGTCCTCAATAATTAGTAAGATACTACATATTTGGTTATTCTGCATATTTTACAGAAATCACATAATACGTGACCTTTTGTGACTGGCTTCTTTCCAGCATAACATTTTCAAGATTTATCTATTTGCAGCATATGTCAGTATTCTGTTCTCCATTCCTTTTTATGGCTGAATAAGATTCCACTGTATGGATACATCATATTTTGTTTATCCATTCATCAGATGATAGACATTTGGGATGTTTCAAATTTTGGCTGTTATTAAGAATGCATCCACAAACATTCATGTACAGGTTTTCTTGTGGACACACTTTCAATTCTCTTTTTTTTTTTAATTTTTTTAACGTTTATTAATTTTTGAGAGACAGAGAGACACAGACCATGAGTGGGGAAGGGGCAGAGAGAGAGGGAGACACAGAATCCGAAACAGGATCAAGGCTCCGAGCTGTCAGCACAGAGCCCGACGCAGGGCTCAAGCCCATGAACTGCGAGATCATGACCTGAGCCGAAGTCAGATGCTCAACCGATTGAGCCACCCAGGCGCCCCTCAATTCTCTTGAGTGTAAACCTAAGAGTGGACCAGCTGAGTCATATGCTAACTATATTTTCAAAGCATCAAGACCAGTTCACATTCCTATTATCAGTGTACGAGGCTTTGGTTCTAATTTCTCCACACCCTCACCAACACTTGTAATTATATACTATTTTATTCTAGTATGTGATTTTGAATTACATTTCCCTACATTTACATTCCTCATTGTGATTCTGAATTACATTTCCCTACTAACTAATTGCTAATAATGTTAAGCATCTTTCCGTAGGTATTAACTCCTAACTTCTACTGTGACTGTATTTGGAGACAGAGCCTTTAAGGAAATAACTAAAATTAAATGAGGTCAGAAAGGTGGGATGCTAATCCACCAAGACTGATGTCTTCATAAGAAAAGGAACAGATTGAGGAGATGTCATTCTCTGAGCATGCACAGAGAAAAGGCCATGGGAGAACATAGTGAGAAGGCAACCAACTATAAGCCAGGAAGTGGTCTCAACAGAAACCAACCCTAATGGAAACTTGAACTTGGACTTCCAGCCTCCAGAGCTGTAAGAAAATGAATTTCTGTTGTTTAAAAATCCTTTGTCCAGGGGCGCCTGGGTGGCGCAGTCGGTTAAGCGTCCGACTTCAGCCAGGTCACGATCTCGCGGTCCGTGAGTTCGAGCCCCGCGTCGGGCTCTGGGCTGATGGCTCAGAGCCTGGAGCCTGTTTCCGATTCTGTGTCTCCCTCTCTCTCTGCCCCTCCCCCGTTCATGCTCTGTCTCTCTCTGTCCCAAAAATAAATAAACGTTGAAAAAAAATAAAAATCCTTTGTCCATATTTTAAATGGGTTAGTTGTCTTTTGTTGTTGAATTATAAGAGTTCTTTATATATTCTAGATACAAGTCCCAAGTCTGGCATATGATTTGCAAATATTTTCTCCCACTCAAAGTTTCCTTCAAAACACAATTTTTTAATTTTGATGATGTCCAATTTATTCACTTTTTCTTTGGTCCTTCTGCCTTGGGGGTCGTATGTAAGAAACCACTATCTAATCCAAGGTCACACAGTCTTATATTTTAGGATTTAAAAGTACATTTCATCGGGGCACCTGGGTGGGTCAATGGTTAAGCACCCAACCTTGGCTCAGGTCATGATCTTGAAGTTCTTGAGTTCAAGCCCTGCAGCGGGCTCTGGGCTGACAGCTCAGAGCCTGGAGCCTGCTTTGGATTCTGTGTCTCCCTCTCTCTCTGCCCCTCCCCCACTTGTGCACACTCACTCTTGCTCTCTCTCAAAAATAAACAAACATTAAAAATGCATTTCATCGGAGCGCCTGGGTGGCTCAGTCGGTTAAGCGTCCGACGTCAGCTCAGGTCATGATCTCGTGGTCCGTGAGTTTGAGCCCCGCACCGAGCTCTGTGCTGACAGCTCAGAGCCTGGAGCCTGTTTCAGATTCTGTGTCTCCCTCTCTCTGACCCTCCCCCGTTCATGCTCTGTCTCTCTCTGTCTCAAAAATAAATAAATGTTAAAAAAAAAAATACATTTCATTGGGGCACCTGGTTGGCTCAGTCAGTTAAGCATCCAACTCTTAATTTTGGCTCAGGTCATGACCTCATAATCGTGAGACCAAGCCCCACACTGGGTTCCGCACTGGGTGTGGAGCCTGCTTAAGATTTTCCCTCCCTCCCTCCCTCTCTCTCTCATTCCTGCCCCTCACCACTCACACTCTCTCTCAAAAAATTAAAAGGAAATAAAAAGTATATTTTCATAGGGTTATATCTACTATAGATAGTGATTCCGCCAATGAACTGGGAAAAGTAAACTGAAAACCTTTGGGAGTGGATTCACCATTACAGATGTCATTGAGAACATTTGTGATTCATGGGAAAAGGTCAAAATATCAACTACTGTTGATCCTGTATATCCTGTATATCCTGTATATCCAACTACAGGAGTTTGGACGAAGTTGATTTGAATGTTTATGGATGACCCTGAGGGGTTCAAGACTTCAGTGGAGGAAGTAACTGCAGATTACTAGAATTAGGAGTGGAGGGGCGCCTGGGTGGCTCGGTCGGTTAAGCGTCCGACTTCGGCTCAGGTCATGATCTCACGGTCCGTGAGTTCAAGCCCCGCATCGGGCTCTGTGCTGACAGCTCAGAGCCTGGAGCCTGCTTTGGATTCTGTGTCTCCCTCTCTCTGCCCCTCCCCTGTTCATGCTCTGTTTCTCTCTGTCTCAAAAATAAATAAACATTAAAAAAAATTAAAAAAAAAAAAAGAATTAGGAGTGGACTAGAATTAAGAGTGGAGACTGAAGATATAACTCAATTACCATAACCCCATACTAAAACTTTTGAACAGATGAGGAGTTGCTTCTTACGGATGAGCAAAGAAAGTGGTTTCTTGAGAAGGAATTAATTCCAGGCAAAGATAGGGTGAAGACTGTTGAAATGAAAACAAGGATTTAGAATATTGCATAAACTTGGTTGATAGAGCAGAGGTAGGATGTCAGAAGACTGACTCCAGTTCTGTTAAGAAGTTCTATTGTGAGTAAAATGCTATCCAACAGCACTGCATGCCACAGAGAAATCATTCATGAAAGCAAGAGTCAATCAATGCAGCAAACATCACTGTTGTCACCAGAAATTGCCACAGCCACCCCAACTTTCAACAACCACCACTCTGATCAGGCAGAAGCCATCAACATTAAGGTTGGCAGTAAAAAGTTTTCAACTCGCAAAGAGCTCAGATTATAGTTAGCATTTTTGGACAATATTTACAGTATAACTGCACATTTAATAGACTACAGTATTGTGTAAACATAATTTGTATACACAATGGGAAACAAAAACTTCATTTGACTCTCCTTATTACAGAGGTCTGGACCGAACCTGCAATATCTCCAAGGTATGCCTATATATATTGTCAGCATCATTTACTGAAAAGACTATTCTTTCCCCACTGAACTGTATTGGATCCTTGTCAAAAATTAAATGACTTTAAATGCAAGGGCTTATTCTCAGACTCTCAGTTCTGTTCCATTGATCTATATGTCCATCTTATGTCAATAATAGGCTGTCTTGATTACTATACCTTTATCATAAATTTTGAAATTAGGAAGTGTGAGTCCTCCAATTTTGTTTTTCTTTTTAAAATTGCTTTGGCTATTCTGGGTTACTTGAATTTCCATATGAACTATAGAAATAGATTGTCAATTTGTATAAAAAAGGTACTAGGGTTTTGATACAGATTGCATTCAATTTGTTGATTAGTTTGGGGAAAAACTGGCATCTGTTATAGGCTGAATTATGTCATCCAAAAAATATGTTGAACTCCTAATCCCCAATACCTCTGAATGGGACCATATTTAGAAACAGGGTCATTGCAGATTTAATCGAGTTAAAATGAAGTCATACTGGATTAGGGTGGGCCCTAAATCCAATGATTAGTGTCCTTATAAGAAGGTCATGTGAAATCAGCTTTGGTCATTTTCTCTGTAAAAGATTTTAGAATTATCATGAGCTCAATTAACTTACTTCTATGTTTCCTCAGGGTTCTTTCCTCATGGATGGTTAAGCTGCACCAAAATAAAATATTGGGCTGGAGGACTGATCATATGGCTCTCAGTCTCAAACAGTCGATTTGAATGCATTTAAAATAAAATGTGTACCTCCCCCCCAAAAAAGGAGGCCACGTGAAGACACAGGGACACACAGACTCACAGAGGAGAAGGCCATGTGAAGACAGAGGCAGAGAAATGGCATCTACAAGCCAAGGAACACCAAGGATTGCCAACAACCACCAGAAGTTAAGAGAAGCATAGAACAGATTCTCCCTCAGAGCCTACACAAGGAACCAATCTCCCTAACACCTTGATTTTGGACTTCTAGCTTTCCAAAACTGTGAAAGAATAAGGTGCCATGGTTTGAGTCACCCAGTTTGTGGTAATTTGTTATGGCAACACTAGGAAACTAATACACAATCTGAACAATATCAGATCTTCTGGTCCATAAATATGAGATGTCTTTCCATTTATTTAGGTCTTCCTTAATTTCCTTCAACAATGTTTTGTAGTCTTCAGTGTACAAGTCTTGCAATTTTTTTTTTTTTTAAGTAATCTATACATCCAACATGGGGCTCAAACTCATGACCCCGAGATCAAGAGCTGCATGCTCTACAAACTGAGCCAGGAAGGCTCCCCAAGTCTTGCACTTCTTGGGTTGAACTGATTCTTAGGTATTTTATTCTTTGTGATGCTACTATAAATGAAACTTTTCTTAATTTCATTTTCAAATTGCTCATTGCTAGTATACAAAAATACAATTGACTTTTCTACATTGATCTTGTATCTCTCAACTCTGCAGAACTCACTTATTAGTCCTAACAGTTTTCTGTGGATTCCTTAGGTTTTTCTATTCACAAGATCATGTCATCTATGAACAAAGACGGTTTAACTCCTTTTCTCTTACTTCTTCCTTTTATTTCTTTTTCTTGCCTAATTGCCCTGGCTAGACCCTCTAGAACAATGCTGAATAAAAGTGGGGAGGGCAGACATTTTTATTTTGTTCCTGATCTTAGGGGAAAAGCATTCAGTCTCTCACCAGTTCGGTATGATGTTAGCTGTGGGTTTATTTTATTCATTTTGTGTGTGTGTGTGTGTGTGTGTGTGTGTTTGTGTGTGTGTGTGTGTATGAGAGGGAGAGAGAGAGAAAGAAAGAGAAGAGAAAGAGAAAGAGAGAGAGGGAGAGAGAGAGAGAGCACACACAGGGAAGGAGAAAGAGAAGGAGAGAGACAGAATCCTAAGCAGGCTCTGCACTGTTGGTGTGGACCCCAATGCAGGGCTTGAACTCACCAAACACAAGATCATGACCTGAGCCAAAATCAAGAGCTGGATGCTTAGGGGCGCCTGGGTGGCTCAGTCGGTTAAGCATCTGACTTCGGCTCAGGTCATGATCTCACGGTCCCTGAGTTCGAGCCCCACGTCGGGCTCTGTGCTGACAGCTCAGAGCCTGGAGCCTGCTTCAGATTCTGTGTCTCCCTCTCTCTCTGACCCTCCCCCGTTCATGCTCTGTCTCTCTCTGTCTCAAAAATAAATAAACATTAAAAAAAAATTTTAGAATAAAAAAATAAAAAAAAGAAAGAGCTGGATGCTTAAATGACACCCTAGGCTGTGGGTTTTCATAGATGTCCTTTACCAGCAAAGAAGTTCCCTTCCGTTACTACTTTATTTAGTGTTTTTATCATGAAAGGGACTTGGATTTTGTCAAACGCTATTTCTGTACCTCCTGGTATGACCACGTGTATCCTTCAGATTTGAACACAATTAGAGCTAATTCTATACACTGGGAAACAACTTAATGTTAATTTTCTTCATCCTATATATAACCCCTCCCCTAAGGAACCTCAACAAGTTTGTTTCTTTATGCATATATCAGTAACAAAGCTTTGACAATTGTTCAATTTGACTACTGCTTTTTCTTTAAAATACTATAAACGGGTGCATGGGTGATTCAGTGGGTGGGTTGAGCATCCAACTCTTGATTTCAGCTCAGGCCATGATCCCAGGGTCATGGGAATGAGCCCCGTGTTAGGGTTCTTGGGATTCTCTCTCTCTCTCTCTCTCTCTCTCTCTCTCTCCGCCCCTCCCCTGCTCTTTCTCTCTTCCTCTGCCCTCTCCCCTGCTCATGCACATTCTCTCTCTGTAAAATAAAAAATAATTTTTTTTAAAAATAAAATAAAATACTATAAACGTGCCAGTAAATTGAATATACTTTAGCCCCTAAGAGCAAATAAATCAAAGGCTCCAAGAAACTCACAACCTAGATGTAAAATAAATAACTATTTTCATATATAACAGGAGACCTACACATATGAATAGCATGTACATATACCAGGGATTGTGGAATAAGAGAGGAGGTTCCCAAAACATATAAGCTCAGTATTTACAGGATGCAGGAGTTAATCCAGGCAAAGAGGCAGAAAAGGAGAAAAGGGTATTCTGCATGGAAGAAGTAGTATGTGCAAAGGTAGAGAGTGAAGAAATGCATGTAATTCTATGTTGCTAATAAGGACTGGTGTATTCACACGTCTGTGGCAAGAAAAAGCTATGGTACCAAGAGATGACTGGAGATATGGGCCAGAGTTCTAATTTTATTCTCATTCAGGGCAAACTGATATGGTCTATTATGAACAGAGAACTTTTTAGCTGTATTTGACCTAATACCAATACAATGTATTCTCCTCCTCCAGGAAAAAAAAAAAGTGCACAGAACATTGTATCATAAGCATATTCATATAAATTCACATACATACCACACACACATTTATCATTTGTTCCGCTCCACTTTACCAACATATTCTGGATTTTTAGCTGCTATCTTAAGAGCTAGCTTAAAGGAGTCTTTGATTATAGCACATTATTTGCTTTCTCTAAGGTTCTTTCTTCTATATACTAACTTTATTTGCCATTACTAAAAATCAAGAAATATCACCAACCTATTGCCACTTGGATACTGTACTACAATGTCATGATCTTCATCAATGCCACAAACAGTTCCAGTTGTAGTTAAAGTCTCAAACATGCCATCAGTCCATCCTCCATGACCGTGCTGCAAAGACTGTACAATTTCTAGGTCAAGATCTATATTCACCAGGTCACCAATCTGCAATCCACCAGGATTCCTGTTGCCATTCTGCTCACCTGTAATTGCAGAGGGAGTGGACAAAGGTAAAGGAAAACCCCTGCAATAGCATGCAACTGTATTATTTTTAAACAAGAGCAAGCTCTAGATATTTTAGTTTTAGTTACCCTCCAATTTTAAAATGTTTTGAGAATATATTGTAAGTATCAAATTCTGGAGCTAGGGAGCTTCAAAAATAAGAAGAAAAAAAACAATCAGACTCACAAATTGAAATAATGTGATGATTCATAACAACAACCGAACAATAACCCTATATCAAAGTACAAAGTTCTGGGTTTTTAAAATGTTCACTTTTCTGCCTGGATGACTTGTTGACTATTCCTGCAATAACTACAATTAGACAGTTATTGAGGTTAAGTAACAAACTACAGCCACCATAACCAGCTAGAGAATATGAAAGAGAATCTTAAAATTATTTTCTTCTCTGAAGTGCTTGGTACTATTTTTTACCAAATGGCCCTTTTGATTTTTTTTCCTAAAGAGCATCTTTAGATATTTAAAAGCCCATTCCCTATATTATTCTCAAAGCTAGGTCTGGGATAGGGGCACCTGGGTGGCTCAGTCAATTAAGTGTCTGACTCTTGATTTCAGCTCAGGTCATGATCTCACAATTTATGGGTTCCCACCCCGCACTGGGCTCCAAGCACTGACAGTGTGGAGCCTGCCTGGGAATCTGTCTCTCTCCCTCTCTCTGCCCCTCCCCTGCTCGCTCACTCTCAAAATAAATAAATTTTAAAATTAAAAAAAAAAAAAAAAAAGAAAAAAAAACCTAGCTCTGGGATAAAGGATTCATGATCATAAAACACTATGATGAGGGATCCAAAAAATATGTTGATTCTATACTTCTCTTGTGAAAGCAAGATCCAAAAGAAGGAAATTTCTGAAACATGGAAAAGGAATGATCTTGTCAAAATATAAGTACTTCTTCTACATTCCTTAAAAAAAAAAAGAAAAAGAAAATCAGGGTATGCTGCAAAAAAATAACACTTTTTGGCCAGAAGGGAAATCAAATGATTTTAAAAAAGGAACACAGAGCTCATATGAAAAGGCAAACATTCACAGACTAAAACCTTAATCTGAATACTGTGGTAAATGTTTACTGTGGCCACAATAAAGAATCTATAAAATAAAGAATTTGATTCCCTTATCCCTTACTTTAATGGCACATAAAAAATTATATTTATTGGGGCGCCTGGGTGGCGCAGTCGGTTAAGCGTCCGACTTCAGCCAGGTCACGATCTTGCGGTCCGTGAGTTCGAGCCCCGCGTCGGGCTCTGGGCTGATGGCTCAGAGCCTGTAGCCTGTTTCCGATTCTGTGTCTCCCTCTCTCTCTGCCCCTCCCCCGTTCATGCTCTGTCTCTCTCTGTCCCAAAAATAAATAAACGTTGAAAAAAAAAAATAATTTAAAAAAATAAAAATTAAAAAAAAAAATTATATTTATTATATAACCTTAATCTTCAAACTATTTTTGTATTAAGAAGGCAATTTTAGGGGTGCCTGGGTGGCTCAGTCTGTTGAGCATCAGACTCTTGGTTTCAGCTCAGGTCATGATCTCATGGTTCGTGGATTAGAGGCCCAAGTCTGACTCCATGCTGACAGCTTGGAGCCTGCTTGGGATTCTCGCTCTCTCTCTTTCTCTTGCTCTGCCCCCTCCCGCCCTCAAATAAATAAAACTTTTTTTTTAAGCCAATTTTATAAAACTTCTAAGGAATTTATAAGCATTAAATTGTCAGATTCTATTCTCAATATGTAAGACATACTGATAATCTAACACAAAATTTTTCAACACTACGTTTATAACTAAAGACAAAGTTTCAAATATGACATATAAATGGTATACCAATTTTTAAGACATGACAACCTTTTCAGTCTAAATAAATTGATAAAAAAGAACAAATGCTTTAAAAAACAAAATAAAACCCAAAAAGTATCCCTTAAATAACTTTTTTTTAAAGTCCCATTTAAAGATTTCTGATTCCAAGAACCCTGACCTGCTAGTTAGTAATTTTCTCTAGTCTGCTGACTCACCTAGCACAGGGCAGTGATCTCTGTAGAAAGAACCTCCTTTGGCATCCTGGACACACTTGAGATCAGACTAAGAAGAAGAAAAGAAACCAGAAAAATCATGCTTGAAAACTTCAAGTATAGCTCAGTACCTAAAATAGGCAAAAATGTTCATTCAGAACATACCCTCAGCAAAAGTTAAGAGTAGCTCTAGGTTAACAGTAACACTAAACACTGCTTTCAAAAGCACTCATCAAAAATTAAAAGCCTGATCTCCAGATAGGCCATACTTTATTTACTTTTAGCTTTCCTTTAAAGTTCAAAATGAAAATGCCTAGATCTTCACCACTAAAATATTTTCAACACCACATATAGGCCCTCAACAAATACCTAGTATTTAAAATGTAACTAACACATTCTATTTTAAAAATACTTTTACAAAAAAGAACTCAATTCATTTACTCTTTTCAACCAGTTTTATGACATATACAAGCCAGGTATTAACTCATTTAGTAAAGAAAAGTATCCAAAACTAAACAACCAGAAAAAAGAAAAGGATAGGACCAAATTTAGTCTTTTGGTTCCCGGCCAGGTAATTTTCCATTTACATAAACTTTAGTCCTTACTTCATAAATTGATTAACTCAAGTTCCTTCCCACTTAGTTTTTATAAGAAAACATACTATTATTTAAATATCTGAATGGGGAGGCAGTGATATAATCAAAAGTACAGAAAACATGAACTTACAAGAACCTTGAAAGTTACTAGGAAAATTTAGATTTAAAAGTATCTAATAGTTCCTAACATACACATACACATACACACACACACACACACACACACACACACACACACACACACACACAGAGACTCTCTTTTACAGCCTCCTTTCCCACCAGAGCATCACATTTAGCTCAGTCTCAGCCAAAGAGACATGGGTCAAATTATTTTAATGTGATACTTTAACCCAGCAATCCCACCTCTAGGAATCTATCCTAAAGAAATATACCCATAAATGTGCAAAGATATGTCTAAGGATGTTTACTGAAACAATGCTTACAACAATTAAAAAAAAAAATCTTGCAATAATTTTAAAAAATGGAGGTACCACCAACAGAAACCTTATTAAATAATGGCATAATCATACAGAGAAGTACTACTCAGCCATCAAAAAGGATCAATCTACATATACACTACTCATTAAATACCTCTACACATACATCCTGTAAGGCTTCATCTGAAGCAAGTTAATAATCAGTCAGAATTCCCAGAAAAATCCACAATTTAAAAACAGGAGAAGGCATAAAAATACTAATAATACTAATACTAATGAAAAACTGATAACTAATGCAATATACAAGTATTAAAATTGGTAAATGAAGTATTTGCTTAGAGTCTACATTGCTGGCTTTTAAAAATAAATGGGGGGCGCCTGGGTGGCGCAGTCGGTTAAGCGTCCGACTTCAGCCAGGTCACGATCTCGCGGTCCGTGAGTTCGAGCCCCGCGTCAGGCTCTGGGCTGATGGCTCGGAGCCTGGAGCCTGTTTCCGATTCTGTGTCTCCCTCTCTCTCTGCTCCTCCCCCGTTCATGCTCTGTCTCTCTCTGTCCCAAAAATAAATAAAAAACGTTGAAAAAAATTTATCAAAAAATAAAAATAAACGGAATAAATTAAAGGCAAACAGACAGTGGGATATTTTTCCCCTCCTACCAAGGGCATATAAGAGTTGGGAAAAAATCCAATTTAAATTCTTTGAGGAGGAATGTATTCAAGATGGAAAAGATATGATAGGCATTAATGTTTCGGCATTAATATATTTAGTTGTACTTCATAAATTAAATAGCCGAGGTCAACATTTAAACAGTTTTCCAGGAAATGCAGAAATATAGGGCAATCCATTGAATAAACCACTATTATTCTCCTAAGCACTTAAGTAATTTAAAGTGCTTCTAAGTCAATCATTTTCAATTACCAATACTACTCTTTAAAAAAGGAGGGGTGCCTGGGTGGCTCAGTCGGTTAAGTGCCTGACTTGATTTCAGCTCAAGTCTTGATCTCAGGGTCATGAGTTCAAGCCCTGCATTAGGCCCCACGCTGGGCTTGGAGCCTACTTAAAAAAAAATAAATAAATAACCAGAATAAAAATTTTAAAAATAAATAAAAATAGAGGGGGAAAATCTCTTTAAAAACAACTGTAACATCTACTGTAATTTATACTTTTATTAGCTACTAGAGCCAGAATACAAACATCCCATAAAAACCTCATTATAATATTATACTCTGTGTCCATGCCAAGGAGCAGCCTTACAGATGATTCTAAATTTTTTTGAGATCGATTTTAATAAATAAGCCCCTAACTTGGATTCCTAAGGGATCAGCTCTACACAATCAATATATAGTAAGTTACCCAAATATTCACTGAGGGCAAAATCATATTTACTATTTTTTTCTTTCTTTTTTTTTTTTAAATTTAAATTTTAGTTAGTTAACAAACAGTGCAAAATTGGTGTCTGGAGTAGAATTCAGTGATTTATCACTTTCATACAATACCTAGTGCTCATCACAAGTGCCCTCCTTAATGACCATCACCCATTTATCCCATCCCCCTACTCATCTTCCTCTATCAACCCTCGGTTTGCTCTCTATTGTTAAGAGTCTCTTATGGTTTGTTTCCCTCTCTTCTCTTTCCACTTCCCGCCCCCCACTTTATGCTCTTCTGTTTCATTTCTTAAATCCACATATGAGTTACATCACATGGTATCTGCCTTTCTCTGATTGACTTGTTTCGCTGAGCATTAAACATTCTAGCTGTATCCACTTTTTTGCAAATGGCAAGATTTTATTCTTTTTGATGGCTGAGTGATATTCCATTGTGTATATATGTGTGTGTGTGTATACACACCACATCTTCTTTATCCATTCATTAGTCGATGGACAAGTGAGCATATTTACTATTACATACTTTAAGCAAGTGTACTAAAAATGTAGTTTTATTAAATCCTCACTTTACAGATTTTTCTCCTGTTGCATATTCATAATTCAGATGGCTATATTCTGACAAAAGCATATGACAAAAAAAAATACAATAAGGGCTATTTTTATTTTCATCTATCTAATATTTTTATCTTTTGTGATTCTTACTACTCACCATGCCCTCAAAGCCAACTCTGTAAAGGTTCTTAGCACCATTATCCCAGAGAACATATGCTGCACTATGTGGGCTTGATGCGCTCCAGTCCTGGATTTCCGTTACCTAAGGGAATTGTTGCAGAAAACAATTTTTAAAAGGGGAGGGGAGAAGTTAGTTCAGTTAATTATATTTAAAATCTTAAATACCATTTCAGCTATCATCCTCTGTAACAGGATCATGAAAAATACTATTTTGTCAACTAGGTCAATTCTAACATATAACTGAATTATAATTAGAGACATTTTTCCAGGAATTATAAGGTAATTCCAAAAATCATTGTAGAAATACTGAATTGGGAGGCTTGGTGATTATAGTAACAGATCATCAGAAAATACACAATTCAATATAAAATGTTAGATTTATATTCTTAAAGGGTTCCTTTTAAGAACAGTGTATTATTTTAAATCCATTATTCCTTACAAAATTTAAAATCTTTGGCCAGATCCTCAGAATGATTCAAGATAAACCGGCTCTCTAGGGGCACCTGGGTGGCTCAGTCGGTTAAGCATCTGACTTCGGCTCAGGTCATGATCTCGTGGTTTGTGAGTTCAAGCCCTGCTTCGGGCTCTGTGCTGACAGCTCGGAGCCTGAATCCTGCTTCAGATTCTGTGTCTCCCTCTCTCTCTCTGCCCCTCCCCCACTCATGCTTGCTCCTGCTCTCTCTCTCTCTCTCTCTCTCAAAACTAAACATTAAAAAAAATGTTTTTAAAGAGAGTTTTCAGATGACCAAGACTTTTAAGTTTATTTATTTATTTATTTTGAGAGACAGCGAGCATCTCTCTCTCTCTCTCACACACACACACACACACACACACACACACGAGCAAGGGAGGGGCAGAGAGAGAGAGAGGGAGACAGAGAATCTCAAGCAGGATCCACACTGTCAGTGCAGAGCCTGTTGCCGGGCTCAAGCCCACAAACTGTGAAATCATGACATGAGCCAAAATCAAGAGTTCTGACGCTCTTAAGAATGGAGCCATCCAGGTGCTCCAATGACAAAGACTAAAATCATCATTCACCAATTCTAAAAACAATTTTTTCAAGAAGGTAACAGTAGAATGAACGGATAGTGACTGACATCTAAGTCTCATACGTGAAATGTTACTCATTTCAGTACATCTAGCATCTAGCATAACACCAAACAATACATGTTCAAGATTAGTTGACTGACTGAATCAATGAATGAATAATCAGCAAAAGCAACATAAAATCCAAAATAAATGAAACCAACAACCCACTTACCCCAATATCTCTGGCTATCCCACCCCAATTAAACAGGCTATACAAAATTCTGCTCAGAATAACTGCTATAATTTGATTCCTGGACGATTTACTTGAGAAGGGCAACAGAGTTAAGTATACTGGATAACAAAAGTAGCTGCCTAGAAACAGGCCTTCAAGGGAATGAAATATAAAACAAGTAAATTCAAGTGAAATGTTAGTAACAAGAATGTCAAAAGCATGACATACTGTTTAAGAAGGACTGGCCCAAACAGGATCCTCAGAAAAGCATTCTGGGCAACAAAATGGCAATATGAAGCCTAAAAGTGGAAAGGTAAAATCTACCCAACAACCTTCTCCATGAATGTCAATATTTACAACCTAGCAGGAACAATCTTTTTTCTTCCGGGAAAAAAAAGAAATGAAGATTTTAAAAAACTGTTAGTGACACAGGAAAAAATGGGCCAAGAAATTCAATTATAATAATAAAAATCTTCTGAACATACAATATTCTAGAATAACATGATGAATTAATAAAAAAGTTTCACCTTTCCCCTACGTCCATTTCCTCCATCCTGATCTTCCCACTGCCAGTCCACTCCTCGTACCACTCTGGCACCTGCAAAGATCCCTCTGGCTGTAATCTTCTTAGATTTTCTACGAGACTCTAACAGAACCCTAAAAATAAAATTATTTTTAAGTTATACAGAAATAGGTTAAAAAAAAAAGAAATAGGTTAACAGCAATTTATTTTTAAAAATAAAATTATAAAAAAGGTTACTTTAAAAATATAAAAGAGTTTTCTCTGTTCTAGTTAATACTTAATAGCATGATACATAAATACCTTTACATTCCACAGGTTATGATGATGATGACAGTAGTTAGAATAGTGATAATATCTAATATTTACTGAGCTTTTACCATATGTGTAAAAGTCTGTTACACTCCTTAAGAGAAAGGTATTGTTATTTTACCCATTTCACAAATGAGGAAATAGAGTCTCAAAGAGGTAAGTGATTTACCCAAGGTCACAAAAGCTAAATAGTAATGGAATCAACATATGAATCCAGTCCAACCACTTCAGAGTATCACTATTTCCTTCACCACTTAAGAAGAGACAAATTCAAATCTCTAAAACCATCAGGAAAGTAACCTAAATTAAGGCCAAAGAAAGACAACAAACACCACAACAATGACAAAGGCCAACTGGCACTTGACCCCACGCTAAGGAAGACAATAGGGAGTGGCAGGGACTTCGGTGAACTGAAGACCATGATTTGTCTAAAGGGTGCAGGTGGTACTCTGCTTCAGCCAACTGTTGCTGACCAGAGTTAAATGAATAAATGCAGGCCCACTGCTGACATTAGGGGTTAGGGGTTAGGGGTTAGGGGTTAGGGATTTGGGTGTGTGTGGGGGGGGGGGGGTGTTCAAAAATTTAGAGCACAGTATGGACCAAGTAAAATACATCCGTGGCCTGGATTTGACCTGACACTAACTTGCCTCCAAAGTATTGAATCCTTACAGCAGACTACAGGCCTTGAAAAAATTCTATACTCAAACAATCTGGACCAGCTTGGCTCTCCAAGACCATCTATCCCTTATTCTTCTATATCCTTCTTATTCATAAAATCAAAAAGGTTTGGGGTTTCTCTTTTGTTTTTCTACTTTTATCTCATTATTCTACTTATTTTTACAATGTCTTTATTGTACCCTAACTTTAAAAATTATAAACAAAAGTCAAAAATAAACAACTTGTTCAAAACCACTCAGTTAATAAATAGCAGGCCAAGGATTTGAACTGGGACAGGCTAATACCCAAATCCATTTTTCTACTACTGCTGCCTCCCTATGACTGGCTAGATTCTTGCTCCTATACACTATTCACATCTATGTAAAAAGACTCAATCACCTGAAATTCTGTACCACTTCGTGATATTCCTCTCTCTCTTTGCTAAAACACTTTCATGCTAATAATCTCTACATACAGTCCAAAACATCACATGATAATCATGTTGGTCAAATAATCCCTTAGTTTATGAACTCCTTACGAATACTGTGTCTTCGTTTTCTTCAAATTCACATAAGCACAGTAGCTGCCACAAGTCTTAATAAATGCCTGTTGACTCAATCAATGGGCCCTAGTGTTCTTTTGGTAGTGATTAAAAGAATAGAATGCACAGTGAGAAGAAAATAATCAGCCTTCTGGGCTGCCCTTGCATTTCCAAATATTGAGGGGTGCCAAGTCTCCATGCTAGAGATGAACAGCCCAGATCACCTTGGAAAAATATGTACAGCTCCATCTTCACAGAGCTCTTTTCTCACTATATGGCAGGCCTGCTCCACAACTAGCCTGTTATCTCCTACCTCTGGTACTAAACCAGCTGTCAGACACTATTTTTAAATCCTACTTTTAAGGCTCAATAGTATAAAAAGTTGAATACAAACAAGGAATTGCAACTGAAGAAAAAACTGTTTGCCCTACCGCTCACTTCCTGGTGTAGTAATTCTATAAAAGCGATGTCTTAAATGATGTTTATCTCCATGATAACAAACAGTGCACAAATCATAATTTGTACATTCTGCACATTTCCATCGAATGCCAATGATTGGTTGCTGGCGGCAGGTATCACACATGGTTCCATCATGCTTGATGCCTATTAAAACACGGATACATGGTTACATTAACTGCAAGTATTATTCACTTGAATACTGCTCCCTGGGGGAAAAATAAGAACGGAGCATTTTACAAAGTTTCTCAATAAAGTAGGAAATAATATTTTAAATATACCACATATGTTTTCAAGACAAGATATTTCAAGTATTTTAATCAATACAAATTATAGACTACACATTTTCTATCACTTCTTTCTTCATTAGTAAGAGCACTTCTTAGTAGCACATTCTATGCTGTCAAACTGAAACTTAGGTTCAATCTAGTGACAGAAAGAAGAATCATTTACCACCAAGATGTTTCAGACTTCAAACATTCAGATTCTTTTCAGGAATTTCAACCTACTCTCCATGCAAACAATTACTCCAAAAGAAGAAACAAGTTTATCCCCATGATTCACAGAGACAAACTATCAATTAACTTAAGCATTTATCCCTAGGCATTGACAAGCTCCCCACCCCAAACAAACTTCAGAAAACCATTACCAAGTAAATTTCCCAGTTTAAAAGGAAACAACATACTATAATTGAGTTTGCTGTTTGTTTTCCTTACAGAACAAGAAGTAATAAACCCTAGAAAAAGGAAATAAGCACTTGGCAATATGACCTCTACTAAAAATGTTCACATGAATGACACAGACGTTAGAACTATGAAAGGTACCACTATAAAGTAATGAAAATAACTAACATTTGAGAGTAACAAGACTGGGGATAATGTTCCTTTACTATTCTGTTATTCTTAGATCGCTTGATAAGTAAGTTAAAACTAGAAGCTTTTTAAACAATGTGTGGCCTGTGAACATCAGTGTCACTACTTTACAGTAGGAATGGTCAGGCCCAACACTGAACAGCAAGGGCTGTATTGTCCATTGAACGCGAACACTCTTCAAGATTCGAGTTCTGGCTTTCACCAGCTATCTTTGTGCCCTTGAAAAAGTCATTTTAACTGAAGTATTTACATATAAAATTATAGTATTTATTTCAAAATAATGGGGGGGCAGGGAAGTAATGTGGGGTTTGGATGAAACAAGATCACTCATGTTGAAATTGGGTAACAGGAGGAGGTTCATTATATAATTCTCTATTTTGTGAAGTTTAGGAATTTCCCAAAATTAAATAAAAGGAGTCACTTTAGTTCTCAGAACTTCAGTTCCCTTTGGAGGAGGCATTATGTTTTTTAATGGTTAAGGATGTTCTAAGAATCAAATAAGAATGTGCTGTAGATGCAAGAATTAGAGCACAAAAGTAGTAAAGTTAAAACTAAACTCCAGAAGAACATACTATTGCTGCTTCCTGATAAGGGGGGGAAAACCCGTATAATTCATTTTCTATATTCATGTTTAAAGTCCCATAAGGTAACCAGATTCTAAATAAAGAGCCAAACCTGAAGATAAACCTGTGCCTGAGGTGAGATGGTTAATAAAGAAGGGGTGGGAGGAAGAACAGAAGGAAGCTGGGATGCCTCATGAACTACAAAAGAACACGACACCCAATACCAAGTATGTTTGGTGTGCAATCTTTCCACAATCTCCTGCTACTCAAATGCTTGACTGCAGGGACAAGGAAGACAGCAGACATCAGTACCTTTTGATTCATTCAGTAACTATTTTACTGCTACTGCGGGCAGGCCCTCTGCTGCTTTCAAATATCACTCTAGGTGTAGTACGGAGAAGAGAATGGAAGAAAATTAAAGTGGCTAAAGAAAAGGAGTCAAATCATAAGAAGTTTCCACAACAGTTGAGAAGAAAATAATAGTTTAAGTAGGGATAAAGCTAGTAGAATTGGAGAGAAAATGGAAGCCAGAAGAGGTTTAGGACTTGGTGGCTGCAGGTTAGAAAACAAAAGATGTAAAAAGTAACTGAAAAAAGTATAAATGAGATCATTCAAAAGAAAACAAATAGGTAAGAGATATTTAGGAACAAACAGTGCAATAAACTGAAATTTAGAACTGTTCTACTTAAAAAAGACAGAGAGAGAGAGAGAGAACCATGAACAAAAAAATAAATAAGCACATACTAATTTAAGATTGTAAGTCCAGGGGCGCCTGGGTGGCTCAGTCGGTTAAGTGGCCGACTTCGGCTCAGGTCATGATCTCGCGGTCCGTGAGTTGGAGCCCTGCGTCGGGCTCTGGGCTGATGGCTCAGAGCCCGGAGCCTGTTTCAGATTCTGTGTCTCCCTCTCTCTCTCTCTGACCCTCCCGCGTTCATGCTCTGTCTCTCTCTGTCTCAAAAATAAATAAACGTTAAAAAAAAAATTTTTTTAATTGTAAGTCCAGACCTCCATTGATAGACACTCATCTAAGAAACAAAATGAAAAAAGAATCAGGACAAGTTTCCTGGAAGTGGTGGATAATGGACTTTTCACAGGAAGAAAGAAGAAAATCTCAGAAGAGCACAATGTGTGTTCAACAAACCAGGAGCAACTTCATTTTTTGGGCAGGAATCTGAAATACTGTCAGAGACAGAGATGAATTATAGTCAGGCTGGGAAATAACCACTTAAGACATGATTTCTGATTTGCAGACTTAAATTGTTGCATTAATGGTAAAAACAAGGGTATGTGATTTAAGAAACTAGTTCTCTAACTTACTAGCTAGGTAATGTTCAGAATTAATTTAAACTACTCTGGGATCAATATTCTCATCTATAAGTTGAGAAAATACTTCCTTTCATAGGTGTTATGAGCTGAATGTGTTCCCCACCCCCAAAAATTCATGTGTTGAAGCCCTAACCCTCAAGATGCTGATATTTGGAGATGAAGTCTATAGGAGATAAGTAGGTTTAGAAGAGGAAATGAGGGTGGGGTCTCCACAATGAGATCAGTGTCCTTAAAAGAAGAGAAAGAGGCTAAGAGGTCTCCCTCTGCTGTATGAGGACATAGCCAGAAGGCAGCAAGCCAGGAAGACAGTCCCCAACAGGGTACTGAAATTAGCCAACACCTGGATCTTGGACTGCCCAACCAATAAATAAATTCCTGTTGTTAAACCACCTACTCTGTGGTAGTTTGCTATGGCAGCCCAAGCAGACAAAAACAATAATGGAAAGAGTCCTTATGAAGCTAAAGTGATATATAGAGGTAAAAACACTGAAAGATTTTAAGGCAAATTGCAAATAAAAAGAATTATACTGCACTTATTTTTTTTTTTTTAACGTTTATTCATTTTTGAGACAGAGAGAGAGCATGAACGGGGGAGGGTCAGAGAGAGGGAGACACAGAATCTAAAACAGGCTCCAGGCTCTGAGCTGTCAGCACAGAGCCCGACGCAGGGCTCGAACTCACAGACCGCGAGCTCATGACCTGAGCTGCAGTCAGCCGCTTAACCGACTGAGCCACCCAGGCGCCCCTATACTGCACTTAATTTAATCTTAATATAGATTTGTTAAATGTACTATTTATCTATTTAAATAATTTGGTGATCAAAATCATCATATATCCCAAGCAAATTTGGCAACTTATGCAGAAAATCAAAGAACTTTTAGGGGCACCTGGGCAGCTCAGTTGGCTGAGCGTCTGACTCTTAATTTCGGCTCAGGTCATGATCCCAGTATGTTGTGAGATCCCAGTATGTTGTCAGGCTCTGGGCTGAGTATGGAGCCTGCTTAAGACTGTGTCTCTGTATCTCTCTCTCTCTCAAAAAACAAAACAAAACAAAAAACTTTTAAATTCTCAATTTCCCAGAGACTACACATACAAAACATTCAATTATTCACACATGGAGCCTGCTTAAGATTCTCTCTCTCTCCTTCTGCCCTTCCCCTGCTCATGCAAGTGAATGCTCTCTCAAAAAAAAGTTACATCCAAAGATACTAAGTTGTTTGTAAATACAAACAAAACTTAACCTATGTCAAAAATAGGGACTATGTATAAACTATGATAATCTATAAAGTGAAATTCTATGCAGTTATTAAACCATGTTGTAGAAGAAATATTACTGATATGGGAAAATACATTTTTTTAAAAACCCATTATTATTTTATAAAACAGTTTGCAAAGAACTGCAATATACCATCACAAAATACATAAAACACACACGTACAGAAAAACTAGAAAGATAGTCCCCAAACTGTACTGGTGGATTTACCCTTTGTGGGTTTCCAAATTGTCTATGCTGAGTGTGTATTAATTCTTTTAGCTAGGTGAATAGGGGCATTTAATATGAGAATATCAGCAGAGATGTTGATGTATGTCACCTATAATTAAAAACTAAAAATAAAAACATGATATTTATAGCAAATATTTACAGAAACCAACTTTCATATAGTTACTCTAGTAATAGAGTATGTAACTGCTACTTAGAAGTTTTTATTTCTCATAACCCTTATACTAACTGAGCTATTTTATGCTTATGTAAAGAAAACATACTTCATCTGTACACTCCTCACTGGCACATGCCCACAGTCACAGTCTAATCTGTCTTACCACAGGAAAGCACCGTGCCAAAACAACATAATCAATATCAAATGTCATACTTGCCTACTCAATGGTGAAGCTTCTGAACAGGTCTAATATAGGTGTCCTATCTCATCACAGAAAGTAAAATGCATTAAACTAATCACAATCCACTATGCATTTAGAGGTTTATCCTTAACTATACAGCTCTTCAAATGAGAGTTGATGAAAGAAAGGCATAGGGAAAACGTATCCCAACTTCCCCATCTGATCAAAAAAAGAAAAGTCCAGTTTTTAGCTATTCTCCTACTGATATATTTTTCATCTCTAAGTTCATTTTCCACAAAGCACAATGATAACATTCATGAGCTCATAATCTAAGTATAGGCTTTCTTTAAAAGGACCCATTTAAACACACCATGATAACTGGTAAAAAAAAAAAAAAAAAAAAAAAAAAAAAACCTACAATTCATGGTTTTAAAGAATACTTCAGGAAAACCATTAATGCACACAAAAGCACATCCAAATCCTTTTTGGTTCCCACAGTTCAAATGCCAACAAAGCTACTGAACAGCTGTGAAACAGACTAAGCCTGAGAATTGGAGAAAGTAAACAAAGCAGTCCACTCCACCATCAAAATGCACACTACAGAATTTTCAATGAGAATACAATTAATTAACCTTAGAACAAAAGCTGATATTTAGAGAAAACACAAAACAGGAGATCAACATTTTACTGATCTCTTACTTCAGCAGCTTTTTGTTTCCCCTTACTTTATCCACCCAATTCATTCCCATCTAAAACATTCCCTTCCAGTACAAACCTTCTTAGCCTTGGCAAGTGTTATTCCTTAAAATGTTCATTTCATAAAACTTAATTCCCTAACTAAACCTATTAGTCGTTTTTCTCCTTCCTATACAATATCGTATTACCCTAGAGACTTAATGCTCTTTTCCTTTGCTACGCTTTATGAAGACATCTGCCACCGTTAAATGAACCACCTGATGATAGCTTTTGACTCATTCTACCAATACTCAAATGACCATCTGCTCTACATTTTAATGGCAGCTCGCCTAAATTCAAAAACTTAGAGAATTTACATAGCCTTAAGCTTTTTGTTAGAAAATTTTATGAGAGCAATAAAACATGCTAGTCAAGATCAATGACCACAGTTCTTAAGAGAGGCAATGAAAACAGCTCAAAATCACAAAGCACTGATTTGTTTAAATGTTAAATTTCTAGTTAGAAAAAAGTGACCAAGAGAACTAGAATTCTCACTACAAACAATTCACTCTACAAAACACTTCAACATGGAACAAGAATATCTAAATTATCATTTTGTATAATAGCAAAGGAAAAAAGTAAACAATATAACTATTCATTAACAAGAGAATAGAAACATATATTAAGTATACAATGGAATACCTAAAATTAATGTTCCTCATACGATTCAATATGAATGAATCCTTCAACCATAATGCTGAATTTTTTAATTATACAATACAAAATGTTACAAATAAAGTACTATATTTGCTTACATAAAAACACAGCACAAATGTTAAGAAAAAAAACATGAAAATGATAACAAATTTCTAGATAATGGTTACCTTAGAAAAGGAGGGAAGGGAATGAAAATTGGACAGAAGTATACAGGATGTTTCAAATATATTAGAAATGTTTTGTTTCTAGATAGGTTCACAAGTATTTATTACTCATTAATCTACCTGGATATCTTATATATTAAGTGATAAATTTTAAAACAATTTTAAAATTAAAAAAATCCTAAGAAGACTAAAATGGTACCTAGTTAACCCTCTAAATTTGTTCCCTAATTGAAATATTTCACCTAACATAAAAAAGTATTTACAAATCATTAACCATTATTTAAATGTAATTACTTACTGTGGCATAACTGTTTGTTGATGTCATTTAACCAGTCAAGAAATCCTATTTCTGAGTTAAGGATTCATTCAACTTTAACCCCAAATCAAAACATGACAAAAACATTACAGAGATTAAAGAGGGCTAGCCACCTACAGTATGCATCCTATTCTCCCTGAAACTTTAAACTACTTAGTGGTTTAGAAATTGTCTCAACAATAATTAAAATTCCTAATGAGGGTAAGGCCTTTGTGACCTGCCAGCTGGTTGCTGTATTCTACATTCCTTTCTCTTGAGAAATACTAAATTAATGAAAATAAGATTGTTATTATTAATAACACTAGCCACTGTTCATTACCACATCAAGCTAATGAGACTTACACACATTTTAGTTTAACCTTCCCAACCACACTAAAAGGCAGGCATTATGATCCCCATTTATAAACGAAGATATTGAGGCTCAGAAGTAACCTATGTGAAGTCACACAACATTAGCAAGTGCCAGGCTCAAATTCAAACCTAGGTGGGTGTGAGTACAAAGCTTGGCCCTCTTAAGCTCTTCACTCCACCAGGGTTTTTTCTCCATCTGATCTTATTTAAATAATTACATATCTAGAGCATCATGTTCCCCATTTAACCCACTAGATTCAAAATACTATGTTATCAAAAACCTATTCTAATATTCAAATAAATCTTAAAGAGATACACTTTAAAAATTGAGATTACTTTTTAATTTCACCAATGTAGTAGACTGAAACATCACTACTTCCTAACCAACTCTTGGTACACACTAAGAAAATGTCCTTGAAGGCATTTCACCCAAAATCTCCCACTTCTTTGTCGTATCTTTCTGTTGGACAAGTTCTTCTCTCATCTATTTTTGCATCCTCTACTACTCTACTGTATTACAAGTTTGCATAATAAAATTACAATCATGCCCCATACAGTCCAAAGAAAAGAAACAAGTTATCAAATTAGGCATACAATTGGGAATTTTAGTAGTATGTTTGTTATTTTTAACCACTTGTTGCATAGAGGTAGAATGTGAATGAAGTCAAACAAAATTAAGAATTTTATCACTTTTGGGGCGCCTGGGTGGCGCAGTCGGTTAAGCGTCCGACTTCAGCCAGGTCACGATCTCGCGGTCTGTGAGTTCGAGCCCCGTGTCAGGCTCTGGGCTGATGGCTCGGAGCCTGGAGCCTGCTTCCGATTCTGTGTCTCCCTCTCTCTCTGCCCCTCCCCCGTTCATGCTCTGTCTCTCTCTGTCCCAAAAATAAATAAACGTTGAAAAAAAAAATTTTTTAAAAAAAAAAAGAATTTTATCACTTTTTTTCCTGCTACCTGGTAAAAATTCACTATTTCAATTTAGAAGCAAAACATCTGTCTGTGTACCTTGACCTACTCCAACTTCATTTTACAAGTGAAGAACTAAGGCTCAAAAAGACTAATGTTATAAAGTTGAAAAAGTAAAGAAGACTGACAAACCCAGATTTGAATCTCCACCATGAACTTATTACTTGTGAAATCCTGGGCAAGTTAGTTCATTTCTCATAGCCTATTTTCTCATCAGTAAAATAAAGGCTATCAAATAATATTTTTTCAGGATTAAATGAAATAAAGTTTATAAAACACTTAGCACAGTGCCTGACACATGACTGGAGCTCATGAAATGTTAGTCCACTCCCTAGTTAACAGTCTCACTTGATAAAATATAGAATGAACAAATACCTTAATTTCCCTACTAAGCTAGAGCATTTTCCACTACTGTATGAAAAGAGACTGGAAAAGGGGGTGAGCAAAACACCATAATGTTAGCTATGGCAATTCTAAGCTGTTATGATTTATTATCATTAGCCCTGCAAAACATTTAAATATCAAATAATGACCTTTTTTTTTTAAATATAAAAACATTTCTATCCCATTGTTTGTCTTTTTAGAAACAAAATTATCATCAAGAAGATAAATATAGGGGTGCCTGGGTGGCTCAGTCAGTTAAGTGTCCAACTTCAGCTCCGGTCATGATCTCACTGTTTGTAAGTTCAAGCCCCACATCGGGCTCTGTGCTGCCAGCTCAGAGCCTGGAGCCTGCTTCGGATTCTGTGCCTCCCTCTCTCTCTCTGTCCCTTCCCTGCTTGCATGCTCTCTGTCTCCCTCTCAAAAATGAACATTAAAAAAAGAAGAAGAAGATAAATCTACCCTGGAAAAAAATCAAATACTCATATCATGAGTATGTTTACAGAATATGAACTAATTCTAACCAAAGCAACTATCTACAAAGGGAAATACGCTTAAAAAAAAAAAAAAATACTCCGAAACAACAAATGAATGTCTGGTCTATCTGCTGTGTTCCCCTACCTCCTGAACTAATTTAAATCCCCAAGATCTTACTTGTGTTCTATAAATTCATTTATAAGCAAGCTTTATAGAATTCAGAACCCATTTTCTTTCCCAAACAAAGTTTTAAATGTACCAGACTATTTCACAAGAACCTGTTTACACAGAACTATGGGCATACAAAGGTAAAAACTGTTAATTAAAATTGATAAAAACTCTCAACAAAGTGGGTTTAGAGGGAATACATCTCAACACAATAAAGGCCACATATGATAAACCCATAGCTAACATCATACTCAATGGTGAAAAGCTGAATGCTTTTCCTCTAAGATCAGGAACAAGACAAAAATCTACTCTTTCCACTTTTATGCAACACAGTACTGAAAGTCATAGCTGCAGCAATCAGACAAGAAAAAGACATAAAAGGCACCAACACTGGTAATGAAGAAGTACAACTGTCATTATTTGCAGATGTCATACCATTTATAGAAAACCTTAATGATACCACGAAAAAACTATTAGGATAATAAATGAATTCAGTAAAATTGCAGGATGCAAAATTAATATACAGAAACCTATTATACTAATAACACTAATAATGAAGTAGTAGAAAGATAAATTAAGAAAGCAATCCCACTTACAATTGTATCAAAAGGAATGAAATACCTGCAAATAAATTTAATCAAGGAGGTGAAAGACCTCTACTGTGAAAACTGTAAGATATTGATGAAAGAAACTGAAAATGATAGAAACAAATGGAAAGAAATACCATGCTCATAGACTGGAAGAATTAATATTGTTCAAATGTCTATACTACCCAAAGTAATCGACAGATTTAATGTAATCCTTAACCAAAATACCGACAGCATTTTTCAGAGGTAGAACAAATAATCCTAAAATCTGTATGGAACCACAGAAGATCCCAGATAGCCAGAGCAATCTTGAGAAAGAAGAAACAAAACTACAAGTATCACAATCCCAGACTTCATGCCACACTACAAAGTTATAGTAATCAAAACAGTATAGTACTGGTATGAAAACAGACAAGATCGATGGAACATAATAGAAAATCAAGAAATAAACTCACACTTATATGGTCAATTAATCTACTACAAAAGACACCAAGAATATACAACAGAGAAAAGAAAAAGTCTCTTGAATAAATGGTGCTAGGAAAACTGAACAGCTACATGCAAAAGAATGAAACTGGACAACTTTCTTACACCATACATGAAAATAAATTCAAACTAGATTAAAAATCTAAATATAAGACCCCAAACCATTAGAATTTGTGGAAGAAAATGCAACATTTTTCTGTATTTGTCTCCTCAGGCAAAGGAAACATAAGCAAAAATAAACATCACACTATAAATAAAAGGCTTTTACAGCAAAGAAAACCATCAACAAAATGAAAAGGCAACCTATGAATGAGAGAAGATATTTGCAAATGATACATCCAGTAAAGGGTTAATATCCAAACTATATAAAAAATACATCAAACTTAACATCAAAACAATACAATAAAAAAATAGGCAGAGGACCTAAATAGACATTTTTCAAAAGAAGGCATACAGATGGCCAACAGACACATGAAAAGATGCTCAGCATCACTAATCATCCAGAAATGCAAATCAAAACAACAATCACACCAGTCAGAACGGCTAGTACCGAAAAGATAGGAAATAACAAGTGCTGGCAAGGATGTGATGAAAAGGGACTCTCATGCACTGTTGGTGGGAATGTAAGCTGGTGCAACCAGAATGGAAAACAGTATGGAGGTTCCTCAAAAAATTAAAACTAGAATTACCATATGATCCAGTAATTCCACTGTTGGGTATTACCCAAAGATGGCTCAGGGTATATAGAACAAGATTCTGTGAAATGCAAGAGAAAATCGAAGTCCACAATGTCTTATGGCTCAGTAGGTTAAGCATCCAATTCTTGGTTTCAGCTCAATCACGATCTCATGTTTTGTGGGTTTGAGACCTGTATCAGGTTCTCCACTGGCAGCATGGAGCCAGCCTCGGATTCTCTCTCTCTCCCCCTCTCTGTCCCTCCCTGACTCGTGCTGTGTCTCTCTCAAAATGAATAAATTTAAAAAAAAATTATTTGGGGCACCTGGGTGGCTCAGTCAGTTAAGCATCTGACTTCGGCTCAGGTCATGATCTTGTGGTTTGTGAGTTCAAGCCCCCTGTCCGGCTTTGCGCTGACAGCTCAAAGCCTTGAACCTAGTTCAGTTTCTGTGTCTCCCTCTCTCTCTGCCCCTCATCTGCTCATGCTCTGTCTCTCTCTCTCCCTCTCCTGCAAAAATAAACATTAAAAAACTAAATAAAGTTATTTTAAAAAGAAAAATGAAAACACTTACTAATACAAAAAGATACATGCACCCTTATTTTTACTGCAGCATTATTTACAATAGCCAATATATAGAAGCAACCTACATGTCTAATGATAGATGAATGGATAAACGTGATGTGGTAGATATGTACAATGGAAAACTACTAGGCCATAAAAAAGAATAAAGTCGCCATTCACAACAACATGGATGGATCTAGAGGGCATTATGCCAAGTGAAATAAGTCAGACCAAAAAAAGACAAATATCGTATGATCTCATTTATATATGAAACCTAAAAAAAAAAAAAAAAAAAAGAATAAAAAACAACAACATAAAAGGGACACACACTCATACAGAACTAGTGGTTGCCAGAGGGAGAGGGGTAGGGGGATAGGCAAAATAGGTGAAGGGGTTTAAGAGGTACAAATTTCCAGTTATAAAATAAATAACTCAGAGATGAAAAGTACAGTATAGGGAATATAGTCAATAATGCAGTAATAACTTTGTATGATAACAGACGATAACTACACTCACCATGGTGAGCATGAATAACTACAGAATTGCTGAATCACTGTTGTACACCTGAAACTGATATAACACTATGTCAACTATATTTCAACTTAAAAAAAATAAAAATAAAGGAGCACCTGGGTGGCTCAGTTGGTTAAGCATCTGACTTTGACTCAGGTCATGATCTCGAAGTTCTTGGGTTTGAGCTCCACATCAGGCTCTGTGATGACAGGTCAGAGCCTGGAATCTGCTTCGGATTCTATGTCTCCCTCTGTCTCTGACTCTCCCCCACTCACGCTCTCTCACTCTCAAAATTAAAGTAAAACATTAAAAAATAAATAAAAATTGTTGCTATGTTCCTAGTTCCAATGGAGGCAATGTTCTATCACTGTAATCCAGATAAAATGGTAGAAGAGGCAAGCTAAATGATGTAGGGACATATGAAAATGTGTGAGTAAAGAAATGAGTTTTAAGAAGGAGAAATGTTCTTGGGGCTCCTGGGTAGCTCAGTCAGTTAAGCCTCTGACTTTGGCTCAGATCATGATCTTGCAGTTTGTGGGTTCGAGCCCCACATCGGGCTCTGTGCAGACAACTCAGAGCCTGGAGCCTGCTTCGGATTCTGTGTCTCGCTCTCTCTCTGACCCTCCCCTGCTCACACTCTGTCTCTGTCTCTCTCTGAAAAGTAAATAAACATAAAAAATTAAAAAAAAAAAAAGGAGAAATGTTCTTAAAAACAAAAACAAAAAAAAGGCCATTTTCCCATAGATACTTAAAATGCATAAGCTCTTGCTAGGTGACTTAGAGCAATGGTTTCCACAGTGAGGTACATGCTCAGGGTATATAGAACAAGATTCTGTGAAATGCAAGAGAAAATCGAAGTCCACAATGTCTTATCTATAATGCCAAACTCCAAGTGTTTTTGTAAGTTAGCAGCAAACTCAGTTAGTCATAAACCCTGATCTGAACAAACAAGAGGCTATATATAGTATATAGTCTTTATCATCCCCGTAGTATAATTATTCATATGCTTCCCTGAAGAAATGTTAATTTATTTGATTACATGGTACTGCTGTGGACCTCAAAGTGGATGTTATATACTATGTTGCACACATACCGTATTATAGTTCTAAAATCCAGAAGTATACACTTGGTCCCAAGCATTCTGAAAAAAAGGGGGGGGGTTGGATTTCCACTGAAACTTTTATATTTATTTTTTCTCTAAAAATATTAAGATTGAGATTAAGTTTCACTAATTGTAAATCACTGAGCTGACACCAGCACCCTCAGGGAGTCCACACAAAAACTCACAACTCACACAGAGAACACAGGTGTCCTGGAGGTGAGGGGGTTTGAGAGCAACGGGTCCTAACAATGTTGCTCACCTCTAGCACATTAAGACATGCTGCAACTTTTTTGTGCCTACTTAAGCAGATTTGTGGAATGTATGCTAGTAACATAAAACAGCATGCTGTTGATTATCTTGAGACAAAGGGCTTAAAAGGCAAAATTAAGAATGAGTTCCATATTTTTCATTTACAAAATAAATAAATGAAAAATAAATGCTTCAAAATTGCACACCTTTTCTGTGATGAAAAGTAGGTGTTAGTGGTATGCCCCTTATAAGACTTTTTTTTTAACTACATCTATTTAATGTGTCCCAGGTAAAGATGACATGAGAAAATAAATGCTGTCCAAAAGAAACTAGAATAAGCAAAGTGAAAACTGGTGTTTAGAGAGGTTTCAAAACATCATTATACGGTCTTTAATACCAATGATGCATATCATGAATAAATTTTTATACCCACATCCTTAAAATAATATTTCACTTCATTTTAAATTCAGTAAATTCAGAATTCACTGATTCAAAATATAAAAGTAACACACCTTCTAATTCATATGTAAGAAATGACCAGCATCAGAAAAAAACAAAATTACTAGCTAAATTTCAATAAAAAAACTTTACTTAACTGGTAAATGGAATAGAAAAATAAGATTGAGATTTAATGAAGATACTGTATTAGTTACAGTCCAGTAAGGAGACATAAACTACACCAATCCACCACTTCTAGAAATAGGGAAACAATGAAAAAAAAAAATGGGATTACTAAAGGAGGGATTCTATAGGGGTAGGATCCAGACCTTTACAAAGGGGTTGTGACTGGCTGGTGCTGGTGTCACTGAGTGGGGACACACTGATGATGTTTCTGGTTATATTGGAAGTAACCTGGAATCAAATACTGATACTGAAATCCTGCTAGATGAGATGATGCCAAAAGAAAGCAAGAAAAACAAAACAGCAAGTTCCTTCTCCCACTTTAGCCTTCCAGTCTCCTTTGAGCGCCCCCTATTGGCAGAGCCAGCAAGGATCCAGCTGGCAAAAAAAATACATGCAGAAGCCATCCCAGCCTCACAGGGTAGAATACAGAGAGTGGGTTTGACGCCAAGACATAAAAGCTTAAAAACCAGTATAATATACTCAGAAATGCACTTCATCGCTTTGGATTATCTATCTTTATGAGGTCTCCTAAAAGCTAAAGCATCTAGCAAAATCAAGAATGGGATCAAACTGAATTTAGAAATCAGACCTGATTTACTAATATATTAAACTAAGATTTTCTAAAACAATGAAGAAAAACCATACTGCTCTCCTTTTTAAAAACATTTTTTTAGGGGCGCCTGGGTGGCGCAGTCGGTTAAGCGTCCGACTTCAGCTCAGATCACGATTTCGCGGTCCGTGAGTTTGAGCCCCGCATCGGGCTCTGGGCTGATGGCTCAGAGCCTGGAGCCTGCTTCTGATTCCGATTGTGTCTCCCTCTCTCTCTGCCCCTCCCCCGTTCATGCTCTGTCTCTCTCTGTCTCAAAAATAAATAAAACGTTAAAAAAAATTAAAAAAATAAAAAAAAATTAAAAAAAAAAACATTTTTTTAATTTTTTTTTAACGTTTTAACATTTTTTTAATTTTTTTTTAACGTTTTAACATTTTTTTAATTTTTTTTTAACGTTTTAACATTTTTTTAATTTTTTTTTAACGTTTTAACATTTTTTTAATTTTTTTTTAACGTTTTATTTATTTTTGAGACAGAGAGAGACAGAGCATGAACGGGGGAGGGGCAGAGAGAGAGGGAGACACAATCGGAATCAGAAGCAGGCTCCAGGCTCTGAGCCATCAGCCCAGAGCCCGATGCGGGGCTCAAACTCACGGACCGCGAAATCGTGATCTGAGCTGAAGTCGGACGCTTAACCGACTGCGCCACCCAGGCGCCCCTAAAAACATTTTTTAAGTTTATTTTTATTTATTTTGAGAGAGAGATAGAGAGCAAGCAGGGGAGGGTCAGAAAGCAGGGGAGACAGAATCCCAAACAGGCTCTGCACTGTCAACACAGAGCCCGATGCAGGGTTCGAACCCACAAACCGTGAGATCATGACCTGAGCCCAAGAGTCCGACGCTTAACAGACTGAGCCACCCAGGTGCCCCTTGCTCTCATTTAAAAAACAAAACAAAACAAAACAAAAAATTCTGAATATAAGCAAAATACCAAAATACCATGCTGAAGGCTGGATCCTTTCAGCCTAAGTGTTTATTTACCCTTTTTCCACATATATTTTTTCCATAATTTTCAGTATTTAAATTTTACATATGAAGCACAGTATTATCTACAGTAATTCTTTGTGGTTTTTGGTTTTTTATATGTAATTTTGAGTCTGGTGTCTTTTTTTTAAGTTGTTTTTTTTTTTTTAATTTATTGAGAGTGTACATGCACACACAAGCAGGTGAGAGGCAGACAGAGAAAGGGAGAGAGAGAGAGAGAAAGAGAGAGAGAGAAAGGGAGGAGGAAAGAGAGAGAAAGGGAGGAGGAAAGAGAGAGAAAGGGAGGGGGAGAGAGAGGGAAAGGGAGGGAGAAAGGGAGGGAGAGAGAATCCCAAACTGACAGCACAGAGCCCCACTCCAGCTCAATCTCACGAACAGTGAGATCAAGACATGAGCTGAAATAAGGGTCAGACACTTATCCAACTGAGCCACCCAGGCACCCCTACAGTAATTCTTTGAAACCTACTTTTTTTTACTCAACATATAATTGGTAAATATACACTAATTTTTTCATTTTAACTAATATTTTACTGTATGAGACTCATGTAACATTATATACAAATTACATATAAACTTCTAGTAATTACCAAATTATTGGTTTTATAAATACTACAATGAATTTCTCTATACATAACCTCTTTACAGATTTGTGCCTGAGGATCTCATGGACATACACTTAAAAGATTTTCTCAGTTGCAGGATATGTGCGTTTGTAAAGTTTAAAGACTGCCAAATTGCTTCTCAAAGTGGTTGTATCAATTTTCTGTCCCACCAATAACCTGAGAGTTCTGATTTCCCCATATTCTTTATCAATACATACTACTTTTAGACTTTAAATTTTTGTCAGTCTGACTGGGGTGAGGTGAAAGATATCTTTTCTTAATTTATAGTTCCAGGTTAGTTGAGTCAGCTATATAAATAGTTATTAGTTCTTTACTATTTACATCAAATCAAACTTTTAAAGCTAGAAGAAAATTTTTATTTAAATTGATCTAATCCATATATCTCATACATAAAGAAAAAAGTCAGCTAGCTGTCTTCTAACTTCTAACTGAAAATTTTCTCCCACACCTGGTAATGCAATTATCTATGTTGCCCCTAACCAATAAAACAAAAGAAGCTTTACATATATGAGGTAAGTTTTCAGTAATTTGAATTTTGGGTAAGATCTGATAGTTTAGATATGACAATGTCATATCTCTGTCAACAGCAAAGCTTGGCTTCAACAGTATAGAATGACTGGAACTTTGAGCTGCTGTTTGGAACAAAGAAAACTCAAAACATTAAGAACCTTGATAAAGTGAAAAAATAGAAGAATAAAGACCGACAAGCTGGAGAAGTTGACAGTTCATATGCAGCTCAATTACTACATGCAATGAGTGATCCTGGGTTGGATCCTGGACCAGAAAAAAGACATTAGTAGGACAAGTGATGAAATCTTAATAAGGTCTGTAGATTAGTTAATAGTATAATATTAATGTTATTTTTCTGGTTTCAGTAATTGTACTTTGTAAGCTGTTAACATCTGAAGAAGATGAGCAAGGGCAAAAAGGAAGTCTTTTTACTAATTTTATAATTTTTGTAAACCTGAAATTATTTCAAAAAGGTTAAATTTATTTTTAACTATTATGTAAATAAATATCAAGTACAATATAAATGTAATATTTAATAAATCTCAAGAATATAATAAAGTACCAACAGATATTAATTGTTAAATATTTTGAAGAAAAAAGAGAAAAAAAATTGAAAGTAGTATTATAGTCCTGGGGCAAAATTAGATCTAAGAACTTGTGATCTGTTCAATCCTTTAAGGAAAACAAAATAAAAGTGAAGAAATTAAATCATAGAAATTAAAATATTTCAACAGCACTGCATAAGAAGGCTAGCTATCCTGTATCTAGAAATGCTTTTTTTTTATTTTTTTTTCTTAATGTTTTTATTTTTGAGACAGAGAGAGACAGAGCATGAGCAGGGAAGGGGCAGAGAGAGAGGGAGACACAGAATCGGAAGCAGGCTCCAGGCTCTGAGCCATCAGCACAGAGCCCGATGTGGGGCTCGAGCCCACAGACTGTGAGATCATGACCTGAGCTGAAGTCAGACGCTCAACCGACTGAGCCACCCAGGCGTCCCTAGAAATGCTTTTAAAACGTCTGCTAAAATAATCAGATGAACAAGATGAATTGTTACATATTACAAATTAAATGTATAAAGTCATGTAAATTAAACTGAGATTTTAAAAAAATTACCTCTAAAAACACCTGCTTTTATAAAAGATAATGAAACTATTTATGACAGATATACTCCGTACCACAAAACACACAGACAACATTAACACCCCTTCAAAAACTGCTGTAGTATAGGATTTGTTACACTTTACCCTGGAAAGATATTTAAATTTCCCCATAAACCTGCAATTACTGATACCAAGATGCCTCCAAATTATTTAGTTGTGGTCAAACTTTAGCTTGAACTAGCATGATAAAATTTTAAGAGTGTGCAGAAACAGGTACATGCCTCATACAGTGTTGTTGAGAGTGTAAAGTGGTAAAATGTCTTTAGACAGCAGTTAACCAACATCTATCAAAATGTTAAGTATGTGTACCCCTTGATCTAGCAATTCCACATTAGAAGTACTCAGCACTGGGGTGCCTGGGTGGCTTAGCCAGTTGAGTGTCCAATTTCGGCTCAGGTCATGATCTCTCAGTTCGCTGAGTTCAAGCCCTGCGTCGTGCTCTATCGCTGACAGCTCAGAGCCTGGAGCCTGCTTCAGGTTCTGTGTCTCCCTCTCTCTCTCTCTCTCTCTGCCCCTCCCCTGCTCACGCTCTCTTACTCAAAATAAATAAACTTAAAAAAAAAAAGTGGACAGGGGCGCCTGGGTGGCTCAGTCGGTTGAGCGTCCGACTTTGGCTCAGGTCATGATCTCGCGGTTCGTGAGTTCAAGCCCCGCGTCGGGCTCTGTGCTGACAGCTCAGAGCCTGGAGCCTGTTTCAGTTTCTGTGTCTCCCTCTCTCTATGACCCTCCCCCGTTCATGCTCTGTCTCTCTCTGTCTCAAAAATAAATAAACGTTAAAAAAAATTTAAAAAAAAAATGGACAGAGGATCTAAAGAGGCATTTTTTCAAAGACATACAGATGGCCAACAGGACACATGAAAAAATACTCAACACCACTAATCATCACAAAAATGCATATCAAAACCACAAATGAGGTATCACCTCACATTTGTTAGAACAGCTACTATCAAAAAGACAAGAAATAACAAGCATTGGCAAGGATATGGACAAAAACAAGGATGTTCTCTGTTAGTGGGAACATAAATGTGTGTAGCCAATATGGAAAAGTGCCTCAAAAGATTAAAAATAGAACTACTATAGGATCCAGCAATACTTCTGGGTAACTAATGGAAGAAAATGAAAACACTAATTCAAAATGATATATTCATTCCCATGTTCACTGCAACATTATTTACAATAGCCAAGACAAGGAAACAACCTAAATGTCCATCAATGGATGAAAGGATAAAGAAAATGTGCCATATATATATATGCCATGTATATATATATACATATATATGTATATATATATATATGGCACATTTTCTTTATCCTTTACTTTCTTACATTTCTTTCCATTTTATATATATATATACACACACACACACACACACACACATATATATATAATGAAACTACCTCTTGGTAGTTACCAGAGGTGAGTGAGAGTGGGTGAAATGGGTGATGGGTGTCAAAAGGTACAAACTTTCAGTCATAAAATAAATAAGTCATGGGATGTAAAGTGTACTTTACATGATGACTACAATTAATAACACTGTAGTGAATATTTGAAACTTGCTAAGAGAGTAAATCTTACAAGTTCCCATTACAAAGGAAAAAAATTTTTACAACTATGGATGGTGATAGAGGTTAACTAAACTTACTGGGATGATCGTTTTGCAATATGTACAAATATCGAATCATTATGTATACATGTAAAACTAGTATGTCAATGATACCTCAATTTTTTTAAAGTAGCTTCTTTATGCATTCTGAAAAGTAACAACTTTTAAATTTGAATTATTTTCAACTAAATAGATATCATGGACAAATCTATAAATATAGCCTTGATTAAAATAATCCAATAAAATAAAGTTCAGTTTACCCCATTACATAAAAATTCTAGAGTCAATAACAGATCCCTGAAATTTTGTGAATCAAACTGACTCCTGTGAATGGGTAAGTCTCTGACATAACCTTACACACAAAAAAATCTGGCGTCTAATCCACTTGGAAAAAGTATTTAACACAAAGAAATGGTTCAGCAGCTTAGATTGTTTTTCCCTCTACTGGTAATGAACCAATTGAGGTGAAAAATCATTCTACAAAGCCCCAATTAACATTTGGCTACTTAATTCCAAGTCTGTCTTTCTATGTGTTACAGGAGGCCATACATACAAATGTACGTACGTTACGTACGTACATACATACACACATACATACATACATACATAATTGGCATTTCAACAATCCGAGGTACCAGAAGCCCCTCGGCAATTGTAACCCGCCAACTAAAGACCATATGGCTAGGCAAGCCTCTCTTCAGACAGTTATCACTCGGTGGCTGATTAATTTCAATGGCTTATTAGACAGGCCTCTCCAGACCCTTTCCCTAGAGAAGGAGGAGGAGGGGAACGGTCTGTTGTTTTCCCGGTGCTTTGTGCCCTCCAGGCTTGAAAGCATCCTGGTGACGGTGCAGCCATCATTTCCCGTGGGGGCAGCGGTGTCTTTTCGGCAAGTTTTTGTTTACGAGGTACTGAACCCAAAATCCCTTTGGCTCTCTCCCTTTCCATCTCGGGCTTCTCCCAGGCGTCCCGACGCCCACCGGGCCTCGCCCGTTCCCCGCACGCGCGCAGACCCTGGGCCAGGGGCCAAGACTTACCCGTGGGCGCGCTATCCAGGATGCGCAGGTCGTAGGCCCCAGAGCAGCGGTAGTTGGCGGCGGTGCCGTTGTCCCACACCACCACCACCTCCTCGGGGCTCTCGAAGCTCCGGACCGTGCCCACATGGCCCTCGCCGCCGTCCTGCTTCCCCCACTTCCAGTCCGGGCCGCGCACCACCCGGGCCCCGACCCCTTCCACCATCACCCGGTTATTCCGGGAGTTACTCATCGGGGCCCGGGCGGTGGGCTCTGCCGCCGCCGCCGCCGCCGCCGCCGCCGCCGCCGCCGCCGGTGGGCCCGTGAGGGAGTTGGGCCCGGGCCGGACTCTCGGCGCCGGCGGGAGCGGCAGCGAGCCCCGGGGGACGTGGGAATAACTCACGGGGGCGGCGGCGCGGTCCCCGACAAGCCCACAGCCGCTCTCCAGCCGTCGCCGCCGCCGCCGCGCCCCCCGCTCGGACTGGAGGCCGGACCGCAGCGGCTCAGAGGCGGCGGCGGCGGGCGGGCAGAGGGGAGGGGGCCGTGGGCGGGGACTCCCCCGCTTCCTCCGGGCTCCCCGGCCGGGCTACAGCGACGGCCGCCAGGAAACCACGCTCTCCCCCGGCCGGGAGCGCGGGGAGCGCAGGGGGCCGGGGGAGGCTAGCCCGGGGGGGACGGCGAGGGCAGCGGGGAGCAAGCTTAACTGTCGGCCTTTTTTCTCCCCCAGCCCCTCGATCCGGGGTGGGCGCCCGAGTGCCGGCGCCGTCTCCTCCCCCGTGGGCAGCGGTGGTACCTCCCAGCGTCCGGCGAGCGCCCGGGCCCACGGGCCCCCTTCTCTGTGCCCCCGCGCACGCCGCCGCGCTCCGCCCCGCCACAGAGTCCCCGCCGGGCGAGAGCGGCTCCACATCCGGATACTGACGCACTCAAGACTGGAGCAACCCCTTCTCTCACTAGGAGGGGAATCCTCAGCAACAGTAGGGCGGAAAGGGTTTTGGAGAGTCGCGCGACTGGGGAAAGAAAGGAGAAGAAAATCGATCCCTAAGCGTCTCTCCAGGGCCCGATGAGAGTGCGCATGCGCCTGCCCCCCCCCCAAAAAAAAAAAAGGAGGGGGGGCTAGACGGCCAGCCCAGCCAGAGGCGCTGGGAGGGGCGGTAAATGGGGTTGTGCCCTACGGGTGGTGCGGCGCGCCCCATTGGTTGTGAGAAAAGGGGCGGAGCAAGAAATCCGTCCCACTGACCTGGAGGTGGGGCTGGAGGAAATCAACTGAGATTGGGATCCGACCCGGGCGCTGAAACTGGGTAGCTATGAAGAGGTCAGTCTTAATCTTTAAATTCTAGTGTACCTCGGTGTAGAGTATGTGTTTGGGATTCCGTGTTGTTTTAGTCTTTTTTTAACAGGGTCGGAAATAGAATAGATTATAGCACAGATTAAGGGCGACCTGTATTTTTGTATGTGTAAATTGCAAACATTTCAAACCAGAGTGAGTGATTAAGGATGTACTTTTTTTGGGGGGAGGGGGGAGCGGGACAAAGGAAGAGAGAGACTCTTGCGAGGGGTGGGGCTCGATTCCTGAACCCTGGGATGAAATCAAAAGTCAGATGCTCAACAGGCTGAGTCACCCCAGCAACCCTAGGGATGTATTTTAACCATTCGGTAGAATGGTACCGAATGTGAGCAATGCACAAAGTCCTTTGGAAGGTGTGTCTTGTCTTCAAGTGGAGTCAGGGTGCTAAGTAGACTCCAAACAGTACAAGCTCCTGGGAGAGTTTACATGCACCTTGCCCATTGATAACTCCCATCATTCAGTCCCTGAATGCAAAAGACAACCTTGAAAGGAAAATAAGAGGACTGTAAGAGTGGTTTCTGGCTATTACTTAAATGACATTATGGTGTGTAGGATTTTTGGGGCCCCTGGATGGCTCAGTTGGTTGAACATCCGACTTTGGCTCAGGTCATGATCTCGCGGTCTATGAGTTCGAACCCGCGTCGGGCTCTGTGCTGACAGCTCAGAGCCTGGAGCCTGCTGCTTCAATTCTGTGTCTCCCTCTCGCTCTGCCCCTCCCCCGTTAATGCTCTGTCTCTCTCTCTCTCTCAAAAATAAATAAACATTAAAAATAATAAAAAAATAAAACTCTTGTTTTTCAGCCCAGCATAGAGGCATTGTTAGCGTAAATTATTGCTTTTCCTGAGAGTCATGGGAGCGGGAATACTCCCGCAGAATCAAATAATCAAAATCAAGTGGGCAGAAAGGGAGTGTAAAATGTGACCAATTAATTATCATGTAATCAAATAAAATATTCTTAATTTTTCACGTAAATAAAACTGAGGAAAATACAAATATGGAGTCCCAAAGTTCAAATAGAGCTAATTTGAGAGACTAAACAAAAGTTAAAATATTTGTTCAGAATAGGCCAACCAATTTCTAGTCCATTTCAAAATATTTTGACCCCAGAAATTTTATTTTTTAATGCTTATTTATTTTTAAGAGAGAGAGAGAGAGAAAGAGTATGAGTGGGGGAGAAGCAGAGAGAGAGGGAGACACAGAATACAAAGCAGGCTCCAGGCTCTGAGCTGTCAGCACAGAGCCCAACAAGGGGCTCAATTTCAAGGACCACAGAGCCACCCAGGAGCCCAACCCCAGAAATTGTAAACATGCTATTGACAGAGCTACTTAACTGCAGCTGTTCAATTAAGGGCACTATTAATTATTCCTGCCTACCAACTCTTCCTTCTCTCTGGGATCTTTTCTGGTTTCATTCTTTTCATGATGACCAGTTAGATTAATCATTTAAATTAATAAATTGATAAAACAACTTTGGAAAAAATATAGCTACGATACAAGTTATACTTATGGTTGACTTTGTAAAGTAAGTTGATTAAAGGCCAATTTGTAATAGTGCAACCTTACATTTTACATCAAGCACAGTATATTAATAATGGCTTTCCACATATTTAATTGTATTTACCTCACTGTGGAGTTTTATACTTATTAAGACATAATAATCTAATATTTAGAAAGACTTTTGTTCTTGATACCAAAGATTAGTTATAATAACTTAGAATTTTATTTGCCCTTAAAATGAAAAAGATCTTAAGGAATGATCTAGCCTAGTGGTTTTCTTTTCTCTTCTCCCTAACTACTCCACAGACCCTATGTTCCTATCCTGTGCATTTGATCTATAAAGGGAGCTAGGTAGTGATACAATATAGCAAGGCTAGAGCTCACCTGTAGTTTTCCCTTCCTCTTACCTTTGCAGGCCTCTACAGGAATTCATCAAAACCTCTGCAGTATAAGTAAGCATAAGTATGAAACCTCAAATTAGCCCATTCCCCATATTTGATAAGAAGAAAATGAGGCCAGTGGAGCGCCTGGGTGGCTCAGCGGACTTTGGCTCTGGTCGTCATCTCACCACTCATGGCTCTCAGCTGTCAGTGCCGAGCCTGCTTCAGTTCCTGCCCCCCTCTCTCTCTACCCCTCCCCAGCTGGTGCTTCCTCTCTGTCTCAAAAATAAATAAAAACATCAAAAAAACGTTTTTTTAATTAAAAATAATTTTTAAAAAAAGAAGAAGAAAATGAAGCCAGGACTGATTAAGTAGAAACTTGTCCAGTATTACAGAGGAAGTTAAGACATACAACTAAAACTATAATCTAATACTGAATGTATTTCTCTTTTTAATGAGGGAATTTTTTTTCATTTTTTTTTAATGTTTATTTATTTATTTTGAGAGAGAGAGGCAAAGACAGAGGGAGAGAGAGAATCCCAAGCAGGATGCATAGTTCGTAGATCATAGTTCATGAGATCATGACCTGAGCCGAAATCAAGAGTCGGTCACTTAACTGACTGAGCCACCCAGGAACCCTGTAGTATTTCTTTATGTTAAACACTGTCTTATCCATCCATCCTCTTATTAAATACATTGTGACTTTACAACACCATCATCTTGCTAATACTATTTCAAGACTACTCAATGCAGTTTGCCAATAGTCTCTAAATGGTTTTGATTATACACCCTTTTGGTTCAAAATTTTTGAACATGCACTTCTGATATATGTACTTATTTGCGTATAAATTATATATGTACTACCATGTTGTATGTGTAATATAATTTACTTAATTGAAATTACAGACATACCTCAGGGATATTGAGGGTTTGGTTCCAGACCACCAAATTAAGCAAGTATTGCAGTGAAGTGAGACAAATGAATTTTCGGTTTCCCCATACATATAAAAGTTATGTTTATACTATACTGTAGACTTTTAAGTGTGCAATAGCATTATGTCTAAAAAAAAGTACATACCTTAATTTAAAAAGTACTTTATTGCTAAAAAAAAAAAAAAAAATGCTCACCATCATCCGAGCTCTCAGGGAGTTGTAATCTTTTTGCTGGTGGAGGGTCTGGCCTCCATACTGAAATCTGCTGACTGATCAGGGTGGTGGTTGCTGAAGGTTCAGGTGGCTGTGGCAATTTCTTTTTTTTTTTTTTTTTTTATCTTTTTTAAGTTTATTTATAAGAGGTAGAGACAGCATGAGTCGGGGAGGGGCAGAGAGAGAGGGAGACACAGAATCCAAAGCAGGCTCCAGGCTCCTAGCTGTCAGCACAGAGCCCATTTGGGGCTCTGGGGCTCAAAACCACGAAGTATTAGATCATCACCTGAGCGGAAGTCAGCTGCTAAACCTACTGAGTCACCTAGGCGCCTTGTGGCAATTTCTTAAAATAAGACAACAATGAAGTTTTATGTATCTACTGACTCTTCTCTTTCACAAATGATTTCTCTGTAGCATGCAATTATGTTTGATAGCATTTTACCCACTGAAGTTCTTTCAGAATTAGTCAATCCTCTCAAACTCTGCAGCTGCTTTGTCAATTCAAGTTGATGTAATATTCTAAATCCTTTTTTTTTTTGTCATTACAACAATCTTCACAGCATCTTCACCAGAAATAGATAGAAAATTCTAGTTCTCTTGCTATTTCTACCACATTTGCAGTGACTTCCTCCACTGAAGTCTGGAACTCCTCAAAGTCATCCATGAGGGTTGGAATCAGCTTCTTCTAAACTCCTGTCCATGTTGATATTTTGACCTCTTCCCATGAATTACAAATGGCATTCAGAATAGTGAATGTTTTCCAGAAGGTTTTCAACATACTTTGACCAATTCTATCAGGGTTATCACTATCTATGACAGATATAGCTTTATGAAACATATTTTTAATCATAAAACTTGAAAGTCTAAATTTTTCCTTGATCCATAAGCAACAAGATCGATGTTATGTTAGCAGGCACAAAAACAATATTAATCTCATTGTACATCTCCATCAGAGCTCTTGTATAACCATGTGCATTGTCAATGAGCAGCAATATTTTGAAAGGAATTTTTTTTCTGAGCAGTCAGCCTCAACAGTAGCCTTAAAATACTCAGTAAACCATGTTGTAAACAGATATGCTGTCATCCAGCCTTTGTTGTTCCATTTATACAGCACAGACAGAGTAGATTTAGAATCATTCTTCAGGGAGCTCGGATATTCAGAATGGTAAATGAGCATTGGCTTCAACTTAAAGTCTCCAGCTACATTAGCACATAACAAGAAAGTCAACCTTTCCTTTGAAGCTTTGAGGCTGGGTGTTGACCTCTCTTTAGTTATGAAAAGTCTGAATAGCATCTTCTTCCAATAGAAGGCTATTTTGTCTATATTGACAACCTGTTGTTTAGTGTAGCCACCTTCAGTAATGATCTTACGAGGATCTGAACAACTTGCTGCAGTTTCCACAACAGCACTTGCAACTTCACCTTGCACTTTGATGTCATGGAGACAGCTTCTCTCCTTAAACCTCATGAGACACCTTATGCTATCTTCAATTGTTTTTTTTTCTGCAACTTCCTCACCTCTCTCAGCCTTCATAAAATTGAAGAGAGTCAGGACTTTGCTTAGGATTAGTCTTCAGTTTAAGGGAATATTGTGGCTGGTTTGATCTTCTATCCAGACCACAAAAACTTTCTCCATATCAGCAATAAAGTGGTTACACTTTCTTATCATTTATGTGTTCACTGGGTTAGCACCTTTAATTTCTTTCAGAAACTTTTCCTTTACATTCACAATTTGGCTAACTGGTGAAAAAAGCCTAGCTTTCAGCCTATCTCAGCTTTCCACCTGCCTTCCTCACTAAGATGAATCATTTCTAGCTTTTGATTTAAGTGAGAGGTATGTGACTCTTCCTTTCACTTGAACACTTAGAGGCCATTGTAGGGTAATTAACTGGCCTAATTTCAATATTGTTGTGTCTGGGGGGGAATAACGGAGGCACCTAGTAGAGGGAGAGAAATGGAGGAACAGCTAGTCAGTGGAACAGTCAGAACACACACATCATTTATCGATTAAGTCCACTATCTATTTGGGTGTGGTCCATGTGGTAACATCAAAGGTCACTGATCACAGATTACCATAACACATAATAATGATGAGAAAGCTTGAAATATTGTGGGAAGTTCTAAAATGTGAGACAGAGACATGAAGTGAGCAAATGATATTGGAAAAATGGCACCAAGGGACTTCCCCAGCATAGGTTGCCACAAACCTTCAATTGAAAAAAACAAAAAAACAAAAAAAAGCATTATCTGTGAGGTGTAAAAAAGCAAAGTGCAATAAAACGAGGTATGCCTGTGTATGGGGATAAGATATATAATATATGGAAAATTTTTGCCTACTTTCTTTCCTCACTCCAATAGATCATTTTCTGTATCCCTAGATGTAAATTTTTTTAATGTTTTTATTTTATTTTTGAGACAGTGTGCGGGGGGGGGGGGGGGGGAGGGACAGAGAGCAAGGGAAACAGAGGATCTGAAGTGGGCTCTGTGCTGACAGCAAACAACCCGATATTCAAGAACTGCGAGAGCATGACCTGAAGTCAGATGCTTAACCAACTGAGCCACCTAGGCACCCCCACCCCCCGATATGTTTAAATTGGTATTCCTCAAAGTAGACACATTCCACTTTGGAGACCACTGTGTCATATATGTGTCTGCCATGTTTAGAACACAGTTATTTTGCATATATGTTTGTTTATCTGCCCATTTGTTCAGAAATACTTAGGGCCATTCAAAACTAGTAAGAATTTTATTCCAACCATAAGTAAGATATAATAAGTAAATCCTTGCCCCAGAAATAAAGTGGTTTCATTATTTGCCTATTATTCTACTACTATGAACAAATTTCTGGCTGCTTTACAAAGTCTACAAAAATGTACAATATTTGGAGAGTAACTTTACTAGAGTAACACTGTCTGCTATAACAAATAGACCCAAAACTTATAAAGACTCTAATACAGTTAAGTTTTATTTCCCATTCAGGGGTGCCTGGGTGGCTCAGTCAGTTAAGCATCCAACTTCAGCTCAGGTCATGGTCTCACAGTTCGTGGGTTCGAGCCCTGCATCAGACTCTGAGCTGACAGCTTAGAGCCTGGAGCCTGCTTCAGATTCTGTGTTTCCCTGTCTCTCTCTGCCCCTCCCCTGCGTGTGCGGGCTCTCTCTCTCAAAAATAAATAAATATATTTTTAAAAAGTTTTATTTCCCATTCATGTAATAGTTTAACATTTTCCTCCATGTGGTGATTTGGGGACTCATGCTGCTGTTCCATGATCACCCTAAGGTTATCTCTGTATAGCTGAAGGAAGCAGGGAAAAGTGCAGAGAGGGTCATACTCACTTCTCAAAAGTTTTGGCCCCAAAATGGCACATATTACTCAGTTACATTCCATCATCTAGAATTCAGCCACATCTAATCAAAGGCGGGGGGAGTGGGGACTGTAGCCTAGCTGTGTATCCAAGAAGAAAAGTGTATCAGTATCCACTTAGGAAAACATAAATCACTCCAAATATTCAAACGGTAGGAATTTAATACAGCAAATTGTTTGCAAAAGTGTCAGAAAGGCTGCAGAAGCAAAGAGAAATTAATGACTATGGGAAAACATGACCTGCCCCCATAGGATTAAAGGAGAAAAAGAGAAAATGATATTACCTAGGACCTATAATCACTGTGCCCTTGAGCTGCTGATGTTGGAACTTCTGCTGTTTCACAGTAAGCCAGGAACCCACACTCACATTGAAGCTGCAGGAGACCAGCTACCCAATGTTGCCTACCACTGTCAAAGTCAGAGCTCCATGAGTGCAGGCAGGGCACACACTACTGCCGCAGCCTCTGGAATCGCCCTGCCTGAGTAGGAACCCAGAAGCTGCAGGAAGCTCCAATAGAATCAAACAAAAAATGGCTTCTCCTCTCATCAGTTAGTCTGTCATTAGTCTCCCACAAATAACAGGAATATTCTACTGTTCTGGGGACTCAGCACCATTCTCACCGTTCCTCCATATTTAAACTTCACATAACAAAGAAATAACATCATGCATCTGCCTGGGAGAATGCAACTATGCCACTTAAAATGAAGACACGTTCACCTTCTCTCTCTCCCATAAACAAAAGTCACAAAAGTCCTATTCATTACCACATACATATCTGGAAGATATTAATTCCATTTCTGATTCAGCCACACTCTCTCCTGGATGCCCAATAACCTACTTTAAAGTTAACAACCACCAACAAAACTGACAGATGTTTTGCTAGACTGACCAAGAAAAAAAGAAGACTCAAACAACCACCAACACTCCATATATAAAATAATAGGAGAAAGGAGAAGGAGGAGTACAACTGATACTATGCATAATAAGTGCTCCATGTTGTATTATGTTCTCCAAAAGGATGTGTTGAAGTCCTAACTCCTGAAAAAAGAGTCTTTGTAGATGCAGTCAAGTTAAGATGAAGTCATACTGGAAAAGATTGGGTCCTAAATCTAGTGACTGGTGTCCTTAAAAGAGAAGGGAGAAGTAAATTTGGACACAGACATAAGAAGGCCATAAGATAAAGAAGGCCAGATTTGAAGGGGTGCCCTACAGGACAAGAATGCCAAGGATTGGGATGCCTGGGTGGCTCAGTCAGTTGGGGAGCTCTTGATTTGAGCTCAGGTCATGATCTCATAGTTTCCTAGGTTCGAGCCCCACTTTGGGCTCCATGCTAACCACATCGAGCCTGCTTGAGATTCTCCCTCTCTCTCTGCCCCTCCCCTACTTGCACTCTCTCTCTGTCTCTTTCAAAATAAATAAAGAAACTTAAAAAAAAAAAAAAAAAAAAAGAATGCCAAAGATTGCCAGCAAGCACAAGAACTAGAAAGAAGCAAAGAAGTCTTCCATGGAGCCTTCAAACAGAAAGCATGGCCTTGCCAACACCTTGATTTTGGATTTCTAGCCTCCACAACTGTGAAGGAATTTCAGTTGTTTTAATCTACCAAATTTGTGGTAATTTCTTACAGCACTCCTAGAAAACTAACAGAAATAGAAAGAAAATAAGCATAGCTGTTACTGTCCTCATTTCTGTTACTGGTCATAAGGCCATAGTTGATATTTATAACTCTCTCTTTTCAATACAGAGCCAATATTTACTTTTCCCTCACCCAGCACATCAACTGATTGGAGTCCCATACCTGGCAGGTGGTCCAAACCTTTATTCCTGAAAGACTTTATTCTCAGTCCTTAGTGGGTTGTTGTAGTGTGATAGTTAATTTTGTGTGTCAACTTGACTGGGCTACAGATTACCAGACATTTGAGCAAACATTACTCTAAGTATATCTGTAAGATGTTTCTGCATGAGATTAACATTTGAATAGGTTATGAGATTAACATTTGAATAGGTAAACTCTAGGTAAAATATAGCAGATTGCTCTCCCTAATGTTGGTGGGCCTTATCCAGTCAATGGAAGACCTAAATATAACACAAAATCTGAATAAGAGAGCACTCTTCCTCTTCCCATTACTTGAGCTAGAACATTGTTTTGTTTTTCTGACCTTTGGACTCGGCCTGAAACATCAGCTCTTCTTGAGTCTTCAATCTGTGTGCTTTGAGAATAGAACTTACATCATCATTTCTCCTGGTTCTCAGGCCTTTGGACTCAAACTTACACATCAGTTCTCTTGGGTCTCCATCTTGCCAACTGGAGATCTTAGGACATCTCCATAATTGTGTGAGCCAAATCCTTATGATAATTCCCTTTATACACACACACACACACACACACACACACACACACACCCTGATGGTTTTGTTTGTCTGGGGAACCCTAACTAATGCATATAGTCTACCATTAAATTTTACTAGAACAATACTAAAATGAGCCCCAGAGAATTTCCAGATTGCAAACACAGTCCTTTCTTAACCTTTTCTGTATCAGGAATCCCATTTCCACCTAATAATTGGGACCAATCACTCAATCGATACAGTAATTCTTTTCTTTGCCTGTTGGTTTAATAGCTTGAGAAATTTAAAATGTTCACGGGGCCCCTGGGTGGCTCAGTTGGTTAAGTGTCCGACTTCAGCTCAAGCCATGATCTCACGGTTTGTGAGTTTGAGCCCTGTGTCGGGCTCTGTGCTGACAGCTTAGAGCCTGGAGCCTGCTTCGGATTCTGTGTCTTCCTCTCTCTCTGCCCCTCTCCTGCTCACACTCTGTCTCTCTCTCTCAAAAATAAACATTAAAAAATTTTTTAAATAAAAAATTTAAAAATTTAAAAAAATAAAATGTTCAAATGGCAGCCCCAACTACCAATTCACTGGAATTATTATCTCTATTGTCTGATGGAAACATTCCTCACTTGGAAAATACTTGCATTAAACTAGTAAAATATAAAGTTGTAAAGATAGAAATCAAAAAGCTTTCGTATGTCAACCACCCTTTGATTCCTGAATCTATCAATTCTGACTATGGGAATACCATATATTGGTCACCTGTTCAAAGCCTATATCTCAGTTGGTATTTCCTGATCAGGAATTTAGTTTCAACCACAATTCAGGAGCAAACAGGAGCTATTTCTCAAAGGGAAAATAGTTATTGGTAGAAGAGGGGGGCATAATTTTCCTCTAAAATCCTAGAGTTTTGCACTGGGATTCTACTATTCGGCATTTGACTGGATCCATATAGTATATATGTCACAGATATTAATAACATTGTCTGTCCTGGGTCATATGGCCCACATGGGCAGAGAAGCTTGCCCTGCAGCCTAGGCCTATTGCAGAATCTTCTCTTGCTTCGGTACCTACTTGAAACTGGTTTAAGGGACAGAGCAATACAAATGTGATATATCTTGCCTCTAAAATCCAAACAGGCCCAAGTGTTTTATTTCTTTCTTAGCACCTAAAGGTGCAATTTGCCTCTTATTTCAGAAAGGATATTCTGATATGGTCCGTTACTACTGGACTCCTGGCAACTTCACCAAAGTGGTAAGACCTAAATTTTCTGGAAGAATATTTCCCATCCACTGGCATACATGTGTCTTACTACTACATCTAGGGTTCTTGACACTTCTAGCCCACCAAATCAAATCAATGTAATGTTACAATTGTAATGGAGCCTCTGCAAAGGATGACAGAGAACAGGAGACTTTACATAGCCCCAAGGAAAGACACTGAAAGTATGCTGCTGCTACTTCTAGGTGAAAACAATATGTTTGTGATGCTTTTTGTCAAGTGTTACTGAGAAAAAAGCACTTGCCGGACCAATAACTGCAAAAGCTAGAGCTGCATGTTGATATGCTCCATTAAAGAGGCCACATATAAAACATAAAAATAAAGAGGACACATCTACAACAGTAGCTATAATTTAGTCACTACCTGATTACATTTACAATAACGTGTGTTTATAAAAATACACAAAAGCCATCATCCTTTACAGGCTAAATAGCAGGTTAAATAGGGAAGTGATAGGAATCACTATCTCTGTATTTTTCAAGTCTCTGATGTAGCTCTAATCTCTGCAATCCTTCCAGGAATGTAGTAATGCTTTTGGTTTATTTGTTGTGGTAAGAAAAGGCAGTTACAGAACTTCCATCAAGACTTTTTTTTTTTATCATTTATTTATTTTTGAGAGACAGAGAGAGACAGAGCATGAGCAGGGGAAGGGCAGAGAGAGAGGGAGACACAGAATCCGAAGCAGGCTCCAGGCTCTGAGCTGTCAGCACAGACCCCGACACGGGGCTCAAACTCACAAACCATGAGATCATGACCTGAGCCGAAATCGGACACTTAACCAACTAGCCACCCAGGCACCTCTCCATTAAGAATTTTTACTATTATGTTTCACTCCATAGATCAGAGAGCCAATATGCATATCCTTCCGGTTGCCAGGTATGTCTGTTCCAACTACGCTTTCAGAAATCATACAGTGTACTAGAGCCAAAACTGGGTTAACCATGAGACCTTCATGACAACCACTCTGACCAATGGATTTTAATGGCTTGAGTGCCCACAGAGATTGGCATACTCATAGCTAATACATAGGAACTTCTAAAAGGGAAATTTCCTTTCTCTCATGCCCCTTAACTCTGGAAAATGTCAGCTGGTTCCTTTTGTGGAGGAAAAAAAGGGGGAGGAAGAGTTATAGGATAAAGTTTTAGCTGTGTCAGAGTCTATTCTCCTGAAGACCCAACCTCCTCTTCATTCAAGGTCCTGTGAAATGGCTTCTATTCCTACACTGAATAAAAGTCTATGGCTCATGTGGTGACTGAAGGCAGGCCTCTGTCTACTAGAACTAGAGTTTTTCTGATTGTATAGATCAAAAATTACTTCAGTAAGATGCCCATCTGTTTAATTCACCATGATTAATTGCCACTACTAAAGACCTATGTAAGTTAAAACATTCTGATTTCCACTCTAGTCCTATTGCCCTTTTCAGTAACTGTATTCACCTAGTCTCTGATGGTTAAGCACTGATACCTGGCCTCTGTTACTCTGGCATGAAATCCAGGAACCCATTCAATGGTGAACTCTCCTACCATCATCTGTGATATGCAGACAGCAGCTCGCAATGAGCTTTTTAATGATGCTGGTGATCCCCTCCTCAGAGCAGTTCTCAATGTCTTAGTGAAGAGTGTCCTCTGGGACAACTTTTCTCCTGAAGCTTTTGGGTTCCTTCCTTGAAATTATACCAAGGAAAGTGACATCTAAACCTACTGAAAGTAAGCCACCATTCAGTCCATTTTTCAGTCATCCAAACTGCTGCTTGAGCTACACATTGTATCTGAAAACTCTGGTAAATGTTCCCCTGTTGATCATTTCAGCCCAGTCCAATGTTAAGTTCTGTTCAAAATCAGCACTTACAGAATTCATTCCCAAACATATTCTCATGTCTCTGACAATATAAATTTCCAAATTCTTGCATTTCGGGTGGGGGAGGTTATAATCTATCTTCTCCCAGGTCAGACAAGGAACTGCTTGAGATGATTCACTACAGTGTCTTCAATCAAGGAGAAGCTAGTATTCTCAGACATGGAAAGAAGGAGTGTTTTGGGTTGGCAAAGAAGTCTCAGGGGAATGAAATACTACTCTTCCATGAAAAAGAACAAACTTATTGCACACAACAATTTGGATGGATCTCAAAGTGTTACATACTGTAGGGGCGCCTGGGTGGCGCAGTCGGTTGAGCGTCCGACTTCAGCCAGGTCACGATCTCGCGGTCCGTGAGTTCGAGCCCCGCGTCGGGCTCTGGGCTGATGGCTCAGAGCCTGGAGCCTGTTTCCGATTCTGTGTCTCCCTCTTTCTCTGCCCCTCCCCCGTTCATGCTCTGTCTCTCTCTGTCCCACAAATAAATTAAAAAAAAAAAAAAAAGTGTTACATACTGTATAATTCCATTTATACAACTATTTTTGCAACTTATATGAGCCTTAAACTATCTTAAAATAAGAAAGAAAGAAAGAAAGAAAGAAAGAAAGAAGAAAGAGAGAGAAGAGAAGAGAAGAGAAGAGAAGAGAAGAGAAGAGAAGAGAAGAGAAGAGAAGAGAAGAGAAAAAGAAAGACTGGGAAGGAAGGAGACCCTAAGGTGGACATAGAGGTTCAAGTTTCTCAGATTTATCTGAATTCACCCAAATGCCTGCATTCTAAGTCTCAGAGCACCACTTTCTCCCAGTCTATGCCCCAACTTTTGCATAGAGGGGATTCTGGGCCCTCAGTGATATCATTGCATGAGTTAACCAACCCTGATGCTTCCTTGCTTCTCTGCTGCTAGACTTGTTTTATGTAAAGTAATATCCTCTTGTTTAGTTACCTTTGCTACTTGAAGCTGAGAGAAGTCCTGATTCAAACTCTTGACTCATAATTAGATATATTATTTTTAATATATCCTAAATGCATAGGTTTGAGAAGTGCCAAAAGTTGGTGTCAAAGGAGTCACAGCAAACACCTGTGGCCAAACTTGTCATAAATGCAAGCATATTGGAGGCCATAATCTTGGACGTGTGTGAGTCTGGCTCTCGAAGGCACTCTGCATAGAAGTAGGGACAGTATCAGCCCCCCTATACCCCTTGCCTGTCAGAATCTATCTGGGAACTTGCATCATCAAGAAGTGACAAGCTTGTGTCTGCCCCACAAATTTGTACCAGCATCTCAGATCCCAACCAACAAATAGCACTTCTTTTCCTTGTCCTCCCAAATTAGATTCACCAACAGTAAGAACTTGAGCGATACAACAAGACTTGTGAAATCTTAGATTTGTTTTTTGTTTTTTACCATGAAGACTTTATAGAACGATTTTTCCCTTCTTGTTGGCATGTGGTCAGACACTCAACACACAAATTTCAGCAATTCCTCATGTTACCATAAACCTTGTGAATGCTCCCAGTCATTCCATCACAGAAAAAAATGCGAATTGGCAGAGACCAGAGACCAATTATAATTCCTAGTGCCAAACTGTACAAACTTACTTTCATCTATAATTTCTCTACTTCCAAGATCTGCCACACTTAACAACATTTCACTGAAATATTGTATCAAGAAGATGAAAAAGTTCTAGAGATGGATGGTAGTGATGGTTGCATACCAGTCTGAATGTAGTTAATGCCACTGAACTGCACACTTAAAAATGGTTAAAATTATAAATTTTATGTTATGTTTGGCCACCAAAAAAAACCAATAATTACAATCTAATTCAGCAATTCCATATATATATATATATATATATATATATATATATCCCCCAAAGAAATGGGGAGAGGCTGTGGGGAGTTGGGCAAAATGGGTAAAGGAGAGTGGAAGATACAGACTTGCAGTTACAGAATGAATACGTCATGGGAAGAAAAGGCGTAACATAAGGAATAGTCAATGATATTGCAATAGCAATGTATGGGGACACGTGGTGTACACTTATGGTAACATAACATAATATATAAAATTGTGAAATCACTATGTTTTATACCTGATTGTACTGTAACATTGGGTCACAGGTAACATTTGTGCCAACTATACACAGATAACAAAAGAAAGAAAGAAGGGCGCTTGGGTGGTTTAGTCAGTTGAGTGTCTTGACTTCCACTCAGGTCAGGGTCTCGCGGTTCATGATTTCAAGCCCCACATCAGGCTCACTGCTGTCAGTGCAGAGCCAGCTTTGGATCCTCTGTTCCCCTTCTCTCCCCTCCCCCGCCCATGTTCTCTCTGTCTCAAAAACAAATAAACATTAAAAAAAAAAAACAGGGGTGCCTGGGTGGCTCAGTCGGTTAAGCGTCTGATTTTGGCTCAGGTCTTGATCTCTCAGTTTAGGAGTTCGAGCCCCACATTGCGCTCTGTGCTGACAGCTCAGAGCCTGGAGCCTGCTTCAGATTCTGTGTCTCCCTCTCTCTCTGCCCCTCCCCTGCTTGTGCTCTGTCTCTCTCTCTCAAGAGTAAATATTAAAAAAAAATTTTTTTTAAAGAAAGAAAGAAATTGGAAGCAGGCACTCAAATAGATATTTGTATGACAATGTTCATTATAGCATTATTCACAATAGCCAAAAAGTAGAAACAATGCAAGTGTTCATCAACAGATGAATGGATAAACAAAATATGATATATATGCACAATGGAATGTTATTTTGCCTTAAAAAGAAGTGAAGCTCTGATGCTACAACATGGATGAATCTTGAAGGCATTACAATAAGTTTATGCTGGACAGAAAAGGATAAATGTTGTATGGTTCCACTTATACTAGGTACCTATACTAGATATAGGTAGACAGCAAGTAGATTAGAGATTAAAGTGGGGGTTGATGGAAAGGCAATGAAGAATTATTGCTCAATGATTACAGAGTTTCTGTTTGGGGTAATAAAAAAAGTTCTGAAATAAAAGTGGTGATGGTTGTATAACATTGTGAATGTAATTAATATCACTGAATTTTCTATTTAAAAATGGTTAAACTGACAAATTTTGTTGTATGCATTCTGCAACATATGATACATATAACAAAATACCACACATATTTACTACAAAAATAAATATGTATTTATTTATAGATTTTTTAAAAATTTATAATATCCTAAAAACCATTGAATTGTACACTTTAAGCAGGTGAATTGTATAGCATGTAAACTATAACTCAGCAAAGCTATTTTTAAAAACAAGACAGGGGCGCCTGGGTGGCTCAGTCGGTTAAGCGTCCGACTTCAGCTCAGGTCACGATCTCGCGGTCCGTGAGTTCGAGCCCCGCGTCGGGCTCTGGGCTGATGGCTCAGAGCCTGGAGTCTGCTTCCGATTCTGTGTCTCCCTCTCTCTGACCCTCCCCCGTTCATGCTGTGTCTCTGTCTCAAAAATAAATAAACGTTAAAAAAAAAAAATAAATAAAAACAAGACAGAGGGGCACCTGGGTGGCTCAGCTGATTAAATGTCCGTCTTCAGCTCAGGTCATGATCTCGTGGTCCCTGGGTTCGAGTCCCGCGTTGGACTCTGTACTTACAGCTCAGAGCCTGGAGTCTGCTTCAGATTCCGTGTCTCCCTCTCTCTCTCTGCCCCTCTCCCACTTGCACTCTGTCTCTCTCTCTCCCTCAAAGATGAATTAACATTAAAAAAATAATTAAAATAAAAACAAGACAGAAAAAAAAAACAAGACCGAGATAGCCAAATGGATTAAAAAGTAAGTTAAAAAAAACCACACAAAAGATTCACTTAATTTTTTTATGTTTATTATGGGGGGCAGACAGAGAGAGAGAGGGAGACAGAGAATCAATCCCAAGCAGGCTCTATGCTGTCAGTGTAGAGCCAGATGCGAGGCTCAACTTACAAACCAGAGACCATGACCTGAGCCAAAATCAAGAGTCAGACACTTAACCAACTGAGCTACCTAGGAACCCCAGCAAGAGATTCACTTTAGCATCAAAGACACAAATAAGTTGAAAGTAAAGGATGGAAAAATACATTCCAAGTGTACAAGTTCCCTATGACAAATCACCACACACTAAGTAGCTGAAAACAATGGAAATTCATTCTCTTGCAGTTCTAGAGACCAGAAGTCCAAAATAAAGGTGTCAGTCAGGTTAACTCCTTCTGGAGGTTGAGGGAGAACTCATCCCATGCCTCTCTCCTAGCTTCTGGTTGCTGCTGGCATCCTTGGCATTCTATAGCTTATAGGTACGTTACTCCAATCCCCACCTCCGTCTTCACATGGCCTTCTTCTGTGTGTGTGTCTTTCAAATATCCCTTTTCTTTCTCTTACAAGGATGCCTACCATTGGGTTTAAGACCCAACCTAAGACCAAGATGATCTCATCTCAAACTTAATTATGTCCATTAACTTAATTACCTCTGCAGCAAAGACCCTATTTCCAAATAGGTATCAGAGTTAGGACTTAAATATATCTTTCTGTAGTCACTATTCAACCCCCTACAATATGCAGATACTAATCAAAGGAAAGCTGGGACAGCTAGACTAAAAGCAGACTAAATAAACTTTAAGTAAAAAATAATTACAAAAAACAAAGAATATATTGATAAGAAGGTCAATCCATCAAGATGTCACAACAGTTATAAACATATATCCACTTAACAACAAAGTCCCAAAATATATGAGACAAAAACTGGCAGAATTGAGAGATAAATAGACAGTTCTACAATAATAGTTGAAGATTTCAATATGCAATTTCAGTAATGGATAGAACAACCACACAGAAGATCAATAAAGAAATAGAAGATTAAAACAACACTATAAGCCAACTAGACCTAATTGACATATATGGAACACCACACCCAACAACAACATACATTCTTCTCAACTGCACTGGAAATTTCTCCAGAATAGACCACATATCAGTCCACAAAGCAAGTCTCAATGAATTTTAAAAGACTGAAATCATACAAAGTATGTTATCTGCTACAATGAAATAAAGCTAGAAATCAATCACAGAAGGAAACTTGGAAAATTCACAAATATGTGGAAACAAAACAACACACTCTTAACTTGTGGGTCAAAGAACAAATTAAAAGAGAGATAAGAAGATAATTTCATTTCATTCAAATGAATGAAAACAAAAACACAGCATACTCAAACTCATGCAATACATCAAAAGTAGTGCTCAGAGAGAAATTTGTAGCTGAAAATGCTTACATTAAAAAAAAGAAGAGCAATTCCTATCAAAATAACACCAGCATTCTTCACAGAGCTAGAACAAACAATCCTAAAATTTGTATGGAACCAGAAAAGATCCCAAATAGCCAAAGCAATCTTGAAAAAGAAAACGAAAACTGGAGGCATCACAATCCCAGACTTCCAGCTGTATTACAAAACTGAAATCATCAAGACAGTATGGTACTGGCACAAAAACAGACACTCAGATCAATGGAACAGAATAGAGATCCCAGAAATGGACCCACAAATGTATGGCCAACTAATCTTTGACAAAGCAGGAAAGAATATCCAATGGAATGAAGACAGTCTCTTCAGCAAATGGTGCTGGGAAAACTGGACAGCGACATGCAGAAAAATGAACCTGGACCACCTCACAAAAATAAACTCAAAATGGATGAAAGACCTAAATGCAAGACAGGAAGCCATCAAAATCCTAGAGGAGAAATCAAGCAAAAACCTTTTTGATATTGGCCTCAGCAACTTCTCACTCAACATGCCTCCAGAGGCAAGGGAAACAAAAGCAAAATTGAACTATGGGGACCTCATCACAGTAAAAATCTTCCGCATAGCAAAGGAAACAATCAGCAAAACGAAAAGGCAACCAACGGAATAGGAGAAGATATTTGCAAATGACATATCAGATAAAGGGTTAGTATCGAAAATCTATAAAGAACTTATCAAACTCAACACCCAAAAAATGAATAATCCAGTCAAGAAATGGGCAAAAGACATGAATAGACACTTTTCCAAAGAAAACATCCAGATGGCCAACCAACACATGAAAAGATGCTCACCATCACTCATCATCAGGGAAATACAAATCAAAACCACAATGAGATGTCACCTCACACCTGTCAGAATGGCTATCATTAACAACTCAGGCAATAACCGAGGATGCAGAGAAAGAGGATCTTTTTTGCACTGCTGGTGGGAATGCAAACTGGTGTGGCCACTCTGGAAAACAATATGGAGGTTGCTCAAAAAACTAAAAATAGAACTACCCTACAACCCAGCAATTGCACTACTAGGTATTTATCCAAGGGATACAGGTGTGCTGTTTCGAAGGGACACATGCACCCCCATGTTTATAGCAGCACTATCAACAATAGCCAAAGTATGGAAAGAGTCTAAATGTCTAAATGTCCATTGATGGATGAATGGATAAAGAAGATGTGATATATATATATATACAATGGAGTATTACTCAGCAATCAAAAAGAATGAAATCTTGCCATTTGCAACTATGTGGATGGAAATGGAGGGTATTGTGCTAAGTGAAATTAGTCAGTCAGAGAAAGACAAATATCATATGACTTCACTCATATGAGGAATTTAGGATAGAAACAGATGAACATAAGGGAAGGGATGCAAAAATAATATAAAAACAGGGAGGGGGACAAAACATAAAAGACTCTTAAATATAGAGAACTAATAGAGGGTTACTGGAAGGGTTGTGGGAGGGGATTATAGGGGCACCCGGATGAACTTTGGCTCAGGTCATGATCCTGCAGTTCATGGGTTTGAGCCCTGTGTTGGGCTCTGTGCTGACAGTTCAGAGCCTGGAGCCTCCTTCGGATTACGTGTCTCCCTCTCTCTCTGCCCCTCCCGCACTCATGCTCTGTCTATCTGTCTCTCTCCCTCTCTCCCTCCATCCCTCTCTCTCTCTCAAAAATAAATAAACATTAAAAAACCTTTTTAAAGATTATTATATAAAAAATACTATGAAGGGGCACTTGGGTGGCTCAGTTGGTTGAGCATCTGACTTCGGCTCATGATCTCACAGTTGGTGAGTTCAAGCCCCACATCAAGCTCTCTGCTGTCAGCATAGAGCCTGATTTGGAGCCTGCTTAAGAGCATCTGTTCCCACCCCACCCCCGCCTCTCCCCCACTGTCTCTCTCTCTCTCTCCCTCTCTCTCTCAAAATAAACAAACTTAAAAAAAAATACTGTGAACAATTGTAAACCAACAAATTAGATAATCTAACTGAAATAGACAAACTTCTAGAAAAATACATACTATCAAAGGGCGCCTGGGTGGCTCAGTTGGTTAAGCAACCGACTTCGGGTCAGGTCATGATCTCGCAGTTTGTGAGTTCGAGCCCCACAACGGGCTCTGTGCTGACAGCTCAGAGCCTGGAGCCTACTTCAGATTCTGTGTCTCTCCCTCTCTCTATCCCTCCCCTGCTCATGCTCTTTGTCTCTCTGTCTCTCAATAATAAATAAACGTTAAGAAATTTTTTTTAAACTGACTCAAGAACAAACACAAAAATTGAACAGACCTATAACAAGAGATTGAATCAGTAATCAAAAACCTTCCCCCTAACAAAGCCTAGGACCATAAGCTTTCATTGGTGAACTCTACCAAATGTTTAAAGAATTAATACCAATGCTTCTCAAACTCCTCCAAAGTATAAAAGTGAAAGAAGCACTTCTGACTCATTCTATGACACCAGCGTTACCCTGATACCAAAGCCAGACAAAAACAACCCAAAGGGAAACTAGAGACAGCATACCTTATGAATATAGATGAGAAAAATCCTCAACAAAATACGAGCAAACCTAACCCAGCAGCACAGTAAGAGGATTATACCTCATGACTGAGTGGGATATATTCCAGAATGCAAGGGTGCTTCAGCATATGAAAATCAATCAGTGTACTATACCACATTACCAGAATAAAGGGGGAAAAATAACACATGTTCATCCCACTTAATACAGAAAAAGTATTTGAAAATATCTAACACCTTTTCATGATGAAAATCCTGAACAAACTAAGAGCAAAAAGGAATTTCCTCAACATAATAAAGGGGATTTACAAAAAATCCAAAGCTAATACACTCAATAGCCATGGCTTTAGCTTTATCTGAAGTTCAGGGTCCTGTACCAAGTTCATATGGTTATTTGGAGAATTCATTTTCTTGCAGCTGTAGAACTTGTGGAGGATTGCTTCTTCTTATTTTTTTTTTTAAATTTTTTTTTCAACGTTTATTTATTTTTGGGACAGAGAGAGACAGAGCATGAACGGGGGAAGGGCAGAGAGAGAGGGAGACACAGAATCGGAAACAGGCTCCAGGCTCTGAGCCATCAGCCCAGAGCCTGACGCGGGGCTCGAACTCCCGGACCGCGAGATCGTGACCTGGCTGAAGTCGGACGCTTAACCGACTGCGCCACCCAGGCGCCCCCTTATTTTTATTTATTTTATTTTTCTTTGAGAGAGACAGAGAGAGAGAGAGAGAGAGAGAGAGAGAGAGAGAGCATGTGAGGGAGGGGCAGAGGGAGAAAGAGAGAATTCTTTTTTTTTTTTTTTTAACTCAAGTTAGTTAACATATAGTGTAGGATTGGTTTCAGGAGTAGAATTTAGTGACTCATCACTTACATATAACACCCAGTACTCATCCCAGCAAGTGCCCTCCTTAATGTCCATCACTCATTTAACCCATCCCCCCACACACCTTCCCTCCAGCAACCCTCAGTTTGTTCTCTGTATTCAAGAGTCCCTTATGGTTTGCCTCTCTCTCCATTTTTACCTTATTTTATTTTTTTCTTCCCTTCCCCTATGTTCATCTGTTTTGTTTCTTAAATTCCACGAGTGAAGTCATATAATATTTGTCTTTCTGACTTATTTTGCTTAGCATAACACACTCCAGTTCCGTCCATATTGTTGCAAATGGCAAGATTTCATTCTTTTTGATTGCTGAGTAATATTCCAGTGTGTGTGTGTGTGTGTGTGTGTGTGTGTGTGTGTGTGTGTGTATGTATCTATACCACATCTTTTTTATCCATTCATCAGTCAGTGGACATTTGGGCTCTTTCCATAATTTGACTATTGTTGATAGTACTGTTATAAACATTGTGGTGCATTTTTGTATCCTTTGAATAAATACCTAGTAGTGCAATTGATGGGTCATAGGATAGTTCTATTTTTAATTTCATACTGGAAACTTCATACTGTTTTCCAGAGTGGCTGTGCCAGTTTGCATTCCCACTAACAGTACAAAATTTTCCCCTTTCTCTGCATCCTCACTGAATCTGTTGATTCCTGAGTTGTTCATTTTAGTCTTTTTGGCAGGTATGAGGTGGTATCTCATTGTGGGTTGGATTTGTATTTCCCTAATGATGAGTGATGTTGAACATCTTCATGTGTCTGTTAGCCATCTGGATGTCTTCTTTGGAAAAGTGTCTATTTGTATCTTCTGGTCATTTCTTCACTGGATTATTTGTTTTTTGGGGGTGTTAGGTTTGATAAGTTCTTTACAGGTTTTGGATACTAATCCTTTATCCAACATGTCATTTGCAACATTGATTTTATATCCTGTGACTTTGCTGAATGCGTATGTCAGTTCTAGCAGTTTTTTGGTGGAGTCTTTCAAGTTTTCCACATAGAGTATCATGTTGTCTGTGAAGAGTGAAAGCTTGACTTCTTCCTTTCTAATTTGTATGCATTGTCTGATTGCTGAGGCTAGGACTTTCTGTATTATATTGAACAACAGTGGTGAGAGTGGACATCCCTGTTGTGTTCCTGACCTTAGGGGAAAAGCTCTAAGTTTTTCCCCATTGAGGATGGTATTAGCTGTGGGTTTTTGTATATGGCATTTTTTTTAACGTTTATTTATTTTTGAGACAGAGAGAGACAGAGCATGAACAGGGGAGGGTCAGAGAAAGGGAGACACAGAATCCGAAACAGGCTCCAGGCTCTGAGCTGTCAGCACAGAGCCCGACACGGGGCTCGAACTCACGGCCGTGAGATCATGACCTGAGCCGAAGTCGGCAGCTTAACCGACTGAGCCACCCAGGCGCCCCTGTATATGGCATTTTTGATGTTGAGGACTGTTCCTTCAATTCCTACTTTCTTGAGGGTTTTTATCAAGAAAGGATGCTGTATTTTGTCAAATACCTTTTCTAAATCTATTGAGAGAATCATGTGGTTTGTATCCTTTCCTTTATTAATATGGTATATCACATTGGTTTTCGGATACTGAACCACCCCTGTAGCCCAGGAATAAATCCCACTTGATCATGGTGAATAATTCTTTTAATGTATTGTTGGGCTTGATGTCCTAATATCTTGTGGAGAATTTTTGCATCCATGTTCATCAGGGAAATTGGTCTATAGTTCTCCTTTTTAGTGAGGTCTTTGTCTGCTTTTGAAATCAAGGTACTGCTGGCCTCATAGAATGAGTTTGGAAGTTTCCCTTTCATTTCTTTCTTTCTTTTTCTTTTCTTTCCTTTTTTCTTTTTCTTTCTTTTTTCTTTTCTTTTTTTTTTTTTTTTTTTTTTTTTTTTTTTTTTTTTGTAACAGCTTCAAAAGAATAAGTATTAACTCTTCTTTAAATGTTTGGTAGAATTCCCACGGGAAGCCATCTGGCCCTGGACTCTTGTTTGTTGGGCGATTTTTGATACTGATTCAATTTCTTTACTGGTTATGGGTTTGTTCAAATTTTCTATTTCTTCCTGTTTCAGTTTTCAGTTTATATGTTTCTAGGAATTTATCCATTTCTTCCAGATTGTCCAATTTGTTGGCATATAATTGCTCATAATATTCTCTTATTATTGTTTGTATTCTGCAGTGTTGGTTGTGATCTCTCCTCTTTCATTCATGATTTTATTTATTTGGGTCCTTTCCTTTTTCTTTTTGACAAATCTGGCTGGGGTTTATCAATGTTAATTCTTTCAAAGAACCAACTCCTAATTTTATTGACCTGTTCTATTTTTTTTTATTTCAATATCCTTGATTTCTGTTCTAATCTTTCTTATTTCCCTTTTTCTGCTACTTTGGGGCTTTATTTGCTATTCTTTTTCCAGTTCCTTTAGGTGTAAGGTTAAGTCATATATTTGAGACATTTCTTGAAGGAGCGAGAGAATCTTTCAAATTTTTTTTTAACGTTTATTTATTTTTGAGACAGAGAGAGACAGAGCATGAACAGGGGTGGGACAGAGAGAGAGGGAGACACAGAATCGGAAGCAGGCTCCAGGCTCTGAGCCATCAGCCCAGAGCCCGACGTGGGGCTCGAACTCACGGACCGCGAGATCGTGACCTAAGCTGAAGTCAGACACTTAACCGACTGAGCCACCCAGGCGCCCCAAAGGAGAGAGAGAATCTTAAGCAGGCTCCACACTCAGCACAGAGGCTGACACAGGGCTCAATCTCAGGAGTGTGAGATCATGACCTGAGCTAAAATCAAGAGTCAAACGCTTAACTAACTGAGCCATCCAGATACCCCAGACGCTTGCTTCTTAAAGGCCAGAAGAAGAAAGAGTCTCTGACTTCCTCCATGTCTGACCCTTGGACTTTCTTTTAAAAGCCTTAGATCAGGCCTACCCAAGAAATCTCCCTTTGTATTAACTCAGAGTCTACTAACTAGGGCCTTTCATTACATCTTCAAAATCACTTCATCTTTACTATATAATGTAACATAATCCAGAAATGATATCCCATCATATTGATATGTCCCACGCACACTCAAATGTAGGGGATTATACAAGGGTGTGTACATCAGGGGGAGGAATCTTGAGAAGAGGACATCTCAGAATTCTGCCTACCATAGACTGTGACCTTTGATGAGGTAGAAAAGGGCATTGCCTTCACCTGTGTTTGGATCTCATTCCCATGCCACTCCCCGCCTGACTCCCACACACCTTTTCAAGGACTGTAGCCCATTAGTGACACCAGTGTGTATATACAGGTAAGTTTGGAGATATACAACCAACTATTCTCTTTTCCATTTTGTTGTTGTTGTTCCTTAATGAGTTGTCTTAAGAACTGATTTTAGCATATTCTTGCAGCACTTTCACATGACCACTCCATACCTGTCTATTATGGGTACGTTTACTCGTAAATGAGTTATTTGGGAATGAACAGGGGAGCGTGTTTTCACAGATGTCAAGGTGGCCAAAAATATTTCTCTTTTCAGCTACATATGATGAGAGGGCTGCCTCTTTGCATGAAGAGGAATTAAATACTGTTAAGATAATTTTGATCTCATACATTTCAGTTGGAACCCATATGATGGTTTCTTTTTCTTTCTTTCTATCTGTCTGTCACTCTATATTATACAAAATAAGTTTTTGGCTTCTCCCTGGGGAAGGAGGAAGAGGAAGCATCAACTTTATGTTCCTCCAGTTATGTTAGTCTGTAAATTAATCCTCTCCACAGTGAGATGTTCCCAAATGACTCCAGTTACCTTGGAGGAAGCAGGTTAATTTATCTCCCTATTATGGCTACTACTTGGCTGCCATACCCTGAATCTAATAAACACAATTTAACCTTGAGGGAAGGTATAGGCAGATTTTTGCTCAAGACTCCAGTTGATAAGTGTAAACAGTACAGATTGGAAGTGGGGTCTCAGGACCACAAACTCATCTGCCCCCTTGACCACTTCTGAAGCCTTCTAAGAATTCAACTTGTTTCTTCCCCAGGCATCCACCAGGACCCCCACATGTACATTTCTCCTTTCCAACATGACTTTCTGCCAGCTACTAGAGCTCTTTCTTATTTAAATTACTTTTCTCATCCTGAAGTCCCTGGCCTCAGTTCCTAGGGTATATTATAGTCTCCTCCACCCCGCCCCCCAAATCAATCAGTTGGAAATCAGATGGCTAGTGCTAAGGTTGGGCTGTGTAGGGTTAGGGATGATTAATGCTAAAGATAGGGCTAGAGTAAGTATAATAATAAATATCAGAACTGAGGAGTTGGGGGTCACAGTGGTTTACTAATAAATAATTTAGAGACATCCACAATTTTTTATAACAATCCATAGAGAACTATAATATTTATTTTAATTGTATATAATCTAAAATTTATGTTTCATTAAGTATGTGTCTTATGGTTTTCAGTTCTGGCATTCTCTATAAGTATAAACCATTTCTGTTGCTAATTTGTAATAGAATTGAGGAGGTTAAGGGAATAGGGTATTTCCTATTACAGATAGAATTTTGCTTTATCCAAAAATTAAAGAAAAACTTAAGTTACGAGGTTTAATTCCTCCTAAAAACCCTCAGGGAGTCCACATAAAAGAGCTCATATTTTTTCTTAACTCATCTTTAGCTTATTGTAAATACAGATGAATAGATACAAAAACAACTCTAGATACAGATACAGATACAGATACAGATACAGATATACGCACACATGGGTTAGTATACATAGACATATTACCTAGCTCAGTCAGCTACCAGGGCCTACACACTAGAGCTCTTTCTAGTGTGTAGTATCTAGTATCTAGAGGATACTCCAGTAGCAATGACCACACCCAGTGCCTGTATCTTGATTTCTAAATGCCATTCCTCAATAAAAAAAAACCCAGGGCATATTGCACACAAAATTTATGAAGGTGTCTTCCTATTTAAAACTTGTTTTCCATTACATCTTAGAATGTTTTGGCCTTTCCTACTTTTAGTTATGTATCTTTTCACATGATTTATTCCTTTACAATTAATTTTGTATGTTTTTAAATGACTTTTTTACTGTGTAAAAAGTAATAAATGTTCATTGTGACAAGTAATCAAAAAGGAGTATAAAGAAAAATATTAAAAAATCTCTTAATGGGTTTCTTAACGTTGAATATTGATTGAAATAGCTGAAATCTTTAACTTATTTAAAACATCCCTACAACAAATGCAGTTGATCCTTGAACAACATGCCACTTATACGAAGATTTTTTTTTTTTTATAAATATGATATGGTACTGGGGTGCCTGGGTGGCTCAGACAGTTGAGTATCTAACTCTTGATTTTGGCTCAGGTCATGGTTCCAGGGTCATGGAATTGAACCCTGCGTCAGGCTCCGTGCTGAGCATGGAGCCTACTTAAGATTTTTTCTATCTCTCCCTTTGTCCCTCTCCCCAACTTGCATGCTCTCTCTAAAATAATAATTTAAAAACCGATATGGTACTGTGATTTTCTTCCTTATGATTTTCTTAATAATGTTTCTTTTCTCTAGCTTACTTTATCACAAGAATATAGTATATAATACATATAACATACAAAATATGTGTTAATCTATTGTTTGTGCTATCAGTAAGGCTTCCATCAACAATAGGCTATTAGTTAAGTTTTTGAAGAGTCAAAAGTTATACACAGATTTTTGCCTGTGCAGGGGTTGGCACCTCTAACCCCCATGCTGTTCAAGGGTCAACTGTATATTGATAGGCAAAAATGAGTCACTGATATTTATTAATATTTGAATGCTTTTGTAGGACCTTTTTATATTCTCTATTAGTTTTCTATTGCTGTATAACAAATTACCACAAATTTAGCACTTAAAACAACACTTTTACTATCTAACAGTTTCCGTGGATCAGAAGTCCAAGCACAGCCTAACTGGGGCTCTGCTCCAGGTCTCACAAGGCTATCATCAAGATGTTAGACAGGCTGTGTTTTCATCTGGAGGCTTGACTGAGGAAGAATCTGCTTCTAAGCTTATTTAGAGTGTTGGCAGAATTCGTTTCCTTGCAGTTGTAGGATTAAAGTCCCCATCTTTTTGCTGGTTGTCAGCTACAGACACCCCTCCCCCTGAAAAATCCTGGAAGGTGCCACTAGTTCCCTGCTATGTGGTCCTCTCCATGAGTGGTTCATATGGCTGTCTGCTTCCTCAAGGTGGCAGGAAAGGCTTTAGCTCCAGTCTAGTAAGCTAGTGTCACATAAGATAATGTAATCACAGAAGTGGTGACATCTCCTCACTTTTACCATATTCTTTTGGTTAGCAATAATTCACTGGTCCTATCTGCACTCAAGGAGAAGGAATTATACACAGGCATGGACACCAGGTGGAAGAAGTCATTGAGGGTCATGGTGGGATATAAGCTCTCATTTCTTCATCTAAATTGGAATATTCTTTTTTGTTTGTTTGTTTGTTTGTTTTTGAGAGAGAAAGCCTGCGTGCATACACAAGTGGGAGATGGGTAGAGAGAGATAGGGAGACACTGAATCCGAAGCAGGCTCCGGGCTCTGTCAGCACAGATCTGGACACAGGGCTTGAACCCACAAACTGTGAGATCATGCCCCTGAACTGAAGCTGGACCTCAAGCAACTGAACCACCCAGGTGCCCCTAAATTGGAATATTCTTATCTTAAGGAAGTTTGTGAATGTTCTTCTAACAGGAAAGAAAGTTTGGTATCTTCAATTTCAGCCATCTTATTTTACAGACAAGGAATTGAGGGTCCAAAAGAGTAAATGGTTTGCCTAAGTTTGGTGGGTTCAGAGTTGTTTACTCCCAGGTCAGCATGCTTTCTACACACCATTATGCTAATGAAGCATTTTCAGTATTTTCACTTTAAACTTAAGCAAATGAAATATATATGTATTTATTGATGGGCGGGGCAGAAGAAGGTGGGTGCAGGCATTATAAAGAATTTTGCATGTAAATTGTCAAATATGGCAACCAGCATGTGTTATGTGTTTTCTGGCTGTGCTCAGATGCAAGAGCCAGTGAATGAAAGAGAATTACTTATATTCAGCACATACATTACTTCATTCAGTCACATACATTACTTCATTCAGTCATCCCAAAGACTCTATAAAGTAGAAATTCTTATAATACAGATTTAAAAAAAAGGCAAAACAAAAAACAACAGGCTCAGTGAACGCAACTAAATCATTCTGGGTATGGACAACCATCAAGTTACAGTGACCAAATCAAAGCCAAATAAATTGCTTACTTCTGGCCCATTCCATTTCTCTATCACTAATTTCTATAATTAATGAACAATACTGTGAAATTTTTCATGTCTATACAGCCCTTACCTTTTCCTTTTTGCCTGTTTAAGTCTTGCCACTCTTGTTACTTCTAAGTGGGAGGAGTTCATAATAACAGATTTTACATCTTCCAGCACTTTTATATGCCTGTATCTTCCAGCTTTAGTCATGTTGCCATAAATAAACCTAGGAAAACCTACTTCATTCATAAGTGGCTTCCTGTCCCTACGTTAGGTAACTGATTTTCTGTAAGTCTAGAAGCTCAAAGCACTAATGAACCACAAATAGGCTTTAAAATTTTTTGAATTCTAGTTCATTTTCTTGATCTTCTTATTTTAGGTAACCACTTCTCATTCAAGGCATACTTAACTAAAAGGATTCAGAGAGATTTAAATTATGAATGTCCTCACTATCGGACGTTTACAGAATATTTTTTCTCTTTTGACAGTCTTCAGGGGAAACACAACTTTCTGGGAGATGTAGCATTTTTCTTTCCACTACACAGCGCATTCTTCTAGCGTATCTTTGGCATTAACTCCCCCAATTTTTTAATCTAAGGCACACTTCCTGGGCACTCTAAACCTCTAGTTTACAGTAAGGATTCACTGAGACCCACCACCGTGCGTAATCGTTCAAGGTCATTGGGGCTGCTGCCCGGCCCCGGCCCTGAATGCGCACTGCCAGGCCCATTTCCTTCTCCAAAGCCGATGCTTCCTTGCTCCCCACCCTTGGGGCGGGGGGAGGGGAGGGGGAAGCAAGGGAGGGTGTCGCCCGGAATGCCTGGACCAGACCGGGAGACCGGGACCGCCACCGCTCGGGGGCCGCGCTTGGTACCGCGCCTCTGGAAGGTTCCTGAGTGGCTGGCGGAGGGGGCGGTTCCAGGGAAGCCGGGGCGGAGCCGGCGGCGTCTGGCAGCTGTGTTACGCCTCCCGGGGCCGCTCGGCCGCGCCCGCTCACGGAAGCCGCTCTCTGCCCGGTAAGAGACGCTCTGGTCGAGGGTCCGCCGCAGCCCCGCGCCGCTTTCCCTGGCTCGCGGGCTGGTTGGCCTCCCGCCACAGGGCCATGCAGCGCTTAGCTATGGACCTGCGGATGCTGTCCCGGGAGCTCTCTCTCTACTTGGAGCACCAAGTCCGGGTTGGGTTCTTCGGCTCGGGTGTGGGCTTATCCCTGATTCTGGGCTTCAGTGTCGCTTACGCCTTCTATTACCTGAGCAGCATTGCCAAGGTGAGCCGGGGTTTGGCGCGGGCGCCGGGGCGCAGGGCCTCGGGCAGCTCTGCTGGGAGGGACAGCAGCTGGTGAAGCTGGAGCTGCCGCTGGAGGGACGGGTGGCTGGGGTCGTCCTGGAGGCGAGAGTGCTGCTTGAGTTGTCGCCCTTTCCCCGATATCTGATGGACGCCCTTTGAGCGCGCGCGGGAAAGCGGGCCAGCCCTTGTCGGCGTGTTGTGGGTTCGGCCGGGGTCCTCGGACTGCAGCCAGGACCCGGCTGACCTAGGCGCGGCGGGGCTGCCCTGTCACCATTCGCGGGGCTGGCAATGCTGTGGCACTTCTGACAAGGACTCCCTTATCTCAGCTCTCGCCTTCCCCTTCAAGAGTTTGGTAAACCTCCCTTTAAGTCCGTTGTGACTGCGAATTATTTTTGTCAGGCTTCTAGAAGAAGATGTAATCGGAGGGAACGTGCGGGCGAGGGACGAGTCTGCTCATTTCTGGTTTACGGTTGGCAGAAACTTTGTTCTAGACCCTTCACTATAACACCGGCTTTCCCCACAGAAGCCCCAGTTAGTGACGGGGGGTGAGAGTTTCAACCGCTTCCTTCAGGACCACTGTCCCGTGGTGACAGAAACGTACTACCCCACGGTCTGGTGCTGGGAGAGTCGAGGACAGACACTCCTGAGACCTTTCATCACTTCCAAACCCCCGGTGCAGTACAGGAAGTAAGTATATTTCCATTTTTCAGTCATTTCTGCAAAACCACCGGGTTTTTCCTGCATACTCCCGGTTCTTGGTTAACCTCTCGTTAGTAAACATATAGAAAAGAAAGGGGGAACGAAAGTGGAAGGTGTGCTCCCCGCCACACACACACAGCTGCAGGAAAATATTCAGGTATTGCCGTTCACCATTGTTTTTGTGTGTGCCTTGATGTAAATGGTTTATTTCTAGAGAAGTGTTTTTGAGTTACTCTTTTCTAGTTTGGCATGCGTCTGTCCCTAAGGACCTAGATCCTTTGATGATATGCACCAGTTCATTGATGCTAGGAGTGGGGATGGGGTCGAGAAGGATGCCAATTAATTTGGATGTTGCCAAATCCTAATTAATGATGGACTCCTGTAAAAGGACTTCATATTAATAAGCAAATGGGTTCTTGATGATAATGTCCTTGAGGTGTTAAAGATAGGGTCCAGAATTTATCAGTAACCCGGAGATTTAGATGATGCCTAATATTAATTTCCCTGAGTCATCTAGTCCTTCTGGAGTTCCTTTTGTTGCCTGGAACTTGCACTATTTATTTGAGAAAAATCTTTAAGTTCATGCATACTATGTGAGAAATACTTTAAAATATTTAAGAAACAAATTTTATAATATACTCTGTGGGAGACTGCATTGTTAAGTCAAAGGACCAGAGCAGTGATCAGATCAGTATTTTACTTATTCATAATTCCCTACTGAATTATTTGGGTGACCTCAATCAAATAGGGGTTAAATGCTGGGTATTTTAGAGTAATGAGGAAATGATTAAGATAAATATTTGAAGTATTTAGCAGTTCATTTTTATATGCTACCTTTTTGTGATATTGCCGGAAATACTTTATGGTACTAATGTCATATCATTCTTGTAATAAGACAAAGGGATATAAGTGTGTGTGTTAGTGAATGCTGAAAAAAAACTTCAGATGACCAAATCATGTCATATATTTATAAAATTAAGACACTAATATTGGGGCACCTGGGTGGTTCAGTTGGTTAAGCATCCAACTTCAGCTCAGGTCATGATCTCACGGTTTGTGAGTTTGAGCCCCGTGTCGGGGTCTGTGCTGACAGCTTGGAGCCTGGAGCCTGCTTCGGATTTCTGTGTCTCCTTCTCTCTCTGCCCCTCCCCTGCTCATGCTGTTTCTCTCTCTCTCACTCTCTCAAAAATAAACATTAAAAAAAAAAGACACTAATATTAAAGCATGACTTGAAACATTTAATGAGTATGTCCTCTATTTCTTCTAGTGAACTTATTAAAACTGCAGATGGAGGACAGATTTCACTGGACTGGTTTGATAATTGTAACAGTAAGTGTTATAGGGATGCCACCACCAGGCCTACTATCTTACTGTTGCCCGGCCTCACTGGAACAAGCAAGGAATCATATATCCTTCATATGATCCATCTCAGTGAAGAATTGGGATACAGGTACCAGTAAAAGATTTATTCCATTTTTTACTTAATTCATTCTAAATGAAGCACAAATCTGTCTACATGTTTGTTTCAGAAAAACTTGTTATTTCTTGCATGGATTAAGCATTTCCCTAGATTATTATTTTTCTCTGCTTCCTCTTTTGCCTTTTTTTTTTTTTCCAGGAAGATGCATAACAATCATCTCACAGGAAATAGCATTTCGCATAGTAGGCACTCAGCAGATTTTGGTTGAATGAATGAATGAAATTAGTATCATCTAGGAATTGACATAGGACCCAGGTCTGAGGAGCAGTAGGCCCACTGAAGGGAGTGCTATGGAAAATAGCCATTACAAACCACTGAGAGAGTAGATGGTGACCCTCATGTTTCATTCCATATTTGAGCTCTGAATCTACTAATCTTATCTCATTGGCTTAGATCCCAAATGTAAAAAATACCCAAAATCGGCTTGTAGGTGATCTTTCTTTTTCCAAAGATGATCTATGCCTCTTTTGTCCATCTGAGTTTGTAGGTGCACATGACTAATGTCCAGTTGAGGATGCCACAGCATTTTTGAGTAGCCATTATTCAACTCAGTCACCAAGTACAATTTAATTTTTTGCAAGTGACTTAGCAACCTTAAGTTTCAGGTTCAGCTTTAATATCTTAAAGCAGAATCATTGTGAAAAATACTGCTTTTTTGTGTCGCCTTTTTAAGCTGATAGTAGTTATGGTAATGGAACACTCTGAGGTGCATTTAAAGTAGAGTTGTGTCCTTTGTTAAACTTGAAACACTCTGTGTGAAAAATTGATGTGGAGTTTATATTAATAAAAACATTTTTGTATAAATGGGGAAATGCCATAAGAGCTAACTCAATTTTCACAAGTTAAGTCTGATCTTTTACAGATAAAGCCTATTTTGTCCATGAAATGACAATCTCTCAGACGTTTTGATAGGTGTTCTAGAATTATTGTTCCAGTGAAACTTGCACTAATATCAGGAATTCATCATTATTCCATGTTTAGCACCATCCAGTTAAGTGTGAGGCTTGATTCCAATTTTTTGCTAAAACTTAGTCATGCTCAAAAAGTATAGATCATAAAGCCTTCTGTGCATATTTAAATTGCTGATTCTGTACTTGGCCTGAGCTGTCTCTCAAGACTTAGGAAGTGCTTTTAAAAACAATGTAGTTGAGGGGCGCCTGGGTGGCGCAGTCGGTTAAGCGTCCGACTTCAGCCAGGTCACGATCTCGCGGTCCGTGAGTTCGAGCCCCGCGTCAGGCTCTGGGCTGATGGCTCAGAGCCTGGAGCCTGTTTCCGATTCTGTGTCTCCCTCTCTCTCTGCCCCTCCCCCGTTCATGCTCTGTCTCTCTCTGTCCCAAAAATAAATAAAAAAAAACGTTGGAAAAAAAAAAAAACAATGTAGTTGAAACTCAAGGACTAAATCTCATAAGCCCTGGAGTTGCCAGTCCACAAGGCTTTTTTCCACCCCTTGCAAAAGTTGCTAAATTTTATGACTATGACTATCATTACACTGTGCTTCAAAGCTTCAAAGTTCTAACTCCCCTAAGGGTTAATATCTCTTCTACTGATTTGGACATTTTATTGTGAATCTATGATAAAAGGAAGGTTTTGTGCTAGATACAAAGAGTTGTGAGAAGTTGACCTTGCCACAAGGAGCCTAAGAGAAGAGAAAGATAGACCAGGTCATTGTCAGCTGCTTGAAGACCCAGCTTATTTGGGTTTAGGGAACTCTAACAGTGAATTAGACTGGACTTGAAAATAGCAGAGTACATGAATAAGCAGTGGTCAGTAAACTTTTCAGTGGCCTTTGGGCCTATCTCCATTTGTGTTTAATTAGGAGGGGTGGCTGAGAAGATGTATCAGTTAGCTTTTGCTGTATAACAAACTGTCCCAAAACTTAGTAGCTAAAAACTACCACCATTCTGCTCACAATTCTGTGGCCCAAGAATTTGGGCTGGGCAAAGCTAGGTGGTTCTGGTCTTGGCTGGGATCATTTGTGCATTTGAGGTCAGCAGCCGGGACAACTCCCTGCATGGGGGCCCTCAGCAGGGATGACTCATCTCAGCTCCATGTGGCCTCTCATTCACCATCAGGCTCTGAGTTTGTTCATTTGGTGGCAGAGGGTTCCAAGAGTACAAAAGCAAAAGCTGCAAGGCTTATTGACACTCAGGCTAAGAACTCTCCTGATGTTGCTTCTGCCACATTCCAGTTAAAGCAAGTCTTGTGTGTCAGCCCAGAGTCAAAGGGTAGAGAAATAAACTCCACCTCTTGATAGGAAGGCCTACAAAATATTTTTGCATCATACCACAGATAGCAAGGTAGTGCCAAGGACCACTGAAGTAAAAGAAAAGATCTGGAACTTTGCCATAAGGCTTACATTGAGTCCTTTGAGACTGTATAATATAGTGGTGTGTGCAGGGTCTTTGGAGCTGGGCCAAGGTTCAAGTGTTGGAACTTCCACTGACTGAGAGACCTTTGCAATTAATTTTTAACTTCCCCAATTACAGCTTCTCACTTACTACAGAGAGTTTAAATGAATTAGAATGTATAAAGTAGTTGGTTTAGTGACCTGAGCCAAAGTGGTCTTTCATAATGTTTCCCTAATCAGACTAGAACACTTTATAATTTAAAGAACAAGTACAAGCAAACCTACCTCTTGGGAAATATAAACACCTAGTTTCCTTACAGGAATGCTTGGATTGTGTCATTATGTGTCTTACACAATAGAATTTCATAGGCAGTATGAACACCCCAATACGGTGGGGGTATATTTGCCTTCAGGCCCCAGTTACTATCTTGTGGAAAGGTTGAATTTGTAGGGAGACTCATGAATTTTGTCAGGTAGCCAGGGAACTGTTATTGCTTCACTGCTGAGATATGATTTAAACATTAGGGAGAACTTAACTCCTGGTGTATTGATAAGTGAAACATAAGGGTTTGCTATTGTTGCTGTTAAAAATGTTGTTTTTGGGGCGCCTGGGTGGCTCAGTCAGTTGAGCATCCGACTTCGGCTCAGGTCATGATCTCACAGTTTGTGGGTTTGAGCCATGCATCAGGCTCTATGCTGACAGAGCCTGCAGCCTGCTTCAGATTCTGTCTCCTTCTCTCTCTCTGCCCCTCCCCCCGCTCATGCTCTGTCTCTCTCTGTCTCTCAAAAATAAATAAATGTTAAAAAAAATTTAAAAAAAAATTTTTTTCCTGTGCCTGAAAACTGACAAAGACACAGAACTTTTAGGTTTCACCAATTCAGAATTAAGAATGGATGGGATAGGAACTAAGCTAAAGTTCATTTAAGATCACTGTGAGCAAAGGCTTTACTAACTAAGAAGTCAAATTGAATTGAAAGGGGAATACATAGTCTACCTGCCTGTTCATCTTCATGGGCCAAATGCAGTATGTATTCCTTGGATAAACTTGTCCTTGAGAGGGAGAAGAGAATTGCTGAGCCAGATAGCCCTAGTCATTCTTCCAAATTTTATCAATCAGATAAGCCCTCCATCTCCTGGAGAATGAGTAAAGTAAGCAAGGCCAGGAAGCCAGGAGTGTGTTTAGAGAAGCTTCTCTCATAGAAATCAGAGGACTGGAGAAAAAGTTACACCTCTATGATTGATAAAGTAGTTAGAAATCCCATTCGTTCACTCAAGGTTTGTTTTTTAAAAAACCTCTATTTGGTAACACAGCCTAATCGATATTATTTTATGTACCTGAATAATATCTGTTTTCTTAAGTCTTTTTCCCATTGTCTGAATTAATTTTTAGCATGACTACTAAAAAGAGGGAGTAAAACAGTAACTCTGAGAACATCTAAATCATCTTTTACTTTGGCCTCTTTTATTGAGAGCCTTCATCTACTATTTTGTTCCACCCCCAACTAGTATTAAAAAGAGTGGCCCATCCAGAATTATATCATAATAAGTCTATTGAAATCTAGGTCAGTCATTAAGTATTTTTATCAGAACCTATATTCCCAAAGAGCATACAGTCTAGCTGAAGCGATAAGGAGTATGTATGCAGTAGTTGGGAAGAAATGCATTAACGAGAACCAGGATTGACTACAAGTAAAAGAAAACTCAAAATAACAGTGACTTTAAAAAGATACAAGTTTATTTCTCTCTCATGAGAAGTTTATTTCTCTCTCTCTCTGAGAAGGTAGACCAGGGCTCTATATCCTGTATCAGGAAGTGTTGCTTCATAACCTATGGCTGCTCTAGCTCCAGCCATCACAACTGTACCCCAACATCCGAGGAGAAAAAAGACTAGAGAATGCACCATCTTCCTTTAAGGATGCTTTCCAGCAATTGTGCACACCACTCTTGCTTGTATCATATGGACCTGCTCTTCCTCAGCCACAAGGGAGGCTCGAAGTGAAATCGTTATTTTGAGCAGTCATATACTCAAGTGACACTAGTAGATTCTGTGACTGAGGAAGAAGAGGAGCATGGATACTGGGAGATAACTGGCAGTCTCTAGCACTTAGTGGTCAGTGTTGCAAGTGTGAGGACTCTGGAATATCAGACACCAAGTAAGACATTTTAAGCAGGGAAGGAACAGGTCAGAAGTGCCAGAGGCGAACAAAAGAGCAAGGAGAATGAGGACAGATAAAGCAGTACTGGAGAAGATTCAGCAGAGCAATGAGGAAGGAAGTCCAACTGCTGAGGGCTAAGAAGACCTCAGGAGAAAAGAGTGGGGTGGATCACATATCTTTTAAGTTTGACAGACGAAGGAGGGAAACAGGAGAGGATTTGGAAAAGAGCAGAAGGATTAATAGAGGGATTTTTCAAGATTGTGGGTGTTTGTTTTGAGAAATTTCTTTCTTACTGCATTTTTTATTACTATCTTCTTTTTGTTTTTCTTGCTACATTTTTCAAACTACTTACAGAAACCACTGACATTTTTTTTTTTAATTTTTTTTTCAACGTTTTTATTTTATTTTTGGGACAGAGAGAGACAGAGCATGAACGGGGGAGGGGCAGAGAGAGAGGGAGACACAGAAGCGGAAACAGGCTCCAGGCTCTGAGCCATCAGCCCAGAGCCCGACGCGGGGCTCGAACTCACGGACCGCGAGATCGTGACCTGGCTGAAGTCGGACGCTTAACCGACTGCGCCACCCAGGCGCCCCTTGAAACCACTGACATTTTAATGTGGTTTAACAGGATTAAGATCTTTCAATGCAGGGCCACCTATTGGTAGCAAGGATGCCATTGTCCATCATTTATAGTTTTGAGAGGAACTTGGAGTGGGAGATGATTTAAAAGCGTTAAAATTTGACTAGTTTCTACATGTTCCTTTGCTTTCTAGTTTGGAGTTTGGATCTGTGCATTTTGATTTAGGTCAAGTATCACCAGTAGATAACTAAGCTTTAGGTGACACTGAGATTTTCCTGCAGTATCAGAAGGGCACTTGCAGGTCATCTACTGACTCTTCCTGAGGGAGGAAGGAAGGGGAGGCTGAACTAAGGAAAATGAGGCATGGAACAAAAGGGCAAGTTCTGACTACTCCCCAGTGTAAAAGCAGTACCTTAGGTAAGAAGTCATTTTAAATTAACTCCAGAATGTTTTTATCTAAACATATTTTTGTAAGTTTTTGCTGTTGTTAAAACAATTTGGCTTTTAAAGTTTTGAAAATGAGTTCAGTTAACTGATTATTCATGAGACTGGCTAGATGAAATCATGCATAATAGAAAGCACTGGGTGAAGAGCTTAGCTTATTTAATGGTATTTATAGAAAAAGTTATAGTGGATACTGACAAGGAGTCTCATTCCCTAGGGAACTAATTGTTAGATATTCCATTATACAATGATTCACAAAGTTTTGGGGATAAAGCTTTATTTTACTTTATTTTTTTATCCGAGCTGGCATGCACTCTAAGGGTACTCTGTGTTCAGAGCACTCGCGCTCGTCTTTGGAAAAAGAGACTTTAATGTTACTAGCTTAGGTAGCCCAGGGCCTCTGAGTGGGGTGGTTAAGTGGATTATTGAGTCAGGTCTGCTTGGATTCAAGTCCCAGTTCTGTCAAACACTTCCTGTGTATCCACGGCCAAATTACTCAATAACTCTGTACCACAGTTTTCTCATCCATAAAGATAACCATACCTCATAGGATTGCCAGGATTACATGTATATATGTGAAGGTTTCTCCCCAGTGAACATTTTAAAAAGTAGTAGCTTTTTTTTAAAGAAGTATTTTTTTTTAAATATTAGCTTTTTTTCTTTAAAGGAGTGAATTATGTCTTTGGTGTAGGGAAGAGTCATACTCTTTTAGTCTGGTTAGGTAGAAATGAGGTACTTACTGCCTGGGCCCTATTACCAGGCAAGAAACCATCCCAGGAGAACCTGAGACAGCAGTGTGCCTGGCCAGACAGTGAGTGGTGCAGGGAGAGGGTAATGCCTAGCTAAGGTGGAGTGGCCACTGGAATCTATATCTTGGAATGCATACATGTTTCTTTTTTTTTTTTTTTTAATTTACATCCAAGTTGGTTAGCATATGGTGCAATAATGTTTCAGGAGTAGATTCCTTAATGTCCCTTACCCATTTAGCCCATCCACCCTCCCACAACCCCTACACATACATGTTTCTGACTCCAGTTTGGGTCATAAAGCTGCCAGCAGTGATCTGTGACACTGGAATGATTCCTATAAGTTCATACTATTAATGTAGAACACTTTTATTATTAAATAGTTCTTTAGTTGACAGAATCTACAGAAATACCAAAGAAACCCAGCTAGAATTCAAATGAGTAAGATAAAATCTGAGAACATCAAAAGCAACTGAGTAAATGTTAGGGAAGACGGGAGAGCTGGGGCGGGGCAGTGGAGAAGATTCCAATAAAATATTATAAAAGAAAACTTAATGCTAGTTGTATAAGGTTTTCAGTGGCCTCACATGAAGGATAACTTTGACTCTTTTTTCCTCTTGTGGCTACTGGTTTTGAAATATTATACCTAAAAAGTGAATTGCACTAATTATGAACTTTTTTTTTTAATTCATAGGACCACTCAGAGCTTATGACCAGCAAGAGATAACCAAAATTGCCATTTTGGTTTACTATTAATTAAATTTAGCTTTGTTGAGTGCCTGCCACATGATAGGCCCCATACCACGTGCTATACTTAGGTTATCTTACTTAACATGTACCTAATTCCAAGAGCTGTATTATCATACTCATTTTACCAACCAAAAACAAAACTACAGTGTTCATAATTTCACCAAAGTTTGACAGTTAGTGTGTGACAAGGTTAAGCTTCAACTGTACAGCCTTGTTACAGAGAAATATATGATTGTTTTTTAGGCTCTTTGAAATATTGCTCATTCTTCAAAATTCTCCTTTACTCAGATGGCTCTTGGCTTGGGAAAATAGCTCCTCAAACCCCATGATTATTGCCTATCAGGATAATGTAGACCTATAATATCATAAGTCTCCATTTCATCAGAGAAATTCAAGACATGACAGGCAAACATGTCATGTTTCCTACTCAGGGAATAGATTTTATAGGGAAAGAGTTGAAACAAGAGAATGGGGTTCTTGAATTATGGATTAAGTTTCACTATTCTCCATTACTATGTGGTAATCAGGAGTTGAGTATGTAATACAGTCAATATATTCCTGTTAATTATCGTGTTTGATTTCTGATGCTTTACATTCTAGAAAAAGATACATGAGTTACATTCATCTGTCCTAATATCTTTATGACATTAGTGAGGTCAGAAATGTTTAAGTGTTACCATTTTTTAAAAATAACATGTATTGGGGTGCCTGGGTGGCTCAGTTGGTTAAGCGACCGACTTCGGCTCAGGTCATGATCTCGCAGTTTGTGAGTTCGAGCCCCGCGTCAGGCTCTGTGCTGACAGCTTAGAGCCTGGAGCCTGCTTCGGATTCTGTGTCTCCCTCTCTCTCTGCCCCTCCCCTGCTCATGCTCTGTGTCTCTCTGTCTCTCAATAATAAACATTAAAAAAAAATTTTTTTTTAATAAATAATGTGTATTATGCTATTGGATATAATGCTGTATAAATGTAAATTAGGTTAAGATAGTTGATAGTGTTATTCAGATTCTTTATATCTTTCCTAACTTTTTTTTGATTGATAGAAGGATGTTGAAATCAACTATGATTATGGATTTTCTATTTCTCCCATTTAATTGTCATTTTTGCTTCATGTATTTGGAAGCTGTTATTAGTCATAGATATATTTATGGTTGTTAGTCTTCCTATGAATTAATTCTTTCACCATTATGAAATGTCTTTCTTTATCTCTGGTTGTGATGTCTATCTGATATTACTGTAGCTACACTAGCCTTCTTAAACTTACCATGTACATTTTTTTTTCAAACTTCAACTTTCAAAGTATCTGTATCTTTATATTTAAAGTATATTGCTTGTAGATAGCATATAGTTGGGCCTCGCCTTTTTTGTCCAGTCTGATAATTTCTTGATTTTAATAGGATTTTTAGTCCATTTACATTTAATGTAATTATTGATATGGTGGATATAGGTTTACCATTATAGTCTTTGCTTTCTGGTTTTTTGTTGTTTGTTGTTCCTTTATTTTCCTAGCATTTCTCTTTCTTTTTTTGAGACTCTGTTTTTTGTCTTATTATCAAACTTGGAGAAATCTTGGCCATTATTTCTTCAAATATTTTTGTGCCCCATTCTCTCTCTCATCTTCTTCTGGAGCCACAGTTACATACATGTGTGTTAGATCTTTTGATAATGTACCACAAATCACCAATGTTCTATTCATTTTTTTGAATCTTTATTTCTCTTTCATCTTTACGTTAGAACTGTAATTTACAAATCAAGTGAATTTGTTATTTCATATACTATATTTTTCTGACCTAGAATTTCCATTTTTAATAGATTTTATTTCTCTGCTGAGATTTCCTATTTTTTTTTATTCATTACAAGCTTATTTTCCTTTTATGTCCTTAAGCATAGTTATAATAGCTGCTTTAAATCATATCTACTGGGGCGCCTGGGTGGCGCAGTCGGTTAAGCGTCCGACTTCAGCCAGGTCACGATCTCACGGTCCGTGAGTTCAAGCCCCGCGTCAGGCTCTGGGCTGATGGCTCAGAGCCTGGAGCCTGTTTCCGATTCTGTGTCTCCCTCTCTCTCTGACCCTCCCCCGTTCATGCTCTGTCTCTCTCTGTCCCAAAAATAAATAAACGTTGAAAAAAATAAAATAAAATAAAATAAATCATATCTACTGATTCTAACATGTGGACCATCTCAGGGTCAGTTACATTGATTATCTTATCTCTTGAGTATTGGCCATGTTTTCTTGTTTGCTTCCTGATCTAGTAATTTTGGCTTGTGTTGTAGACAGTTTGAATAATCCATTGTAGAGACTCTGGATTCTGTTATATTTTTCCAAATAGTACTGATTTTTGTTTGTTTGTTTGTTTGTCTTATCAGGCAGACAATTTGTCTCAACTCAAACTTCAAACTGTCCCCTCTATGGTAGAAGCAGCTGAAATCTCTGTTCGGTTTTCTAGCCTTAATTTGATTGCTTGGAGTCTCACATATGTATAAAGGCTTAGCAGAGCTTTGGACCCAGTTTTTACCCAGAATTTAGGACTCTCCCTCTTTTGTGAGACTTTCTCCTCATTTTCTAACTGCTATAGTTGCACCAAAGTCTGTTTTCTGGTTTCTCAAGCCCATGAAATAGCATTTCTATCTGACTTTCATCCATCATTGAATAATAGAAACTGGTGCATCCCCTCGGGCAAAAAGCTGATAAAAAAAAAAAAAAGAAAAGAAAAAGAAACTCATCCAATGCCATTTTTTTCTTACAAGTGTCAACTCTCATTTAGTTTCTACCTGCTTTGGTTGTTTTCCATTGCCTTTATAATTTATCAAGACTTCATAGATATTATTCTTTGGAAGGATTGGCCTAATAGGATCTACTCTGACATGTTTGGAAGCAGAACCTTCTTGTCATCTTTTCTTTAACTGGTATTCAGAACTCTATACCTATTTTGGTCTTAACCTATTTTTTCCATCCTTACTTTCTATCATTATACTCTAAATAGCCATGTTTCTGATAAGATGATATATTTTCTTATCCCTTAGAAAATTTCATACATTTCTACCTTATATCTTTGCTCCCCCTGCCCCCTCCAACCCATATTATATCTCATACTTTCCTTCTTCTGAAATCTTTATCATTTTCCAAGTTTCATCATTACTATTTATAGGTCTTTTCCATGAATTCTTTCCTGATCAATTTTGTCCAACCTGATCTCACAAAGCTTTATTATCTACACCATTCAGTGGATATTGAACTGTATACTGCCTTATGTTATCACTTTTATTGTAGTCACTCAACTGAAAACATGATGTATTTCTTTTCAACCTAACTAGAGTATACCTCTCTTTGAGGCTAGGAACCTTATATTTATATTTGACTTTTCTCCCATAAGTTCTAACTCAATCTTTAGTTCAGTAAATGGTCTATTTAATAAATTTTTGAGTGAATGAATCATTCCAATATTAATATTTTTGTAAAGTACCTGGCATATAATAAATAATAATGTTTATCTGTTATTATTATCCGAAATCAGCATAGTAATCTTGAATGTTCCTCCTACTCCACCCTCCAACTATTATTTCTGTTCTTGTACTTAGAGACTTACATAATCCTAGAACTGGAAAATATTTAAGGTGATCTGGTAAAATCCCTTTATTCTGGAAGATCACTGGGCTTGAGCAGATTCAAGGCTATCTGGTCCATCTTACTGTAACAGTGGTTTTCAGTCAAGGGGGCTTTAGACAACTTCTCCTATTATTTGGTCCAAAATGTCCATAGCGCTAAAGGTTGGGAAATCCTGTGCTATAGGTAGCTCTCTACCCTTTATTTAACCTTCTTTAAAGAAGACTCACCTACTTTTCTAATTAATGTGTTTTAGTGTCACAGAAGGTTAATACTAAATGCATTCTCTATTTGATATTTATTTATATTTTCCCTATTTTGAGAAGAACATTTAAATAGCTAAAATACATAGGAAAAATAAGTTTTACAGAACAATTTTCCTCATATGCATAACCTTTAAAATTGTTTGGGAGAATTTGTAAAAATTATTTGGAAAGAGCCATTACAAAGATAACAGAAGCTTATCAAAGTCTTAGGAATAGTAGTTGTTTCACAACCAGCTCTTTTAGCTTCATGTGTAAAGTGTTCCCTGATAACTGTCAAGGCAGAAAAGGAGATTAGATGAAAGAAACTGGTTACTTGTCACCAACTGGAATGGGATAAAGGACAGAATGGCAGCCATCATTCTGCCTTTCTCTGTAGCTGCTTTGCTCCCTCATTCTTCCTTATCTTTCTGCCCAATTTCCAAGGCTTAGAAGTATATACAGTGATGACTGCTACTTATTGAACATTGTCAGGAACAAAGGCCTATGGAGAGGTCAGTACATTTCCTCCTCTAGCAAGAGATACCAGAGCTGTGATCCACTTTTGAAAGTTGCCTGAAGGAAAGTACAAATATCCCAGTCTGAGTTTGGAAGAAAATCCCAGATGTATACACTGCTTTTTCATGATTTCGCAGATCATCGTTTTCTTTGCCCTTATCAGTTCTATTCCCTTCTCTCAGTGGCAGTCACATGATGACATCTTGCCCGAGAAGCCATTTTTATCCTTATTTAGTGCTTGCTTTCTAAAAGTAGTTCTTTTCCGGATGACTAGGAGCTTCAAAGTTCAAGATCACAATTAACTTTAGCCCTGATTCTTGTGTAACCTAGGTGCTTATGCAAGTAAGTGCATGTGGCTAACTTAAATTTTGCTTATGTCCAGTCTGCATTGCCATTCTTTCTAGTGAGAAAAGATTAAGGCCACACTGATCCTACTCCAACTTTTCTGCATGTTTTCAAAGTATATTTAAGATCATTCTTTGACTAGTCAATAAAATGTAATATATCCAGCTGTATCTCAAGTCAGATTTCTGAGATTTTAAACACTTCCTTTTTTTTCAGTTGGGCCTAACCCATACACTGATCAGCAACACACTGAAAGAAGGGAATTAGAACCTTAAATGGCCTTGATTGATTGGATAAGTAAACAGACAACACCAAAATGAATTTTCATCAACATGAATATAGATTCACTTACTCAAAGAGAATCCTTGCAGACCCGAGTCAGGATTTTGTTTGAGGATGGCAAAAAATACATATCTGGTGTTATGGTTGACTTAAAGTTAAATGAGAATTAAGCATTTTAAATACAAAATGGCTTTTTAAAGCTACCACGGCACCACAACTACCATTGCTACTAATAGCTAACTTTCCTTGTGTACTTACAGTGAGCCAACACTGCTCTAAACCCTTAACATATGATCATTGACCCGGGAGAGACAAACAAGATCATAGGAAACACAGTTTGCCTTTCCTCCTCTAAGTCCACTGAACACCAAGCAGTAGCGTTGTGGGGGCCCTTCCTACCAGCTCAGGTGCCAGGTTCCTTGCAGCTCTACCTGTGGTCATGTTTTCACCTCAGGTAAAATTCCAGTCTCTGTGTTTGCTGAGCCTTGAGGGAAAAATAACTATTCCTGCCTTTCTTTTCTTTTCTTTTTTTTTTTTAACTAGCTATTTCTTAGAATAGGAATAGATACTTCATTAATGTTACAAAGAGAATAGGTAGAGGACTTTTTTTTTTTTTTTTAGTTTGAGGCAAAATCATTTAAATTTGATTTGTATCTAGAATTGTTTTAATAACATGTGTTGAAAACCTACACATAGGTATAGGAAGAAGTTGTAAAATTTCTGCTTTTGGTAGGAAAATTTAACATCACTTCAATATACAATTTTCTGATTTGAACTCACATATTGAACTTAGAGAAGTGGAGTATATTTTAGTGCATTTAAATAAAATTGTCAAACATTCTCATGTCTTTGGAACAGATTTTTAAAAATCTTTTAGTACCCTAAAACAGTGCCACTGAGATTATTTTAATATGTATTATATTGTGAGCAAGAATTGTGTGTAAAAATAATAAACATTACTTTCCTGGTTTTTAGATGTGTGGTTTTTAACAACAGAGGAGTGGCAGGGGAGAATCTCTTGGTAAGTAAACTTAAATTAATGACAACAGCTTAATTTTTAAAAGAATGATTTGTAGGTTCATAATGAAAAGCACATTCTTTTTTATTTAAAATAACTGTGCATACAAGTTCATTGTGGAAAAATACAGATAAACAACAACAACAAAAAAATGAAATTTATAAGACTCATAATTATACAACCAGGGGAATCCCCTTGGTCTATGTATATCCAGATCTTATATCATAAGTGAAATATATGTAATATATTTCTATTTTAATAGAAATTAAGGTTATATTTTATAACTTTTATAGTTACTATATTTTAAAATCAATAGGTATTTACATTAGTTTTAATGGAAAACACATTTTCTTTAAAAGTTAACTGTTAAAAATTAACAAATTAACCAGCACAATGATGCTTTTTTTTCCCTTAGAAATTTACTTTTGTCATGAAATGGATTGATGGTATGTTATATGCCTGTTTGCCAGTCAAAGTTCACATAGAAGAAATATTATTTAAATCTTTTTATTTAATCAGCCCTTTTTCCCTCTAGCCCCTAAAGTTTTTGTTAGAGGTTCTTCCACCTCTTAGAAAATCATCATTCATTCTGATGTTAAACCTGTGAATTGGAGTGAGAACTCATATTCACTGAAATTTTTTTGAAGGTTTTCAACTGTCAATCCCTTACCACTCCAACAGGTCAAAGACAATTCTACCAAAACTGAAAGAAGCCTTTTTTGTGTGTGTTTTGAGTCATTAATAGCGAATGATATTAAGACTATAAATAATTAAGTCATGCTGGAAATAAATATAATCATGTCACTAATGTCAGTACTTTATGAGAACTTGGGGAAAAAAGGTCTCTTGCACTTTGCTTTACGAAGACTTGGGTCCTGGAGGGAATCAAGATCAATATGATTTCAAAAACTAAAATTATAAAATGTTTACATTCTTACTCAAGCACCTCATAGTAAATAGTTTGATGTGAAGATTCACATTTCCTCACTTAGTCCAGCCCTCTAGAAATCTTGTGGACAAATGACAGATGTTCTAAAGGGAAAGATTTGAATTTGTCTCTGTGGCCCTGGACCAACAAAATCATTTTTGAGCCGCTCTTGTCTGCTGTGTATCTATCCTTCTGGGTGTTTTCAGGGTACAAAAATGGGGAAGATATGGTCTGAGGCTCTTAATGAGATAATGTACTGCAAAGTAAAGTCCATTAGGTCCCATAAAGTGAGGAACAAAGATCTGTTCATTCAGCAAAGCTGTGTTGTATGCCTGTTAAATTAGATACTGGACAAGGCAATAAGGTGAGGAATGTACTTGTTTTTAGATGCAACCTTAACCCTAGGAGCTTTCACTTAAGTTGCAGGAGAGAGTTCAGATACTTGAAAATTTATGCAATACAGTGCTAAGTGTAATTGTAAGAAGACATATAAAAATTGTAGAGTGTACAGAAAACACGTAACTAAGTGCTTGGGGGAGGTGAGAGAACATCAGAGCGGAGGTAAGTTTGAGTTGTATCTTGAAGGCTGTAGTACTAAACCAAGAGGGAATAGAGAAGCTTTTTCAGCATAAAGAGCAAAGTATTTAAGAGCATGGAACAGCAAGTACTTACTGGTGGAGGGATAATGATCATGATGATTTTATCAAATGTTTATTGAGTCCTTAGAATATATCAGTTATGTCTTTTTGTGCTTAATGTTCAGCAGTAGTAACAACGCAATGATTTGGGTAAGCATCACCATCATCACTGCCATTTGCCAGATGAAGAAAGTGAGACACAAATAGGTTAAGAATTTGCCTAGCCAAGAAATTCAGAACTAGGATTCAGACCCATGTAGTCTGACTGTGTGCTTATATTCTTGAATATTATGCTATGCTCCCTCTCATTTAAGAAGTGGCAGGGATTCTTCTAGAGGGGGAAGGCCAGATTTTGAAGAGTCATGTGTAGAATCCCAAGGAACCTGGTATTGAATCATTGACATTTAACATTTTTTCCAGCTTTATTGAGGTATAATTGACATATAAAATAATCTGATTATATCCATGTTTCAGAGAGAGAACCATAGCAGCAATGTGTAGAAAAGAGATGGGAAGGAGTATGGAGGCTGGGAAGCCAGTTGGAAAGCAGTTACTATAGATTTACCTAGAGTTTAAAAACAGAGACAGGAGGGAGGAAGAGGAGAGAATGAGAATGAAGGGTATTCATGGGGCAGAAAGAATAATATTAATTAATTGCAGAAAGCAAAGAAAAGAGAGTCAAGGTTGACATTTCTAGCTTGGCTGCCGGTAAAAGACTCTTATGTTTGCTGAAATGGGAAACAGGGGAATTTATGAGATTTTTGGTGTAATAATAAAATAATTCAGTTTCAGATGTTTATGGTGCTTTGAGATCATCCAGGTGGAAATTTCTAGTAAACAGTTGGATATACTAGACAGGACCTCAGGAGAGATGTACAGCCTACAGAAAGAAAGGGATTGCCAGTGCACGAAGGGAAGCTGGAGCTCATAGTGGTTGAGATTGCTTCAGGGTAATTTGAACAGCAAAAGGAGGAGGAGATGTATGGATAGAAGCTTAGAACACAACAAATAGGAAGAAAGAGAGAAAAGGAAGAGCAAGAAACTTGAAAAAACTTCTATCCTTACCATTTAAAGTTATTTGGAAATTTACTTTGAAAGAATGCAGCAACCCAGTAACCTTTAGCCATAACATTAATTGGTTTTTTGAAAACTCTCCAGAAACACCTTGAGTTCTTAGAAAGGGATAGGATATAGAGAAACATTTTTCAAATTTTATTTTATCAAACTTTTATTTTATTTTAAAGAATTTAGAATTCTAAGTGAAAGGGTAAGAGTAGCTTGGTCTCTAGAGTCTCATACAGAATACTAGGTTGAATTCTGATCAAATAGTACCTCCAGCAAATATTTGTATCACAAAGGCTAATGTAATCTAATTTTAGAAAGAATAAAGGGGCGCCTGGGTGGCTCAGTCAGTTAAATATGCTACTCTAGATTTTGGCTCAGGTCATGATATCAGGGTTGTGAGTTCAAGCCCCAAGACCCTCCTCAGCGCTTGCGCGTGCGCATGTGCACTCTCTCTCTCAAAGTAAATAAACTAAAAAAAAAGAATAAAGATGTAAAATAACCAAAATATAGCTACAATTATATGCTTTAAAACGACTGCTTTAAAAAAAAGAAATTTAAGGGGCGCGCCTGGATGCCTGAGTTGGTTAAGTGTCCGACTTCAGCTCAGGTCATGATCTCACAATCTGTGAGTTCGAGCCCTGCGTCAGGGCTCTGTGCTGACAGCTCAGACCCTGGAGCCTGCTTCTGATTCTGTGTCTCCCACTCTCTCTGCCCCTCCCCCACTCGTGCTCTGTCTCACTCTCAAAAGTGAATAAATGTTAAAAAAAAATTTAAATATTAAAAAAAAAGAAATTTAAGGAGGAAATTAATTATAATTTAATATATACCTTTTGTACCCTAATGGATCACAAAAACAAGATGCCAATATTGATTATTAGAGCTAGCTTTATTTAGATCAAGGGATCTAAATAAGATCCCTTGATAATCCTTATTTCTGCCTTAGATCTATGAGCAATTTCTGTTTCAAACTAGAGGAACTCTGTGTATACTTACACCTCACCTTGTTCCAGAAAGGATTTAATGTAGTTCAGACCCAGAGTAAGTAAGAACTTCCTATAGGCATAAAAAAGAACAAAAGATGAATCAGCAAAGATCAAACAGGCACTGTCTCTAACTGAAATTAGCCCAAAAGAGCTAGCAAAGGTGAAATGGAATTTAGAGTAAGCAGTTCTGCCAGGAGTGGAAGAAATGCAAGAGGAAAAGTTTGCCGAAATATGTTGGTGATATACTTAGAATTCATAGGGATTACTATGACTCCTGCAGAGGAGAATGAGAAAGAAATTTTCCACTACCATGTTGTCCTCATTTCTAATTACACATTGTAGGGTTCTAGAAAAGGCAAAAGCCTTGCTCACTAGGAAATGACAAGCCTGCACATTGTCCTCCCTGGGGCTGCTAGCTATAGAAGACAGAGAGTCCTAGTCTCAGTAGATTGCGATTCAGATAATCCTGCAGGGTTCTTGGAGTCCCTGAAGTAGATAGTACCTTTTCTTGCTCTCTGCAGATGGATTTTCAAGGATAAGAATCCAGGAGTCCAAGTTGTCCACAAACTCCCTAGTATTTGTAATTACTTTATGAAATATTATGTTTCCATTTTAGTTTAGGAATGATAATTTACAAAGCCAAAATTGAGTTTGTTGAAAGCTATATAGTGGCCCCATTTTTTGCTTTATGGGTCATACAGACTTCTGTGTCTCTAGGCACAATAGGAAAACAGCCACCTTGGAAAATAGTCTGGTACTTTCTCAAAAAGTTAAACATAGAATTACCATATGATGCAGCAATGCCACTCCTATGTATATAACCAAGAGAAATGAAAATATATGTTCACATAGTAACTTGTACGTGAATATTTATAGCAGCATTATTCATGTTAACCAAAATGTAGAAAGAACCCAGATGCCCATTGCTGGACAAATGGGTAAGGCAAATGTGGTATATCCATATCACTAGATATTGGTCAGCATTGAAAAAAGAATGAAGTACTTATACATGCTGTAACATGGATGAACCTTGAGAACATTACGCAAAGTGAAAGGAGCTTGTCACACAAAATCACATGTGATAAACATGTGATTTTTGGGGTGATAAACATGTTCTGAAATTGTGGTGGTATTTGAACAACTCTGAATATACTAAAACCCATGAATTGTACTATTTATTTATTTAGTTTATTTAAGTAATCTCTATACCTAATGTGGGGCTCGAATGTATGACCCTGAGGTCAAGAGCTGCACGCTCTTCCACTCTTCCAGCCAACCAGTCAGGAAGCCCCTACATTTTAAGTAGGTGAATTGTATCGCATGTGAATCTTGTCTCATAAAGCTTGAAAAAAGCCTTTGGGCACTTTCCAGCTCAAGTTAAAGCTCACTCTGCAGGTAAGGAAGAGCCAATGGCGGGGAGCAGAAGCTAGAAGATACTTTAAAGCAGGTTCTGCTCAAAGTGTAGTTTTGTGGATGAATTCCATTTCTCAAATGTTCTGATACCAGCCCCTGACAAGACAAGGGACTGCGACAGAATGTAAACCACCTTCAGTTCCAAACACACTGCGGAAGTGAGCCGATTTTTTTTTTCCTCCTAGCAATACTCTTGGTGAGAGAAGCAGTGTGCTTATTTTACATTCTGACACCAGCACTTATCTCATCCCGGCCTGGCACTTTGAGCAGCTTTGCTTCAGAGATCCTCTAATCCTGAAAAGCTCATTTTTTAAATGAGCACACCTCTGGAAAAGTGGGGTGACAGGCCTGAGGTCATAAAACTGATTAGTGGTCTCAGGGCAGGAACTCAGGCTGTTTGTTGGAAGTCTTTACCTCTCAGCACTGACTTTAAGTCAAATCAGCCTGAAAATCTGGGGTTAGAGATTAAAAGGAGTTTTCAACGAGAGGGTTCCTACCTCAACATCAGATAGTGGGTGGTTTATTAAAGGCTCAGATCTAGAGAAACCTGCTCTTGTTTCCTACTGAGCTTTACCACCTTTGCTTTTCATGGAGGCTAATGGGATGGGAGGGATGTAAGGCTCTCTCCCCTCCTGAGCCCTGTTTCCTGAAGGAGGCATTCAGAAGGGAGTAAGGACCTTCCTATGGTCTGATGGAGGAGGAACATATAGGGCAGGGCTGGTTAGGACACAGTTCAGTTGTCAGACTCATACCTTCAGACTCTGCCTTTCCTGTACTCAGTACCTTCCTGCTAAACTACATTGTGTCCCATCCAAGTCTGCTCTTTCCTAAATGCTCCAAAAATAACCTCTCTCTCCATCCTCCACCCCAATCAGAACAAGAAGACTCATCTCAGCCAGATGTGGGATGAATGCGTTGAATCCTTTAGAATTTTTTCCTCACGTTGATAGGTCCAATTCAGCAATACCAACTGTTGTAAGTGGTGGGTACACAAAGGATTGTACAATTCTCTGTAGTTAAACAATTTTTCAAATAAAGAAAAATAATGTTTAACTGGGTGGCTCAATCAGGTGGGGCATCTGACACTTGAGTTTGGCTCAGGTCATGATCCCAGAGTCATGGGATCCAGCCCCAAGTTAGGCTCCATGCTCAGCTTAAGGTTCTCTCTCTCTCTCTGGGCGCCTGGGTGGCTCAGTCGGTTAAGCGTCCTACTTCAGCTCGGGTCATGATCTCATGGTTCATGAGTTCAAGTTCCACATCGAGCTCTGTACTGACAACTCAGAGCCTGGAACCAGCTTCAGATTCTGTGTCTCCTTCTCTCTCTCTGCCCCTCCCCTGCTCACACTCTGTCTCTGTCTCAAAAATAAATAAACATTAAAAAAAATTAAAAAAAAAAGATTCTCTCTCTCTCTCTCCCCTGCTCACATGCGTGCTCTCTCTCTCAAAAAAAAAAAAAAAAAAGTTTAAATAGTTAAAGAATTTCTAGGAATAATAACAGTAATTTAATAGCCACCATTTATTGAATGCTTAATATGTGCCAGGTGATCCTATAAGATATGCGATGTTTGACAGCACTTCCCTGTGCACTGCAAAGAATCCCTGTAGCACTAGATTTCCTTCTTCCCAAGTCGCTCTAGATCATTTTATCATTCTTGTCACTGCAGCCTCCTCCTCTCTTGGCTCAGCTCTCACCCTATTTCTTTATTTTTCTGCTCTCACCCTTTTTCTTTATTCTCCTGCTCTTTGCAGTTGGTTCTCAGCCCTGGCTGCACATTAGAATCCTCTGGGAAGCCTTAAGAAACTACTGATCCTTGGACCCCATCCTCCCCTCCCAGATTCTGATTCATTTGGTCTGGGGTGGAGTCCAAGTGTCTGTGATTTGTCTTAACATTCCCCAGTGAGTCTAAAGTACAGGCAGGACTGCAAACTGCTGGACGGTGGCAGCAAACCCAGACAGGGCAGGGCGGGCATGGGTCTTGCTTCTTAGGAGTTTGGACCAAAGGTAACTCCTGTCCACCTGAATGATCTGCTTTAAGCCACTTCATTTATTGGTATAACTGTGTAGCATGACTGCATATGCATGTAGCCATGTAGAACATTAGTGGGAATGTGGCACAAAGGCTATCTTGACCTCAGAGGTGGCCAGGAGATTTTCTGGAGCCCTTTGTTTTGTGGCAAGTTATTTCAAGAAAGGATCCAAGCCCAGGCACTTTTAGACACTTGGTCATTTTATATGTCTATCAGTGACTAGGTAAAATGATTATTCATTAAAGTGCTGGTTTGATTTATGTATGCATACTGTTGTTTTCTCTGACTCCTTACTTAACAAACGCATCTTCCAAAAATAAAATCAATTTTCCTAACGACAATCTTAACAAATGACTAGGTACTCATCCCAGGGTGGATGGAATGAAAACAAAACAGCAGCAACAACAAAAACATGCTGAAGAGATCAGTTAAGAAGCATGATTAGAAGCACCTGGGTGGCTCAGTCAGTTAGGTGTCTGACTCTTGATATCAGCTCAGGTCTTGATCTCAGGGTTGTGAGTTCAAGCCCCACATTGGGCTCTGCACTGGGTGCAGAGCCTAGTTTAAAAAAAAAAAAAAAAACATGATTAGTACTCTTATGGAAGGATTATTTCTTCTGGGGGCCTACATGCATATAAGAGTTACAGAGTTCCTTTAAGCAACATCTTGTCCAATATTTTAGTACAGGAGAGGAAATACTTGAGAGAGGAAGGCTGTGAAATGAAGTATTCTAAGCTCCTGATTATTATCAGACATTACAATAAAATAAAAGTGGAATTAAAATGATTTTTTTCCCTACTTTTAGCAAGTATTACTATCAAACTCCACTCATTGGGCCAGAGACCCTGTGGTTTGAGCAAAAGACTTGCCCCCATGTAGCACGCTACCTACACTTATGAGTTCATTGGCCAGCCAAAATTGAAATGATTTTTTAAAAGACATTTAAATATCTGTCTCAGTTTTCATTTTACTAGACGGAAAACTAAAATCTTAGCTGGCCAGTTCAGTATTGGATGTGTGGCAGCTCCAGCACTGAGGAAAGGGTCCTGGGTTATGGCTTCTACTGCAGATTAGCAAATTAATCTCCTCCCAGAATAGCTAGGGAGAGTCAGGCTACCTGATTAACAGGGTGAATTTTAATTCGTTTCTAGACCAGAAAAAAAACCCGTTTTTAAATGAAATTTGTATTTTAAAACAAATGACTTCTAAACCAGGACAGGAAAATTCTCCTGCAGGTTAGGGAGAACTCAGTTGTCTATTTTTTGGAAGTTGATTAAGGATAGATTATATGTAGTCCATAGATAAATACAAAATATATGCTTTATTCCTTTCCCATCTGTTACGTGTGAATAATTAAGAATTCATTTTACTTCATTATTCTCTTTAATGACTTGTTAAAATTAACCTCTAAAAGCCATTAAACAAATTACTATTGTTTCTCTGTGATCATAGCAGCAGTTGAAAAATCTTGGTTTGTAATTATTTCAAGTTATTACAACTTATAAAATATTTATGCCTGAACATCTGCTGGAAGGTTATCTATCCTTTAGATTTTCTTCACTTTTCCAGAAAACCTTTCACATCCACATGTGAAGGGAGTTTTCACCATCCAGCTGAATCCTGTGAGGTCTCCCTTAATCCCTTTTCTCATTAGATATGGCTTACTTTACCTCTGTTCTGGAAGCATGGAAAAAGACAGGAATTACTGCAATAGGATTAGTTGCTGGTTGCATTAGTAGCCCTAGCAACTGAGAATTAACTAACGTTTTGTCTAAAAAGCCGCTAGTTATATTTTTAGACCTGAAGGAAATGTCTGCCAGCCCTGCCAATTCAATGTATTGGCCCCCTTAGTGTCTTTGCTATGTACCCTGGATGAATCCTTTCTTTAGTGAGACTCAAGTCCTGTGACAAAAGAAGGGAAATGATATTTCCAATTGGAACCATCAAGTAGCAAAAGGTCTTGTGATATAACCACATAGTTTTGCATATCAGAAGTTACTCATCAGGTCTTTTCATTTTTCAGTCCTGTGTATTTCAGTTCGGTTTGGACAAGTATTTTCTTGACTGTCAGAGATAGAGGCGAGTAAGATAGTAATAGTACGGACCAGGAGCAGACTGGCTGAGACAATTAGGGGTAGAATTGGGAACGGCTGTGAGGTCACTGGAGACCAGGGGCCGAGTCTTTCCTTTTCTCTGACATTTAATCAACTCGTGATTTCATGCCTTGACAGTGAAGGACACTTGGCAGATGAAGTTCACACAGGTAGTAAGGATAATATGAGGCCAGCAACAAGACAATAGTGGTGTCTCACTGACCTGAATTTGTACCTGTGAAGAAATAGGAAAAAACAGAGCTGGAAAAGCAGCTTGACATATTGTGGAGGGCCTTGAACACATGGCAGAAGAATTTGTCCTTCAGTCAGTCATCAGTGGAAAGCTAATGAAGAATTTTAAGCAAAAATACTGTCATGATTAGAGCTAGAAATGCTCTTTAGGAAGATTAATCCATCAGTGAGTGGGATATATGATAATGGATGGTTATGAGGAAAGACTGGGAGTTAACTAGTGAAGAGGTTACTGCGGCAGTTCCAGTGAGAGGTGGAAAGTCCTGGTAGCCAAGACAGCAGGTACCATACCTTTGTCACATCCTCACCTTTATGGCACTTAACCATTCCCATGCACGGCTACCTGATGGCTTCTACCTGAAAGCACTCACATCTCTTTGACTGAGGCCTCTCTAGCTACTGGAGCCTGCTGGACTGTACTCCGGGTCAACCAGGAGTTAACAGCCTCCAGGAGCAGCCTTCAACCAGTGCCTGAAGGGAACTAGTGGAACCCATCTATCTCACCACTCATTTGGATAATTTTGAACCACATTCACACAGTCTGCCAAAGTGCCTCAGAGGATTGGGTCCCTGTTGCCCACAGCCACAAACTGTTTAGTCACATATGCTTTACTGACTTCCTACCTTCCCTGACACACTTCACCACTCCTCTACTGGTGCTCCCTGCTACCACCTTCCAAATAAATTGCTTGCACTCACATCCTGTCTCAGGGGCTCTTCTAAGGGAATCTAATATACCAGGCCTTTACTAGAGTGGAAAGAAGAGGTTTCTGGCATTTCCTGCAAAAGACACTGAGGAGGAAGAAACTAGAGGATTTGGCAGTTTACTGACTATAAGATTAAGGGAGAGGGAGAAGGCATTGCCACCGACAGTTTTAACTAGGAAAATATAGGTGTCATTTATTTTTAAAATGGGAAGTTAGGGGGCACCTGGGTAGCTCAGTTGGTTAAGTGTCCAACTTTTGATTTCAGCTCAGGTCATGATCTCACAGTTATGGGATCAAGCCCCACATTGGGCTCTGCACTGAGCATGGAGCTTGCTTAAAATTCTCCCTCTCTCTCCCTCACCTTCTTCCTCTCTCTCCCTCTTCCTGTCCTCTACTCAAGCACAGTCACACTTTCTCTCTAAAAAAAAAAAAAAAAAAAAAGTTAAGGGGCGCCTGGATGGCTGAGTAGGTTAAGCGTCTGACTTCAGCTCAGGTCATGATCTCGTGGTCCGTGGGTTCGAGCTCTGCATGAATAGACTCATATGTAATAAAAATACCAAGGAAGGATTTCTTCACCTAAATTCTTGTGACAAATTGTGCAGTCACTATGAATGAGCATGGTAGTAGATATTATTCCATTTAGATTTTACAAATGCATTTAAATCAAAATATTTTTTAAAGTATCTCATCTTAGGGGTGCTTGGGTGGCTCAGTAGGTTAAGCGCCTGACTTTGGCTTAGGTCATGATCTCATGGTCTGTGACTTCAAGCCCTGCATTGGGCTCTGTACTGACAGCTCAGAGCCTGGAACCTGCTTCAGATTCTGTGTCTCCCTCTCTCTCTCTCTGGCCCTTCCCTGCTCGTGTACTTTCTCTCTCAAAAATAAATAAATGTTGGGGCGCCTAGGTGGCGCAGTCGGTTAAGCGTCCGACTTCAGCCAGGTCACGATCTCGCGGTCCGTGAGTTCGAGCCCCGTGTCAGGCTCTGGGCTGATGGCTCAGAGCCTGGAGCCTGTTTCCGATGCTGTGTCTCCCTCTCTCTCTGCCCCTCCCCCGTTCATGCTCTGTCTCTCTCTGTCCCAAAAATAAATAAACGTTGAAAAAAAAATTTATAAAAAAAAAATAAATAAATGTTACAAAGAATTTTTTTACATAAATAAATAAAGTATCTCAGCTTAGCTGATATATTTATGATTTACATAAATAAATAAAGTATCTCGATTAGCTGATAAGGTATACCAGGAGTCATTTAACTTCTCTCAACTCAGTTTCCTGTATAAAATAGACATAATAAGGGATCTTCTCAGGGTTTTGTTTTCTTTTGTTTTTTAAATACTTTTTTAGGGGCGCCTGGGTGGTGCAGTCGGTTAAGCGTCTGACTTCAGCCAGGTCACAATCTCGCCGTCCGTGAGTTCGAGCCCCGCGTCGGGCTCTGGGCTGATGGCTCAGAGCCTGGAGCCTGTTTCCGATTCTGTGTCTCCCTCGCTCTCTGCCCCTCCCCCGTTCATGCTCTGTCTCTCTCTGTCCCAAAAATAAATAAACGTTGAAAATAAATAAATAAATAAATAAATAAATAAATAAATATTTTTTTAATGTTTATTTTTGAGAGAGAAAGAGCACAAGCGGGCGAGGGGCAGAGAGCGAGGGAGACACAGAATCTGAAGCAGGCTCCAGGCTCTGAGCTGTCAGCACAGAGCTTGACGCAGGGCTCAAACCCACAAACTGTGAGATCATGACCTGAACTGAAATCAGAAGCCTAACTGACTGAGCCACCCACGTTCCCCTTCCTCAGGGTTTTGTAGACACAAATTTAATTATTTAATAATTGTTCACCATTGTAAATCTTGTTAGGTTAACTCTCTTGTTTGGAGAGTTTCATATTTGCAGACCTCAGAAAGATGATAGTAGGCAATGTGTAGTGTTTTAGGCTTGAGATTAGTTGGAGGAATCATTAAAAACTGTGGCTTTCTCAGGCTTCTCATTAACAATTGAATGCTGAGCGAACATAGCCTTCCTATTCCCATCATGGTTTATTGGAATAGTAGAGTCAGGATGGTACAGGTAACTGTTTTTATTAAAGCAATGTTACCAGATTCCTCTCCATGTTATTCAGTTTCTAGTTATTTGGTCTCACATATACACACACATATTCATATACACATTCTCATTTATTCTACAGAGAGGACTGCCGTCTCCTCCCACAGCTCAGACAAAGCATTTGTGAAGCTTTCCTGCCGGAAACAGAGCTCTTATTGATGAAGTTCACATGAAAAACATTTGTTTCAATGCATCATGTATTGAGGCATAATCACCTTTACATAATATAACATTTTAAGTGTTCGTTGCAGTGTAGTGCAGCTGGTGCTATATGGATATATTATTGTAAAACAACATATTTAATAAATACAACTGGACATTCCTTTATCGAGAGTGAAGGCAGTGCCAGAAAACCACACTCACTCACTGGTAGACAACACTCAGGATAAAGAAAGCAGTTCCCGAGGCACCTGGGTGGCTCAGTTGGTTAAGCACCCGACTTCAGTCATGATCTCGCGGTTCGTGAGTTTGAACCCCACGTTGGGCTCTGTGCTGACAGCTCAGAGCCTGGAGCCTGCTTCAGCTCTCTGTCTCCCTCTCTCTCTGCCCCTTTCCCGCTCATGCTCTGTCTCTCTGTCTCTCAAAAGTAAATAAACATTGAAAACAAATGTAAAAAACAAAAAAAACAGTCCCCCAGTTAGAAAGCAGCCACAATTAAAAATTTCGTGGCATTATTGTAAAGTCTCTTTTGTTTGCTTGTTTTTTTAATTAATCAATTACTTTGGTTTTGTCAGGCATAATTTTTTTTTTTTCAAAATAAAAGTGTAACTTTTCACTGTTTCTTTCTAAATTGATCCTGTTCTTGTTAAATTGGAGACACATTTGAGTTTGGTACTGTGTATTCTATTTAAGGTATTTGTATCAGTCTTGCCCTGTTTTTGTCAAGCCTTCCTTGCATGACCAAAGTCTTCTGGTCAGTGCCAACTCAGATCGTGTTGACTTTATATGGAATATGTGTGAACTGCAAGATATGAATATGATAAATTATTATTTTTCATAGTATGTGCAAACAAAGGTTATTTTCTCATGTTTATGTCTTCTTGATCTTTTTACATTTCTGCATTATGCAAATCATTAGCCTCATAATTTTAAATTTTGTGCTTTACCTGTCTCTGCTTACAGACACCAAGGACTTACTGTTGTGCTAACACTGAAGACTTGGAGACAGTTATTCACCACGTGCACAGTCTGTACCCTTCTGCTCCTTTCCTGGCAGCAGGGGTTTCAATGGGAGGGTAAGGTTTTTCCTTTCTAAAATGTCTGACAGGGGTAGCTCATTTGGTTAAGCTCCAACTTTTGGTTTCAGCTCAGGTCATGATCTCACAGTTTCACGAATTCAAACCCCATGCCAAGCTCTGTGCTGAGAGCATGAAGCCTGCTTGGGATTCTCTCTCCCTCGCTCTCTCTCCCTCCCCCACTTGAACTCACTCTGCCTCTCTCAAAATAAATAAAATTTAAAAACATTTTTTTAATCAAATAAAATGTCTGAGAGAGAAGTGGACTTACAGACTGCTTCTTTCAGAACTCTATAAACTACATAGGCATTTTAAAATAAATGTTTGATTATTTTTGTCTTATTTCACCATGTACGGTTGAATGAATGAAGTAATTAATTCAGGTGACTTTTAATTTTTCCTTGGCAACCAGTCTCTGTGGTGAAAAGGATACAAGTATCTCCTTGGGATACTAGGATTTTGTGAGCCTGAAGGCTTATTGGAATCCCATGATGTTGATTCCCATCACTCGACAGCTGCCATGTTGACCTTCAGATTCCCTAATGTACTCCCAGCCGTCCTTGTAAGTGCGTCCTCCAGCACCACACAGGAAGCTGACCTTGTAGTCTGACTTTCATCATTCCAGTCATAGAAGTAATCACTTCTTGCTCTCTCCAGCTGAAGAGACCTTCAAAACTGTTTTTCTCCAGGTGTGGTGTTTTTGTTTGTTTTGTTTTGTTGCTGGGCAGATGGACCTACCCTGGAATGCTCTCCTAGAAACTATGAAGTTTTATTGTTAACCCTACTCCAGCTGCTATTTTAAGCGTATGAATATTGTAATTTGTGCTTCTTGCAGTTACATTGAGGATTATTTGGAATATTTATGCCATGTTTACTCATTTCCACTAATAATTGTTTATCTTTTTTTGTTCTAGTGATTATGAACTTAATAATCTGGCAAAATTTTAATTATCTGGCATTTTATCATGCTTAGATTCCCTAAGCTCTTGTCCAGAAGTACTTTTTTAAATCAGCAAACACATGAGATAGAAAGTGTATTTTTTCTTAATTTTGTCATTGATTTATCTGCCATTTCAATTTTCAGAACATCTTAGGAGTATATTTACCTGAAAATGAATAGGCTTTACAAATGATAGATTCCGAAAAATAGTCTGTAACCACAGCTTTTTAGATTCTGAAAAACATAAAACTAAGAAGAAAAGAATACATTTCTTACATTAGCATGGAAGGTCTGACTTGACCTACTAAAAAGGAAGAAATCTGAATCAGTGCAGAAAATCCAGGCAGAATCTGTGAATTGTGCTCAGTGTACTTCTTTCCTTTGCTCCATAATGTGAGCCATAGAGGACAGGGTGCCAGCTGAACTTTCTCCCTTAATCATATAAATTCTTGACTTTTTAAAGGCCAGACCTTACATAAACAGGCCCAGATTCTCTATTCAGAAGCTCCTGGGAAATGCCTATTCATGTCCCTTTGAAGCCTCAGTGCCTGAAGGCAGAACTTGACCATTAGCCTTTGCAGCTGATTGAATATTAATGTCTTGTAAATTGTTTGAAGGAAGCACCCTTTCTAGTTGCCTAGCACTGTGACACGTTCCCAAGTGGGCTTACCACTTGGGGATGTTTTACAGCTTGACACATTTTTTTTTTCTTTTGGAAATGCAACAGACAAAAATGTAGTCTGTTGAAGATCCTAACATCCAGTGCCCTTGTAGACTGGATTAATCCCCATACCTGTGATGCCTGTGACCCAGTAGGGGATTTAAGCCAGAACTGAGTCTAGCCAAGGAATTCATGTCATTCTAGACCCAGTCAAGTTTCAGTCTCCCAATGAGATGATAAACAAGCTTTAAAGAATGTATTTAAAATTCACATAAAAGTGAAGAGAATAATGATCTCCCATATATACTAATAAGCTGGTTTCAATAATAATCAACCTTCTTCATACAGCTTCAATAATTATCAACTCACAATCTTGTTAATCAGTCTTACCCTCCATTCCTCCCCAATTCTGATTATCTTAAATAAATCTCATCTATCATGAGATTTATATCATTTATAAATATTTCAGTAGGTAATTTCTAAGAGGTGATTTCTCTTTAAAGCACACACACACACACACACTGGTATCAGACCTGAACAAAACTAACAGTTTCTAAAAATCATCAAATCAAATATTTTGTCAGTGTCACATTTCTTCGACTTTTGGTTGGTTGGTTTTACAGTTTGAGTTAAGAACCAGATAAGGTCCATAATTAGGGTTGATATGCCTCTTAATCTCTTAATTCTGGATTCTTTTCTCTCTCTCTCTCTCTCTCTCTCTCTCTCTCTCTCTCTTTTCTTTTGGTGAAAAAATGGAGTCCTTTTTCTGTCAAAGTAAAACAAACTGTTTTGGAGTAACATCTTGGTATTATTTTGCTCTTGAATAATAGCCAAGGAGTATCCCCCCCACTTGGTCATGAATACTACCGATCCTTCCTACTCCTGAGAGCTTCCCTTCCAACCCTTCCAATTTGCCCATTATTTTACTGACATGCAGGCACTCTCTGACTTCAAAACAAAGAATAGGGCCACCAAAACTAAGACCCTAGAATGAACCCTTCACAGAAGAGTAAACATTATTCTTTAAATGACTTAGTGAACCACAGAACCTTATACCAGAAGTACAGTCATCATCATCATCATCATCGTATTATTATTATTATTATTATTATTTTAGGAGTACAGTCATTATTAAGAGTCATTTGCAAAAGCAAAACAAAAATCTCCACTTTTGATTTAAAACCTCATCACAGTCACTCTGCAAGCCAGTTGGTTTGGGAAAGAGAATGAGACAATTTTTACCCATTTCTCCTATTTCACAACCTCGGCAATTGGAGAAATAAAGAATGGAAAACACAATGAGAAGCAGAATTTAGGCTGTCGTCCCTTTTTTAGTTGGCAATGGTAAACTTATATTTCTGACATTAGTGTTAGATTAAACCCCATTCTCGTTCCTTTTACCAAAATAGAACTAGATTAAAATTGGGAAAATTGATGGAATCAAAGGAAAAGTGGAAAATGTGTGATAGATAAGGACAAAGAATAGGAAAGAGTAGGAAGAGAAAATAAGTGATTTGGGGGCCAAAAGCTCTGCCATAACTCAGAAAGTCTAACTCTACACTAGGAAGCCCTTTGGAGACTTACTTTAGAGGGCAAGGGCTCAGAGGCAACCAGGATGCCCACACAGACCCATTACTCACAATCTCCAGGGCTAAACCCACACATCTGTAATAGTTCTGAAAGCTCCGCAGGTGATTCCAATGTGCAGCCACATCTGAAAAACCACTCCTTCTTGCTCTCTCATCTATGCCAAGGGTTGGCAAACCATGGCTCGCAGGTCAGATCTGGCAATCTGTCTGTTTTTGTACAGTCCAAGAGCTAAGAATGGTTATTATATTTTTAGATGATTGAAAAAAAAAACCAAAAGAAGAATAGTTCATGTCATGTGAAAATTATGTGAAATTTATTTAAATTTCATCCATGCAGAATGTTTTGTTGGAGCACAGCCATGTCCATTCACCTATATATTGTCTACAGCTGCTTTTGCAGTACAATCACAGAGTTGGGTATTTGTGACAGAGACTGTATGGCCAGGAAGGCCTAAAATATTTACTGTGTGGCTAATTATAGAAAAGTTTGCCTGAAACACCCCTCACATACTAAAAACTAAACATTCACCTAGAGACTGAGGTCCAAAGATTTGTATATTTTTAATCATTATCTTTATCATTTTGTTATCAATATCATTTTGATAATCTATGTGGCCTGGACATTAGAAACATTCTGTTGGGAGCACCTGGGTAGCCCAGTCGATTAAGTGTCCGATTCTTGACTTCAGCTCAGGTCACCCTCTCACAGTTTGTGAGTTCAAGCCCCCTGTCGGCCAATGCGCTGATATTGCAAGCCTGCTCGGGATTCTGTCTCCCTTTCTTTGCCCCTCCCCCACTTGTTCTCTATCTGTCTCTCAAAATAAATTAAATTAAGCTTTAAAAAAAAGAAATTAGATGTCTTGAGAGATACAACAAATTAATCACGAAGTTTCCTGTTTCTCCCCATTTTAGTATGCTGCTTTTGAATTACTTAGGCAAAATTGGGCCAAAAACTCCATTGAAGGCAGCTGCAACTTTTTCAGTTGGTTGGAATACTTTTGCTTGTTCTGAGTCGTTGGAGAAACCACTCAACTGGCTGCTTTTTAATTACTATTTGACAACCTGCCTCCAGTCTTCAGTTAATAAGTGAGTCATCTTTTAACATCTGACATCTTCAAACTTTTTGGATTACATGCCCCAACAGAAAAAAGTTGTAAAGTATAACACTGCTAATACTTGTATATTTATGTTTGCATTATATGCATTTACTAACCCAAATATTCTTTGTTATAAATATATACAAAAAATAAATATTTTAAGTATAAGCTAAAAATATAGGTAAAAGTTATAATGTTTTCTTTCTGTATCCCAGTGCACTGTCTTGTACAACCTGTAGGGTATGTGTCCCCACTTTGAAGATCACTGTTCTAAATTATTCTAAAGGACTAAAAGCATTAGCATTGAATGTGTTGAGTAACATTATACTCTGTTTCCCTAGTTCTTCTACCTATTGCTAATCTTACCAGTACCGAATTCTTTCCTAGGTAGTAAGCAATGTTATTAAGTGTTATTAGTGCTGAATAATGTAGTTTCTTAAGCATATGCTTGCAAACATGATATGTTTTAGAAGCTTAGGAAAATGCACTTGGATATTCTCAGCCCACACATTTCTTAAGATTATCAGAACACTATGTTTGCATTAGTTTTTCTGGAATTGTTTGTGTATCTTCTAACATTTAAATTGGTGTGATAACAGAGAACAGAGGTGTCTCTGTTTCTATTTTGATGACTATTACCATCTATTTTTAGGTGAATTGATCAATGTAATATAAATGCTAAATAAAAAGTATAGTTAATTGGTACATGACTTCTTGAAAACCATAATTATCCCAAAAGTTGACATTAAACATTGGATTAAACTTAACCTACTTATTAAATTACAGATGTTGAGTATAAAATATTGATTAAAATATTTAAAAATTAGATCACTAATTACTCATCACTGAAATGGGGCACAGTAGTAAGAAAAGTGAATGATCTGAATTAAAGTATCAGTTATATAAGAAAAATGACCACTATTTAGGTTTGCCTGGCTGGCTCAGTCAGTAGAGCCTGCGACTGTTGTTCTCAGGGTCATGAGTTCAAGCCCCACAGTGGGTATAGAGCTTACTTAAAATTAAATAAATAAATAAATAAATAAATAAATAAATAAATAAATAAAATATGTTTAAAAAGAAAGAAAAATGACCACCAGCTAAAAAATAATCACACAAAATATAACTTTTAATTTTCAATATAGCAACTTAAAAATAATGTCTTCAAGTGGTTTATCCAATTGAAAGCTTCTGGCTTAAGTAAGGCCTTTTTGGCCAAATTGATTTAACAGCAACAGTGTGTAGGTACAAGTTGTTATGAAACAATATTTACATTTATTATTACAAAACTAGTTATAATATCTTTCAGTAAAGAAAAAAGTACTCTTAAAAAATGTCTTTAGGATAAATATCAATGTACTTAAGTCTGATTAAGTAAATAGTTACTGAGTACCAACTTTGTGCCCTAACATAAAACAGTGTTAGACTGTTTTGTTATTTATTATTATGTATTTTAGGTCTGATTGAGATAGCAATATCCTCAATTTTTTTTACCTTAATTTTTTACCTTTAAAATTATTTTGTTGCAGGCACCGGCATATGTTTGTAAAACAAATCGACATGGATCATGTCATGAAGGTAGGAGAGAAACTTTATTTAATATTTTTATTTCCTCTTTGGATTCCAGGAGTAGAAATAATCTGTTTTTATTTTTCAGGCTAAATCCATTAGAGAGTTTGATAAGAGATTCACTTCAGTCATGTTTGGATACCGAACAATTGATGATTATTATACTGACGCCAGCCCTAATCGTAGACTAAAATCAGTAGGAATTCCAGTGTTGTGTCTGAATTCTGTGGATGATGTTTTCTCACCAAGTCATGGTAAAATTAACTTATTTGTATACATTTTGACATGAATTAACGGGGTTCTTTTTAAATTTTAATTATTTTTGAGGGAGAGAGGGAGAAGGCACATGCACGCCAGAGCAGGGAAGGGCAAAGAGAGATGAGGACTGAGGATCCGAAGGGGGCTCTGTGCTGACAGCATCGAGTCTGATGCGGAGCTCAAACCTGTGAACCATAAGATCATGACCTGAGCCGAAATTGGATGCTCAACTGATTTAGCCACCCAGGCACCCCTGAATTAACAGTTTTAAAATACTGTTCTCTTTAAGAAAATACAGTAATGAGAAGTAAAATATCAGACATATAAAATGTTTTCCACTGGAATAGAAAAAAATTACTAAATACTCATAATTTATATCTAAATTTCTGAGATCACTTTAAAAAGTTTCACAGACGCTTATCTAGTTAATTGTGAGAGGTTTAGAATCAATTATGACTGAAATATTTTGCTTGTTCTCATTTTTTATAACTTTTCCTTCTTTAATCTTTTTTTTTTTTAACATGTATTTATTATTGAGAGACAGGGACAGAGCATGAGCAGGGGCGGGGCAGAGAGGGAGAGACACAGAATCCGAAGCAGGCTCTAGGCTCTGAGCTGTCAGCACAGAGCCTGACGTGGTGCTCGAACTCCTTGCCTTACAAGTCTATTGTCATCACTTGGCTTTTCTTCCTGAGCTTCTTAAGCAGAAGACTTTGACATTTTTTTCCCCCTTTTAACCTGGAAGAAAACTTGAGACCTTATAAACATGACGTCCTTGAATATCTCAATGAGTGTAGCACATTCGGTCCCATCTGAAAAGAAACAGTCTTTGTTTTCCCCCTGGATACCGTATAAAAAAAAATTATGCCCAAATCAACTTTCTTGCCCTCTTAATTTAAGAAATATGGAATTTGGGAGGTGCCTGGGTGGCTCAGTCGGTTAAGTGTCCAACTTCGGCTCAGGTCATGATCTCACGGTTTGTGAGTTCGAGCCCCACATCAGGCTCTGTGCTGACAGCTCAGAGCCTGGAGCCTGCTTTGGATTCTGTGTCTCCCTCTCTCTGCCCCTCCCCTGTTCATGCTCTGTCTCTGTCTCAAAAATAAATAAAACATTAAAAAAATTAAAAAAAAGAAATATGAATTTGGTAGCAAAGATATATATGCATGGGCTGGTATACTGAAGCAATACAAGATGATTAGAAGTCATCATAAGGATCAGTAGACTCAATCTCTAATTTTTTTCTAATGAAATTTCACAAAGCTTTTTATACATTTTTGTTCTCATTTCTCCCCTAAACACTTTAAAAACATATTCCCAAGTACTTCATTAAAAAAAAAATAATAATCTGATTACAAACACAGCACATGTGTAGTGTCAAAATTTCAGAAAATCCCCAAAGTGTATAAAAATAAAAATCACCTATCATCTCTGCAGGAGATGTCATTTTTATATGTGATTTATGATTAATCACAAGTAATTTTAGATGGCTGGAACTTTTTGGCCTTTCACCACATACCAAGAAATGAAACAGTGAACTTTAGTATTAGTTGAATTGCATGGTGGTTATTTAGCCTATATTCATTGGATTAAGAAAGTCTACTATTTCTCCTTCTTTTTTAATATTTCACAGACCCTTCTTTTACCAACAAAAACTTCCCAGCATTTTAACCTGCCCCATTTGATTGAAATTTAAACTCATCATTTCCTATTCTTTCCCAAGCCCTTAAGTCTTGCCACATTGAAATAGGAGACAATTGGCTGCATTCTGAGAGCGCAGGCAGCCAGCATCTTTCACATGACTCAAACGTGGCACAGCCTTTTGTTCTTCTGGTATGTCTGTAACTGTCGGTGTTATAAATTCCTGAGTGTATCCAGAGTGTGAAATTGGAGCTCATAATAATTTCATCAGAGGCAAATGAAGCATTCTAAATTGAAGCCTTTAATGTGAGGTGAAAAAGGAAAAACAAAAATAGTATGTCATTTCACCTGCCCCTCCCCTTAAGCTCACACACCTTATCCCAAGATAGGAAGTACTCTTCTTTAGGTGGGGCCGGCTAAGGATAAGAGTTCAGAACCCCTTTGGGCAAGGGCTTGGCTTGCCAGGCCTTGATTTAGAGTCTCTAAGTTTATTCTTCAGGGAGTGTTGTGAAGGTCAAACAGAGCATCATCTGAACAGGCAGTTTGGGCACAGCAGCAAGACCCTTGGAAGGGTCTCAGTTCTCCTAGAGTGTGTCAGCTTCCTTTCCTTCATTAGAAGGGTATAGGGGTAGGGAGATCTTACCTTTAATTAGCTAATTTACCTTTAAGACTCTACCCAAGATATGAAGGTCTAAATACTGCAACAACCACGTTACCTTAATTAAGGAGATAAGATTTAGCAGTATCTGAAATTAAAACACTTCTTATGCCAGGTAGTGATTCACTATAGATCTTAAATCAAAACAGTTTACTGGACTCCAAGTGTGGGAGAAAGAAATAAGAATAAAACAACTTTAATTCACATCCTTTAATAGATTTTGTAGAGTATATGAAAAGATTGTCATTGCGAGTGAATTATTTAAATATTGCAACTATATTTTCAAAATAAAATTTTTCTTTCTCCTTACTATGAATAGAAACTCAGACAAGGAAGAAAAAGAAAAATCACCAACGTTTAACCACCCAAATATAAACACTGTTATCACTTCGGAATATTTTATTCCACTCTTTTTTGCTATCTGTATATATTTTTACTACATAAATCGTTGTTTAATTTTGAGTCCTTAATATTGCCAACAATTGTATTGGCCCCTCAGGAATCTAACTTCATGTAAAATTAACCAAAGTCATACATAATGAATTTATAACTCTTACAAAGGTGAGAAGATTGTTGTTGCTTTTTTGTTTTTCCTGGTGTAATACCTAAGTGGGAATCTTATAGCATAATGTAAGTATTCACCATTCCTTCCATTACCTTACTTTAATTTCTCAAAACAAGACTAGGCCTTTTTATACTTTTATGTTATGATTAAACACTTGGATTGATTCTTCCAAAAATGATGGTTCAGTACGTAACTGTAAACATGATCTGTTATAAGAATGCATATGGTTGTGGGGAGCCTGGGTGGCTCAGTCAGTTAAGACTTTGGCTCAGGTCATGATCTTGTGGTTCATGAGTTCGAGCCCTGTGTCAGGCTCTGTGCTGATAGCTTGAAGCCCTGGAGCCTGCTTCAGATTCGGTGTCTCCCTCTCTCTCTGCCCCTCCCCACCTCAAAAATAAATAAATATTTAAAAAATTAAAAAAGAAAAAGAATGTAGATGGTTGATATAAAGTAGACTTATTCCATTAGCTGTACTAATTACAAATATTTATTTATGTAACGGTGTTTCAGTTTATAATGATTAGAAATGATAAAAGCATGTACTATTCCTAACAGGAACCAGTAATAATTATATATTTTCCTTTCTCCTTTCCTTCTCTGACCTCCCCCCTTCCCTTATCTTTTTTTTTTTTTTCCCCAAGCTATTCCAATTGAAACTGCCAAGCAAAACCCTAATGTTGCTTTGGTCCTTACTTCTTATGGAGGCCATATTGGTTTTCTGGAGGGAATCTGGCCAAGGCAGTCCACTTACATGGATCGAGTCTTCAAGCAGTTTGTTCAGGCCATGGTGGAGCATGGACATGAACTCTCTAGCATGTAGTTGTTTAGGTGCATTTTGTCTGAACTACCATGTAAAGGCAGCTCAGCTTAGTGCACAAATCTTAACTACTGTATATAAAGCAGATATGCCAGCAGGTAGTGAAGAGGTCCAGAATGACTTGCAAAAACTTTTTTGGGGAAACAAAACAACTTTGTAGAAAGAAATGAAATATAGATTTAGACTGTAACTTATGTAGATTTTATTTTTACTATGCCTTACCAAGTATGACCTTAAATAAAGTAGTCAAACATGGAATCGCACTTAACCAAAACTATTGTGTAAAAAGATTTTAATTCCTCAGGGTTTTAATTTAGGCCAGTATTTTTTTAGATGACTCATTTTAGGTGATTTAATGGTACTTTAATAACTGTTAAGAGATTTGGGTTATTTGAATGTAAGTTATAAGTTGGCACATTCCTAAGGGTATTTATACCCAATGATGATAATGTGAAGACTGAAATAAGATAAAATACAATGCGCTATATCTTTTGTGTATTCTAACTTTGAAAGGCAGATGCAAAAATGTTAGATTGACTTCTGTACATGCTCTTTTACTCTGATAATATTAAATTAAGGCTGACTTATGTTTTATAACAATTATACTTTACATGCTTATTTTTAAAATAGTATATGTGTATACATATATATCAATATATTAAAATAAATTCTATCATTTTAAATTGTTTCTTTGTAAGTCTTTATAAAAAAATAATCCCTAGAAATTAATTTATGATAATTTCATGAATGCATTAGTAAGAAATATTAAAACTGTTTTGTTTCACTGTTCCCAGAATATGGGGTTCACATCATTTGTACTAATTAAAAATATTTTTAGCTTCGGGAAACTTGTCTAACAGTGACTTAGGAATTATGATATTTAACTATCTTGCATTATTAAACGTCTTCAGGTAGACCAGGGCTGGTGTGTTACTGGTGTCATCAAGGACTCAGGCTTTTTCTGCCTCCTCTCCATCCTAAGCAGGGGGGACAGTTTCTCCAGAACACAGGATGTCTGCTGCAGCTCAGCCATCAGGTTTGTGTGTTCAGAGAAGCAAAAGTGGGAAGGATGGGGCCAGACATATCAGATATAAGACTTGCACTTATATCCATTGGCTGGAACTGTGTCACATGGCCATCCTGGTTGAGAAGGAAGGTGGGAAATCAAGTATGTCAACTTTTCCATTTGCAGTGTAGGCAAGCAAGGGAGAGGGGATTAGAAATGGTTGTTGGGCTAGCCAGCCCAGAGTGATAGCCTCCATACCATTCAATATCTTTTCTGGTTTTTTGGGTTTTGTTTTTTGTTTTTGTTTTTGTTTTTTACTATTTCCACCTATTTGCCCAGGTATCACATTAAATGAGCCATGTACAAACAAGCATACTAACACAAAGTTGTTTCCTAGAAATGCCACTTTTTGGAGAGTTCCTGATAATGTACTTGTAGACTCCCTTATAACTGTGTCTAGGATGATAGCACTGATAATACCAGAGCTTTGTTTGTCTGTACAACATATATTCTGATTCAATAGTAATAATTACTTTCAGTCTGTATGGTTCATGTGGAACTGATCCTGCCTTTCAGAGTTTTCTTCTAAATTTTAAACAAATTATATCAAGAAAATTGTCTACCCATTGACCAGTGCTAGAATTGGGGAGGTAGCTCCTTACCTCCCTCTCCATATAAAAATTAATTCCAGCTAGATTAAAGAGTTAAACATTTTTTAATTCCATAAAAGTACTAGATGAAAACATGGGAGGTTATTTTTATTATTTTATTTTATTTATTTTAAATTTATTTCAAGAGAGAGAGAGAGCACATGTGAGTGTGGGAGGGGCAGAGAGAGGGGGAGAGAGAATCCCAAGCAGGCTCTGTGCTGACTGCAAAGGGGCTCAGTCTCACAAACCATGAAATTATGACCTGAGCCAAAATCAAGAGTCAGTGGCTTAACCTGACTGGGCCACTCAGGTGCCCCTATTTTTATTATTTTAGAGTGGAGAGGTCCTTCTGAAACAAAATATAAAAATCAGAACCCACATGAAAAGAAGTGACAGATATGATTACATGAAACATGAAAACTTCAGTTCTATGGGGAGCCCGGGTGGCTCAGTCAGTTGAGCATTTGACTCTTGATTTCACTTCAGGTCATGATCCCAGGGTTGTGGGATCAAGCCCCATGTCAGGCCCTGTGCCGACAGCACAGAACCTAATTGGGATTTTCTCTCTCTCTCTCTCTCTCTCTCTCTCTCTCTCTCCCCTTCCCCTACTCACTATCTCAAAATAAATAAACATTTTAAAAAAAGAAAAAGAAAACTTCAGTTCTACATAAACCACCATGAGCAAAATTAGAATACAAATGACAGAGAAAAACATTTGCAATACACACTAGGTTAGTATCACAAAAAGCTAAGGAACTCTTAAAAATTGGTAATGAAACACGTGATAGAAAAATGGGCAAAGGATATACAAAGGACACTCACAGAATAATAGCCAATAAATTTATTTTTAAAAAGGTGGACAATCCCACTAATAGTTTAGGAAGTGCAAAATTTAAAAACAAAGAGATTCATGACCTTGAGATTACAAATTTAATAACATACAGGATTAATAATATATAGTGTTGGTAATAGTATGGGGAAATACTTATTCAAATAGTTGACAAGTATGTAAATAAGCAACTTCTTGGAAGGCAAAACATTTTGACAGCATTAAAAGACAAGCAAACATCTAGAAATCCCAATTTGAAGAATCTATCCTATAGAAAAGCCAGCAAGGGTATGTAAAGATACAGGTTCATTGCAGCCTTACACACTTAGAATAACAACCTATTTAGTGGGAAATGAGTAAATTATGACATTCACCCTTACATAACCATGGAAAAGAAGGAGATAGCACTATATGCACTTGTTTTTTTTTTATTTTTTTTAATGTTTGTTTATTTTTGAAGGAGAGAGAGACAGCGTGAGCAGGGGTGGGGCAGAGAGAGAGGGAGACACAGAATCCAAGGCAGGCTCCAGGCTCTGAGCCGTCAGCGTAGAGTCCAATGTGGGGCTCGAACTCACAAGCTGTGAGATCTTGACCTAAGCCGAAGTCAGATGCTCAACTGACTGAGCCACCCAGATGCCCCTATATGTACTTATTTATAAAGATATTTCTGATACATTATCTAATGAAAAACAATTTGTTGGTTCATATGTATGGTATGATCTCATTAGTATAAAACAAAAATTAAACACAGCTATACAGACCTGTATGTGTGTGTTAGTTATAATGAGATGAGCATTTTCAAGTGTTGATTCTTTTACGTGGAGGATAGACTATTCTCTCCAGCTATCTCTCCAAACAACAGCAAACAACTCTCCAAACAACTTCTTTCTGAGAAAGAAGTGCTGTGCTGTATTTGTTTCTGCATCCCAACCACTTAGCATATTGCCTGAAACAGAGTAAGTTCTTAGTCAACATTAGTTGAGTAATAGTGTATAAGAATGAAAATACTACCTTATAAGCCAGCTCCCTGTTTTAAAAAGTTAACTTTATGAAAAAAAAAACAAAAAACACAGTTAACTTTATGCATATGTAATTTTCTTCTAGCTAGTTCCTCATGTTTCTGTTGCTTGTTGTCATTACCAAACATTTATCCAGAGCCTTCTTACACAGCACTGTACTCACTAATAGGAATACAAATGGATACGTCATTTTCCTTTCCTTTTTTTTTTTTTTCACAGAATCCCATTCATTTTTTATATCTTTTTTATAAGAACTTTTTTTTTTAATGTTTATTTATTTGGGGGGAGGGGGGGTGGAGGAACAGAGAAAGAGGGAGAAAGAGAATCCCAAGCAGGCTCTGTGCTGACAGCACAGAGCCCAATGTGGGGCTCAAACCCACAAACCATGAAATCATGACTTGAGCCAAAATCAAGAGTTGGACGTTTAACCAACTGAGCCACCCCGGTGCCCCCATTTTTTTATATCTTAAATTCAGTAAATACACACACAATTTTATGGAACAATAGTTTCTCTTACTAGGTACAATATTCATAGTGTGATACACTCATATATTGTAGCCTATCCAGTTCTAGTCTGGTCTATCTTATCCTTTTAACTACCCCATTTTCATTTTTTTTTCCAAGTTGGCTTCATGCCCAACATGGGGCTTGAACTCATGACCCTGAGATGTGAGTCACACGCTCTACCGACTGAGCCACTCAGGTACCCCTCCCGTTTTCTTTTTTTAAATGAAAGTAAGAAAATGAAAATTTTATTAATTCTTAAATCTGGGGGATAAGTGTACTGGGTTTACTATATTATTCTCTCTACTTTTGTGCATACTTTTTTTATTACTTTTTAAAAATTACTCTAAAAATGCACTTTTAAGACCCACTAATGGATTGTAACCTATAGTTTGGAAAAGACTGGAATTCTAGGAGTTACTAAAAGTTAAAGAAAGAAGTCACTAGTGTATATGATGTTGTCACACTTAGTTTTAACAGCTTCTTTACTTATTGGCTTTCCCCCAGCAATCTGTAAATACAGTGAAGACAGGAAACATATCTTCTTTACTCTCCATTTTATCCCCTGGGGCAACACAATGACTGCCTCATATTAGGTTTATTTTTCTTTTTTAAATTTATTTTTGAGAGAGAGAGAGAGAGGAAGGGAGAGAATGAGCAGGGAAAGGGTAGAGAGAGGGACAGAGAGGATCCCAAGCAGGTTCCCTGCTGTCAGCACAGAGCCCTACACGGGGCTCGAAACCATGAGATCATGACCTGTGCCAAAATTAAGAGTCAGATGCCAACCTACTGAGCCACCCAGGTACCCCATTATTAGGTTTATTTTTTTTAATGTTTATTCATTTTTGAGAGAGAGAGAGAGACTGAGCACTAGTGGGGGAAGGACAGAGAGAGAGGGAGACACAGAATCCAAAGCAGGATTCAGGCTCTGAACTGTCAGCACAGAGCCTGATGCAGGGTTTGAATCCATGAACCATGAGATCATGACCTGAGTTGAAGTCGGATGCTTAACTGACTGAGCCACCCAAGTGCCCTATTAGGTTTATTATTAATAATACTTGGGGCGCCTGGGTGGCGCAGTCGGTTAAGCGTCCGACTTCAGCCAGGTCACGATCTCGCAGTCCGGGAGTTCGAGCCCCGCGTCAGGCTCTGGGCTGATGGCTCAGAGCCTGGAGCCTGTTTCCGATTCTGTGTCTCCCTCTCTCTCTGCTCCTCCCCCGTTCATGCTCTGTCTCTCTCTGTCCCAAAAATAAATAAACGTTGAAAAAAAAAAATTTTAAATAATACTTAATAATACTTGAACCAGACCCTGACTGATGGAATAGTAGATTTTACATACAAATCAAAAGTAGGGAGAGGAGAGATTATTGCAACCACTCTCCACATTAGAACATCTGTTAAAGCAGCTTGTCCCCTACTGACATTATAGTCAAAATGGTAATTTTTAAAATTTCACAGTTGCTCTGAACCTAACAAAGCGCTGGTCACAAGGTAAGCACACAACTTTTTAGAACTTAATTTGGAATCAATGAGGACAATTTGCAAGGTCAGGTGATAAAGAATACTTAGGAAATTGGCTATTTTAACTCCAATTCTCACTTAAAAGACAATACTTTGGACCTAACCTTTTCTGAAAACAAGTTAAGACAGACTAGAAACTGCCGTTCCTTCTACAATGCAAAATTGACACTAGCAATGATACCCAATGCAGTAAGAATCATTGTATATAACTGATTTTATTGTTTTGCTTTTAAATTTGATCTCTAAACAAAGAGACAGATGTTTATATATTCATGGGCTTTATGATAATAAAAATGATGTTTTATGCTTTCATTATATGCATTTTAAACCTGTGAATTATTCAACTGTGCTATTTATCTCTACCTTCAATACTGTAACTACGAGATACTTTTTCTGGCTCTATCCTTCAACCACCTAAATGTGGGGATTATTTTGAAAATAGTGGAAGGCAAGAATTTGACAAGAATAATTACCTCTCTGGATATCTCTTTTAAATAAAGGAAATTATTGGGGTCCCTGTGTGGCTCAGTCGATTGAGCATCCCAACTTCAGCTCAGGTCATGATTTCATGGTTCGGGCGTTAGAGTCCCAGGATGGGCTTTGTGCTGACAGCTCAGAGCCTGGAGCCTCCTTCAGATTCTGTGTCTCCCTCTCTCTTTGCCCGTCCCCCACTTGTGCTCTCTCTTCCTCTCTCTCTCTCTCAAAAATAAAATAAACATTAAAAATTTTTAAATAAATAAATAAAGATAATTACTTGGATCAAGTAACAAACATTTCACTTTCAGTTAAGACCATGACTCAGTATTAATTTATTACTGGACAATTGTGCATTTGCACTTTCTAGAAAGGGCTATCATCTTCTTCCCCACAATGAGTTAGATACTTGTACCCAAATTTTATAAACAGTACAATAATAGTATCTATCTTATTCATACTTCAGGTTTTATTGGTGATCATATTACTATGGACTCAATATCAGCTGGATAGTAATAGATAGGCTAGCAGTATATTTACAGATAAGAATGATCACAGAAGAACATTATTCTGCTTTAAACTGTCAACCTATTGGTGCCTATAAATTTTATAGCCGGGTCTTTTTTTTTAAGTTTATGTATTTTTCTAATGTTTATTTTTGAGAGAGAGAGAAAGAGAGAGAGAGAGTATGAGCAGAGGAGGGGCAGAAACAGAGGGGGACATAGGATCTGGAACAGGCTCTGTGCTGACAGCAGAAAGCCTGATGCAGGGTTCAAACTCACAAACCCTGAGATCACGACCTGAGCCGAAGTGGACACCTAACAACTGAGCCACCCAGGTGCCCCTACTTATTTTTTTTTTTAAGTTTATTTTAAGAGAGAAAGAACATGAGTGGGGGAGGGGCAGAGAGAGAGAGAGAGACAGAATCCCAAGCAGGCCCCGCACCAGCAGCACAGAGCCCAACCCCACAAACTATAAGATCATGACCTGAGCCAAAACCAAGAGTTGGACACTCAACCAACTGAGTCACCCAGGCGCCCCTTCATTTACTTGTTTTTAAGTAATCTCTACACCCAACATGGGGCTTAAACTCATGACCCTGAAATCAAGAGTCACACACTCTTATGACTGAGCAGACAGGGGTCCCTGTGCCTGTAAATTTCAAATACCCATATCATCTGCTTTACTTTGCCTATGAGCACACATAAGCATTTTAGAAAATTTTCTCTATTTTTTCCAAACTCAAAATGAAGCATGCAAAGTACTTAACTCCCATACTCTGATTATAGTTTATTTCTCCTAATGCTATACAGTAGTAATTCAGTTTGGCCTCTGAAACCTCTAGGTTAAAAGAGACACTTTACCAGAGTTAAAGGGACACTTTGAGAAACAGGAGGTAGAGGGGTGCCTGGGTGGCTTAGTCAGTTAAGCATCTAACCTTTGATCTCGACTCAGGTCATGAACTCACAGTTTGTAAATTTGAGCCCCAACTTGGGCTTTGCACTGATGGCATGGAGCCTACTTGGGATTAAGTCTCTCCTCTCTGCCCCTCCCCTGCTAGTGCTCTCTCTTTTTCAAAATAAATACATAAACTTAAAAAAAAAAAAAAAACCCATGATGTAGATATAACATATCTATTATTGTAAGTATTATATATATTTTCATGATGTATATTCTTGAATATATATAAAATTTTTAGATGCCTGTTATACTCTGTATTTACTTAAATCCATTTATAATCATTAATTATGGTTCCTAGTATTTTTTAAAATGTTTATTTATTTATTTTGAGAGAGAAAGAGAGCACTTGAGCATGCTCATGGTCTTGAGTGTGGGAGGGGCAGAAAGAGAGGGAGAAAGAGAATCACAAGCAGGCTCTATGTTTTCAGGGTGGAGCCTGCCGAGGGGCTCAATCCCACAAACTGTGAGACCATGACCTGAGCTGAAGTCAAGAGTCAGATGCTTAACTGGCTGAGCCACTCAGGCCAGTTAAGCACCCAGTCCCTAGTATTTTAAAATCATTTCTTAGAAAAGATATTTGGACTTGAATTCAGAGCATTTGTGCTGGATTCTTGGCTCTCCTACTAATTCACCATTTGACCTGAAGCAAATAATTTATCCTTTTTAGGCTTTAGTTTCTTCACCTATAAAATGCAGAAGGTGATGTCAATGTTCAGAGTTAGTATGAGGATTAAAGAGATAATATGTATGTGAAAGTGTTTTGTGAGCTATTAAGAGCTATAGAAATGTAAGAAGTGGCTATGAAAAGATGTGTATTATTATAAACCAAATCAAACCTAATGACATGTTAGTACTAATGTAGCTTTCTCTATCAAAAACACATTGGTGGGGCGTGACTCTTGATCTCAAGGTCACGAATTCGAGTCCCACCAACACATTGGGTTCAGTGTAGAAAAAAAGTGCATATTGATCTGAATGGTCACGTTAACTTGATTCCTTGGCTAGGGTGGTGATGCTGCTGGGGAGATACTTTGAGGCTATACAAATATCATGTTTCTGTTTTAACTTCTCTGCCCATTCTTTGGTGGATTTTGCCTGCAGCAATTAATGTGGTGTTCTTTTTTTTTTTTTAAATAAATTATTTGTTTTTGAGACAGTGCAAGCAGGGGAGGGACAGAGAGAGAGGGACAGAGGATCTGAAGCAGGCTCTGTGCTGACAGCAGAGAGCCTGACATGAGGCTTGAACTTTCAAACCTTGAGATCATGACCTGAGCTGAAGTCGGATGCTCAACCGACTGAGCCACCCAGGTGTCCCCAAGGTAGTGTTCTGATGGTGATTTTCTATTCCCCATATTTCTTCTATGTTTAAATTTGGAATTCTTCAGAAAAGAAGAGCTGTTGCTTCTTTTTCTTCCAATGCCATTTCTTAATTCACTTACCGATATCAGTGGAGACTCATGGATATTTGTTTACCACTGCTAGATAATTTTCCCAAAAGAAATAAAAACATGTTCATACCAAAACCTGAAATTGCTTTATCTGTTTATATGTTTATAGTAGCTTTATTCATAGTCACCAAGAATTGATGGTGTTATAATTTTTTGGGTTAGAATTCAGTACTATCATTATTTTAGTTGTTTCAGCTTGGTTTTTTTCTGGTTGATTTCTATGTGTCTTTGATATGCTGTTTTTGTTTGTTTTTAAGCACTCTGGTAGCACAAGATCTCTAGGCTCATCTTGTATTTCCACTACTCCAGCCCTGAAATCAATTAGTTCTCCAGGGAGCCCTGGTTCCTTTAAGAATAGGATTTAAAAGCTAAGACCTAGGGGTGCCTGGGTGGCTCAGTCGGTTAAGTGGCCGACTTCGGCTCACGTCATGATCTCAAGGTTCACATGTTGAGGCTCCGTGTCTGGCTCTGTGCTGATAGCTCAGAGCCTGGAGCCTGTTTCGGATTCTGTGTCTTCCTCTCTCTGCCCCTCCCCTGCTCACCCTCTGTCTCTCTCTCTCTCTCAAAAATAAACATGAAAAAAAAAAAAAAAGCTGAAACCTAGATGATATGCTCATTGCTACTGGGGCCCCACTGCTCGTAGCCCCTCTCAATGGAGTTAAGAAAAAAATCCTATATAATACATACACATATACATCTAAATGTATCTATCATCTGTAAATAAACAAGAGTCCATATTGATACCTCTGACTCCAACTTAGCAACACAGAATTAATTCTAGCTTCCCACTCTTTCCTTATCTGTAACTCCTTTCTCCCAGTGAGAAATATGTCTCTGATTATCTGTAACATATTTACTTATTTGTTGAATACAAATAAAATAGATTATAAATAATATTATTATTAATATTGGAAACCAGGATAGCAATTGTTACCCTTTGGGAGAGAATAGTGACTCATTTGTGATACATATGGTTTGTGTACTTATGGTTATGTATGGTTACACATGGTTGGTATACTTTTCTGTATGTATGTTTACAGAAAATTATAAATTCCTGACATTTAAGAATGGCAGGCTGAGAAAAAAAATATTGCCAACGGTCTGACCTTGTCTTCTATTTCATCTTTGGTTTCACAGGAATTAAATTAAGAGGAAACTAAAATTCTATTATGTTTTAAGAAATTATTTATAGTTGATTTTTGAACAATACAGGTTTGAATTGTGTAGGTCCACTTATATTCAGAGTTTTTACAGAACAGTATGTAAAGATATTATTTCTTCCTTATTATTTTCTTTAAAATTTTTTTTTAATGTTTATTTTTGAGAGAGAGAGAGAGAGAGAGACAAAGCATGAGCGGGGGAGGGGCAGAGACAGGGACACAGAATCCAAAGCAGGTTCCAGGGTCTCTGAGCTGTCAGCACAAGAGCCTAATGCAGGGCTCGAACTCACCCGCTGTGAGATCATGACTTGAGCCAAAGTCAGATGCTTAACTGATTGAGCCACCCAGGTGCGCCTTCCTTATTATTTTCTCAAAAACATTTTCTTTTCTCTAGCTTACTTTATTGTAAGAATACAGTAAATAATACATATAACATACAAAATACCTGTTAATCAACTTTATGTTATTGGTAAGGCTTTCACTCAACTGTATGCCATTAGTAGTTAAGTTTTCAAGAGTCAGAAGTTATATTCATATTTTTTACTGCTTGGAGAGTTGGGGGTCCTAACCCCTGACCCCCTTGTTCAAGTATCAACCGTATAGATCTTCAGCTACACTGAGAAAGTAATTATTTTTAAAAAAAAATTTTTTTTTCAACATTTATTTATTTTTGGGACAGAGAGAGACAGAGCATGAACGGGGGAGGGGCAGAGAGAGAGGGAGACACAGAATCGGAAACAGGCTCCAGGCTCCAAGCCATCAGCCCAGAGCCTGACGCGGGGCTCGAACTCACGGACCGCGAGATCGTGACCTGGCTGAAGTCGGACGCTTAACCGACTGCGCCACCCAGGCGCCCCAGAGAAAGTAATTATTTATTAAGTGTAATGATTTTGTGAAGAAAATTGTAAAACTTCCTAAGAAAATAGAAAGAAGACTTGACTTCCATAAATTCAAATATATAAACATATATATGTATATATATTCAAATATATATATACATACATATATATTTGTATATATATGTACATATTCTTAAGCTTGTGGTGAATACAGTAATTTTCACTGACAAAATAAAACATTTGTTGCCTCTTTTGGAAAAAAAAAAGACTTGAATAAACCAAGAAACATGTTTCAGCATAACAAAAAAAATGAATGTTGTACATTGTTTCCAAATTAATTTATAGTTTTAGTTAAATCCCAATTAAAATCAAAGTAGAATTTATTTAGAAATAAAGCAATTCTTGGGGCGCCTGGGTGGCTCAGTCAGTAAGCATCTGACTTCAGCTCAGGTCATGATCTCGCGGTTCGTGGGTTTGAGCCCCGCATCGGGCTCTGTGCTGACAGCTCAGAGCCTGAAGCCTGCTTCAGATTCTGTGTCTCCCTCTCTGTCTGCTCCTCCCTGACTCACACTCTGTCTCTCTCTCAAAAATAAACATTAAAAAAAAATTTTTTTTAAGAAATAAATAAAGCAATTCTAAAAGTTATCTACAAAAAGAAACAGAACAGTCAAAAAGATTTTTCAAAGAAGGAAGATATGGTACCATCAGAATTGAAAGGTGAATTAGGTTACAGTTAAATAGTTAGTGGTGCAAAATTTTTCAGATCACTAAAACAGAATGGAGAACTAGAAAGAGACCCTAATATATATTAGAATTTAAGTAACCAAAAGCACAGTGAGGAAAATGGTCACAAGGCATGGATAAACAATTCACATATACGTACACATATACAACAACACAAAGAGCTCTTACAATAACAATGTTTAACCACACTTGTAAATGGTAACTAAAACTATGAAATATTTTTAATCTATCAGATTGGCAACTATTTTGAAAAGTTTAATGCCATGTATTGGCAACAGTGAAAGGAACCAGACACTCTCATACACTGCTGCAAAATGTGTAAAGTGGTGGAAATCTTCCAACATTTTGATTCAGAAATCACTTCTAAGAATTTATCCTTCAGAAACACCGGCACATGTAAAATAACAAAATAAAAAAGGATAGAGTTATTTAATAAAACATTGCTTGTAATAGCAAAATATTGGAAACTATAAACACCATTAGGAGAAAGGTTAGATTAAGATCCATTCTCACAACAGAATAAAATGCAGCCTTAAATTAGAAACACTCTTGTGTACTCACATGAGGTGGTTTAGTAGAAGAAGATGTTGAAGAAGCAAGTATGGGATGACTGATGGATCTTAAGTCCCTGAAGGTGCAGAATAGAATGTGATCTAGACCAAAGATGCAGGATTTGGCTGAAGAAAGAAGTGGGGCACCCTTTACATTGTAAAGAAAGAAGAAAGAACCAAATGCAGAGCAAATAATAGAGCTTATTTTTCTCTCTTCACAAACCTCTTGGGCTTCACTGTAATCAATCCAGGGGTCTTCCTTTCCCTTCCCTTTCTGAAATTCCCAGTTCTCTAAATCTTCCAGGCTTCCAAAGCTTTTTCAACGTTTCTTTATTTTTGGGACAGAGAGAGACAGAGCATGAACGGGGGAGGGGCAGAGAGAGAGGGAGACACAGAATCGGAAACAGGCTCCAGGCTCCGAGCCATCAGCCCAGAGCCCGACGCGGGGCTCGAACTCCCGGACCGCGAGATCGTGACCTGGCTGAAGTCGGACGCTTAACCGACTGCGCCACCCAGGCGCCCCCCAAAGCTTTTTATTGACATGTCCAGTCTCATACTATCCAAGAAGATACAACTAGGAATCATAATTTATATGTATTTACTGAGTTTCATGTGTGTGCAGAATATAGCATCAGGCTGTGATGGATACTAAGAACCATGATAATAGTGAAGTCGGACACATAAATACACACTAATTTACAAATGGTGAAATCAAGGCAGGTTTCTTTTTTTTTTTTTTTCTTTGAGAAGAGAGACATAGAGCGTGTGCAAGTGGGGGAGGGGCAGGGAGAGAGAGGGAGAGAGAGAATCCCAAGCAGGCTCCACACTGTCCACGGAGAGCCCAATGCAGAGCTCGAACTCACGAACCATGAGATCATGACCTGAGCCGAAATTGGATGCTTAACCGACTGAGCCACCAAGGCGTCCCTCAAGGCAAGTTTTGGTAATTAGTATAGCAGATGTACAAAGTGCTTTGGGGATATAAAAGAGAGGCAATATAATTATGATGGGAGCAAGGATTAAAATGGGCTTCACTGTGGTGCCTGGGTGGCCTGGTCAGTTAAGCGTCTGACTCTTAATTTCAACTCAGGTCATGATCTCAGATGGAGCCCCATGTTGGGCTCGCTGGCAGCATGGAGCCTGCTTGGGATCCTCTTTCTCTCCTTCTCTCTCTGCCCCTCCCCACATCCCCCCACACCCACATGCATCCACGTTCTTTCTCTCAAAATAAACTTTAAAAAGTAGTGGGGGGGGGGAGTGGGGGAAGGAGGGCTTCACAAAGAAGGTAATATTTAAATGAGACCTTAAAGGAAAGACACTAAAGATACTATTTTCTGAGGGGTACAGATGGAAGCAAAGGGATTCCATAAGGAATGTGTGAACTAAGTTACAGAAAAGAGGGAGAAAGCAAATTAAAGATAAATCCATTTAACTCATTTTCCTTCTGTAACAATTGTATTCTTCCAACTCACATGAGTTAATTATTCATCCAACTTGAGTTTTGGAGACAGGATGTTTCAATCTCAATCTCATGTCTCAGTGACCTCTGGGTGACTCTGCAGCTTCTCTGGTACAAAGAAGGAGGGAATGTAAATGATATTCTAGTTCCTTGGAGTAATGGGGGGGGGGGGGAGGATGCATACCTTTGGAGAACCCTGAGCACAAGATTTAGTGAATCTCTCTGGAGACAGAAATTCATTTGTTGTAGTTTCTCATTAGTTCCCATTTGTCCTTCCTCTTATTCTACTAAAAATAGAATTTAAAAAAAAAAGTTAGCAACCTAAATTGAAAGTGGACATGGTTGATACCAGTTGTAAAACATAACCAGGGCAAATTTTAAACAGCATTTGAAAATTATTGTGTATCTTCTCCTACTTCTAATTTCAAGCCATGTCAGCAGAAAGAAGATAAAAACTAGCCGATGCTCCTGAGTTAATATTATAGGTATGTTTAAAGTACCCATAGTTCACTGTTCCATTGGCTATCTGTAATCATGGTTTACATCAACACTATTACTAGAGAAAACCAATTACCAGGAAGTGAGGGTGGGACAAAATGGTTCTCTGACTCATAAACTCATTAATATGATTTTTAGGTTTTTTACATTATAAATCGTATCTTTTGCCCAAATTAAAGAGTATTTGGAACCCATGCATTTGCTTGAACCAAAGACAAACTACTGAAGTGAAGGGAATTAGGTTTTGACTGGTATGTTAGAATATTTTGCAGTTACGTATTTTGAGCCATTTACAAGCCATCTGGCAAATGGAGTTGGAAAAGCTGGCTTTTAGAAAGGTCCCTTCCCATCTCTAAACCTTAAGCTGAAACCGTTTTCAAGTTGATATTAAATAATTTATAATTTCAATTCATATTTCTGTAGACTTTTTTTTAAAGTTTATTTATTTTGAGAGAAGGAGCATGTGAGCGAGAGTGGGAGAAGGGCAGAGAGAGAACCCCAAGCAGGCTCCACACTGTCAGCACAGAGGCCAATGCAGGTCTTGAACCCATGAACTGTGAGATCATGACTCGAGCCTAAATGAGTAGGAAGTTTAACTGACCGAGCCACACAGGCATCCCTAGTTCTATAGACTTTCTACTCTACTTCTCCTTTACTCTAATTAAGACGTGCTCTCATAAGAGAGTCTGACATAGACAAAAGCAATGCCTACCTTTTGTATACATCCCTAACTGGAAATATTTCCCCATGTTTTCAGCTTACTTGACTCTTTGGGAGTGGGGCAGAAAGCAGTGGGAGGTGAACTGTTGTGGTTTTTTTTTTTTTTTTTTTTTTTTTTTTTTTAACGTTTATTTATTTTTGAGACAGAGAGACAGAGCATGAACAGGGGAGGGGCAGAGAGAGAGGGAGACACAGAATCTGAAACAGGCTCCAGGCTCGGAGCTGTCAGCACAGAGCCCGACGCAGGGCTCGAACTCATGGACCGTGAGATCATGACCTGAGCTGAAATCGGACGCTTAACTGACCGAGCCACCCAGGCGCCCCAAACAGGGTTTTTTTTTTTTTTAACGTTTATTCATTTTTGAGACAGAGAGAGACAGAGCATGAACGGTGGAGGGTCAGAGAGAGAGGGAGACAGAATCTGAAACATGCTCCGGGCGAACTGTTGTGGTTCTAATGTTCCTGCCTCCATCCCAAAGTCCTCCAAAGTAAGTCAGAATAGCTAACCTGCAACCACCTCCAAGAGGAAAAAGCTTAGAAGCATCTGTTCAGAATTCAAAATAGCTCACTCAAAAGTGAGAGCTGGCCGAACCACCATCATATTCACCAGCCATGTTAGGAAGGCTGGGTATTTTGGAGAAGGGTCATATGATTCCACAGTTCCTGAAAACTCTCCATCATGGCCAAATATGCAGCAAAAAGGATTCATCAATTAGTTACTGCTGTCAATTCATTAGAATAGCATATTCTTTTTCTGAAAACAGTACGATAGTGTTGAAAAAAATTCTTGGGGTGCTTGGGTGGCTCATTCGGTTAGGAGTCTGACTCTTGATTTCAGCTCAGGTCATGATCTCATGGTTGTAAGATTGAACCCTGTGTGGAGTTCTGCACTGGGCATGGAGCCTGCTTGAAATTCTTGCTCTCCCTCTCCCTCTGCCTCTCCCCTGCTCATGCTCTGTTTCTCTCTGTCTCTCAAAAATAAATAAATATTTTTTTAAAAAGAACACAAGAATGAAAATGAGTATGAATGCCACTTATGAAATATTTTTAACAAAAAATTAAACTTGAAGCATAACTGGATCAAAAACAGGAAATTCAGGGTACAGAGAGACATGTTAAAGGACAGATGAGATGCAAACAGGAAAATGCAGTTTATAAACTGCAAAGAAAAAGCCAAAATGAAGTAAGAAAACATTAAGCAACTGCAAATATACCATTTATGAGGCAATTGGAGAAATTGAACCCTGCCCAGATATTTGATAGTTTTTTTTAACATGAGAATGATATTACGATTATATTTTTAAAATAGCCCTTATCTTTCAGAAATACATACTGAAATATTTATAGATGAAATACCTCAGATTTGCTTTGAAATAATTCAGTGGGTCATAGTGGGGGGGAAGGGTGGGGAGATGGGTCATAGCACAGGTGAAAGAAATTTGTCCGGAAGTTGGTAACTTTTGAAGGTGGGTAATAATTATATGGGGGTTCAATGTGCTATTCTATTTTGCTGATGTCTGAAAGGTATTGCCATAATGAAATGGCATATAATTCCACTGGTGGGTTCCTATTCTAGGGCAAATATAATTAATCAACTTTTACCAAACCACTTCAAAATCCTGTTAAGAGCTCAGTGCAGCAATATACCGAAAAGTATTAAGCAAGCAGATATCGAACACACCCCTGGTTTTTACAGATGCCTCATTCCTTACAGCTCGGGCGATGAACTGTCACAACCAACTTGTTCTACTATAAGCTCATGTGCTCTTTGACACGTATTTGAAGGCTGGCAAAACTTGATTTAAACCTTTAATAGTACACACAAAGAATCATTATCTTAATGGTTCATCTTATCCCTACCAAGGTAGCTGAACAAACAGGATGGGCAGGAATAATATTATAGCACAGAGGTTAAGTGCTCTTTTCTATTAGAACTCATTGGGGGCACCTGGCTGGCTCAGTCAGTAGAGCATGAGACTCTTGACCTTTCGGTTGTAAGTTTGAGGCCTGCGTTGGGTATAGAGATTGCTTAAAAATAAAATCTTAACAAAAAGAAAAACAAAAAAGAACCCACTGGCATTTGGCAACAGATAATAGAAAAATCAGCTTCCTAAAGTTTATTCAAAAAGAAGTATTTTTTTCTTGCAGAACAAAAAGTTCAGAGAAAGACAAGTTGCTGGCATTGGCTCAACACATCAAGAATGTCAGGGTCTAGGTTTCTTGGACTTTTCCTCATTGATAAAACATAGCTGCTACATCTCCAGTCCTCTCATTTGTGATCCAGGGAGGAAGGCCAGGTACAGGATGGGCAGGTAAATAAAGCTTTGAAAGATAGACATATTTCTGTTTCCAACAAAATTGGGTTCTGTTGATAAGAGCAGAGAACGGATATTTTGTGGGAGACTAGCGGTGTATGCTACAGAACCCATTTAACCTGAGGTCTCCAAAATTTTATATTTTCAATGTTCTGGCTCATAATTGACCTCAATATATCTTAAATATATTTTTAAATATTTATGTATTTTGAGAGAGAGGGTGAGCCAGCAAGCAAGTGGGGGAGGGACAGAGAGAGGGAGAGAGAATCCCAAGCAGGCTCTGTGCCACCAGCAGAGAGCCCACCATGGGGCTCAATCTCTCACGTATGCATGTATGTCACAAATACGCATCAGGAATTTGTGACCACATTTATTTATTAGGATCCTATCTATATATTTTGATGTTTTGGGGTTTCAAAAGTGTCATCTCTGGGTTTTGAATCAAATTGATTAAGACAGGTGGAGTCACATTATCTACTTTGTTAGTGGTAAACTACGTCAAAGAACAGTTTGGATTGGAAGATAAACTGGAATGCCTTTCTTCTTTCAAGGTACACTTTAGGACAGGTTTACGGGAAAAATTAAATGCACAGAGCACACTTACCCAATTTGTGAATCATACGCAAAACAGAAAGCCACATGGTGTGGAGAACCTCCATGCCTGCCTTTTAGCAGATGTTCCTGGGGAATGCCAATACAACCCAGGATTCCTTGGAAAGTGAGGTAAGCAAAATGACCAAAGCTCTGTGACCCTTAATATTTTATAACCTCTGTTCTATTTTCTGGGCTCAGGCAGGAATGTGGAAAGAGACAGACATGTTGCCCCTATGTGAAAGATAACTTTTAGGTTAGCAATTTTCATGAATGTCCTGAGAGTTGTCATTTTATGAGAATATTTAGTAAAGATTAGGAACCTGTGATAAAAGTATGAATGGGAAACACAAGCATATTATTTCTTACTGAAATATAATCCACAATAAATCCAAAATAAATAATCATCCAGAAAGACCTTGGTCTAAATAAACATGCTTCTCAATGAAGTACAATATGTTCTTAGCAGAATGTTTGCTTTTTCTCAGTTGGTTGCCAACAAAGCATCTACACACAGAGATTGTCAATGTTACACAAAAAATGTGTAAATATACATAGAAGATACACTCTGAAAGGGAAGATTGCAGTTTAGTGGGTGGAAGAAACTAGATCAGAGGTGAAGGTGACTGTGGTAAGATGTAGATAAGCAAGTGACAGAAGATGATCAAGATAGAAGATGTAAAGAATTGGTCCCTGTGATGGTTAATTTTACATGTCAACTTGAATGGGTCACGGGATGAACATTATTTCTGGGTGTATCTATGAAGGTGTTTTTTTTTTTGGATGAGATTAGCAACTGACTAAAGCAGATTGCTCAGCCCAATTTGTGTGGACATCACCCAAGCCATTGGGGGCCTGAAAAGAAGGTGGAGGAAGCCAGAATTTACTCTTTCAGATTGGGCTAAACATAGGTCTTCTGCCCTCAGACTGGAACTTACACCACTGCTTTCCCAGTTCCCCAGCCTTTGGATTTGGGCTCGCACCAGTGGTTCTCAGAACTTTGGGTTCAGATTGTAACTACACCACTGGCTTTCTTGGGTCTGCAGCTTGCAGGCGGCTGTTGTTAGAACTTCTCAGCCTCCATAACTGTGTGAGCCAATTCAGTAAAATAAATCCCTTTTTATGTGTAAGTATCTCCTATTGGTTCTGTTTCTTTGGAAAATCCTAATAAGGTTCCCCCAAAAGTTTATTGGTTTCCTTTAACCTGCAAACACATGAATAGCCCAGTTCCTCACATGATGTACATCATTGCCAGCAAGAAGAAACAACAACAATCATCAAATGCTTTAATTATGAAGTTATTGGGGGAACACAATAAAGACAAATGCCAGGCCCCTGGCTCACATCTTAAACTGCAGAGTAGAACCCAGATTCAGATTATGCAAAACTATAGATCAGTCTGACAATGGAAACAAAATCTCCTCCCTGACTTAAAGCTCTTGGGTACGACGGGGTGGGGGGTGGGGGCGGAAAGTAGCTGCTGAATGACCATTAAACTGCCCATGGATCAAGACACAAAGAAATCTGAAGCTCCAGTCTTAGAAATCCTTGTTAGTTGCCTTCCTATATTTTATTTTTACTTTGGTTTCCAGAATGGAAACATTTCCTTTTTGTGGAAAGGTTGTTTTGTTGTTGTTGTTTTGGGTTTTGTTTTGTTTTTTTCCCCAGATGACTGAAATTAACCTAAGAGGTTCCCCAGTGAAAGGCTCAGGGACAGCCCTCTCCCTCAAATGCCCAGCTTTGTCACTATGAAGACTGTTTGTAGTGAACAGCCAGTCGACAAGAGGCAATTATCATGAGACTATGGCAGTGATTTGGAACACGAGCTTACAGGGAGGTCTTTGTTCTTGAAAACATACAGCTTGTTGAAATCGTATTTCAGTCATCAAGATACTGGAGGTCTTCTCTCGTCCTCTCCCAGGGGCAGGCCTACCTAGTGTGGTTTTCACTGGAGTCCTCTTGAGGTAGATGTAGGTAAAAAGCTAATTGATGTTTAATTTTCTTGAGCCTCATTTTATGCAGGTGGAAATGTCTTACAGTGACTTTAATATGATTGTCATGTTTTAAAATGTAGCAATGTTCTTGGAGAGAAAAATTGCCATTCAAAGCCGGCAGGTAGTGTTTAGTCTCTTTAACTTGGCACAATATGAATACTGTGTCTCCCATTGTTATGGCAACACAGGATAAAAAATTAAGATATTAATATTAAAAATAATTATCCAAGGATCTTAATTAAGTGCTGGTGATGCTGTGGAAATTGGAAAGTGTTTTTTAAATGCCGACTGACATTTATTGTTATTTTTCAGTTAATTTATTTATTTTGTGAGAGAGAAAGCAAGAGTGAGCATGGGGATCAGGCAGAGCGATAGGGAGAGAGAGAATCCCAAGCAGGTTCCAGCTGTCATGACCCAGAACTCAGTCCCACGAAATGTGAGATCGTGACCTGAGCCGAAATCAAGCTCTTAACCAACTAAGCCACCCAGGCGCCCCAGAAAAAATGAGAACTTTTATACATTTTATATGTTGTTGATGAGAATGTCAAATGTTACAGCCACTTTGGAAAATAGTCTAGCGGTTTCTCAAAAGGTTAAACATAATTACGATACAATCCAATAGTTCCATTCCTAGGTGTATACACAAGATTAAGTTGAAAACATGTTCACAGAAACTTGGACATGAATGTTCATAGTATTACTCGTAACAGCCCCAAACAGAAATAACCAAAATGTTTGTCAACTGACGAGCTATAAAGAAAATGTATATTCATATCATGGGATATTATTCAGCAATAAAAATAAATGAAGTGCTGACACATGCTACAACTTGGATGAACCTTGAAAATATGATGCCAAGTCAAAGCAGTCCCAAAGGACCAGACATTGTTATTCCATTTATACAAAACGTCCAGAATAGGCAAATTTAGAGAGACAAAAAGCAGATTGGTGGTTACCAAGGTTAGAGGTGGACAAGGGGAGATTGGAGGCTAGATCGGTAAGATGGGATTTTTTGGGGGGGGGGGGTGGGTAATGAAATGCAGTGATGGATGCACAGCCCTGTAAATAAACTAAAAGTCACTGAATTGCAAACTTTAAATGGGTAAATTGTATGATATGTAAATTACATCTCCATAAAGCTGTTTATTAAAAGAACACCCAGGGGTGCCTGGGTGGCTCAGCTGGTTCAGAGTTCGACTCCTGATTTTAGCTCAGGTCATGATCCCAAGGTCGTGGTATCAAGTCCTGCATCAGGCTCTGGGATTGAGCCCCATGTCAGGCTCCATGCTGAGCATAAAGCCTGCTTAATATTCTCGCCCCCTTCCCTTCTGCTCCTTTCCCCTGCTCATGCATGCATGCTCTTTCTTGAAAGAAAGAAAGAAAGAAAGAAAGAAAGAAAGAAAGAAAGAAAGAAAGAAAGAAAGAAAGAAAGAAAGAAAAGAAAACCCAAATGTAACAATTCAAGCATATTCAAAGACTTAAAAATAAAATTTCAGAAAAAATAAGGCTTAGTATCTAATGGAAAAGGTTACCGTAAAATTACTTAGAATCATCTATTCTGGTATATTATCTTGAATTACAAAGTATGTTCCACCACTGACATAAATGTAATTTTTATACACCCAGTCAACTAATTTAGTTATCAACTGCAACAAGTTATCCCCAGAAAGAAATACTACTTAGAGGTCCACATTCTATGGGTTTTTATTGTCATTCATTCATAGATCCCCAGTGCCAATTCTCAAATGGCATTTCCCCACATTCTTCAGGAATGTGACTTCTAACATTTAATAAAAAATAACCATATTCAAACACAATTTCCAAATACTGCAAACATCTTGTTGTCATTCTGTACTTCAAGAGACAGGTCAATACTGACCTTGGTACACTTTCAACTTAACTGAAATGAAAGGTATTGTCTTTTGCTTTTCTGTTGCTAAAACAGGCAGCCAGAGGTAGCAAAGTGGGTAAAACTTGGAAGGTAGAGGCATTAAGAGGATGACAGCATAGGTTGCCTCCGAAAAGATGATCTGTTTGGCCCAGGAAGTGAGGAAATTTGGCCCAGGAAGTGAAGAAATGAGAACTGGCCAGAAACCTACAAATGCAGACCTTTTGAACAACTCAGAGCAGAGGGTTTTACTGGTTTCCATACCTGTCACTCAAACTCCCCTGCTTGCACTCTCTCTCTTTTTTTTTTTTTTTTTTAATTATTTTTTTTCCAACGTTTTTTATTTATTTTTGGGACAGAGCGAGACAGAGCATGAACGGGGGAGGGGCAGAGAGAGAGGGAGACACAGAATCGGAAACAGGCTCCAGGCTCTGGGCCATCAGCCCAGAGCCCGACACGGGGCTCGAACCCACGGACCGTGAGATCGTGACCTGGCTGAAGTTGGACGCTTAACCGACTGCGCCACCCAGGCGCCCCATGCACTCTCTTTCAAAATAAACAAACATTTCAAAAAATGCATAAATACTAATATGAACCATATGAAAGTGATGTTTTTATGGGTCAAGACAATTAAGTATCGGTAATTTCCTATGTTTCAACCTAAGTCACCCATCACGCAGGTTAAGAAACAGAACGTTACCCAGTTAAAACTATCACACTCCCCTCCTTCCTTCCATTTGAGGTGATTGCTCCCTTGAACTTGTCGATCATTCTCGTGCATTTTTTTGTGTGCACATTTCTAAAACTTAACCACTTGTCAGGTCCTTAAAGGTTTATATGCCTCTTACATGGTGACATCAAGCTATATGTATTCTGCTACTTGCATTCTTTGCTCATTTTCATTGATGTATTTTACTATACACATGAACAATTTAACAACTTTTTCTGTTGGACATTTAGTTAGCAATTTTACTATTACAAAGAACACTATCACTTTCCTGAATATATCCCCTTGGGTGAATCGGCAGCACATTTTAAATTTTGCATTCTCTGATCCTAGGAACGTTAGGCATTTCCCCCTACATTTTACTGAACTTTTCTCTTATGTGAATTGGCTACATTCTTTACTTTTCTATTGGACTGTCTCCCTTACTAATTTCAAGGAGGATTTTATAGATATTAATCCTTTATTGGTCATATGCTTTGCAAGTATCTTTTCCCAGTCAGTGGACTGCCGAAACACTTTTACAACAGCTTTATAATATATCTCAGTGGTTGGCAAACTACAGCCCGTGAGCCAAATCCAGCCCTCTGCCCATTTTTCTTAAAGTTTTGTTGGAACACAACCATGCCCATTCATTCACCTATTGCCTATAGCTGTATAGTTGAGACAGAGACCATATGGCCCTCAAAGCCTAGAATGTTAACTATCTGGCCCTTTACAGATAAAGTTCAGTAACTCCTGGTCTATTTCTTCAAGTAATTTACTTAACTGTTCCTCTAATTTTATACATACAGGGCTTCCTTTTCAATTAAAAAATTAATATGATGAACATCTTTATGACTAAATGTCAACTTTTTTTCCTTGGGGCTTTCAAATGGAATCCTGGATCAAAGTCAGAAAGAAAATGTAAGGCTTCTGAGATAACTTCACGACTTGCTTAAAGTTTTTCAATTTCCTTCCCATGACTATTAGACACACTCTTCTACCTTCCCAGCAATGAGCACTATTACAAAATTATTTGATCAAAAATGAAATCTGGCTGAAAATTACATGAGTACCAAGATAATTTCCTCTTATTTAATATTTTATATTTGGTATCTAATAAGGTTAAGTTCTCCCATTCTTTCCATTTTTCCCCCCTAGAAAAATGATGTATCTCCTACAGCCTCTTCATTCTTCAAAATGAACATGAGAATCAATACACTAATCAAGAACAAAGGTTCTTGGACAGACTTGCATCTAAATTCCAACTCTACTGTTAAAAACCATGGGACTTTAACCTAAATGTAAGACAGTAAGCCATCAAAATCCTCGAGGAGAAAGCAGGCAAAAACCTCTTTGATCTTGGCTGCAGCAACTTCTTACTCAACACGTCTCCAGAGGCAAGGGAAACAAAAGCAAAAATGAACTATTGGGACCTTACCAAAATAAAGCTTCTGCACAGAAAAGGAAACAATCAGCAAAACTAAAAGGCAACCGATGGAATCGTAGAGATATTTGCAAATGACATATCAGATAAAGGGTTAATATCCAAAATCTACAGAGATCAAACTCAACACCCAAAAAACAAATAATCCAGTGAAGAAATGGGCAGAAATGGACATCAATAGACGCTTCTCCAAAGAACACATCCAGGTGGCCAATCAACACCATGAAAAAATGCTCCACATCACTCATCATCAGGGAAATACAAATCAAAACCACAATGAGATATCACCTCACACCTGTCAGAATGGCTAACATTAACAACTCAGGCAACAACAAATGCTGGTAAAGATGTGGAGAAAGACTATCTCTTTTGCACTGCTGGTGGGAATGCAAACAGGTGCAGCCACTGTGGCAAACAGTATAGAGGTTCCTCAAAAAACTAAAAACAGAACTACCCTACGACCCAGCAATTGCACTACTAGGTATTTATCCAAGGGATACAGGTATGTTGTTTTGAAGGGACACATGCACCCCAATGATAGCAGCACTATCAACAATAGCCAAAGTATGGAAAGACCCCAAATGTCCATTGATGGATGAATGGATAAAGAAGATGTGGTATATATATACAATGGAGTATTACTCGGCAATCAAAAAGAATGAAATCTTGCCATTTGCAACTACATGGATGGAACTAGAGGGTATTCTGCTAAGCGAAATTAGAGAAAGACAAATATCGTATGACTTTACTTATATGAGGACTTTAAGACATATAACACATGAACACAAGGGAAGGGAAGCAAAAAGAATATAAAAACAGGGAGGGAGACAAAACAGAAGAGACTCTTAAATATGGAGAACAAACAGAGGGTTACTGGAGGGGTTGTGGGAGGGGGATGGCCTAATGGGTAAGGGGCATTAAGGAATCTACTCCTGAAATCACTGTTCCACTATTTGCTAAATTGGATGTAAATTAAAAAGCAAACAACAAAAAACAAAAAAACCCATGCGACTTTAAAATTGTTTAAAAACTAAGACCTAACACGTTTCTTTCTGAAAACAGCAAACACTGTCTGCTACATAGAATTGATCTGAAGGTTAAAAGTAGTAACACGTAAAGGGCTTAGCATAGAACCTCACAGATTAAGCACTCTGGTATTTGACAATAGTACTGTCCACTAAAAAAATTCCTTTGTGACAACTGCATTAGATCTATAAAACAGTAAGAAAAATCTGGCACAGAATTAGCATTAAGTATGTATCAGTTGATACACTATCAATAAAGAGGTTATTTAAAATTCACCACGATAGGGGCACCTGGCTGGCTCAGTCAATAAAGCATGCGACTCTTTATCTCAGGGTTAATTTGAGCCCTATGTTGGGTGTAGGGATTACTTAAAAATAAAATCTTAAAAAAGTCACCAGGACAATTGCATTTAAACTTATAAATTAGGGAATTCACATCTTTACACTGGCTTTCCTACCCTGATATATGGCACTAGTTTTGGTTTTGAGACTCAGGAATTTTCTAAAAAACTAGAATGGAATGTTGTCCCCGTTCCCAAGCCCTCAAAGGGGAAAACGTTCTAGAAAACATGGAAAAATTTTAAAGACAAAGTGCTCGTAGTAACTCATGGGTTCTACTTGTCTTACACATCACACTATAATTTCCGTAGTTCATCAAATATAAAACATCTATTTTTAGTTGCACTTGTTATTTTACAAGGAAAAAAAAAACTTGATTTACGTTTGATACCAAACCTGAATTTATACCATATAAGAAACATTTCAACTTCAGAAATAGTAAAACACACCTAATGATACACAAAATACTTTGGTATAATCTTAACAAAATGCTCTAAGTATGGTCAATCCTCATTATTCACGGGTTCTGTATTGGGGAAGTCACTTGCTAAAATTTATTTGTAACTCCAAAATTAATACTTATGGTGCTTTCCTGTTCAGCATAGAGCAGCAAAACATTTTGTCACCTGAAATGAGTGTTCCCAGGTGAGGGTGAACAAAGCAATACTCTGCCTGGTTTCAATTCTTACTGTAAACAAATGTCCTTTTCATGGTCTGTGTAGTGCCACATTTTTTCTATTCTGTAATTTTGTTTAAAAGCCCCTAAGTTAGTACTCTTGTCTCCTAAGCACAAGGCTGTGATGTGGGGCCCCTAGCTGGCTCAGTCGGTATAGCATGTAACTACATCTCGGGGTTGTGAGTTGAAGCCCCACATCAGACATAGAGTTTTGCCTTTTGGAGGACACGTGTTAGAAGAGTTTTCTTCAGGCACGAGTTACGGTGCTGTTGGTCATGAATTCAATGTAAGGGAAACAATATATATTAAATACAGAGTCTTTAAATAGATACACACATAAACCAAGGTTATGTACTAATCCTTTCATGAAAATGTGTCACATAGAAACCTAGCCCTGCATTTTCCTTAGAAGCAATGGTCAGTATTCACTATTTCAGTTCTTCGTAATTTTATTACAACAGAACTACTGTAATAAGAATCAACTGCATCTAGAAACTTTGGTGTTATTTTTCTAAAATGAATCACTAACATACTAACTTTATCCATGGTATATGAAATAAAACTAAACCTTTACTGAAAAACGTGTTCAGAAAAATAGCACACTACCCTGTTCCTAGACAGAAACTAGTAAATATTCCCATGAGAATTTTCACATTACATAACAAGGACCAGTATCAGGCATCCTTTTTTTTTTCCCTTATAAATTTTTTATTTTGAGAGACACACAGAAAGAGAAAGAGAGAGAGCGAGCATGAGCAAACGGGAGGGGCAGAGAAAGAGAGAGAATCCCAAGCAGGCTCAATGCTGTCAGTGAGGAGCCAGACGTGGGGCTCAATACCACGAACCAGGAGAACCGGAGTCAAAGTCAAAAGTTGGACGCCCAACTGAGCCACCCAGGCACCCCCAGACATTCTTTTCTGTTGCTATTTTAATTGGAGTATCTCTGGAAAATTTCTGCTATTGACTTAAGAATTTCTTCATCATGTTAAAGAATTATCTTTTAGTTTGTTTTCAGGAACAACTGCTGTTAAATATTATTCTGATATCTGTTATAGAGAATTATGTGGATTTTGTTTGCTGTCTATATTGATACATTTCTCTTTTTTAAGGGGGTGGGGGGGAGATGGGTAGAGGGAGAGAGAGAATCCCAAGCAGGGATGAGGGGCTCAGTCCCATGACCCTGGGACCATGATCTGAGCCGAAGTCATGAGCCAGACACTCTATGGACTGAGCCACCCAGGCACCCCTGTTATCAATACATTTCAAAACACTGAGCGATCCTGCATAACCCAACATAATCATAATAGATTAAAACATGCTATGAAATTTAATTTTCTATTATTTCACTTATGGTTTTCTAAACTCATAATACATTTCATTAAGAAAACTTTCACATATAAAACCTTAAGCTTTAAGAGACCATTTATGTGCAAAATGCAGAAACACTAAGATCCTATATACTGTCTTGGGGAAAAGGATCAAGGGAAGCGTATCACAGTCTGGTCTGTTTTCTATTCACTGCAGTGCTTCCTTTATAGCTAATAATGGCAATCAGTTCAAACAGCTTTTTATTCAATTTCTTTTCACATAAAAATGAAACAATGACCTCTAGTGGAATAAACTCAATCTACACCAACTGTACTTTAGTCTTACATTTATATATTTTTTGATTGATTCATACCGTAAACACCTAAATGTTAGTATTTCCACAAAAAAAAGTTTAAAATCTTTTGTTACTTTGGCATTTGACTTAAAATCAAAATGAACTTTCTATATAAACTGTTTTTAAAACAGACCAGGTTTTGTGAAGTACTCTATCACCAGAGCATTCGCAATTTGTAATTACCTACTGATATTTAACTCTGCTTCCCTTTTAGCCTAAAGCTCCATGAGGGCAGGAGTCAACTCATGTTTATTCACGTGTGCAAAGTCTGCTCTGACTGCCCCTTTAAAATCTGCTCTCCACCATACAGTATCATTGGGCTCCCTTGCCTTCTATGTGGGGTTCAATAGGAGCACCACAGATCAAAGATGGAAAATCACTGAGACACACACAAAACACACAAATGCACTTCTCTCTCCCTCAATGTGAATAACCCTCTAATGGGACCTATACCTTCTTTTTAGAAAATCTGTGCAGAAAATTTCCTTCACATTTAGAAAATAAAACAAAACCCCATGTGCATGATTAAATGTAAATACAGATTTAGTCCCCCCCCCCCCCAATTCTCAGGTGTTTTCCTTAGCATGTGAACAAATGGTAGGAAGCTCTACAAGGAACTGCATATACTGTGACATATTTTTCTCTAAGCTTAACCAATTGCAACAATTGGAAAAAATTCAATTTTGTTGTCAAAGTAGGTCTCTTTCTTTTTGTTCTTTAAGGACTTGTAAAAGTACTTGATAAAGGAGCCACCAACACGTACATTTCACATTAACAGGTTTTGACACTGCTCACAACTGATAATCTAGTAAATGTTATCTACAGTTTCAACTCAAGAGAATGTAAAACTATATTCTATTGAGATTAAAACAAAATAAAAACCCATTAACGAAGACAACTAAGTCTAAGACTCCTGAATTGGAAGTCTCCATAAAGTAAAACTCAGGAAAGGGGAATCAATTTCAGACTGAATCCAGAGAACGTTAATTTCTGAAGTACCAAAATGAACTTATTATTTCACTTGTAGGCAGGTTCTACAGAATGGAGTCAAAGTAAAACAATAAAATGCATATTCAGTGCATGTGAAATAGGTACGTATTCTACATACATTCATACAAAAACTTTAGTTCAAAAATTAAAAGTCTGATCTAAGAATGAAATCAGTCTGTGATTGCCTAGTAGAAATGCTTAGCTTCTACTATGTAAATATCATGAATCTATATGAACTATTAAAATTTGACAGTCAATAGACAACTGTGTCCTACATTTATGTTTATTAAAAACTGACATAAACAAAGCCTGTACAAAAAATATTCCAAATCACGTATCACTTTGAAATAGTAATCTTGAGAGACATTATCGCCTAGGACCCCCTCTTCCTCTACCCCGACCACGTCCTCTTCCTCTTCCTCGGCCTCGGCCTCTTCCTGCAACTAAGAAAAAAGAAAAACAAAGCAAGGTTAATTCTCTTCTGCAATGATGTTACCTGGGCCACCACAAACATCTAGAGGAAAGAAAACTTTAACCCAGCTTCTCTCAAATATGACCTCACAGCCATCCTTCCAATACATTATCATGCAGAACCCAAAGCTGCTGGCCTGCAAAGATAATTTTTATTTCATTTGATCTATGAGAAATTCACCAGGTTTATAAATATTTTTCTTTTTATCATGTCTCAACTTCACAAAATAAAATCCAAATGATCCGAACCTTACACAAGATGGAAGAGATATCCTATCAATGGAAAAGAACATGAACACCATGTGCCAGACTTTTCTGTTATTGTATAGAACCCAAGTTCAAAATTCAAAGCCAAGAAAGTCTAAAATACATTATATCAAACAACCTTATGACTCCAGAATCTTAAGTCATTTGATCCAATCATAACCAAGTACTTTAATCCTTACAGCAATATTCCTGTAGGCTGGTCATCCTAACCCTACTTGAATATTATAGTGACAAAAAACTCATTTCTCAAATGAACTTTTTCAATCTTCAGAGAGCGATGAATACTAAAAAAATCCTGACATGAAGTTCTAGTCGGTCACACTCTAAACTTCTACCCCTTGTTGCCAACCTTATCATTCAAAGAAGCAGAGTTAAGTCTAGGACTCCTGTTAAAACAAGGCAGATTAAGCACATTTATCTCCAATTCCTTCTGAAATACTACTCATGACAGGAAAGGAGTAAAAACAATAAATACCCATAAAGAGAAAAATGGAGGGAGGGAATACAGTGGTTGAAACATTTCAGAAAGTAGACTAAGAACTGTAAATGTTTAGTAAAGGAAGAATAACTCCTAGAAAACCTAGGACCTTAGAAGCCAAGGGTGAGATGAGGCAGGTGGCTGAAAACAAAATGGTTGACAATCATGTGGAGCAAGAAGACTGGCGAGTCTTCTCTTCCACACCTTGCAAAGCTAATGATTATTTCCCTGACAGGTACATAGGAGAGAAAAGGTAAAGTAAACCTAAAGACATTGAAGCAGAAATCTTCAGATTTGAAAATATATGCAAAGTGGATAACAGCAAGAGGCACAGAACTGATGGGAAGGGAATGGGTATTAATTTAGCATTTTTCAAGCTATAGGCTGCAACCTAAAATTTTTCTGAACTAAAAGAGGACAGGAAACATACGGGTTTTTGCATGTATTAGAATTCAGGAATTCTGAGATTTTTGTTTCAGTTATATAAATGAATGATACAAAGTGTATTTCCTAGTGTGGGAGGAAGGCAAAAAAAAGTCTCAAAATCAAGACCCTGTATTAAGTGAGGGTCTACAAAACACCCAGCCCCTTTCTCCTGCTTTGCTCCTATAATGCTGGCTACCAGGCATATATCCCCCACTGTAGATGACTGGAATCTTTTCATGAAAAAAAAAAAAAAAAACAAGCTCCAGAAACCACTCTAGATGATGAAATTTTGGGTCTCCTCAGTGAAGAGGTCAATTAACTCTTGAGCCACTCTATAGTGAGACCCGCCAATTCAGAAGTCCAGCCTCCCTTCCCAGAACTTGTCTTTTCAGGGTTCTTGTTAAATAATAGATGGCCAGGGACACCTGGGTGACTCAGTCTGTTAAGCATCTGACTTCTGGTCATGATCTCATGGTTCGTGTGTTCAAGCCCCTCACTGGGCTCTGCACTGACAGTGCGGAGCCTGCCTGGGATTCTCTTTGACGACCTCTCAAAAATAAATAGGTGGTTACCAAAGGAATGAGGGATGGGAGAATGGGTGAAATAGCTGATGGGATTAAGGAATGCACTCAACATGATGACCACAAGGCAACATATGGAATTGCTGAATCACTGTACTGCACACCTGAAACTAATATAATATTGTTATGTTAATTCACTGGAATTAAAAAAATAAATAAAAAAAATAAAAAGAGAAACCCAAGAATACAATGCCGAGTACAAAATAAAACTTAAAAAAAGAGGGGCACCTGGGTGGCTCAGTCGGTTGAGCGACCGACTTCAGCTCAGGTCATGATCTCATGGTCTGTGAGTTTGAGCCCTGCATTGGGCTCTGTGCCCACAGCTCAAAGCCTGGAGCCTGCTTCAGATTCTGTGCCTCCCTCTCTCTCTGCCCCTCCCCCACTCATGCTCTGTCTCTCTCTGTCAAAAATAGAAAAAACACGGGGTGCCTGGGTGGCGCAGTCGGTTAAGCGTCCGACTTCAGCCAGGTCACGATCTCGCGGTCCGTGAGTTCGAGCCCCGCGTCAGGCTCTGGGCTGATGGCTCAGAGCCTGGAGCCTGCTTCCGATTCTGTGTCTCCCTCTCTCTCTGCCCCTCCCCCGTTCATGCTCTGTCTCTCTCTGTCCCAAAAATAAATAAACGTTGAAAAAAAAAAAAAAATTAAAAAAAAAAAAAATAGAAAAAACAAAAATAAGAGAAAAGACTTAGACAATCACTCAAAAGACCCAATTATTAAGAATTCCAGGAAGAAAGACGGGCTCCTGGGTGACTCAGTTAGTTAAGCGTCTGATTTTGGCTCAGGTCATTATCTCGTGGATGGTGGATTCAAGCCCTACATCGGGCTCTGTGCTGACAGCTCAGAGCCTGGAGCCTACTTCAGATTCTGTGTCTCCCTCTCTCTCTCTCTCAAAAATAAATAAACATTAAAAAAAAAAAATCCAGGAAGAAAGAACAGTAAGTAAAGAGAAGACATTTATCAGAGCTACACATACCATTTCTTAGCTTGAAAGGCAAGAATACCCATATTGAAGGGGTCCACCAAACAGCCAAAACAACAAAATGGAGGAAACAATACAGAGAGCAAGCAAAGACCCTATGCCAAGTCATTAAGAAAGTTCAGAACAACAGGAATAGAGAGTTAAATCTCCAAATCTTCCAAAGTGTGTAAAGGGTCGGGGACTAGGATATGCAAAGGGACAAGAAGAATAGCATCAGTCTTTGGTATCAACACCAGAAACCATAATAAATACTATATGCATGCACATCAAGTACAGGGAATCAAAACAAAATAAAAAAATCTGTGGTGTTTGCAAATGTTAAATACACATTCACAAAAACATTTATAATCTTTCAAACTTACCAGCTTCCCTTTTCTTAGATTTCACCTTCGGTTCAACATCCACAAGTAGTGTATCCAGAGGTAAGCTGTCTGGCAGAATAAAATATCGAATGTTATTTCCTCGAATACTCAGTGTTTCCAGTTGTACTGGTTCTCTATTCTTCAAAGTCATTTTCACTGCTTTAAGATGTGTATTCATGCTGACATCTACACCTAGAGGGGGAAAAAGAGGGCAATTATTAGCACGATAAAGAAGGCAACCAGTTTACCTATCAGGCCACAGTAAATACCAGAGAGTGCTATCTGTTCTGCTACAGTGCACATTTCTAAGATATAATTTAATACAATTAGTAAATGGGTGAATGTCAGTATAAACCAGAAATCCTTTCTTCAAAGATTATCCCCAGGACATTAATGTTTTGCACGGTTAGATATGCTTACAGATGTGAATGCAACAAGCTCTGGAGGAATGCGAGTGGTATCCATGACTCATTCTCACTGTGCCCAGGTATTCTTATCTCAGGGTGAGCAATGTTTATTGCATGTTCTGTCTCCATAACTTCCTTATACCCCATTCCACATTAGATTCATCCTTCTCTTAAATATAAAGTTCTATTTGTACTGCAGTATTTTTTGTTACTATGAATTTAACACGTTTTTTTTTTTTTAAATGGACGTTACTGTTTTTGTTAGTATTTTAATTACCAAGTTGCCCAGGTTTTAAATGGTCTGCTTCAAACTATTTTTCCTATGTTTCCAGTTTGAGATTTTACAAAATAAAAACAATTTTCTAGAATGAATATATGGCAGTATAGTAGAAACACCCAATTACTGGAGCCTTTACCAATATAGCTGAACAAATGGGATAACTAAAGATCTAGTTAATTTTTATTAAATTGAGTTTATTTTTTTGAGACAGATAGCAAGCAAGGGAGGGTTAGAGACAAAGAGGGAGACAGAGAATCCTAAGCAGGCTCCACGCTGTCAGTGAAGAGCTTGATGCAGGGCTCGAACCCACAAACTGTGAGATCATGACCTGGGCTGAAATCAAGAGTCGGATGTCTAACTGACTCAGCCACCCAGGTACCCCAAGATCTAGTTAATTTCTGACCCTAGGCAGTTAGGCCAGAAACATGAATTCTTTCAACTTTCCCAACATCCATCTCAAATTTATTAGTTTTACTACTAATCTTTTCCTCCTTCTTTTGAAAAAGAAGAGATCCTCTTCTTTTCCAAAATTAATATACTTTTGAGATAGTCTATCTCCTTGGGGATCTTGATCCATCAAGGGAGAGGAAAAAATGAGATGTATGAGCGCTTTCTACGTGTTAGGAACTGCGTGTTAAAATGTTTTAACTTAATCCTCAATATCCTTATTATGAGGACTAAAACACATATTCATATAGGATGCAAGAAACTTGTAACCTGTAACTTGTGTTACTGAGGGGAATAGAACAGATTTTCGTAAATTTTGCTCATCCTATGAGCTGAAAATCTTCCCCCACCCGGGATATCGCTTATTAAGTACCTACTATATATGTTAGGCAAACCTTATATTATGTTTTTTTGTGTCAAGCATCACTAGATTTTGAGTTCCTAAAAAGTGAGAAGAACACTCTCCTTCCTCCACCACATCTAATACAGAGTTCAGGAGAGAGCAAACTAAATCCTTACTTATGGAGTTTCAAAAGAATAGCAATTACTCTTCCTCAGATATGGTCACGGACCATATGGTATTGAAACTTTATACTGTACCAATTTCCTTTCAAAGCAATTCGTGTTGCAAATGTGAGTATATTCAAATATTATCACCATATTAACACCAATTAACACCATATATTTCTCTTGGTGTACTCAGATGCTGGATCTACACATTAAAAATTTATAGGGGCTCCTGGGTGGCTTGCTCAGTTGAGCATCTGACTCTTGGTTCTGGCTCAGGTCACGAACCCAGGGTCATGGGATCGAGCCCCATGTTGGACTCCAGGCTGAGTGTGGAGCTTAAGATTCTCTCTCTCTCTCTGCTCCTCTCCCCTGCTTGTGTGCTCTAAAAAATAATAATAAATTAAATTATTTATAAACTTACAGTTTAAATATTTCAGAGACTGGGATCACATGCTAAGATAGCATTCTCATTCATTTGGCTCAGAAATTGTTTTGAAGTTTTGCAATCTTGGGGAGACCACCTACCATGAGTGAATATCCACCACGAGTGAAGAATCACAGTAGCCTTAAATATAAAACTACGCATACAATACTATTAAAGCAAAGAGTTAGACACATAAGAAAAAACCTAAAAGTAAATACTCCCAAATACTCTATTTCCCATATATATTTTCAGCCAAGGTAATCAAACATGAAAAACCCATCCTCTATCTTCAAGGACTTACTGGTCTAAAAGGTGGAAGAGGTAGAAAAAAGTGTTATAAAAAGCCATCCTGTATCCATACCTGTGATTGTTCCATGGACCTGTGTTCCATTCTTTAATTCAATGGTTACAGTTTCATGACTCAATTTCATCAAAAATCTGTAAAAACGTGGAAATAAAACAACAAATGTTCACCTTTAACACCTTAAAATCTTTTGAGTGAAAGAGTGAAATTTCTAGATGTTCAAAATCTGCTGTAGATGCTACTTGCACCAATTCCTATTAATAATCTGCATGACAACTTCAGTTTTCCTTGAATTATACCTTTAATATTTATGAAGGAACGTAATACCAGAAACTGTTATTTGGACATTTCTGATTGTCTAAACCATTATACAGCTTTATCTCCAAGCCATGCATACAGGTCATAAAATCATTATAATTCACAAAAACTGAAACAAGAAATTATATGAAGGTAGTGAAAAAGGTACGAACTTCCAGTTATAAGGTAAATTAAGTATTAGGAATGTGAGGTACAACATGACTATAGTTAACACTGCTACATGGTACATTTGAAAGCTGCTAAGAGAGTAGATCCTAAAGTTCTCATCACAAGGAAAAAACCTTTTTTCCCCTCTTTTTTGGTGTCCATAACAGATGATGTATGTTAACTAAACTTACTGTGGTAATCATTTGGCAATATATGTAAGCCAAATCATTATGCTATATACCTTAAAACTAATATAGAATTATCCGTCAACTATCTCACTAAAATGGAAGAAAAAACAAATTATGATAGTAAAAAAAAATTACATGCTTCCTATATGTATAAACACTAAAAGTCTCCCTTCGTAACCCCCCCCATGTATATGGGGAGATTCTTTAGACCATTTTACATGCATTCATAAGCATACAGATGAAATGTTTTTATGCAAACTGAGCCATAACTTTATTGACTTCTATACCTTGTAGTTCTCATTTAGCAGTTTAAAGACATTTAGAAATCACAAATCCATTTATGCAAATCCTCAGCAACACTAACTGTAACCGATCTTCTAAATTTTTGTCACTTCTACAGGGAAAAAAAGACAATGTGTTTTTCCTTATTATTTGTGAGATTAAACATCTTTTCATGAAGATGGGGAATTTGCATTTCTTCTATGAATTACCTATTCACATTATTCACACATGTTCAATTAGGTCAAAAGTTTTTTTATTTTCTACCAGTTTGCCACAGCCATTCGTGTTTTGTTTGTGGTTTGCATTTTTATATTGTTAAATTTCTGAATCTTCCTCAGGTATTAATCTGTGTAAGAGTATATTCCCTCCCCAAGACTGTAAAAAGTCTTATTTCTTCTACTTTTCTATTTTGAGTTTTCATCTACCTGGAATTAATCTCTTTTCCATGCAGCATGAGGTAGAAATCTACCTTTATTCTTGGCTCAAGTCATGATCTTGCGTTTCATGAGACTGAGCCCCATGTCAGGCTCTGTGCTCACAGGATGGAGCCTGCTTGGGACTGACTCTCTCTCTCTCTGCCCCTCCCCTGCTCACACTCTCTCTCTAAATAAACATTAAAAATAAATAAAATGTTCCCATTTATGTGGGTATGTCTCCACACAACTTACACTTTCATATCGTCTTCATCATGAATTTTCTAATGAGGACATTCTCCTACGTAATCATAATACCACAATCACATGCAGGATGATGAACAATAATCCTTCACTATGATCCAATAATGTCCACATTCAAAATTTCTAATCTATAATATAGACTTTGTACACCCTATCATAGTATCACACTGAATGGTACATGTAGGATCACCTATTTTTCTCCCCCATTAGACTACTGCTTAGGGTAGGGATCAAGACCTTTACACCTAATCCTGGGTGGTCATGGGCACTAAATCAACAGTTCGCTGAAATGTTTCAATGACTAAAAAAGAAGACAATCTTAAAATACCACTTTTTTAGTGGCACTGCCAGCCATGGAAAAGGGGGGGATACTTGGATTGCGACATATTAAGTCCCAAATTTTAAAAAGTTAATCTGACTTATATAAAGATCCATTATATTGAATACTTCTCATATTTGCTGTCAAGGAAAGAAAGTCTCTCTCAATAAATTGTTAATGCTTTATTTCACTGGGTAAGAATTCTTTAATTTACCTCTACAATAATCACTTATAACTATATTAGCCTAGAATTTCATCTAATAGTTTCTTTCCATGATCAAACTTTGGTTTTCAAAAAATCTTTTATTTTGGGGCACCTGGCTGGCTCAGTAGGCAGAACAAGGAACTCTTGATCTCTGGGTCATGAGTTTGAGCCTCATGTTGGACACAGAGTTTACATAATTTAAAAAAAATAATTAACTGTCCCACTCAGTAATATTTAACTTTTAGAGAAGTCCAAATCATTTTTGAAAGTAGTATTAAAGTAAAAATAAAACCTTTTAGTAATCAAACAATCTACCATATGGAAGGAAGTAAAAGGAAAACCAAAGTAAGCAAAATGGCTTCTGAAGGGACCAAAATACATTTTAACAAGTCCAAGGATGTTTTTTAAATAATATTTATCATTATATGTTATCTGGTAGTCCCTGTGCATGGCAATGAGGATTAAAAATGAGTAGGACTAGGCCTCCAAGGAGCTCAAACTCTAATAGAAAGGACAGACACATAAAAGATATTTTATTTTAAAGGTAATTAAATTTAAAATGTAATGGATGTAGGCACAGGCTTTTACCAGGAACATAATGTAGCATGGATAGGAGGGAGTCAGAACTTAGTGGACTTCTAGTAAGAAGTCTGAAAAGTTGGAAACACGCAGCAAAAAGAAACCAGAGCAAAGATTTGGGAATAAGAAATAGCACAATGCACAGAAATTACAGCTACACTACCAATGGAATGTTAAGTCCCAGAAAATGAGTAGGTAATTTCCTTTCATGCGGAGCCCAAGCTGTTAAAGAGCTACTTGAGAATTTTCATCAATGGAGTACCACCACCAGGGTCATATTCACACTGGAAGACAATTTAGGTGGCTAGAGCAGTACATAGGTTAAAATTACAGTTATCAAGACACAGGAAAAACAAATAGATCAATGAAACAGAATAGAGTCCAGGAATGGACCCACATTTATATAGTTAATTTTGGGGGACCTGGTTGGCTCAGTCGGTTAAGCATCCAACTCTTGATTTTGGCTGAGGTCATGATCCCAGGGTTGCAGGGATCACCACAGGTTCAGTGTGGAGCCTGCTTAACATTCATTCATTCTCTCTCTCTCTCTCTCTCTCTCTCTCTCTCCCCCCCCCCCGCTGTCCCTCTCCCCCACTTGCTCTCTTTATATTTATATACTAAACATATACTATATACGTATACAAATATAAATATATATGTATATATAAAATAATCTTCTACAAAGGTGCCAATGGGACTGTCAAAGCACTCCAATGGGCAAAGGAAAACCTTTCCAACAAATGATACAATCTATGGTAATAGGGATTTACATTCCCTAAGAATATAGAATAATTGGAAATCTATACTGAAAAAAACAAACCTGGACCCCTAATTCATTCCACTTACCAAAATTAATTCATGACAGATCACAGGCCTAAACATAAAAGTAAAATCATAAAGCTTTAAGAGGAAAACACAGGAGAATAACTTTATGGTTTGAGGGTAGGCAAAAAAATTTCTTGACAGTACACAGATAATCACCATAAAAGGAAAAGCTGGTAAATTAAAACTTCCTCAAAATAAACTACTACTCACAAAAGACATTAAGGAAATGAACAAGCAAGTCAAACTGGGAATAGTTATACCTGACAAAGAACTAGTATGCAGGTTATATAAAGAAAATTCCTACAACTCAATAATAAAACAACACAATTAAAATGAAACACTTCACAAAGATACATGAATAGTCAATAAGCAGGTGAAAAAGTGTTCAACATCATTAGGCATTAGGAAAATACAAGGGGAGCCTGGGTGGCTCAGTCAGTTAAGCTTAGGCTCAGGTCATCATCTCATGGTTTGAGCCCCACATGGGGCCCTGCAACGGACAGTGCTTGGGATTCTCTCTCTCTACCCCTCCCCCACCCCCCAGGCCCCCCCCACACTCTCGCTCTCTCTTTCTCAAAATAAATAAATTTAAAAGGCTTTTTTAAAAAAAGAAAAGAGGGGCGCCTGGGTGGCGCAGTCGGTTAAGCGTCCGACTTCAGCCAGGTCACGATCTCGCGGTCCGGGAGTTCGAGCCCCGCGTCGGGCTCTGGGCTGATGGCTCAGAGCCTGGAGCCTGTTTCCGATTCTGTGTCTCCCTCTCTCTCTGCCCCTCCCCCGTTCATGCTCTGTCTCTCTCTGTCCCAAAAATAAATAAACGTTAAAAAAAAAAAAAAAAAAAACTTTAAAAAAAAAAAAAAAAAGAAAAGAAAATGCAAATTAAAACCATAGTAAGACACTACTACACAAGCAATGAAATGGCTAAAATTAAACTGACTACAAATATTGTTAAGGGTGTGGAGCAATTGGAATTCTAATATACTGTTGGTGGGTGTGTAAAATGGTATACAACCGCTTGGGAAAATGATCTGGCATCTTCCTATAGAACTAAAGTATACACGATGCTATGATCCAGCAACTCCACTCCTAAATATCCACCGCCCAAAATGAAAAAAGACTTGCACAAGAATGTTCAAAGCAATTTTAAAGAAAATACACATGTAAGTTTTAAATTTCTAAGATTAAGCAAACACCTAACGTGGGGGCTCACGTTTACAACCTCAAGATCAACTGAGCCAGCCCGGCGCCCCCAAAACATGTAACTTTTAAACATACAATGAACTTATCTACTAATAAAATTAAACAAATTACTGATACAAGCCACAATGTGGATGAATCTCAAAAATATGCTGCGTAAGACATTTTACACAAGAATGCATACTGCATAATTCCAAATACGTATATGAAATTCTACTGAAACCAAAACTAAGCAATGGTAGAAGAAACTGATTGCCAGGGGGGTTATGAGAACACAAGACTGACTGGGAAGGGCTTGAGAGAAATGAAGTTTTGGTAATGTTCCATATCTCAACAGGGGTTTGGGTTACAGAGGTGTGCAAATTTTTTTAAATTGGCAAATATATACTGTATTTCATAGCATGAGACAGTTAAAATCTTGGGTGGAAAAAAAAGAGCCTTTATGGCTTAGTGGTGTGACTGGAATGGTAGTGAAGGTATTGTGGCAGGAAAAATAGTTATCCCAGCCCAGGAACCAAACAGATTTGAATTATTTTCTGATGAATCCTTCACTATCTGAATTCTTTTTACTTACTGAAACTTAAATATCCAATTGATACAGTATCCTTTGGTATCCAAATCCACTATGAAAATTTTAAAAACCAAAGAAAATTGGGTAACAAGAGCTACTTTTAGGAGGTAGGTAAAATTGTGAAAACCTGTCAACTTATCAGTTTATTAAGAGGGAAAGAGGGGCGCCTGGGTGGCGCAGTCGGTTAAGCGTCCGACTTCAGCCAGGTCACGATCTCGCGGTCCGTGAGTTCGAGCCCCGCGTCAGGCTCTGGGCTGATGGCTCGGAGCCTGGAGCCTGTTTCCGATTCTGTGTCTCCCTCTCTCTCTGCCCCTCCCCTGTTCATGCTCTGTCTCTCTCTGTCCCAAAAATAAATAAAAATGTTAAAAAAAAAAAAAAAAAAGAGGGAAAGATATCAAAAGACAACACCCAAATTTTTGGTTAAGGTGACAGTAAGGTGCCACCAACCCCTGTACAGAAATAAGTCAACTGAAAATGCAAACCAGTTAAACAACTACTCATTTTCTTGGCACAAAATACACTCTCCAGTAAGAAGACATTTTACTTCTATAGTCTAATACACAGAATAAGATTCAGTACAGCTTTTAAATTTTTCAGGAAAACTGTCACAACCCACAATAACTTTAAATGAGATAAACTGATTCCAAAGAGCATTACACAAAAATTAACTATAAATAGATTCAGACTGACAGTTATCTACAAATTGTGAAAATATACTTTAAATTCTGGGGTGTTTTTCTCCAAAGCTAAATTCAAACAAAAATAGACTAAAAGTTAACCTTAAATGCCTTCTCTCTATAAACTCCACTCGAAATACATATTCAGGTTTTATATGTTATTTCAACCATACTAGAAATTATCTACTTGTCTGTCTTAACAAAACATAAAGTTCCAAAAAGGCAAGCATTCTGCCTTTAAAACATTAAAAAAAAAAAAAATCCATTACCAGTGCAGTTTAACAGGTGCCCAGTAACTGATCGCAATTGACAAACCTTGATTCAGACAAGGGACTGACTAGCTGTTACACTTGTAACTGCTAACTTAATCAGAAACGTTCTCTATGTTCCAGGCCCTCTGCCTCCGGGAAAAACACCAAAACCAAATCTCTTTCCAAGCAGTTTATAATGAATTCCTCAAATCAGTAAACCAATAGGCTCAACTAACCGATCAAGTTTAAACACAGAAATAAAACAGAATGCGATTACCTGCATAAATCAGCCACAAATATGGAAAATGATTCTGCCTGAAGTTGGGAGATTTTTTTCCCCTGAATTAAAGAACTATCTTGAAAGGAAATCTTAGTTGAGTAACCTTAAATCGAAAAAGTTATCAAAAATAAACTAGAAAAAAGTAATTAAATCAGAAGTCCAACACTGATTTAAGACATTTCGGAAATGAGTTTATTTCCAGATAGTCCTGCAGCTTCTAGGTACTTTTTTAAAGTTCATTAATTTAACTCAACGCATAAAATTTTTGTGTCTCCCACGTTCTCAGAGAGCGAACACTTAGTTATATTTGCGGTTCCTGCAGGCAGAGAGGGACCAGAAAAGTAACCTAGACTAAGAGCAGAAATTCCAATGAAATGAAAATCTTCAACTAACCGAAAATAAGAGCTTGTAAGGCTGGCGCTGCACCTTTAAGACCTCTTAGACACTAGATGGGACGAAACCGCCAGGCCTTTACGGCCACCTCTCGAAAGATACACGGGATCCGCACGCAATTCAGTCTGAAGCCCAGGCCCAGCGCCCGCGGCGGCGCGGTCAAGATGGGGCGGGAGCAGCGGGCGCGGGAGGCCGTTACCAGGCCGCGCGCGCACGCGGCTTTCGCGCCTTCCGTAATTAGGCAGCCCGGCCTGCCGCTCCCGGCTCAAATGGTCACAGCCCCGACCCGGCTGGGTCACCTCCTCACCTTACGAGCTTCATCCTAGCGGTGCCGGCACTCTTTCGGTCGGATAGCGCACAAAACGCGACCACCCAAGTCCAAAAAGCCTGGGAGTATGAATGGCCGGAAACGCCTACTCCCTGGGTACCGACGTAAAGAGCGCGAGAAGCGATGTGAACGCAAAGCGGAAACGCCGGGCCGCGCTGGACCGAATTCCCTTCCGGCCGCGCGGAACGCCACTGCGGCCTCTGGCGGCTGGGGGTGTGTCTTGCGACTGCTGAGGGCGTTTAGACCTGGTACAGGAGGAAATTCCCAGTAAGAGGTGGATTTGAGGATATCAAATCTAGTTAGTGCGCCTTTTGCCACGGCCAGAAGCCGTGTACTATGCAACACTAAATACACTCGTGAACAAAGGAAATTTCTGAGAAAGCTCAAGAATTACGCTAATTCTTCTTCAACACCAGGAACCTCTGCACTACTTAATGTACCTGAAGGAAATCATACAGATTAACTGATTGTTTTTACTTTAAATTCTGATCACAAAGATACCCTACACTGTGGAGAGATTTTCTAATAAGCTCATAAACTGTTTCATACCTTCTGTCTTCTTTCCCTCTGAAACCTTTTATAGGCTCTCAAATCACTTTCTGCTAATATTTCCTACTGTGAGAAAACCAGAAGCCATCCTTCAGCTCTTCTTCCAGTTAGAAGGACAGAAGTATTGTTGCTCCTTTCCAAGGCAAATTCCTCTCCATTGTAGTCTGGATCCCATGTCTCACTTTCTCAAGAATTTCACTCCTTCAGTTATCTCCAAACTTAAATTATCAATTTCTCTCTCTATGGGATTTTTTTTATAAGCATACAAATTTATCTTAAAACAAAATTCTCCTCTGATGCAGCTCCAACTACTGTCAGATTTCTTTCACATAAAAACTTCTTGAATGAACTGTCTACACTTGTTTTATCACCTCTATTTCACTCTTCAAACTCACTGAAACTGCTTTTCTAAAAGTCATCAAAAACCTCCAAGACAAACCTCTATCTTCATCTTACTCAGTATTTCAGTTGTATTTAACACGAATACTACCCCTTTGAAACACGCTGCTCTCCAGATTTTCAGGATGCTAAGCTCACCTGGTTTTACTTCTATGCCACTAGTTACACTTTCTAGGTCTCAGCTGCCTCTTTCTCTACTGAGCCATTGCATGCTGGAGTGTATCAGGGCTTACCCTCCATGTACTCTTCATATGGATACTTTGTCCTTTAGCCTAGGTGATCTCTAAAACCATGGCTGTAATTTATATCTCCAGCCTGATCTTCATCCCTGATTATCAGAACTCTTGGATGTTGTAAGGCAATGGTCATCAAACTTTTAGGTGCATAGGACACACCTGAGGAAACTTTAGAATGAAAATTCTGGAGGGACCTGGGTGGCTCAGTAGGTAAAATGTGTGACTTTGGCTCAGGTCATGATTTCATGGTTCATGAATTCAAGCCCTGCATCAGGCTCTCTGCTGTCAGTACAGAGCCTGCTTTGGATTCTCTGTCCCCTTCTCTCTCTGCTCCTCCCCACTCACATTCTCTCTGTCTCCTCTCTCAAAAATAAATATTAAAAACAGAGAAAATTCTAATTCAATTGGTTTGGGGGCTGAAATTCCATATTTCTAAAAGCCTTCAGTTCGGTTCAGCCTTCAGTTGATGAAGATGCCCCTAGTTTATGGACCATCATATGAGTAGCAAGACTGTTATTGTTCATTTGTGTGTTGCCTGCTCAATATCTATCCCTCTGTCTTCCCACCAGTTCCTAATAATCTCCTGATGATCTATGTATTCCGAAAGAAGCTGACTCTACCCTTATGTCAGTCATCACATTATATTATTTGTCCACAGTGGCCTTGGAATGCAGGCTGATCCAGTCAGACCTTTGCAGGGAATACTCTATCCTTTTGGATGTGAATGGACAGGCAGTAGAACCAAGTGAAGAATCAGTCTTAGGAGAGAGTTAAAAAAAAAAAAATTAAAACTCATGACCCATATTAAAAAGCCCATGGATTTAAAAAAAATGCCTAAATGTGGCTATTTAAATTAAAAGTAAATAAAATTACAAAGTCAGTTCCTCAGTTGCAATACTCACATTTCACTCAAGAGGCATTTGTGGCTATGGCTACACTTTGGGACAGTGCAGATCTAGGGCATTTCCATCAGCACAGAAAGTTTGTTAGATACTGCTACCCTGTTTATTACCATATTTATTTCCTTCTTTGCATTTAATTGTTATTTACCTATTTACCTATTTACCTAACTTGAAAATATACTATCTGAAGGCAGGAATTTGTATCTGTTCTGTTAATTTCTGCATACCCAGCATCTTGAATAGTGACTTTCACAGAACATGCCCTCAATAAATATTTGTGAAATAATTGTCTTCTCCATTAGAATGTATGTTGCATGAGGAAGGAGACCCTGCGTGTATTGCTCATTACAGTATACCTAAGTATTGAGCACAGGGTACTCCTCCCTGTTATCCTCAAGTTCCTTCCTACTTTGGCTCTGCCTACCTTTTAATCTCTTTTCCCCTCAATAGTATTGGAATGTTTGAGTTCTTGAAACTCATCAAGCTCACTCTCCTCTCCAGACTTTTGTAATTTAGTTCTTTAATTTGGCTAATACTTACTCATTCCTTCTCAAGTATGTGGGGCCAGCATTATTACTTGTATGTGTAAGTAGTGAGTGTCCCAGAAAATGGCACATTGAAATGCCATTATCAGTTAATTTATACCAAATCAACTAGACTTTTTCTTTGTTTTTGATTTCTAGATTGAAGTTGCTTAGAATTTTGACTCTCTCCTAGTAACTCTCTCAAAATGTCAAGAGTCTTGAAATAAAGTCAACGAGAGTGGACTAATAAAGAAAAAGGCTTTATTTGCTGCTAGCAGAAGGATCAGTCTGAAAGTGAGACTACTCTGTCTTCTGTGAGTTAGCAGAAGTTTTACAGGTTATAGGCATTTAGATTGGTCACAAGAAAAGGAACAAGGAAGTGAAAATATGATGTGTGGAACAATGCAACTGCTTCATTATTAGTTTAAAAACATTTTTTTAATGTTTATTTACCTTTGAGAGAGAGAGAGAGAGTGTGAGCACAAGCAGGTGAGAGGGAGAGAGACTGGGAGACACAGAATCTGTAGCAGGTTCCAGGCTCTGACCTGTCAGCACAGAGCCCGACACAGGGCTTGAACCCATGAACCATGAGATCATGACCTGAGCCAAAGTCGGACGCTCAACCAACTGAGCCACCCAGGTGCCCCCATTATTGGTTTTTAGAAGTAGCTATCCTCACGCAGAAAAGTACATTCTGCAATTTGGAATTAGAAAAGAAAACAATTTAAACAATTCTAGATTACATTCACAATTTTGAGTTTCTCAAGAGAATTTACAAGGAGGGGCTTGTAGTTCTTCGTGTAAGGATTGTGCAAAAGACCTTCACAATTTACAGAACCATAATGTTGAGCACCAAGATGCATTATCTAGGCCACAGCATGTGTTCTCAGCATGTGTACATGGCAAAATGTGGATTAATAAGAGTTCTCCCCCAGAACTTTCTTAGGAGCTCTCAGGAATGGAGGCCTGTCTTTTTACTGGGATCAGTTTGCTGTGAGTTTCTGTAATTTTTGAAAGCTCAGTCAAGCAAGATAATTTATTCAGTTCATTATGATTTCTTTTAGTAGATAACCAAATTAAATAAACCAAATTCCAAAGTTCATAGACAGACTGCTCTCAATGAAAACCATTGACAGAAAGCAAGACAAATTTTGTCAAAAATGACATTACAGAATAATTAAGAATTTAACTACAAATTGAGACCTCTGGCATTAATGAATCAGAAGTGAGATATCTTTTAAAATGGTAAAGAGGGGTGCCTGGGTGGTTTAGTTGGTTAAGTGCTGGACTTCAGCTCAGGTCATGATTTCATGGTTCGTGGGTTCAAGCCTTGCAATGGGCTCTGCGCTGACAGAACAGGGCCTGCCTGGGATTCTCTCTCTCTCTCCTCTCTCTCTCTCTCTCTCTCTCTCTCTCTCTCTCTGCCCCTCCCCCACTCTCTCTCTCTCAAAATAAATAACTTTAAAAAATGATAAAGAATAGTGCTCAAGAAAGTTTATTTTTCCCATAAAACAATTTTTTAAACATTTTTATTGGTATATAATGGACATGAAATCATATAACCTGGGGCATCTGGGTGGGTCAGTCTATCAAGCATCTGACTTTGGCTCAGGTCATGATCTTGCAGTTTGTAGGTTCAAGCCCTGCGTTGGGCTCTGTGCTGACAGCTCAGAGCCTGAAGCCTGCTTCAGATTCTGTGTCTCCCTCTCTCTCTGCCTCTCCCCTGCTCATGCTCTCTCATTTTCTCAAAAATAAACGAACCAGAAAAAAGGTATACAGTGAGTTGATTAGATATGTTTATAGATTGCAATTATGGTTACCATCTTAGCTGACTCCTCTATGTCTCATAATTATTTGCTTTTTGTGGTGAGAATTAAGATCTACTCTCTTAGCAACTTTGATGTGTATAATATGGTGTTATAAAAGAAACTATTTTATACTTTCATGGCATGTTTAAGAAGCTGACTATATTTGGTTTTAGAAGAGAAAATCTAGAAAATGGCAGACATGAATTATACATCAAATATGATTTACTTATATACTGAAATAGATACATATGAGTTCACATGGCGTGACATTTGTAAGGATTCCTATGCTTCTGATGGTGACCAGTTCAACAAATAGAGTGGAATAGATTCCTCAGAAGCAGAGGCCTGTTTTGTGGGAAAGGAAACTTGTAAATATGGCAGAATTTGACTTACTGAAAATAAAGTGGTTTAGATGTCTCACAATCTAAAGGTGAAGGCAGATATAGGTGAGATAGCCTGGTACATAAACCACTTCAATCAGGTTGGCAGTTTACTCCTGAGTCACCCCCCTATTAAAGCCATTTGGCATATGCCATTAATGTAACATTGTGTTCCCAAGTAACAAGGTATGGTGATGTGGACAATGGCCTCACCCATCAATACATCTGGTTGTGGTTTTTAAGCCACAGACTCTTTCCAGACGAAACTGACAAGTAGCTCAATAAAGTTTTATGGAAAATGTATTGTCAGAAAATCAGTCTTGACACCAGGCTTTACAAACTTAGAGCACATTTGGTTTTATTAAGTTCCAAAAAAGCAGGTCGGGGAGAACCCACGTGTGATCATGTCTTCAGATTCTCAAAAGCATGAGTACCGATTTTACCCAACCTCACAGTTCTGCAAATAAAATCAGCACAGTTAAGTGTGTTCAAAAGGATTGTGGGAACCACGAATCCTAGTGATAGAAACCTAGGCTCTAGCTTTAGAGGCTTCGAAGAGCCACAGTTTTGTCTGAACACCCGCCATGACTAAATCTAGTGGAACGTTCTACAATTTCTAGTCGACTCTTGCGCGCCCGCACACAAGAAAGAAACTGTGCAAAGACAAGATGAAGCCCTGGATTTTTTGGAAGCGCTGGAGTGCAGTGTGGGGTAAGGAAAGAGAAGGGTCAACTGCCTTCCGGCTTTTTTTTCTTTACATTGCCCCATATCGAAGATTAAAGGTATTTGAAGGTCGCAGAGAGCAGTTCCCACAACCCACCGAGGGTTCGGCGGCGACGCACTACCAAGACAAACTACCACCGCTGGGGGCGTGAGTGGCTTTATTCCAAGAGACCTCCCCGGGAAGGTCCAGAAGCTGCCGCCTGGGGGCGCCGCCCCTTCCCGGCGAGGCGCCCACCCGCGGTGCGTGCACGCGAGGCCTCCCACCGCGCCTGCGCTGAGGGTGAACGCTGCCTTGCTTTTCCCCGACGCCCAGCGGTCCCGGCCGGGTTAAAAAACTGCGTGACACGCAGCGAGCGTGGCGGCCATCTTCCTCTTCTGGGCACGTCAGCTGAGCCTGTTACGGCTGAAGAGGAGCGTTGCGCAAGCGCGCCTCAGACGGTCACAGGTAACTCCCATCTGACGGGCGAGGCGTCGCCGTCGTCGCCGGAAGTTTGGCGTATCTGCGCCGCGGGAGAGGCGGCGGTCGCGGCAGAAGCGGCTGTCTCCTGATACCCGGATGTGAGGCGATTCGCTGGCTGGCATTGGACCCTCGGCCAGGAGTGAGGAAGGTACGCTAGCTTTCCGACTGTCCCCGCCGCCTACTGTCGTGCCGCCCGCGTCCTCACGTCCCTTTTGCCAGCCTCTCCGGAGAGGCTGGACGATCCTCCCCCCCCCCCCCCCCGCCTTGTCCCACATTCTGTGTCGTTTTGCATCGTACGCATCTTGCTACTTCTCTGTTCCGGGCTCCTGGAGCCGCTGGGAGGGAGTGGGCGGCTCAGAGTCACTGTCGCCTGAGGTAGGCAATCAACCTGCGCGTCTCGGCTGCCCAGTCGACTCATCATCTGCTGCTGCTTGGTAGGCGGTCAGAGGTAATAAGGGGCCATGACCGAGGACCGGGTCAGGTCAGGGCTCCCAAGGCGGCCGCGAGGGCTTCCGGAGCCCCGAGGGCTTCCATTAAGACTACTGGGGCGGTGTCGCCGCTGGCCGGCAGGTAGCCCCCGGCCTCGTCCCCGCCCCTGGCGTCTTTCCTTCCCGGCGTTTTTCCCGAGCCAGCCTAACCAGCCATCGCGGATTTGCGGTTCCTGCAGCTTGCTCCCCTGCCTTCGCCACTGCCCGCTGACCCGACCTGAACCTTAAGGCCTCTGCAGGCTGTGATATGGGGATCTTGGAGGGGAGCAGTGGCCTGGGTCCAAGGTCACAGAGTAATTTGGGTTGGACATGAGGGTCTGGACACAGGTAGGGCTGTTCTGGAGTAGAAATGGGTGCGTTGAGGGCCATAGTGAAGTTTGTAGGGATAGATGCGAGCAGAAGGGAATTGGGTTCTCTATTTTTGTCACCGTTCATAAGATTATTTACAACGGGGGTTTGTTTTACTCAGGCAGAGTAGAATAGCAACGCCAAAAATGAGATAACTCTCCCACTCCTACACTCCCAACCTCTTCCCATCCCCCACCTCTAAATGTTGAGTTCTGAAAACCCTGCTGCAGGTACTGTATTTTCCGGGAGAGGAGAGCACAGTGGGGGGAGAGGAAGGAATTAAATCGTTGTGATTTGAGAGGTACTGTGAACTTTGTTCTTTGTAGCCTTTAGAATTGAAATGGTATTCTTATACAGCAGGAAGTAATTGCAGCACCCAGTATTTAAATAGTATTATCACATGATATTTTAATAAATAGCCTTTGCAAAAACCAATAAAAGGGTACTACTTGGTGGAATAGTAAGATGTGGGTGGGTTTTGTTTTTTCCTCTTTAATTTTTAAAAAGCTGATAAAACACGGATTTCAATTTAAAACCTTCTTGTTGCAGTGGACTGTACTAAATTAAACCTTTGTATTAGGTCCTTAGTTTCTGCGTTACATAGGGCATCTACCACAATGGAACTGTTTTTAATTTTAAAAACTTAAAAATTCTTACTATGGAATTAGATATTAGAGTAGGATGAAAAGTGCTTGAAAAGCGGTTAATTTGGAAGCTGCAAATTCAGGCCTAGAAACGAGAAAACTCTAACAGACACTTCTCCCTTTCAGGCAGAATGAAGTGTATGCCCCCTTAGGTTAGATGTATGACTTCAGAAGTACCCTTCTTAGGACGAAGCTTCTGCCCACCTTACTCATTCCTGGCCAAGGAAAATTTTGCTGTCATTTCTCATTGAACAGTGTGAAAATTCTGTAGTGAACAATAATGTTTTTAACATCAGCCTCATACAAGGTTTTGTACTAGGCATTTAAATTGATAAATTATGCTTCCAGAAGAAAGGGAAAAGGGCCCTAATTAATGAATGCCTTTATCCCTCCCCCCCCCCCCCCATTGCTGGATAGAGTTTTTTAGCTTGGTATTTATATTATAGAACAAATTGTATTTAAAAAAAAATTTTTTTTTTTCAACGTTTATTTATTTGTGGGACAGAGAGAGACAGAGCATGAACGGGGGAGGGGCAGAGAGAGAGGGAGACACAGAATCGGAAACAGGCTCCAGGCTCTGAGCCATCAGCCCAGAGCCCGACGCGGGGCTCGAACTCCCGGACCGCGAGATCGTGACCTGGCTGAAGTCGGACGCTCAACCGACTGCGCCACCCAGGCGCCCCTGTATTTTTTAAAAATATTTTTTAAACTATTCATTTTGAGAGAGGGGTGGGGGAATAGGCAGAGAGAGGTAGAGCCCCATGCTGGGCTCAAAACACAGAACCATGAGATCACCAAACCAAGGTGTACCGAAACCCAGTCCAACTGAGCCACCCAGTCACCCCACAAGTTGATTGTATTTATTGTAATAATGAAGGTAGCTAGCATTGCACAATTCAAAAGAATGGACTATTAAATAAGTAAATACATTTTCATGACTTCTTTTGGCAAATTTATGTTACATACAGAGTTCTTATTGAAGGTGATCAGAATTCAGATGGTAGTTTGAAATCAACTCCAGTAAAATTGTTGTTATAAGTAATTGACTTAAGAACTATATTACCCCTTCTGCAGCCCCAATTTTTCTGTGCATCCTTTTCTCGGCACAGTTGAAGTTCTTTGGCTCTATTTCTGTGTAAGTTGTGTATTACAACTGTGTTATACTACTTAAGTTACTTTTGGTAAACGGATCATTCAGTTAACTTGGCCATCCTTTCTTTTTTTGAGGGGGCTGTATCTTATGCTTAATTGTGTTACAGTACATCTGAAGAAAGCAAGATTTATGTCCTCTGTTCTCTTCAGCTTACTTTAAACATTTATGGCTGCATATGGGGGATTCATAGAGATGAAGACTCAATATAAATAAAAGTGGGATATTAAGTATTACTTTAATGAAGTGGTTTTCAGAGTTTTTGGTTAGGATCCCTTTACACTCTTAAAAATTATGTAGGATTTCAAATAGCTTTTGTTTATATTGATAATTATTGTGTTTTAAGTTAATATATTCATTAAAATAACTGATAAATTACAGGCTAATATAAATAACATTTTTTAATTTTGAAAAACAACCATTTTCCAAAACAATTAATTTTTTTCAACTTAAATTTTAGTTATAAAGCAAAAAACATTAGTGAAAGAATGGCAACTCTTTTACATTTTTGTAAATCTCCTCAATGTTTGGCCTAATAGAAGACAGCTAGATTCTCCTATCAGCTTTGCATTCAGTTATATGTTCTGGTTGAAGTATATGAAGAAAATTCAGTTTCACATCAATATGTTGGGAGGAGTGCTTTAGTAATCTTTTCAGATAATTGTGATATTCTTTGATTCTATAACAAAACTCAACAAATAGTAATATTTTTTTTTAAACAAGTGGTAATTTCTTAAAGGTTAGCTGCAATGTAGAATCTGAAACCATTTCTATATACTTTTTGTACAACGTTGTGTTAAAATTCATTGGTCTGTTTTGCACTTTGAGTTGATCTTTTACTCAAGAATGATTTGGAGCTAACGAATCTCCTGAAAGGATCCCTGGAATCCCCATGGTCCCACCTTGAGAACTGCTTTAGTGTAAATAATTGAATAGTTTAGAATTAACGTAGTTGTTAAAGTTGAAAGGGATAATGATAATATGGAAATGAAATTGTCCAGCAGTTAAGTGAAACCAGGAGTAACTAAGGTAAATGTTTTCTTTTTTATAGGAAATATTATTGTATCAGTAATATTCTTATAGTTATTATTATAGCTGATATTTAACAAGTGCTTATGATGTGCCAATTATTCTAAGGACTTTATATTAGGAAATGTTGCTTTTGTATCATCTTTATTGATGGTTAAGAGAAAGGCAGATATAATTAACTTTTTTTTCCCTATAGATAGTATAGTTTTTCTGATAAATGTTATTCCGTATAATGCAGATATAATTCCATTTTATTTTATGTTTTTTTGTAAGCTCTAGGTCCCAATTTGGGGCTTGAACTAATGACCTAGAGATCAAGAATCACATGCTTTACCAACTTAGCCAAGTGCTATCTATTTTAATCTTTTATTATTGATTGATTGATTGATTGATTGATTGAAGTAAGCTTTAGGTCCCAATGTGGGACTTGTACTCATGACCCAGTGGCTTAATCATTAAGCATCTGACTTTGGTTCAGGTCATGATCTCATGGTGTGTGAGCTTGAGCCCCGCTTCGGATGAAAAAAAAAAAAACAAACCACAAACAAAGACACAAGCCCTGCTTCTCTCCTTCCCCCCCCCCCCCCGCCACTCCCCTCCCTTGTGGAATTCTCTCTCATTCTCTGCCCCTGGCTCACTTGTGCTCTCTCTTCCCCCTCCTTCCCCCCAAAAGAGTTACATATATAGTTCCAGATATGTACTGCTTAAATAATTTTCCTCCAAGGTATTTGAGGTTAGGGAATATGCCTAGCTCTAGCATCTGTCACTGTATATATTTAAAATATAAAGTTTTAGGGGCGCCTGGGTGGCTCAGTCGGTTAGGCGTCCAACTTTGGCTGGGGTCATGATCTTGCGGTTGGTAAGTTTGAACCCCACTTGGGGCTCTGTGCTGACAGCTCAGAGCCTGGAGCCTGCTTTGGATTCTGTGTCTCCCTTTCCCTGCCCCTCTCCCACTTGCACTCTGTCACTTAAAAATAAATAAACATCAAAAAAAATTTTTTTTAAATATATAAAGTTTTAGAATATTTTCACTCAGAAAATTCAGTTATTGAATAAAACAAATATTAGGAACTTTTAAGAAGATAATTTTGTTATTGTGAAAGTTTGAAGTTTATTTTGTTAAATCAGTTCAATTAATATTTGAAAGTTTGTTGTCACTAAGCGAAGTCACTAAGTGAGGCTTTTTTCAAAAACAAAAATAGATAATTTTCAAGACAAATTTAGGCTTACTTTAAATATTTGATGCATATTAAAATCCATATCATTTCATATTCACTTTTTGGTACAGCTTTATGGAGATGGTATATTAACAGAGTTGTACAACCATTGCCACTGTCTAATTTTACAATATTTTTATCATTCCCCCAAAATGCCTGTACTAGTATGTCACTCCTCATTTCCTTCCTAGTCCCTTACTACCACCAGTGTATCTGTTTTTTGTTTTTTTTTAATTTTTTTTTCAACGTTTTTATTTTTTTTTGGGACAGAGAGAGACAGAGCATGAACGGGGGAGGGGCAGAGAGAGAGGGAGACACAGAATCGGAAACAGGCTCCAGGCTCTGAGCCATCAGCCCAGAGCCTGACGCGGGGCTCGAACTCACGGACCGCGAGATCGTGACCTGGCTGAAGTCGGACGCTTAACCGACTGCGCCACCCAGGCGCCCCAGTGTATCTGTTTTTATAGATTTGTCTATTTTGGACATTTCATATAAATTGAATCATATAAACTACCTTCTTTTACTTAGCATAATGTTAAGGTTAATCCATGTAGCTTGTATCAGTACTTTATAGCTAAATACAGTCTATTACATGTTATCAGTACTTTATAACTAAATACCGTCTATTACATGTGTATACCACATTTTGTTTATCCATTCGTCAGTTGATGAACATTTAGATTGTGTCCACTTTTTGACTATTAAGAAAAATACCAAGAATGTTTGTGTACAAGTTATTGCATAGGTGTATTCAGATTCACTTTTGAGCTTTCCCAGTATATTTTATGTCAATATAAACAGTATATAGTTTTTTACTTCACAGCTAATAAAGTATGTTCATTTCTGATACGAAAGATTCAAAGATTGCATAAATATATAAGTAAAATGTGAAAGTATTCATTCTTTGTGTACCCTTTCATCTCCCAACTTTTACTGCTGTTGATGTTTTAATGTGTATTGTGTTTTGTCTGTTAGTACAGTGGTACATGACATTCATTTATCTCTTTCTTAGAAAATTATATGTAGCTATGCAGCTTTTATACCTGTTTTTTTTTTTTTTTTATGTTTATTTACCTTTGAGAGAGAGTGAGAGAGAGTGTGCATATAGCAGAAAGACCGAGAGGGAGAGAATCCCAAGCAGGCTCTGCACCAGGCTCAACCCCACAAACTGTGAGATCATGACCTGAGCTGAAATCAAGAGTTGGATGTTTAACTGACTGAGTCACCCTGGTGCACTCCCCCACCCCCCCCCCCTTTTTTTAAAGTAAGTTCTATGTCCAGTGTGGGGCTTGAACTCACAACTCCAAGATCAAGAGTCACATGCTGTACTGAGGAACCAGATAGGTGCCCCACCCCCAACTTGTTAAAAAGTAAACTCTGTCCCCAACATAGAGCTCAAACTTAAGATCCTGAGATCAAGAGTCACATGCTCTTCTGACTGAGGTAGCCAGGCACCTCCATGTCTAACTTTTTTAGAAGTTTAATTAATGTTGAGTTTTACTGAATCACTATTACCAGTCTATTGAGAAAATTACAGGAATTTTGCAATTTGTTTTTCTATCAAGATGACTAATTCTGAGAACAGTTTTTACAGTGGTATTTCTGCTTTTCTTCTTAAGATAGAGCTTACTTGATGATAGTGGGTCTCTTGTTGCTAAAATGTTATTTATTGGGGAGTACTTCCTAATTAAAAAAAATTTTTTTTTAAGTTTTATTTATTTTTGAGAGGGTGCAAGAGAGAGAGAGACAGACAGACAGACAGACAGACAGACAGAGGATCCAAAGCAGGCTCTGTGCTGACAGCAGAAAGCCTAATCTGGGCTTGAACTGATGAACTGTGAGATCATGACCTGAGCTGAAGTCCAACGCTTAACTTAACCCACTGAGCCACCTGGGTGCCCTTGTTCTTATATATGCCACTTAAAATGAGTCGAAGAGCATGTTTCCCACATATCTTGGAGCCATTTGTGTAATAGATTTAGGCTTTCAATGTTTGGAAAAATTTATTAGGGACAATATCTTGTGTTATTGTGTGTGTTTTCTGTTGCATTCTCTGTTAATGGTCTTTTGTGGCTTCAGTTATGACACGTTATGTGTTTCTGGTTAGCAGTAATTGGCTTAAACTTTGTTATTTAATTTTTTTTAATGTTTATTTTTGAGAAAGAGGGACAGACAGAGCTTGAGCAGTGGAGGGGCAGAGAAAGAGGAAGACACAGAATCTGAAGCAGGCTCCAGGCCCGGAGCTGTCAGCAGTGAGCACAGAACCCGACGTGGGGCTCGAAACCCACAAACTGCAAGATCATGACCTGAGCTGAAGTCGGACGCTTAACTGACTGAGCCACCCAGGGGCCCTTAAACTTTGTTACTTAAAATGTTTTTTTCATCTCTATTTTTGGGGTGTGTTTAGAATGTAAGAAATACTTGGATTACCTTAGATAGTGGGTGAGTGAATTGACACACACAGAAATAAGAAAGAGAAGACTCCATTTATAGAGCTGGATTTTGTGGAAGAAAATAGGAATCACCAAACACTAGGCCTCGAATATAGTGCAGGACTCAGAAAGTTGCTGAGAATAGTGTAGCTCCAGCATTTGGCTTACCCAGCAGATACTGCTACTAGAGGAATTAAAATAAGGTAAGCCAGGGCCTTCTGGGTGGCTCAGTCATTTGAGCGTCTGATTCTTGATTTCAGCTCAGGTCGATCTCATGGTCGTGGGATTGAGCCCTGCATTGGGCTCTGTGCTGAGCATGAAGTCCAATTCTCTCTCTCTCCTCCACTGCCTCTCCCCGGCTCGTGTGTGTGTGCGCGGGCGTGCATGCACATGCTCTCTCTCTCTCTCTCTCAAATAAATAAACATTAAAATAAAGCCAGATGCTCACACGGGTGATTTTGTCTCCCAGAGGACCTTTGTGATTGCCTGAAGAATATTTGATTTTCAGAACTGAGAGTGGAATTGAGAGGTGTACTGAGTTGGATTTTACAGTAAATCTTTTGATGGAGTTAACTGCACTTTGATCTGGCTGGAAGTTTCCAGTGATGTTTGAAATACTAAGAGCAGATTAGGTAAAATAGTCCTAAGGCTGTGTAGAACAAAGCTGTTTTCATCTTATGAATTTTTTTTTTTTTTTTTTTTTTTTTTTGGTGAAGGAGTTACATTGATGTGATAATTATTTGGCTGGTTGATGCCCTATAATAATAGAATTCTTAAAATTCAGTCATCTCTGTATCCTTCAATCAGTTTTACTTGGTACTAATAGACTGTGGTTATGCTCATGCTCTGTTAAAAATGCTAATTTGTTTTAATTTAGGCTTGTTACGGGGCTCCTGGGTGGCTCAGTGGTTAAGCATCTGGCTTTGGCTCAGGTCATGATCTCACGGTTTGTGAGTTCGAGCCCCATGTCGGGCTCTGTGCCGACCGCTCGGAGCCTGGACCCTGCTTTGGATTCTGTGTCTCCCTCTCTATTTGCCCCTCCCCTGCCCATGCTCTGTCTCAAAAATAAATAAAACATTAAAAAAGAATTTAGGCTTGTTACATCTTTTTTTGTGTATGAATTGTGTGTGTGTGGTGCATGTGCATGTGTGTGTATACTACTTTTGGTAGCAAAACAAATTTTTGTATTATTTTGGGTAAGTTGTCTTTTCCTTCATTCTGGGACAAAAAATATATATATCAATTCTTTGAAAGCAGAGCTGTTTCCTTTGCCTGGAACACTTTTTAGCCTCAGGTGGGAATATGCTTAATGCATTTAAGAAATAATAGCAAGGGAACCAACCTAACTGGAGCAGAGTGAGTAGGGACAAAACCAGCAAGTAGTTAATAGTTAACATCAGCCTTTGCTTTTACTCTGATTGAGATGAGAAGTCACTGAAGAGTTTTGAGCAGAGAAATAACAGCCTGACTTGAGTTTTAAAAGGATCATGTGGCTGTTCTGTGGAGAAGCTGAAGTGGGGAGGGAGGAGCAAAACTGAAGGCAGAGTTAGGAAATAGGAAGTTGTTGGTAAAAATCCAGGTGACAGATAAATGATGACCTGGACCTGGGTGGAAGTGGTAGAGATTTTAAGTGGCCACGTTATGGATGTGTTTTGAAGGTAGACAGGATTTGTTAATGACAAATTGCATAAGCTTAAGAGAAGAATTGGGAATGACTGCACAAAGTTTTATGTTGGACACTCAAGGATGAACCTGCCATTTACTGAGATGAGAGTCCTTTGAAAACTTTAGATTTAGGAGGCAACATTAGGAGTTCAGGTGTTAAAGTTTCAGATGTTTAGTAGCCAATAAAAATCTCTCTGTGGGTAGTATTCCTATTAATTTAATTTTTTTGTACTTGAATTGTATTACATTCTCTTGCATTTCTAGACTTAAAAAAAATCTTCTCATTTTCTTTGACTTGTTGAGTCGGGGTAAATAATTTTCAGGATTTCCATTTTGGTGAGATTTTATTTTATTTCTTTTATTTTTTTTTATTTAAAAAAATTTTTTTTTTCAACGTTTATTTATTTTTGAGACAGAGAGAGACAGAGCATGAACGGGGGAGGGGCAGAGAGAGAGGGAGACACAGAGTCGGAAACAGGCTCCAGGCTCTGAGCCATCAGCCCAGAGCCCGACGCGGAGCTCGAACTCCAGGACCGCGAGATCGTGACCTGGCTGAAGTCGGACGCTTAACCGACTGCGCCACCCAGGCGCCCCTTTTTTGGTGAGATTTTAAAATAGATTGTGCACTCTAAATTTAAAAAATGGCTAAAACTTTTATACGTCAATAGAGGAGACCTGTTGGATGCCAGGATACACTGACAGAAATGAAATAAGAGTGGAGAACTTTTTCAGAACTTTCACAGTGAACCTTGTGTATTTTTAAGGTCAAATAGCACTAACAGCCTTACAATGACAAATCTCATTCCATTCCTAACCTTTCCCTATCCCCTAATACCTTTCTCCAGAAGCTACCACTTTTATTCTTCTAGCTGTTACTCTTAGTATCTAACTCCATATTTTTGGTGGTATGCAATAACTGCTGTATTTTGTTTTATCAATTTCAGATGTTACTTACTTTCTGCCTTCTTAGTTAAAAATTTAGCTCTCCTGCTTCCTTCCCCATATCCCCTTAAAAGAGTTCTATTTCAATTGCTGGTTAAGCCAGTAGTGAGTGTTGTTATAACTATGTAAATGTTTTACTGCTAAGCTGAGTATTCTGAAACTATATCTCCCCCCCCCCCTTTTACCCCTTGGAGTTAATAATTGCCTTGCTTTTCTTTTGCCTAATATTTTAAGGTGGTAGGGCAGGAGCGCCGGGGTGGCTCAGTCGTTTGAGTGTCTGACTTCAGCTCAGGTCATGATTTCATGGTTCGTGAGTTCAAGCCCCATCTTGGGCTTTGCGCTGACAACTTGGAGCCTGCTTCGGATTCTGTCTCCCTCTCTCTGCCCCTTCCCCACTTGCTTGCTCTCTCTCAAAAACAAATAAACGTTAAAAAAAAAAAAAAAGGTGCTTGCACAGTTTCCCCCCCAAATGTCACATGCCTGACAGTCAGATTTTTCATACTCAAAATCCACTCCCTTTCCTGTGTGCACTCCCACTAGCCTCAAGGTTCCTTTTGGGATTCTTCAGCCATCTGTTTCATTATAGACTGGTTGTTCTTTTGACCTATTCTCCAAGGTGTTTGTATAATAGATACTGCTACCAGCAATATTTTACCTCACATTCTTTTTTTTTTTTTTTTTTAAGTTTATTTATTTTGACAGCATGCACACATGTGAATGGGGGAGGGGTGGAGAGAGAGATAATGAATGAATGAATCCCAAACAGGCTCCATGCTGTCCGAGCAGAGCCAGATACTGGGCTTGATCCCACAAACCAGGAGATCATGATCTGAGCTGAAATTAAGAGACAGTCGCTTAACTGATTGAGCTACCCAGGTGCCCTTTTACCTCACATTCTTACCAATACTTTGTCTTCTTAAACTTTAAAATTTTAGCCATTGTGGTGTTTGTCCATTGCCCTATTGAGTTTCTCTCCTCTTCTCCCCCCTTCCTTCCTCCTCCTCCTTTTTGTGATGAACTTGTTTAAATTTCTTGTCCTTTTTTCCTTCAGTTGGCCATTTAATTGATTTGTAGGATTTTAGAAAATATCATCTTTGTGTACTAATACTTTGTAAGTTTCACCTTTCACATTTTGTGTCTGTATTCAATTTGGCATTGACTTTAGTACATGGTACAAAGTAGGAAACCAGTTTTCCTCCCCCCCACTATTTGTCTCAGCACTGTTTCTTTAAAAAATCTATTTTCCCAGCTGTAGTACTATTTTTCTTAAAACAGTTGACCGGGGCTCCGGGGTGGCTCAGTCAGTGGAGTGTCTGACTTCAGCTCAGGTCATGATCTCATGGTTCGTGGGTTTGAGCCCCATGTCGGGCTCTGTGCTGACAGCTCAGAGCCTGGAGCCTGCTTCTGATTCTATGTCTCCCTCTTTATCTGTCTCTCTCTCTCTCAAAAATTTAAAAAAAAAAAAAAAATTAAAAAAAAAAGCCGTTGACCATACATTCATGAGTCTGATTGTGGGCACTCTGCTTTGTGTCATTAGTCTGTTCCATTGTTCTGTTTGTCCTTCAGTATAACACATTACTATGGCTTTACTGATTTTAATTAATTAATTTTTAATGTTTATTCCTTTTTTGAGAGAGATAGAGAGTGAGTGGGGGAGGGGCAGAGACACACACACACACACACACACACACACACACACACACACAGAATCCGTAGCAGGCTCCAGACTCTGAGCCATCAGCACAGAGCCCGACGCGGGGCTCGAACCCATAATCTATGAGATCATAACCTGAGCCAAAGTTGGACGTCCAACCGACTGAGCCACCCAGGCACCCTGATTTTATTAATTGTTGATGTCTGGTAGGGTAAGTTCACGTATCTTGTGGTTTTTTAAAAGTATGTTTTCTTATGCTTTATGTAGAATAGATTTTCTTTCTTTTTTTTGTGTGATGTTTTTGAGAGAGAGAGAAAACGGAGGCAGGGCAGAGAGAGAGAGAGGGACAGAGGATCTGAAACAGGCTTGGTGCTGACAGCAGGGAACCTGACATGGGGCTCGAACTCATGAACCATGAGATCACGACCTGAGCAGAAGTTGGACACTGAACCGACTGAGCCATCCAGGTGCCTCATTTCTTTTTCTTTTCTTTTCTTTTTTTTTTTTAAAGTTTATTTATTTTTCAGAAAGAGAGAACGAGAGAGAGTGTGCATGTGCACATGGGGGAGGAGTATAGAGAGGGAGAGCGAGAATCCCAAGCAGGCTTTTAAATATTTATTTATTTTGAGAGAGGGATAGAACGAGTAGAATAGGGGAGAGAGTAAGAGAGAGAATCCCAAGCAGGCTCCATGCTGTCAGAGTGGAGCTCTACACAGGGCTCAATGTCACAAACTGTAAGATCATCGTCTGAGCCAAAATCAAGAGTTGATCGCTTAACGGACTGAGTCACCCAGGCGCCCCTTGAGGCAACTATTCTTGAGGCATTTTGCAGTTTTCAAGATTCTAATGCAAGTAGATAACAGGCTCTTCAGCTCTAAGATACCGTTTTTTTTTGTGGTCAAATCCATCATCTGTAGGTTGACAAATAATTACTGTTTGATAACTGGGGTGCAGAAATGATTTGGAGCGTTTATTATAGTGGAGGACATACATTATATAAGCATACTTCCTATATAACTGATAAATCCTGTATTAGAGGTATAATAAATACTTGTGCATTGAGTAAAGTGCTTGTTGGGAACATAAAAAAGAAGGCACTGTTCCTCCCTGGAGGAACTGACTTTTGTTCCTGAGTACATGATATTTACATATCTGGTGTGAGTTTTGTTTGTTTGTTTTAAATTACTTTTTTATGGGGGTGCCGGGCTGGCTTAGTTGGTTGAGCATGCAACTCCTGATCTTAGGGTTGTAAGTTCAGACCCCATGTTGGGCATAGAACTTACTTAAAAAAAAGTAAGTTATTTTTTATGTACTGTATTTAATATGAAAATGCTTCCACTTGTTAGGTATTGATTTTGCTATTTTGTGAAGAGAAAAACTTGTTATTTATCAGTAAGTTATATTTAAAAGCCAATTAGTACTATATCAGATTTAATTGTAACTTTAAAAAGAACTTTTTTAAAAGTTTTTTTAATGTTTTTTTTATTTATGAGAGAGAGAGAGAACATGAGGAGGGGAGGGGCAGAGAGAGGGAGACAAAGAATCTGAAGCAGTCTCCAGGCTCTGAGGTGTCAGCACAGAGCCCGATGTGGGGTTTGAACCCACCAGCCGTGAGATCATGACCTGAGCTGAAGTCGGATGCTTAACCGACTGAGCTACCCAGGCGCCCCAATATTTGTAGCTTCTTAAAAAGATCTCCAACCCTGAAAGCCTCATAAATTTTTTTTTTTTTTTTTTTTTTTTTTTTTTTTTTTTTTTTGCCAAATGGGTTTTTAAATGTGCGTTTAGTATAATGCACAGTTTAAGACAGTAAAGTTTGATAAGTTTGGGCATATGAACACTGTGGAGCTAACACTCCAAGATAAAGGACTAAAGGACATTTCCATCACCCTCAAAAGGTCTCTTGGAATGTATTCAGGTATGTTCCTGACTCCCGGTAATCACTGTTGTGTTTTCTGTTATTATAGATGAGTTTTGCCTCTTCTAGAACCGCATATAAGTGGGATTATGCAGTGTTTGACTTCCTTCCCTTAACATAATGATTTTTAAAAATTTCGTTCATGTTGCATAAACAACATGCTTATGTTTGTTTTTTTCTCCTAAGTATTCCATTGCATGAAAATACCACAGTTTATTTTTATATACTAGTCATTGATGCAGGGAGTTGCATCCACATTTTGGCTATTATGTGTAAAACTAATAGAAACATTTTTATATAGGTCTTTTTGTGGTCATATGCTTTTATTGTTTTTTCATATGTTTTTATTTTGGGTGGTAAATATTTAGGACTGGAATTTGAGTCACAGGGTACATGAAATTTAACTTTATAAGAAAGTACCAAATTTCCTAAGTGTTTATTTTATTTCATCCCAGCAGCATGTTCTTAGAGTTCTATATTCCACAACCTCACAAATACTGGATTTTGTCAGTCTTTTAAATTTTAGCCATTTTAATGTGTTTGTGGTGGTGTCTCATTGTGTTTTTAATTTGCATTTTCCTGATGACTGATGTAAAATACTTTGTGAGATCCTTATTGGCCATTTGTAAATTATCTTTGTGAGGTATATATTCAGTTCTTTTGCACATTTTAAAATTTGGTGGTTTGTCTAAATGTGTCTATTTCTAGACTTTTTGTTCCATTGATTTGCCTTTTTTCACATTTTACACTCTTTATTATAGCTTTCATCTCTGTCATTTTCTCCCCCCTCCCCCTTTTTAAATTTAAATTTTAGTTAACATACAGTGCAGTATTGGTTTCAGGAGTAGAACTCAGTGATTCATTACTTACATACAACACCCAGTGCTCATCACAACAAGTGCCCTTCTTAGTACCCATCACCCATCTCACCCCTCTCCCATCTCACCCCTCTCCCATCAACCTATAGTTTTTTCTCTATCATTAGGAGTCTCTTGTGGTTTGTTTCCCTCTCTTCTCTCCGCACCTTCCCACATGTTCATCAGTTTTGTTTCTTAAATTCCACGTAAGAGTGAAATCATTGGGTATTTGTCTTTCTCTGATTGACTATGTTCTAGCTCCATCCACGTTGTTGCAAATGGCAGGGTTTCTTTTTGACAGCTGAGTAATATTCTGTTGTATATATACACCACATCTATCCATTTATCAGTCAGTGGACATTTGGGCTCTCTCCACAGTTTGGCTATTGTTGATAATGCTGCTGTAAACACTGGGGTGCATGTACCCCTTCAAATCTGTATTTTTAAATCTTTTGGGGAAATGCCTAACAGTGCAGTTGTTGGATCGCAGGATAGTTCTTTTTAGTTTCTTTTTAATTTTTTTAAAAGTTTGTTTATTCATTTTGAGAGAGACAGAGAGCAAGCGGGGGGGGGGGGAGGGCAGAAAGAGAGAGGGAGAGAGAGAGAATCTGAAGCAGGCTCCCAGCCATCAGCACAGAGCCCAACTCAGGGCTTGAAACCATGAAATGCGAGGTCATGACCTGAGCCGAAACCAAGAGTCAGTCGCTCAACCGACTGAGCCACCCAGGCGCCACTATTTTTGGTTTCTTGAAGAACCTCCATAGTGTTCTCCAGAGTGGCTGTACCAGTTTGTATTCCCAGCAGTGCAAGAAGGTTTCCCTTTGCATCCTGTCAACACCTGTTGTTTGTTGTGTTGTTAATTTTAGCAATTGTGACAGGTATCAGGTGGTATCTCATTGTGTTTTTGGTTTGTATTTACTTAGTGATGATTGATGTTGAGTATCTTTTCCTATGTCTGTTAGCCATCTGGATGTCTTCTTTGGAAAAGTGTGTGTTCATGTCTTCTGCCCGTTTCTTAACGGGTTATTTGCTTTTTGGGTATTGAGTGTGATTATATTATAGTAAATTCTATTATATATTATAAGATGTAGGTTTTTTTGTTAGAAACTTTTTACAGGATTGAAGAATTTTATTGTTGGGGTCAAGATAAATCAAGTTCTAGCTTTTTTTGATTTTATTCTAGAACCCTTAAATTTGTTAGTATTTCTGTTTGTCTTTAACCTTTTGATTATTTAGGGAACATTTTGATCTATTCATGAATGGATGGATGGATGCTATTGCCCCTATTTATTTATTTAACCTTTTGTTTTTTATGACTATAGTCATAGAAATGATCATGACTTCTTCAATACTAGGCACAAATCCAAGATGGTGACTGTAAGTCAAGGACAATCAGATTTTTTTTTTTTCCTCCTGTGAAAATTCCACTTCTTCCAAGTGCATCTTACACTTTGTGTTAATGTAATGCCTGCTCTGTGTTCTGCCAGTTCTAAAGGATATAGAAATTGTAATTGGATGGTTTGTTAATAACAAGCATGAAGTTCTCAAGCTAGAAACACAGGTCTCTGTGATTGGCAAAGCCCCCTTTGCCCCTTTCAGTGTTCATGGAGAAACCCAGGAAAAATGAAAAACTGGAAGCCTTGGATTGATACTTAATTCCTTCCTTTAGAAGCTACTCCACAGGGAGCAGCTAGTTTACAGAGACTTTGCTACTGAAGAATGAGAGACATGGTAGTAGAAGGATGTAAATAGCTACTTCTTAAAGTTAGTGTTGTTCTTCTCTCTATGGATTTTGGACCACTATACAGGCTTGAGAAGTTTGGACGAAATGGACACATTCCTAGAAAGAAACTGAGTCAAGAATATAACTCCGATACAAAAACTAGACAAGGACATCACAAGTAAAAGAAACTACAGATCAATATTTCTTATTACACAAAAAATCCTCAATTACATACATACATACTGAATCAAAGAGCATATAAAAAGAATTATGCACCATGATGAAGTGGGATTTATCCCAGCAGTGCAAAGTTGGCTCAGCATATGACAAAGTAATACACTAGGTTAAAAGAATAAAGGGGGAAAAACTCACATGATCACCTTAGCGGATGTAGAGAAAGCATTTAACAAAATCCAGCGCCCTTCATGATTAAAAACACTCAACAAATGAAGACTAGAACAGCATCTGTGAAAAGCCTGTCTCTAACATTATACTTGATGGTGAAAGGCTGAAGGTTTTAACTCTTAAGTTCTGAAATAAGACAAGAATGTTTGCTTTTGCCACCTTTATTCAACATTGTGCCGGAGGTTCTAGCCAGGGCAGTTAGGCAAGAAAAAGAAATAAAGACATCCAGATTGGAAAGGAATAAAATAATTTTTGTTTGCAGATGACATGACCTTAGATATAGAAAATTCTAAGGAATCCACAAAAAAAGCCCAAAGCTTGTTAGTACTAATATATGAATTCAACAAGGTTATATGTTACAAGATCATTGTACAAAAATCAGTTGTATTTAATTCTAGACATGAACCATCTAAAAAGGAAATTAAGAAAAAAATTCCTTTTATAATCAAAAGGAATAAAGTACTTAGGAATAGATTTAACAAAAGTATAAGACTTGTGCACTGAAAATTCTAAAACATATTTTGAAAAATTAAGGATGACTTAAATAAGTGAAAAACTATCTGTGTTCAAGAATTAGAAGACTTCATATTAAGATGATAGTATTCCTCAAAATGATCTACAGATTCATCGCAATCCCTATCAAAATCCTAGCGACATTTTTGCAGAAATTGCTAAAATTAGTATTGTATAGCCAAAATAATCTTGAAAAAGAAAAAACAAAGGTGAGAGACTCACACTTCCTCATTTCAAAACTTAACTACAAAAGGACCCAAGAGTATATGATGAGGGAAATGACAATCTCCAATATATGTTGATGGGAAAACTGGATAGCCACATACAAAAGAATGAAACTGGAACTCTATCTTAAATTATACACAAAAATTAACTCAAAATGGATTAAGGACTTGAGTGTAAGACCTGAAACCATGAAACTCCTGAACATAGGTGGTGAGCTTTTTGACATAAGTCTTGGTGATGATGTTGTTAATCTACACTAATAGAAAAAGCAACAAAAGCAAAAATAAACAAGTGGGACTACATCATACTAAGAACAGCTTCTGCATTGGCAAAAGAAACCATCAGCAAAATGAAAAGGCAGCCTACTGAATGGAAGAAAATATTGGCAAATTATGTGTCTGATGAGTGTTTAATACCCAAAATATATAAACAATCCAATTAAAAATGGGCAGAAGTTCTGAATAGACATTTTTTCAGAGAAGACATGGCCAATAGGTACATGGGAAGATACTCAACATTGCTAATCCCCAGGAAAGTGCAAATCAAAACCACAGTGAAATATCACCTTACACCTGTTAGAATGATTATTATCAAAAAGACAAGAAATAACAAATGTTGGAAAGGATGTGGAGAAAAGGAAACCCTTGTTCAGTGAGGATGGGTACAGCCAGCATTGAAAACAGTGTGAAGGTTCTTTAAAAAATAAAAAATAGAACCCAACAATACTTTGGGTATTTATCTGGAGAAAACAAAAACAAAATTTCAAAAAGATATATGCACCCATGTTCATTGTGGCATTACTTACAATAGCCAAGATAAGGAAACAATATGTCCATCGATAAATGAATGGATGAAGAAAATGTATATATACAATGTCCTGTATACACAATGTATATACAGTGGTTTTTACTCAGCCATAAAAAAATGAAATCTTAACCATTTGTGACAACATGGATGGACCTTGAGGGCATTATGCTAAGTGAAATAAGTTAGAGGAAGGCAAATACTACATAATCTGACTGAAATGCGGAATCTACAAACAAAAATAAAAAACTAAGCTCATAGATACAGAATGGATTGGTGGTTGCCAGAGGTGGGGGGGGGTGGGTGAAATGAGTAAAGGGGAAGAGGATTAAAAAGTACAAACTTCCAGTTATAAAATAAGTAAGTCATGGCCATGTAATATACAGCATGGTGACTATAGCTGATAATGTACATTTGGAAATTGCTAAGAGAGTAGATCTTAAAAATCTTCATAAGAAAAAAAGATTTTGGTAACTATGTATGGTGACACATTAACTAGGCTTATTGTGGTGATCATGTAGTAATGTATACAAATAATGCATTGTTTTGTTATATACCTGAAACTAACACAATAGGTTGATTATATCTCACCTGGAAAAAATTTACTTCAGAGCTACAGTAACTAAGACTTTGTGGTACTGACATAACCTCATATAGATCAGTGAACAGAATAGAGAGTCCAGAATTAAACCCATATGATTATGGGCAATTGATTTTTGATAGGATTACCAAGACAATTCAGTAGGTAAAGAATGGTCTTTAACAAATGGTGCTGTGACAGTTGGATATTCACCTGCAAAGAATGAAGGTTTTACTCCTACCTTGTACCATACATAAAATTAACTCAAGATGGAATGGAGATGTAAATGTAAGGTAAAACTGTAAAACTCATAGAAGAAAACAGATCTAAATCTTATGGTTTTGGATTAGGTAGTGGTTTCTTAGATATGACACATAATCACAAACAACCAAAGAAAAATAGATTCGTTGGACATAATCTTAAAGACTTGTGCATCGAAGGACTCTATCAAGAAAATGAAAAGATAAATGACAGAATTGGAGAAAATATCTGTAAGCCATGTATCTGCTAAGTCTCATATCCAGATAAAGAACTGTTACAACTCAATAATAAAAAGAAAAATGACCTAATTTAAAAAATGAGGAGGAGTGCCTGGGTGGCTCAGTTGGTTAAGTGTCCAACTTCGGCTCAGGTCATGTTCTCTGGGTCGTGGGTTTGAGCCCCATGTTGGCTTCAGTGCTGACAGCTTAGAGCCTGGAGCCTGCTTCAGACTCTGTGTCTTCTTCTCTCTCTGCCCCTCCCCAACTTGCGCTCCATCTCTGTCTGTCTCTCAAAAATAAATAAAAACGTTAAAAAAATAAAAATTAAAAAATATAAAAAATGAGGAAAGGATTTGAATATACATTTCTCCAGAAAAGAAATACAAATGGCCAATAAGGTCATGAAGAGATTCTCACCTGATTAGTCATTAGGAAGATGCAAATCAAAAGTACAATGCGATCACCACTTCACACCTAAAAGGATGACTAAAGTTAAAAAAGATGGTAATAAATGCTGACAAGGATGTGGAGAAATTTGAACCCTCATTCTTGGCTGCTGGAGATGCAAAATGATACAGCTGATTTGGACAACAATCTCTAAAGTTAAATACAGAGTTACCATATGGTCCATAAGTCATACTTCTTGGTATATAACCAAGAGACTTGAAACCTGTGTTCACACAAAAACTCATTAGAATTGTTCATAGCATTATTCATGATAGCCAAAAAGTAGGAACAATCTGTCAAACATTCATCAACTGATACTAAACAAAATGGTATATTCGTGCTACAGAATAGTATTCAGCCATAAAAAAACAAACAAACCAGGCATTACTGATACATGCTATAATGTTATTTGAACTTTGAAAACATGTTAAGTGAAAGAAGCCAGTCACAAGATGCCACATGTTTTGTGATTCCATTTATATGAAACATTTAGAATAGTTAGATCCAGAGACACAGAAAGTAGATTTGTAGTTGCCAGGGGCTGGAAGAAGAGGAGAATGGTGAATGACTTTTAATGAGCCATGATTTTTTTGAAGTCATGAATATATTCTGGAATTCGATACTGGCAATTCTTACACATTCTGAATATACTAAAACCTACAGGGGCGCCTGGGTGGGTCACTTGGGTGAGCATCTGACCCTTGATTTTGGCTCAGGTCATAATCCCTGGGTTGTGGGATTGAGCCCTGTGTATTGGGCTCTGCGCTGAATGTGGAGCTTGCTTAAGATTTTCTCTTTCTCTTTCTGCAACTGTCCCCTGCTTGTACTCAGCGTGCTTTCTTTAACAAACCAACACAACCCCCCCCCCCCCCCCCCGCCCCCACTAAATTGTACACTATAAAGAGGTGAATTTTATGGAAAGGAATTCTATCTCAATTCTGTTAAGTTTTTAAAAAAATGATTTTAGAGTTAAAATATATTGGATGATATACAATCCAAATATTTTTTCTTCTCTATTTAAAAATTAAATTTTTTTATTAGAATGCACACATGCTCACACATGGGAGCTGGGGAGGGGCAGAGAGAGAGGAAGAGAAAGAATCTTAAGCAGGCTCTATTCCCAGCATGGAGCCTGACATGGGGCTTGATCTCTTAACCCTGAGACCATGATCTGAGCCGAAATCAAAGATGCTTAACCAACTGAGCTGTCCAGGCGCCCCTTACACATTTTAATATAATCAAATGTCTTATTTTACTTACTTCAAGTTTATGTATTTATTTTGAGAGAGAGTGCACGCAGCAGAGGGGCAGAGAGGAGAGACAGAATCCCAAGCAGGCTCTCCCCATCTGCACAGAGCCCAGTGTGGGGCTTGAACTCCCATTCCGCAAGATCATGATCTGAGTTGAGATCAAGAGTTGGACGCTTAACCAGCTGAGCCACCAGGCACCCTCATAATCCAATATTAATGATTAAAACTTGAGTACATTTTATTATGAAGTACTTGTGGGAAATTGGATGTACTCTTAAAATTCTCAGTTACTTTGTATCATGTCTTGTAAAATTGCTGTAGTAAAATATAAATGTTATTTTCGGTTTTTTGAAGTGGTCATTTTATATAAAGTTTAATTATTTTTGTTTTACTTCCATATTGGTTTCATTAGGATTATATTAATAAGTTAGCTCTGCGTTGCAGGAGTAGTATTATCAATTTGTTAACAGATGAGAGGATACATTTCAGTTCTTGATGCAAGATTTTATTTAGGGGTTAAAAAGAAAGGGGGATTTATTAAGTTGTATGATGCTATAGTGATGATTTAGCACGAAAGGGAAACTAAAATTGAAGTGGTCCTTAGAACACTAAATGAGTGATTGACAGTTACTGTAGAGTTGTATATCAGTTTATCCCTTTTCTAAGGCAGGTCCCAACTGTCGAATGTACTAAGGTATTTAGAATTTGGGAGGAAGAGATGTAAAAGGAGATAATTCATCATTTTAAAAATTATAATTCTTAGTGCTAAAATAATAAAGGAATATAAGTGAGCTTTATTATTTTTTTGTTATTATACTTCTGGGGTTTAATCTTTGGTAAGTTTGGAGCTTCTCAGAAAATAAAAATTAAGTACGATATGTGTTAGCTATTCCTGTATAAGAAATTGTTCTAGGAAACCAATTTGATGATAAATTCTATTTTTAAAAAAAAGGATAAGAGAAAGAAACTGCTCTAGAACTCAATGGCTTAATTATTCTTGAGTTAATTTTTGTTAATATTTAGCTAATTAATAGTTAATTATTCTTGATCACATATCTATAGAGCAGCTATGGGTTAGGTGACTTAGGTTAGGCTTGCCTGGGCAGCTTTGGGTGTGGGTGGTCTTTATATCTCACTGTGGGTTGGGCTTAGCACCTCATGTGGAGTTAGGCTCACTTCTCCTCTTTGTGTTTATTCTGGGGTCTAGGCTGAAGGGTTGCCTTCATCTACCCGGTGAAACTCTTTTCATGGTGATGGCAGAGGTGCAAGAGGGCAAGCCCTGCTGCACAAAGAAATTTCAAACCACTGTTTGCATCATTTCTGCTAATGTTTCATCAGTCAAAGCAAGTTAGATGGCTAAGGCATGGGTGCAGGGAAGTATACTCTGCTCACCATGAGGCCAAAGGAAGGCATGTGGCCAGGCTCAGCATCAGTTGGGAAGGAAAATATACTCCTTCTATGGAGCGAAGGTTTGGAGACAGTGATTATATTTGAAGATAAACCTAATCTATTATATCTAATCTATTAAAAATGAGATATGTGATGCTTTGCATTGTCATTAGGCAGTTGTTTTATCTAGCTTAGTCTTAAGTTGTTTTAATAGATCAGTTAGTAGACAATAGTATTTTTTTATTCTCGTGTTTTAATAGATTGTTTTATTTTAGTTATAGGATTTTTTTAAGATTAATTGCCAAACACAAGAAGTTATTAGAAGCATCATTCATTGGAAATATCATCATTCAATTTAAAGAAACAGTGATATGTGATTTCTGTCTCAATAAGGTAAGTGGCTTATACTTTCATAAATTAGTGCCTTCCGATATGAATTAGTGTGCCAAATATACTTTCTATTTTCAAAGAAATATAACTTATATTTTAATTTTTTGACTAGGTTATACGTCTACATAGAAAACATTTGAGTAGGTGTATAGTGAAAAGTAAGCTTTTTTACACTTCTGACACTTGGTTTTGTAGTTTTCTTTCCCAGAAAGCTTTACTATTATATTTATTATTATATATTATTAATATTAATAATTATTAATAATATATAATTAATAATATAATATTATTTCCATACCTATTATATACATAAGTAAGCATATGTTTCTATACATTTCCTTTCTCCTACTCTTCTAAAAAGCAGCTATTTTTACCCTGTTCAACATCTTGCTTTTTTTGGTTTAACAGTGTTTTTTGATTGTAGGTGTAGATCCATATCAGTTACTTACAGCACTGTTTTTTGGACAACTTTATTATAGTTTATATACAGTAAATTTCACTCTCAACCTGTACAATTTGGTGGATTTTGACAGATGTACACATTGTTAGAACCACCATTACAGTCAAGACACAGAAGATTTCTGTCACTTCCAAAAGTCTGTTTCTCCCTCTATCCCTGACCCTAGGCAGTGACTCATTTACATTCTATTACTGTAGATTACAGTTGACCCTTGAACAACATGACTGGTTCCACTTATATGTGGATTTTTTTCAGTAAATACATTGAAAAATTTTTTTGAGATTTGTGGCACTTCAAAAAAACCCAGATGAACTATGTAGCCTAGAAATATTGAAAACATTAACGAAAAGGAGTCTCGTGAATGCATAAAATATATGTAAGTTATTTTATTATTTACTATCATAAAATATTGATATGTTATAAAAAGTTAAAATTTATTAAAACGTGCATGCACACACACATACATTGTATCATTTGCTGTCAAAAGAAATGTAAACAAACAGAGATGCGGTATTAAATCATAACTGCATAAATACTGTATTACTGTAATAATTTCGTAGGCACCTCATGTTCCTGTTGTGGTGAGCTCAAGTGTTTGAGTCTGCTTTAAACATCGTGTGATGCTAATCATCTCTGTGTGATTAGTCTCTCCAGTAAGTTACGTATTACAGTAAAAAATGATCTCGATGGTTCTTGCATATTTTTCATCGTGTTTAGTGCAATACCGTAAACTTTGAATAACACCATGGGACCCATACAGAGTGCTACTAGTGATGCTGGAAGTGCTCCCAAGAAGCAAGGAGAAGTCATGACATTATAAGAAAAAATTGAATTGTTTGATGAGTACCATTGATTTGAAGCCTGCAGCTACAGTTGCCCTCCAGTTCAAGATAAATGAATTTAGTGTAAGGACCATTGTAGGAAAAGAAAAGGAAATTCGTGAAGCTGTTGCTGTAGTTATGCCAGAAGGCATAAAACCTTGTACTTTTTGAAATAACCTTTTTATCTTGTATTGAAAATGCAGCTTTTATGTGGGTGCAGGATTGCTATAAGAAAGGCATACCTATAGACTCTAATATGATCTGAGAAAACGCAAAGTCATTATGTGACAACTTAAAGCAAAAGGAAGGTGAAGATTCTAAAGCTCGAGAATTTAATGCCAGCAAAGGATGGCTTAATAATTTTTGAAAGAGGTTTGATTTTTAAAATGTCAAGACAATGGGAGAAGCTGCTTCTGCCAACCAGGAGGCAGCAGATAAGTTATCAGATGCCATTAAGAAAATCACAGAGGAGAAAGGGTATCTGCCTGAACAGGTTTTTTAATGCAGACAAAAATGTCTTATTCTGGAAAAGAAAAATACCAACAAAGGACATTTATTACTAAGGAAGAGAAATGAGCTTCAGGATTTAAGGCAGGAAGGGATAGGCTAACTCGTTTGTTTTGTGCAAATGCAATTTGGTTTATGATCAGGACTGTCCTTACCTATAAAGCTGCTAATCTCCAAATCTTGAAGGGAAAAGAGAAACACTAGCTGCTGGACTTTTTTTTTTTTTTTTTTTTTTTTTTTAAAGTGATCTCTACATCCAACATGAGGCTCAAACTCACAGCCCAAAATCAAGAGTCTCGTGCTCTACTGATTGAGCCAGATAGGTGCCCCAGACTTTTGGTTTACAACAAAAAGGCCTGCCTGGATAATGAGAACCCTTTTTCTGGTTTGGTTCCATCAATACTTTGTCCCTTAAGTCAGGAAGTACCTTGATAGTAAGATACTGCTCTTTAAAGTTCTTTTGACCTTAGACAGTGTGCCTGGACACCCAGAACCTCCTGAGTTCAACACCAGAGGCATCAAAGTGGTCTGCTTGTCCCTAAACACAACATCTCTGATTCAGCCTCTAGATCAGCCTTTAGGACCTTTAAGGCTCATCACACATGATACTCTATATAGAGAATATTTAATGCTGTGGAAAAGAACCCTAATAGAACATCATGAAAGTCTGGAAGGATCACATCATTGAAGATGCCATTGTTGTTTATAGAAAAAGCCATGAAAACTATCAAGCCTGAAACAGTAAATTCCTGTGGGAAAAAAAATGTGTCCAGAAGTTGCGCATGACTTCATAGAATTTACAACAGAGCCAATCAAGGAAATCATGAAAGACATTGTAGATATGGCAAAAAATGGTGGGGAGTGTGAAGGGTTTTAAGATACGGATCTTGGAGAAATTGAAGAACTAATAGATGCTACACAAGAGGAGTTAACAGCTGAGTTGTTAACAGAAGATAAACACATCTGAACCAATGCCAGAAAATGAAGATGTGGAAACAGTGCTGGAAAACAGATTGACATTAGACAGTTTGGTAGAAGCATTCCAGTTATTCAAGACTGCTTTTGACTTCTTATAGGATGTGGACCTTTCTATGATACAGGTACTGAAACTAAAGCAAATGGTAGAAGAAGGATTGGTATTGTATAGAAACATTTTTAAAGAGATGAGAAAACAAAAATGTCAGGCAGAAATTAGTGTATTGCTGTAAAGTTACACCAAGTGTGCATGCCTTTACTGCCTTCCCTTTCACCTTCACCTCTTCTGCTGTCCTTGAGACACCAAGACCAACCCCTCCTCTTCCTCCTCCTCAGCCTACTCATTGTGAAGAGTGAAAACAAGGATGAAGACATTTATGATGACCCACTTCCATTTAATCAATAGTAAATAATCATCATGGCATACAGTTAATAAACTTATCTGTTGTATGTTTGTCTTCCTGTGAAAATCTAATAACTTGTGGCAAGAACTGTATGAGACATTTTTCTTTCATCATCATCATCATCATTGCTTAAGTATTCATCGTATAGAAAATCATGTACAAGACTTGTATGGAAGTGGATAGCTTATCCTTACATAGGCATAAGGTGAGTGATATTTAATATGAAATTAATAATATGTTTTCTTACTGTTTTATAACTTTGCTTTCAAAGAATTACGTTATGTACTATATGCTTCTCTTATAATTGGAGAAACTGTATATTAGCCTATCATCACAAGTAAGTGATTTTTTAAAAAATGTGTTTGCAGTGTTATGATTGTAATACTGTATGACATAAAAATTGTATAATGATTCATTAGTGTATATGCTAGGCCAGCATGAAGCAGCTGATCAGTTATACTAGGCTACTGTAAAGCAATTATATTGCTGCCTCATTAGTACACGAATTGTTATACCTATAAATAAGTAGGAATTTCTTTTTCACATTATCTTTTCATTTTTGATGTCTAGTGTTAGTGATAGCACATAACATTTACAGTGTTTTGTATCATTTAGGACAATGTTGATGTAGGTTCTGACAGATGATTCATCTTGTAAAAGGATGTAAACATATCAATAAATGCAGTACTGTAAATTTATTTTCTTAACATCTTATTTTCTCTAGTTTTATTGTAAGAGTACGGTATATAATACATACATATAACACAAAATATGTGTTAATTAACTATTATTGGTAAGGCTTCTCATCAACAGTAGGCTATATTAGTAGTTAAGTTTTGGGGTAGTCAGGAGTTATATGCAGATTCTTGACTGCACTGGGATTTGGCACTCCAACCCCTGTGGTGTTCAAGGGTCAACTATTGTCTACTTTTTCTAGAATTTCAAGTGGAATCCAACATAATGTACTCTCTGGGTCAAGCTTTTTTCACTCACCATAATGGTTGTGAGGTTCATCATGTTGTTCCAGAAGTTTGTTCTTTCTGTTGTAGAGTAATTTTCTATTATATATTGATATATCAGTCCATTCACATGACCTTTGGTGGTTTTTTTTTTTTCCCTTCAGATTTTGGTTATTGTGCATAAAGCTGCTTTGAAGATTTTAGACCATGGGTTTTTACATGGTCATATGTAGAATGAATAGGATTCTTGCCTAGAAACCATCTTTGTCTACCTCAAAGATTTTGCCTTTGTTTTCTTCTTGAACTTTATAGTTTTGTACTCATTTCTGTGATCAATCTCAAATTATTTTTGTGGGTTGTGTGAGGTAAGGGTTGATGTTTTTTTTTTTTTTTTCCCTTCTTTTCTATTTAGATATCCAGTAGTTCCAGCATCATTTTTTCAGCCTTTGTTTCCCCATGGATTTGTGTTGGCACTTTTGCCAAAATCAATTGATCATAAATGTATGGGTCTATTTTTGGATTCTCTGTTCTATTGATCTCTGCTTCCTTTATCAGTATTACAGTGCCTTGATTACTGTAGATTTGTAAGTCTTGAAATTGGATAGTTATCGGTATTCAAGAAAATCTTTCTTAAAAAAGGCTTTGATCATAGTATATAGTTTCTACATTTCCATGTAAGGTTTAAAATCAGGTTGCCAATTTCTTTATAAAAAGACTGGGAATATTGCTTGGACTTCAGTTGACGTGATTGCATGGTATTCTGTTGGGTGTATATGATTACATCAATTATGTAAGTAGCTTATACTGATGCCTGTTTGTTGGAGTGTTCAGTCTATTGATACAGTGTTGACAATTAATTTTATATTTATTTGTGTCTTTGAGCACTGGTGCATGTGTATCTGTTCTATAAAGTGCTGGAAATGGAATTGTTTGAAATTTAACATTTATAATTTTGATAGATACTGCTTGATTGTCTTGCATAGACATTGAATTATATGCAAGAATGTGAGACTACCTGTCACAAACCTTTGCCAAGACTGTGTTGTTAAACTTCCTGATCTTTGGCCTGATAGTTGAAAATTGGTATTTTGTCTTGGTTCTAGCTTACATTATTATGTTACTATCATACCAACCATGTGTGGTTTCTTTCCTGTGAATACATTATGGTGATTACTGTTTCTTTTTCTTGCCGGAGTATTTCCCCAATTTCGTCTCTCAAACCTGTCTTCTGAATTTTGTGACAGGGTTTGAAAGTCTTTCCCACTGTGAAAATAAATATAATTTCCTACATTTAATCTGTTTATGTTTTAGTTCTTAATTAATTTTTAATGGTTAAATGTTTTCTGGACAATACCTCACTCTTAACCATAATTGCCCAGATGGTTTCCTAATTGTCTTGACACCAACCGTGTTATTTATTTATTTATTAACTAAAAAAAAAAAAAAAAATTTAATGTTCATTTAGTTTTGAGAGAGACAGAGACAAAAAAAGACAAGAGTGTGAACAGGAAAGGGACAGAGAGATAGGGAAACACAGAATCTGAAGCAGACTCCGGGCTCTGAGCTGTCAGCACAGAACCTGACATGGGACTCAAACCCATGGACTGAGAGATGGTGACCTGAACTGAAGTCAGGCGTTTAACTGACTGAGCCACCCAGGAGCTTCTGTCTGTCTGTCTATCTATCTATCTATCATCTAAATTTTAGTTAGTTAAATACAGTGCAATATTGGTTTCAGGAGTAGAACTCAGTGACTCATCACTTATATAAAACACCCAGGGCTCATCGTAACAAGTGCCCTTCTAAGTACCCATCACCTATCTACCCCTCTCCCAACCACCTCCCTCCATCAACCTATAGTTCTCTATCATTAGGAGTCTCTTGTGATTTGTTTCCCTCTCTTCTCTCCCCGCTCCCCTTCCCATGTGTTCATCTGTTCATTTTTTTTTAATGTTTGTTTATTTTTTGAGAAAGAGACAGAGCGTGAGTGGGGGAGGAGCAGAGAGAGGGGGGAGACAGAATCCAAAGCACACCTTAGGCTCTGAGCTGTCAGCACAGAGCCCAACACAGGGCTCGAACTCACTAACCCCAAGATCATGACCTGAGCTGAAGTTGGATGCTTAACCAACTGAGCCACCCAGGCATCCCTCATCTGTTTTGTTTCTTAAATTCCATGTATGAGTGAAATCATACGGTATTTATCTTTCTTTGATGGACTTACTTTATTTAACATACTATGTTGTAGCTCCATCCATGTCGTTGCAAATAGCAAGGTTTCTTCTTTTTGATGGCTGAGTAATATTCCATTATATGTATACACCACATCTTCTTCTTTTTTTTCCCCACCTTCATTTTTTTTTATTCTGGGCATGTGCTTTGCTGTATCTGGACTTCTGGCATTGCAAGCAGTACTCAGTTATGTGAAGATTGGAGCTGTTTCCTCTGGGATAATGGATTGTTTCTTAGCATTGAATAATTGGAAGGAAGTATAAGGTCATGGAATTCTAAACCATCCCATTCCTATCCCTCCAGTCTGACGCTAGATGATGGTTTCAGCACCTTGAACTTTCCCCCTTACTGAATTATATACATAATCCAGCTCCTACATGTTGTGGAGTTTTTAGGATTGCCAGGTGAAATGTATGACTTTTATCTTCTTCATTTCTTTTGGTAATGCTGAGACCATGGGAAGAACATTTAAAATCCATGTTCATTTTATGTAGAAGTTCAAGAAGTTCACATTTAATATACATTTTCTTTGCACAGTCTTTATATGCAGAGCTGATTCCTAGTACTTTCAGGCCTCATACCATCTATTTTTATAACATCTGTACCTGGGTAAGGAAACAGCTTAGCACTGGTATGTTACTGTAAATCAGTAGGGGAAGTGGAGGTCGTTGTGAAATAGGATTCAAATTGAGTAGGTACTTGGAACATTCAAGTTCAGAATACTTAGTTTGGGGGGGAAAGACCATAGGTGTGTAATAAATTATGTACAGTCCATCTCTATTTTTCTGCTTTACATCCAATTACCAGTGATATTTTCCTCCCTTACATGCATTTACTTTAATAACTACCCTCATGTGTTTGTGCCTGTCCTTGAAAATATATTTACCCTTGTAAAATATGTAGCAAACTGAAACATAGAAATACACAGAGATATACAACATAGTACACAAAGTATTACTGAACAACTCAATGAATTAAAAAAAAATCCAAAAAACTTAGTAACTACTGTCCAGACCAAGATAGAGAATATTAACACCACAGAAATCTGTACTGTGCTCCATCTCAATTTTTACCTCCTACAGAGATAATTACTATATGACTTCTATTAACATTGATTGGTCTTTCTTTCTTTCTTTGTTTCTTTGTTTCTTTTCTTTTTTTTTTTTTTTTAATTTAAACAAGTTGGATCTTCCTGTGTTTAATTTTTCTTATCTGGTTTCTCTCATTCAACATTGTAGTTATGAGGTTCACCTTTTGTTATATACAACAGCATTTTGTTCTTTATTCATTTCTGAATAGTATTCTAGCATATAAATTTATTTATTGAATCTAGTTTCAATTTTTGGCTATTGCGAATAATGCTGCTAGGAACATTCTTGTACTTGGATATAGTCATTTCAGTTTAAAAGTTAGCAATGGTTGGAATTGCAGGGCCATAGCTTAGGTCTATGTTCTGCTTTAAAAACATTTTTTTTAGAGAGAGAGACAGAGCATGAGCGGGGGAGGGGCAGAGAGAGACAGGGAGACACAGAATCCGAACCAGGCTCCAGGCTCTGAGCTGTCAGCACAGAGCCCAACACGGGGCTCGAACTCACAGACCATGAGATCATGACCTGAGCTGAAGTCGGACGCTCAGCTGACTGAGCCACCCAGGCGCCCCCTATGTTCTGCTTTAGTAGATACTGTCAAACAGTTTTTCAAAATGTTTGTACCAATATAAAGACCAAAAGCAGTGCTTAAGACTTTTTGTTGCCCCAACATCTTCTTTAAAAAAAAAAAAAAAAAATTTTTTTTAATGTTTGTTTATTTTCGAGAGAGACAGAGACAGAATGTGAGTGGGTTAGGTGCAGAGAGAGAGGGAGACACAGAATCCGAGCAGGCTCCAGGCTCTGAGCTGTCAGCACAGAGCCCGACACGGGGCTTGAACTCATGAACTGACTGAGCCACCCAGATGCCCCAGCACCACATCTTTATCCATTCATCAGTCAGTGGAGATTTGGGCTCTCTCCTCAGTTTGGCTATTGTTGATAATGCCACCCTAAACCTTGGGTTGCATACACCCCTTCAAATCTGTATTTTTGTATCCTTTGGATAAATACCTAACAATGCAGGTGTTGGATCGTAGGGTAGGTCTATTTTTAGTTTCTTGAGGAACCTCAGTGCTGTTCTCCAGAGTGACTGCACCAGTTTTCATTCCCACCGGCAGCCCAAGAGGTTTCCCCTTTCTCTGCATTCTCGTCAACACCTGTTTTTTCTTGTGTGGTTAATTTTAGCCATTGTGACAGGTATCAGGTGGTATCTCATTGTGGTTTTGATTGGTATTTACCTAGTGATGAATGATGATGAGCATCTCTTACTGTGTCTGTTAGCTGTCTGGATGTCTTCTCTGGAAACTAGTCTATCCATATCTTCTGCCCATTTCTTAACTGGATTATTTGTTTTGTGGGTGTTGAGTTTTGGTAAGTTCTTTATAGATTTTAGATACTAACCCTTCATCACATATATCAATTTGCAAATATCTTCTCCCATTCTTTAGGCTGCCTTTTAGTTTTATTGTTTCCTTTGCTGTATAGAAGCCTGTTATCTTGATGAAGCCCCAGTAGTTCATGTTAGCTCTTGTTTCCCTTGCCTTTGGTGACACACCAAATGTTGAATCTTATCTTCATTAATTTGAAAGTAATTAGATTCATACTACTACCTTTGTATGTAATAACTTGCTTCGTGCACTTGGGCCTATTTTTGGCACAAATCTTGCATTACTCTCCTGTTTATTGATGTGTGGGAACTAAATTGTTTTTCTTTTTTAAAAACTTTTTTTTTTTTTAACGTTTATTCATTTTTTGAGAGACAGAGCATGTGTGGGGAAGGAACAGAGAGAGAGGGAGAACACAGAATCTGAAGCAGGCTCCAGGCTCTGAACTGACAGCACAGAGCCCGATGCGGGGCTCGAACTCACAAACCATGAGATCATGACCTGAGCCGAAGTCGGATGTTCAACGGACTGAGCCACCCAGGTGTCCCGGAACTAAATTGTTAATTATTATAACTAAGTGGCACAAATCTACACCCATTACTTTTTTTTTTTTAAGTGTTTGGAATTCTTTTTTTTATTTTTAAGTTAAGTTTTTGAGAGAGAGATCACAAGTGGGGCAAGGGCAGAGAGAAGGAGAGACTGAATCCAAAGCAGGCTCCATGCCATCATTGCAGAGCTGGATGCAGGGCTCAATCTCACAAACTGCGATTTCATGACCTGAGCCGAGATCAAGAGTTGCTGCCCAACTGGGTCACCCAGGCGCCCCATACACCGCATTACTTTCGTTTTTTTTTTTTTTAATGTTTATTTTTTGAGAGAGAGAGAGAGAGAGAGGGACAGAGTGTGAGTGGGGGAGGGGCAGACAGAAGAGAGGGAGACAGAGAATCCAAAGCAGGCTCCAGGCTCCGAGCTGTCAGAACAGAGTCCTATGTGGGGCTCAGACTCACAAGCTGTGAGATCATGACCTGAGCTGAAGTCAGAAGCTCAACTGACTGAGCCACCCAGGCACCCCATACCCTATTACTTTCTAAGTTGATTTGTGTATGTGTGTTGTTATAAACTGGTATGTGATATTTTCTTCTATTAGGTATTTCAGCTAATTGTTATTTAAAACTTTTTATTTAAAATTTTTTTATTCACCTTAATGAATTCACATACTAATAATTTTTTTCTTTTTTTGCCCTGCAAGTAATAATTTGCATGTATAATATATATGTGGTCAAGATTTTTTCCCAGTCCCTAGAAGCTTGAGGGACATCTTTTTCTCCTCATGATATACTTTATAACATTCTTTTTAAATCCATTGTGCTAGGTGCTCTGGGCCCTTTTAATCTGGCAACTCATTTCTTTCTCTTTTTTTAATTATTAAAAAAATTTTTTTTAATGTTTATTTTTGAGAGACAGCGAGTGCAAGGGGGGGAGGGGCAGAGAGCGTGGGAGACACTGAATCTGAAGCAGGCTCTAGGCTCTGAGCTGTCAGCCCAGAGCCCAACACAGGGCTTGAGCCCACGAACTGTGAGATCACGACCTGAGCTGAAGTCAGATGCTTAACCATCCAGGTGCCCCTGTTTTTCTCTTTTCTTTTCTTTTTTTGGGGGGGGGGGTGGATGGAGGGATGAGGAGATTATCCTGGTTTTTCCAGGTGGCCCAAGGGTTCTTTTTTTATTATTATTTTTTAAATTTATATCCAAGTTAGTTAGCATATAGTGCAACAGTGATTTCAGTAGATTCCTTAATGCCCCTTACCCATTTAGCCCATCCCCCTCCCACAACCCCTCCAGTAACCCTTTGTTCTCCATGTTTAAGAATCTGTCATGTTTTGTCCCCCTCCCTGTTTTTATATTTTTGTTTCGCTTCCCTTGTGTTTATCTGTTCTGTGTCTTAAAGTCCTCATACGAGTGAAGTCATATGATATTTGTCTTTCTCTAGTTTCACTTAGCATAATACCCTCTAGTTCCATCCACATAGTTGCAAATGGCAAGATTTCATTCTTTTTGATTGCTGAGTAATATATACATATATTCATGCTTCTGCATGTCGCTGTCCAGTTTTCCCAACACCATTTGCTGAAGAGACTTTTTTCCATTGGATATTCTTTCCTGCTTTGTCAAAGATTATTTGGCCATACGTTTGTGGGTCCATTTCTGGGTTGTCTATTCTGTTCCATTGATCTATATGTCTGTTCTTGTGCCAGTACCATACTGTCTTGATGATTACAGCTTTGTAATACATCTTGAAGTCTGGGATTGTGATGCCTCCAGCTTTGGTTTTCTTTTTCAAGATTGCTTTGGCTATTCAGGCTCTTTTTTAGTTTCATTCAAATTTTAGGGTGGTTTGTTTTAGCTCTGTGAAGAATGCTGGTGTTATTTTGATACAGATTGCCTTTTAATTTTCTTCTTATATTTTGTCTCCTATTTGCCATATCTGTCTTTTTTGTTTGACTTTTATGAGATCTTCTTACTGTGATCTTCTAATGCTTTTATTGACTTTTTAAATTCTTTGGTAGTTTTAATTTTCATGTGTTCCTTTTTTTTTTTTTTTTTTTTTACTGTGAATGTTCTTGTATATTTGTTTCATGGATGGATTGGCTTATTTTTAGTTTTTGGCTCTGCAGAGTTTGTTTTTGCCAAGCTATTTATTTCATTTTTTCATTTTAAGGTTTTTCTTATGTATATTGTTATTCTTGTTTATTTGCTCAGGGTTACAAGTGAGACACTAAAAACTGATTTGAAAGTTTTGTGTGTTTGGATGGTGGACGGGCTGGTAGTTTCTTGACTGTAGGGTGTGAGAGACAGAGAGAGGGTGCTTGTGCTTATGGACTATGGACTACTACAGACTGCAGGTCCTATCAGTATTTTTTTTGTATCTTTTATCTCTAGGCCTGTCAAATTCATTAGAAAACCATCTTCCCGGAAGGTACAGTCTTGGCTGCCTCCTCTAGGAGTCTCTTGAGTAGGCAAAAGAGAAGTTTAGGTGTAGGGAGTGGGTTTCAGCAATCACTGTGTGTACTCCTACTTATTCCTTCTATTGTCAGTATGATACTTCTTCCCTCAGCTGTCCTGAGTCCCCAGACCAAAGACCTTTCATTATACTCTTTCTAGACATATATACTACAGTCTTTAAGGATGCAGGGGTGGACAGTCTTCTGGGTGCTAGTAATTGGAATGGCAGTCTTGGAATCTTTCTGTGTTTTTGATTTCTTTTTTCATCCTCATCTCTGGTGGAGCCTGATACTTCCAATTACTGAGTTTTTGGGGATTCTGTGGTTTTAAGTAGAGCTACTTCTCAGTTTCCCCATTTCTAGCTTAGGATTCAAGTTTTCTTGAGTCTGGAGGTTATTATTTATCATTCTTTGCAGCTTACATATTTTTATTTTCACCATTTGCTCTTTTATTTATTCTTTGGATTTCTTGTTTTGTCTTGTTTTAATCTATTGCTTTTTTAAAGTAGGTTTTACATGAGAGTAGAGGTAAATGTGTGTTTAAATCTGCCTTTTCAATTGTATATCGGTGTTTTTCTGTGTACAAGTAGTTATTTATGTGCACTCTTTTTCTTCAAAATAGGATTTTACTTTACCACTTTAACCTATTATATGTACATATTATGAATTGCATTTTTATTTTTAAACTTTTTTCCTACAGCATAAAATGGATAGTTTACCTCAGGTTAGAAATACTAAAGTTATTGGTATGTATAAAGTGAATTCTGAAGACTAATGGTAAGACAGGGTAAAATTGTGGAGTGTTGTATATAATGAGTGGTGAATGAATAATTTGCATATTTCCTTTGCACCTTTTAAACATTTTAAAATACACTTTCTTTTCCCCCCTCCTTAGGTGCTGTGTAATGTGTTAAGAGGATATTTTAAGGAATGATTTTGTCAAATTTTCATGAGTTATGGTGGCTGAAAGATCAGTTCTATCTTGTGGGAAAAGAATTGTAAGTAATATCAGGGAATAAACTGATTTTCGACTATTGTGTATTTATATAAGACAAGTCATTGATTACTTGTAAGAATGTAGTTGGGATACTTTTTTCTATTAACTTTAAATTTATAGATTAATTAAAAAGGAGAAGTTAGATTTTACATAAATCAGATTATTTCTGTATAGTATTAGCATTGCCATATTTCTTGGATTGTACAAAATTTAATTTTAATTTTTTTTAATTTTTCAGAAATGGCAGCACAAAAGGATATCTATATTAATAGAGTATTTTATTAAACTAAAAAGGTTAGATAAGAACTTTAAACTAACAGTCTCAGCAAACAAGGAGAGAAACCTACTAGCTGTAAGACATGTTTCAAATGAATCGAAGTCCAGTAACTGTAGACTTCAGAAGAAAAAAGTTTTCAAAATCTTTGTCAAAACAGGTCAGTGATAAATAACTCCTCCAGTAATAGGGCTAGGCCTGAAAACCATAATTAATTGAAAAATTAACAAAACAGTTTGAACCTGAATTAAGTTTTTTTCATAAAAAATTATAAAAATATCAAATTAGAATTAAATTTTCCTCAGATTTCTATTGCCTTGCCCAAAAGTAAAGCAAATATCTTTTAGCCTTCATACCAGCTTTTCTCATGTCCTAGGGATGACTGAAACCTTATTTGAAGCAAACTAGTATTTTTGTTGAAAATGTACATCAGCCTCAAAGTTGATTTTTAAGACCTTCTCAGAATAATACTAGACATTCAGCATTCACACCTACCAGGACACAAACATCCTCTCAAATACTACTGAGAAAAGGAGGACCTTACTCAGGAATGATGTCCATTCAGGAGAAATCAAAAGAAAATTCCTCCAGTGTTATTAAAAAAAGTGAAGATAAGAATTTAGAAACACAAATTCAAGGTTCTCAAACGAATCTGGCAAAAAAATCAGGCCCAAAGGAAACTATCAAATCACTGGTTAAATCTTCTAGTGAGAGTAAAATAAATCAATCTGAATTAGGAACATGCATGAGTACAAGGTCAGCAAAAGCGGCATCCAATGATAAAAAAGCTAGCAAGTCCATTAATAAAAATATGGTGACTGTGAAGGGACATTCACAACAAGAATCTACAAAAAAGAAAAAATTACCTCAGAAAAAGTCAGTGCATGGAACTCCTAAATCAAATGAACAGTTTAACCGGAGGTCACAGAGACTTCAACAGTTAACAGAAGTTTCAACAAGGTCTCTGCGTAATAGAGAAATTCAGGGTCAAGTTCAAGCAGCTAAACAGAGTTTGCCACCAAGAAAAGAGCACTGTAACAATACTCAAAGTAAATCTAATAAAGTTAAAACAAGTCAAAAACATGTGAAAAGAAAAGTACCGGAAATAAAGTCTGACACTAAAGAGGATGAAAATCTAGTAATTAATGAAGTAATAAATTCCCCCAAAGGAAAAAAACGCAAAGTAGAGCATCAGACAGCTTATACTTGTAATTCTCAGTGCATAAAAGGATCTGAAAAGTGTCTTCAGAAGAATACTAGAAAAGAGGAAACAAAATCTGTGCCTGTAACTTCTGAGATAAAAAGATCAAAAATGGTTACTTCGGCAGTCTCTAAAAAGAATGAGATGAAGAAGTCAGTTCATACGCAAGTGAATACTAGTGCAAAATCCCAAAAAAGTCCACAGCCATCAGTGCCTGAACAAAGTGTAGATAATGAGCTGGAGCAAGCAGGAAAGAGCAAACGGGGTAGTATTCTCCAGCTCTGTGAAGAAATTGCTGGTGAAATTGAGTCAGATACTGTAGAGGTAAAAAAGGAATCTTTACAAATGGAAAGTGTAAAGGAGGAGAAGCCTACAGAAATAAACTTGGAAGAGACTAATAATGAAAGACAAATACTTCATCAGAAGGAAACAAATCAGGATGTTCAATGCAATCGTTTCTTTCCCAGTAGAAAAACAAAGCCTGTGAAATGTATATTAAATGGAATAAACAGCTCAACTAAAAAGAACTCCAACTGGACTAAAATTAAACTCTCAAAATTTAACTCTGTGCAGCAAAATAAGTTGGACTCTCAAGTTCCCCCTAAATTGGGCTTAATACGAACCAGTTTTTCACTACCAGCCTTAGAAATGCATCATCCAGCAACTCAAAGTACAGTTTTAGGGACAAAACCACATGATGACAAAAATATAGGTTGCCAGCAGGAAGAAACTAAAGAAATTAATTCTGAAGAAGTTAAAGTTAATGATGTTACAGTTGAAAATAATAAAACTACAAAAAGGGCTTCTGAAAATTGTCATTTGGATAATCAGATAAAACCACCTCCTGACCCACCGTTGGATAACCAGATGAAAGATTCTTTTGAATCAACACCAGATAAGGTAATTTATTTTTATTATGCACAGTAGAGTTGCAGGAGTACCTTCTTATTAAATAAGTTTTACAATGTATTTTAGCTTAAGAATCAAGTTGTAAAAGACAGGAATCATTTGTTAAGGTAGCCTATTCAATTTTAACTCAGTCTCGTAGTGAGTGAGACGACTAACTTGACTCCTTTAGAGGTCTCACATTCGTGTAAATGCTTCTCATTGCTTTCTTATTTTCACTTTTCATTTTTATTTTAAGTGAAGCATAAACCTGTTGAATTCTGGCTTTTTTTTTTTTTTTTTTTTTTTTTGAGTATAATTGACACACCATGTTATATTTGTTTCTGGTGTACAACATAGTGATTCAGTATCTCTTTATGTTCTGCTTTGCTCACCACAAGTTTAGTTATCACCTGTTACCATGCAATGCTATTATAATATTGTTGATTATATTCCCTATGCTCTACTTTTTATTCCCATGACTTCTTCATTCCATAATTGGAAACCTGTATCTCCCACTGCCCTTTACTCATTTTGCCCTTTCCCATACCCCCTAGCTTTTCTTTTTCATTTAACACACCGATTTGCTTTTTCTATTAATTGCAACTACAGAAACTATGTTTCATAGTGACTAAAATATAGAAATTAAAGTTGGGCCTTATTCTGACCAAATTGTTAAAATTAATTTCAGCTGGCACAAATCAGCCCCTTTTTTTCCACCTGATAAAATTTAAAAATTAAACATTTATTTCTGGTAGTAGGGAGTCTTTCAGTTTGACTTGTGTGACCATTTTGAACAGTTGGGCAAATAAAATGTCTGAAAGATGTAAATAATTCAGTCTTCAGTTTTAGAGTAAGATTGTAGTGGTGAAGAATTTTAAAAATGGTAAGTTGAAAAACAATCTTGAAAAAAAGGGAAAACAATCTAATAGCTAGAAGAAACTTTAATGATTATCTGAGGAAGTAGTTTGAAACTATAAAAGCAGCTGAGCTGATTTTTCCCGCCAAATTAAATCATAGGTAAAATACCAATATATAAACCTATAAGAAATTTTTTATGTATAAAAAAATGGAGCTTTATGATACATATGTGAAAAACTTCACTAATTTGTTTCAATTGTTTTGTGATGAGAAAACTTAGAGCAGCGGAGGAATGTAATTTAGGTCACATGTTTGGGGACACAAATAGGATTCAATTTTTAGGTGTTCTTCTCAGCCCAGCATTTTTTCTACAATTGCATACTTTGAACATTAGAGCACTTGAGAAAAAAGTCATCATGAGTAGAGGGAAAAGTCAAGTCATCCTAAGTTTTAGGAATAATTTAAAGTTCCTTTTGGAGGCATTTTGTTGTAGGAGCAAAGTTGAATGAATGAGGAATCTGGGCTTCTTGCCAGAAGCCATGAAAATAGATCATTGTCTATTCTCGTGGACTACAAATCAAATTAAAAAGGGAACAGATACCATATGGTACTCTTAGATTTTATTTTCTGAACAAATGGGAATGAAAGCATCAATTAGAAGATAATTATTCAAATAGTGACAGTAATTAGAAGTAAGTAGTGACTGGTAGTGTAACAAGGGTGGTTTACATCGGAGATGGAGTGGCTTTCTTTTCAGGGTATGTTTTGTCAGCAAATTGATAGCTATAGTCCAGGTGTATCTTCTCCTGGAGTATATATCTTCAGGAGTTTATCTTCTTACTCCTTGCTGCATAAATGCCTGTCAAAACTCAGTTTGTGGGATAAGTCATGAGAATAAAAGGTACAATATAGGGAATATATAGTTACTGGTATTGTAATAGTGTTGTATGATGATAGATGGTAGTTACACTTGTGGTGAGCATAGCATAATGTATAGAGAGGTGTTGAATCACTGTGTGTATACCTGACATTAATGTTAACATTGTGTGTCAATTAAAATAAAATTAAAAAGAAACCCTCAGTTTGTGGACAGTTATATCAAAGAATAAGAAATGTAATCCTTTGGAGTACTAGAATAGAGATGCTTACTTGGACCACATTATTTTGACCTGTAATACTGTTTTTATTGGAATGTGCTTTGGATTTATACAGTTCCTCTCAAGGTGCATTATGAGAAACTGTCCTATGAAACTTGTGTTAAAAATTGTATTTACGTTTATAAATTCTTGACTATTTCAAACATTCAGAATACTATAGAAAGTTAACATTATACTCTTGTTTACCACCCAAATTTGAAAAAAAAAAAAAAAAAAACCAACATTTTATTGAATTCAGGTCTTTTAAAATAAGAAAAGTATGTTACAGATACAGGAAAAGACCTTATCACCCTCTTCTTTCCATTCACCTCTCTTCCCAGAGTTAAAATGAGTTTGTGAAGTTGGTGTGGATCCTTCCTTTTTTGTTTTTATGATTTCACTATTTATGTATATCCATAAAGAATACTTAGCACTGTTTGTGTTTTAAATGTTTACATAAATGTAAATACACATAGTTTGTGTATATATGTGTGTGGTTTTTGTTTTTGTTTTGTTTTGTTTTTTGCTAACTTGGTTTTGTGCAAGTTGAAAGCACTTTTAGGTTGTTTCTCTTCTTTTCACCAATACCACTGATGCAATCACTTTCACAGAGTGATCAGGAATGTGGTAATCATGTTAGTTCATGACATAGTTGAGTGCCTGCTATGTCCAAGATTTTGTGCTAGGCTCCAGAAGACAAATGTGTTCTGCCTTTAAAGAATTTACATTGTAGCAGTCACTTAAGAGATTTCTCTTTATTCATAAGCACTAAGAATTGTGGCAGCTTTGTTCAACCATCACAGCAAGCTTTTGGTTAATGACATTAATAGCCTTTGGTTAACACTGCCTCTTTGTTAGTCAGAGGAAAGCTTCATAAAATTATCACTATAGTCTACGCTATGGTTTCTATTATTATCTACATATTACAGGTGAGGGGAATGAGACTTAGGAATTTAAGTAACTTTTACCTGAGTGACATTTAAGTGGTAGAGCTAGGATTTAAACTGAGATTGTCTGGTTTCAGAATCTAGCCATTTTATACTTGGGGAGGAAGGAGAATATAAAAACAAACCCTGTATCATATGAAATCTTTTTCTATGGCTGCTTGTAATTTTGATGTCAGTTTCAGCCATACTGAGAAATGATGATGTTTGATAGGGCTTCTCTGAATTCTTTGGGCTGAATTTAAATTATTTGAACTTTATGAATTTTAAAGCCCAATTATTTTGTGATTCTTTTTTTAAGCCAGTAACTTCCTAAATTCCTTCCTATTTAATGGAGATTAATTAGTCATTGCTCTTGTTTTTAATTTTTCTGCTTTGTCAGTGATAAAACTTGTTCACTTTTTCAAAAATATTCAAAATAATGTTACATAGTTGAGTGTAAGAATCACAATACAGATACAGCCAATGTTGATAGAGCTTGGAATATTATTTTCTTTTGGTAGTTATTATCACCTTTGATAGTGTTCTGATTTAGGGGATTTTGGGAATACAAAAATGAATAGAATATCTTTGCTCTTAAGAGTTATAGAAGCTTGGGGTGCCTGGGTGGCTCAGTCGGTTAAGCGTCCGACTTCGGCTCAGGTCGTGATCTCGCAGTCCATGAGTTCGAGCCCCGTGTCGGGCAGAGCCTGGAGTCTGTTTCAGATTCTGTGTCTCCCTCTGTCTCTGACCCTCTCCTGTTCATGCTCTGTCTCAAAAATAAATAAACGTTTAAAAAAAAGTTATAGAAGATGAATCAAAAACAACCAATTGAAAATAGTAATAAGGACATGAAAGAGGTAGAGGTGAAGAAGATGGAAAATTATTCCAAACTTGGGAAAAGGGCATGGAGAAACTTGGCAAAGCTTCATAGAAGAGGTTAATATTTAAGTAATGGGTTGAATTTATACAGGGGGAGAGGTTCTAGATTAGCATTATCCAGTAGAAGTGTAATGTGAACCACATGATTTAAAATTTTCTGGTAGCCACGTTAAAAAAGAATGATAAGCTGGTAAGATTAAAATATTTTATTTAACCTGTCATATAGAAATACTTTCATTTCAGCATATAATTTTAAAAGTAGACCTATTTTACTTTTTTGTAATAAGTCTTAAAAATCTGTGCTTTATATTGACAGTATAATCTCAAATCAGTCATACTAACTACATTTTAAGTGCTCAGTAGTCAGGTGAGGTAGTGGCTACTCTATTGGACAGTGCAGGTTTAGATGGATGAAACAGAAAAAGTATAGAACCAAAATATATCTGTGGGATTTGCAAGTTCTTCAGTGTAGCATGAAGGGGAATAATGGGAGCTGATGCGGAGAGGGTAGTTGTGGGAGAGATCATGAAGAGACTCTTAAAGCATTATCAGTGTGAATTACCCCAACTATGAAGTATTATCTTAAATTTTCTTAGTATGCATTCACTGAAAGTGTCTTGGAATGAGTCCCAAACATTGATATGAAAGCAAATAGTAACAATTTGAATGTTGTATGTTCAGAATTTCAGTCTCTGTTTGGAATCCAAGCTTCAAAACAATCCCGTGGGAAATACCTCTACTGTTTCAGCTTCACTCAATCAAGCAAAAGTTGATACAGGAGAGAATAAATTTCCAGGTAAAACTTTGAAACTATCATTTGGTTTTCTCAGTGTTCAGAGATATTTTTGTCAGTATGATAGGAAACAGTATTGACTACCAAATAGGCCAGTTAAATCCTTCTGAACCATATTGCATATGTTTTTCAAATGTGTAATTATCACCATTCTTTTTTTGTTTTTTAAAAATCTTTATCACCATTTTCGGGGCAGAATTGCTTCTCTTTCTTACCTTGTTTAAAGTACTTAAGTATGGGGGCACCTGGGTGGCTCAGTCAGTTGAGTGTCCAACTCTTGGTTTTGGCTTAGGTCATGATCTTAGGGTCATGGGATTGAACTCTGCATTGGGCTCTGCGCTGAGTGTGAAGCCTGCTTGAGATTCTCTCTCTCCCTGCTGTATCTGCCCCTCTCCCTTGCTCATGCTCTCTCTCTAAAATAAAGAAAAAACAAAGTACTTAAATATGACTCTTTGACTTGCTACCAGAAGATCTTTATCTTAAATCTTTTATTTTGTTTGTAACTTACTTTCTGGAGAAGTATGTCTTAATGAATTGCCTAAGTTAGTGGTAGAAGCTTATTTCTCAAATACAGCTGATTATTTGTGCTTTTCCACTTTAGATTCTTATCTTCAATCCTGAGTTACTCAGTTTTCCATCTTAGTGATTTTGTTTTTGAAAGGATTTAACAAATGCTGCAGGGGCGCCTGACTGGCTCAGTTGGTAGAGCTTACTTAAAAAATAAAAAATTAAATAGATTCTGCAATTTGTGCAGTTATACCATACAAAGATTTTTTTCGTAACCTTGAAAACATCCTTGACAGTACATTATTTGAGTTGTTGGGTGAAGATTTGCTCACCATTATCAGATGAAGCACAAGGGCATATGGAAAGAAATTCCAAATTCCTCATTCTTGTTTCTCTCTGCTAAAGGAAATACTTAGAGTGGTATACTGAAGTCAGATAATTTCTTCTATTATGTATTATTTAAACTTTTTGTGGAGGAAGGGAAAGCACAATATAAATATGAGAAATGCAGTTATTTTTTAGAAAATAAAATGAATTATTGCGTTATTAATATTAAAACTTCAGAAACTATAATTTTAAAAATTACAGTATAATATACAGTTTTATATTAGTTTCAGGTGTATAATACAATGATTCAACAATTCTGTACATTACTCAGTGCTCATGATAAGTATACTCTTAATCTCCTTCACCTATTTCATCCATCCCTCAGTCATCTCCCTTCTGGTAACCACCAGTTCTCTATATTTAAGAGTATTTGTTTCTTTTTTCCTTTGTTTTGTTTCTTAAATTCTTTCGTATGAGTGAGATCATATAGTACTCTATTTGTCTTTCTCTGACTGACTTATTTCACTTAGCATTGTACTCTAGCTCCATCCATGTTGCAAATGGCAAGATTTCATTCTTTTTGATGGCTGAGTAATATTCCATTGTATATACGCCACATTTTTAATCCATTCATCCATCAATGGACACTTGAGTTGCTTCCATAATTAGGCTATTATAGATAATTCTGCAATAAACATCTTTTTAAATTAGCATTTTGTATTCTTTGGTAAATACCTAGTAGTGGAATGACTGGATCATATGGTAATTCTATTTTTTATTTTTTGAGGAACCTCCATACTGTTTTTTACGGTAGCTACACCAATTTGTATTCCCACCTGTCATGCATGAGGGTTTCTTTTTCTCCACATTCTTGCCAACACTTACTGTTTCTTGTGAGACTTCAGGGTTTTTTTAAACGAAGAGGTGTTCCCATTTATTTCCATGTAGAGATTATATAATTATATGGGCATTTATACAATTTCCTATGTTGTTCAGTGCTAGTAACTGGTGAAACTAGAGGCAAACTGTTAATCTACCATTGGATTTCTTTGTGACTCTGTAGAACTTTTCTACTTCTGAAGAGTAATTTCTAGGAAGGAGGCCTAATTTTATCAAATGGTTTTATTAAAAAGAAAACATTTAGAGTTGCCTGGGTGGCTCAGCTGGTTAAACGTACGACTCTTGATTTCTGCTCAGGTAACGATCTCACGGTGTGTGAGATTGAGCCCCAACATGGGCTGACAGCATGGAGCCTGCTTGGGATTCTCTCTTTCCCTCTCTCACTCTTTGCCTATCCCCTTTCACATGCTCTCTCTCTCTCAAAATAAGTAAATAAACTTAAAAAAATAAAACATTTAGCGTATTGTTCTCTCTTTTCTTCGTAATGATTTGCAACTATTAGATGGAGAGCTAGTACAAAGCTTAAGGTTTAACTCATCTTCTTGATTAAATTACAGGTTCAACTCCCAAACAACACACTGTACTCAGTAACCAAACATCTAAGACCAGTGATAACAGGTAAGACATTAGTTTAATACAAGAGTAAATATAGGAACAATTGAAAGATAAACTGAGGCTTTTACAGTTTTTGTGTATTTGAAAATCAATTCAAATTGGGCAGCATTCAGTGTGGCAGATAGAAAGGAGCTGCAAGGAGCTGTAACATGAAAGACTTACAGGCAGAAAGGAGTGGGATTAAGGAAAGTTATAACTGGTGGAAAAAATGGGTTGATTATTGCAAAGTTACTTTCCTTTAGGGGGAATGGCAGATTATCATTAGGGCAAATTATCTAACTAGTGCTGATTAAATGATTCCTGATTGACTGGTTAAAGATTCCATTTCTAGAAGAGCCAAAACTAAGTCTTGATTTGGTAATGTGGGGCTTAGCATAAGCAACTACATTTTGGACCTGTTGTCTTGTTTTTAACAGAACTTTAGGATTTTATACTTCCAACTTTTGAGTTTGGGATATTTTTCCTTAAAAAGTTGTGCTAATAATCTGGTTTTTCACGTAGAAAGAAAATGATCTTCATAAGTTTTCATTTCATTTTACTTTTTCTGTGCCTACACACACGTTTTATAGTTTCCCCCCCCCCCCTTAGGGTAATATGGGCATCTTCTCTACCTTAATTACCTCATTCTTTTAAATCTGCATTAAATTTCATTGTGTGAATATTCCATTGTTTATTTAACAGTTCTCTACTTCATAGACATTTTGGTTGTTTCTTATTTCTGTCCAAAAAAGTTCTTTAATAAACATATGCATCTTTGCCAATTTGTATTACTATATCTAGGATAAATTAATAGCTATGGGAATTATCCTGCATTGCCATATTTTTGTCCAATGTGTGTCTTTTTATACTTCCAGCAACAGTATTTTGAGAATGCGCTTTTCTGCAAACCCTTTGAAGTACTGGTATAATCAACATGTAAAAGTGTTTTAAGTGTTTTAGAAGCACTTGGTTCTGTCTTTAATGTCAAAATTAAATTACATCTGACTTACTTTGCTTTACAGATTACTAAAAAACAGTATTTAGGACAAATTGTACTGACTCAGATGGCTAAAACTATGAAAAACTTGAAACTTACTCAAACTATAGTACAGCAGTTTTTTGTTTATTTGTTGAAAATCAGTAATTTTCTTGGGTGTTCTCCCCTTGATTTTTAAAATGTTATTTATACCCCCCTTGGAATTGAGATTTGTGAGTGTCGTATAGAGAAAGTTTTTTTTTTTATTTTTAGTGCTTTGAAGTGATAATAGCTCTATAACATTTAATAGTGTGATTTTTTTTTTTTTTTTTTTTTTTTTAAAGGGAGACACCACCAAATCATTCTTGGCCTAAGTGTAATTCCCATTTGGAGATAACAATTCCAAAGGACTTGAAACTAAAAGAAGCAGAGAAAGTTGATGAAAAACAGTTGATCATAGTAAGTATCCAACTTGACCTTTTTGGTGAAGTGTTGTTATAATCACCTTTCTTATGCACATTGTTAAAGAATAAATTCATTGCTTTTTTTTCAAAGAGGCTTGTCACCATAAATCGTCATTATGGAAATATTCCTGGTATCATTAGAAATCCCCCAACTTGAACCCCAGTAGTGAGTTCCTCCTATCACAAATAAAAACTCAAATATCCATACTCTTAGTTTTATTTACAACAGATTGATACTTTATATTAAATTTGTTACTTTTTTAAAAAAATTTTTATTTATTTTTGAGAGAGAGAGAGAGAGAGAGAGAGAGAGGCATAGAATCTGAAGCAGGCTCCAGGTTCTAAGCTGTCAGCACAGAGCCTGATGCAGGACTCAAACCCACAAACCGTGAGATCATGACCTAAGCCAAAGTCGGATGTTTAACGGACTGAGCCACTCAGGAGCCCCAGATCTGTTACTTTCTTTAATATGTCGTTTGATGTACTTTGTTTAGTAGTTGGTTTAAATATTAAAATAACATGGAGCTTAATACATAAAATGATTTTAAATATCTGTATTTTAGTGTATAATTATAATTTTTAAACTGTGTTTTACAGGAAGATAAACCAGTAGTTAATTTGAAATAGAACTTAAATACAGTTTGGTGACAAGTTGAAAAAGAGATATTTTGATTGATGCAAAAACCTAATTTGAGTAAGCGAGCACACTATAAAAAAAAATGAAGGAACCCAAAATAATAGGAAAATTTAATGTACTTCCAGTCAACATTGTCAGTAGGATTTGGTGGAGTAGACTATTGATTCTAACTTTAATATAGGAGAATAACTTTGTAAGAATTGTCTGCAAATTTTTGAGAAAGGTTAATCGGGAAAGTTTCATTAGAGTTAATAATGTTTCTGTTGTTAAATCAGTATGGTAGTGAAACAGGATTAGACTAGTAGAATATAGAGCAGCACTGTCCAATATGGTAGCCACATGTAGCTGTTGAGTATTTGAAATGTGGCTCATTAGAATTGAGATATGTTGTAAGTGTAAACATAGTTACTGCATTTTAAAGACTAGTATAAAAAAGGGAATGTAAAGTATTTCACTGATAAGTTTTTTTTTCTATTTAGTACATGTTGAAGTTAAAGTATTTGGGATATGTTTTGTTGAATAAAATACTAACATTAATTTCATCTGTTTTTGCATTCTTTAACATGGCTACTGGAAAATTTAAAATTTGTGGATTGCATTTCTATTCAGTTCTGGTCTAGAGTTGATGAGGATGATGATGTTAATGGTCAGGATAGCAGCTAATACATTGTTCCATGTACTCCACTCATATTAACGTAGTTAGGCCTCAGTTTTTAAAGTATGAGGTAGGTACTAGTATTATCTCCCATTTACCAATTAGGAAACCAAGGAAGAAAAGTTTGCTCAATACTATGAAAACTGCTTGGTTGCAGAGATATTTGTACACTGGTATATCATTCATAATAGCCAAAGGGTGAAAGCAACCTAAGTGTCCATCAAGGATGAATGGATGAACAAAATGTGTATACATACAATGGAATATGATTCAGCTTTAAAAAAAGAAATTCTGACATGCTACAACATGGTTGAACCTTGAGGACATTAAGCTAAGTGAAATAAGTTAGTCACAGAAAGACAAATACTGTAAGATTTCACTGCTGTGAGTGTCTAGAGTACTCACACTCAGAGACAGAAAGTAGAATGGTGGTTTCTAGGAGCTGGGAAGGAAGGCAGATTGGGGACCAGTTGTTTAATTGGTTTAGAGTTTCAGTTTTGCAAGATGAAAAGACTTTTGAAGATTGGTTACAGAACAATGTGAATATAGTAAAACTACTGAGCTGTACACTTAAAAGTCATTAAGATAGTAGGGATGCCTAGGTGGCTCAGCTGGTTGAGTGTCTGACCCTTGATTTCAGGTGGGACAACGTGGGATTGAGCCCCGCATTGGGCTCTGTGCTGAGCGTGGAGCCTGCTTGAGATTCTTTCTGTCCCTCTCTGCTCCTGTCCCTCATTTGTGTATTCCCCTCTCTCTCAGATTAAAAAAATAAATTAAGATGGCAAATATTGTTATATATGTATTTTTTGCCACAGTTATAAAAAAATTTTTTTTAAAGATTTATTTATTTATTTTTGTAGAGAGAGAGAGAGTGAGCAGGGGAGAGGGGCAGAGGCAGAAGAGAGAGAATCCTAAGCAGGCTCCACACTTACTACGGAGCCCCCACACAGGGCTTGATCCCATGACGCTGGGATCACAACCTGCGCTGAAATCGAGAGTCGTACAGTCATGCAACTGAGCCACCAAGATACCCCTACTTGATCCTAGTTCTAAGACACTAGAGATGCTGTTATCTTAGATGTTTTTTTTTTTTTTTTTTTTAGTAATTCAAATTGTACAGTTTTAGAATAGAAAGAGTAAAGGGATTATTAGTTTATTATTCTTAAATTTAGATCATATTGCTGAAAATTTCTTGTTGAATAAGGACAAGAAAGAAAACATTTTGTAAACAGTTATGGTTCTATAGCACAAGTGAATTACTGGAGAATGGATGATTGTACTTGTACTTAGTTAATATGAAAAAAAAATTATAAATTACTGTTAATAATTTTTAATCAACTGTTTTAATAGAAAAATTAATATTACCTTTTCTCATGAGTTTTTGGTAACATCAAAATATTCTTTTTAATATTTATAAACTAGAATAAAACCATTAAAGAGAACATACTTTTAAGACATTAAAAAAGGAGTCTGTGAAACACAGACTAAGCTTTAACAGTGTAATTATTGCAGATATAAAAATACATCTTCATTCTCATTTATAGAGTATTTCCTGTTGAGGGCTTTAGGACTAAGATTGTAGTGTTAAAAGATATTTCTCAGTTCTTCTTAGTTGCTATTAAATGCTGTGGAGTGAGTGGTCAGATTACTAAAATTAAGGACTTAATAAAATTACACATTAGATTTCACAATTTAACATCTTGTTAATCAACACTGAACATTATTCATTGTAGATTAAATACTTCTCACTTGATGTTCCCGTTATAGCTTTAGAAGCTGAATTACTCCTTTGGGAGGGAAAAACCTTTTGTTTGTTTTTTATAAATAGGATGCAGGACAAAAAAGATTTGGAGCAGTTTCCTGTAATGTTTGTGGCATGCTCTACACAGCTTCAAATCCAGAAGATGAAACACAGCATCTGCTCTTCCACAACCAATTTATAAGTGCCGTAAAATATGTGGTAAGTGAAATTCATGACTTCTAAAATGCAGATAATTAGGTCAGCATCTTAAAGACATGAATTGCCAAATTTAAGTCATTGACAAATTTTTTAGGAAATAATAATATATACAAAACCCTGGTAGTATGTATACTGGCTTATTTTAAAACAAAGCCGAACATAAAACCAGCTAACTTTATTCTGGCTGGCTTGTGTTGTGGGATTTTTTTTTTACTTAAGGTACATATTTAAAGTAGTTATTATACCTCATCTCTTCTAACAAATAATGCTATTCAATTTGAGTATTTAAAAATTTTTCTTTAGTGATTATTATTAACTGTTGATAAGCCTTTTTAATATTCATAATAGCTTGGCACAAGTTTTTATTTGAGGACTGATAGTGATATATATTATACCAAATAGATGGTTTTGCAATTTTTATTTACCTTCTTTTTGCTATCATGAGAGTTTTTCTTTATAAAATTAAAAAAAAATTTTTAAAGGTTAAGATCTCAGAATTTGTTGTATACTTAAAAAAAAAAAATCCCACAAAGCAAGTACATTTTAGTATATGTATTTTAGTGTATGTGTATTTGAGACACAGTGGGTATTATTTAATAGTTTCTGGAAATTGCAAAGTTTTAATCATTTTGAACCATTTCAGATATCTTGTGAAATTAGTAATTTAATGTAATTGCCGTTTACCTATATCTGAAATGGAATCTATTTTTTTCCTATACATGTTACCTTCAGTACTGTACACTCACATTAATAAGACCTCCAGGATATCTGAACTGAGATCACCAATTCATTTCATGTAGATTTTTACATAAGCAACAGATGTTGGATTTTTTAAAAGATCTTTATTGGCTTCAGTTAAATTCTTACCCTTATCTTTGGTTGAAGGGTTCATGTTATTTCATTTATCCAATTAATTCTAGGTAAGATACGTAGAGTTTTCTTATCTTTTCTTTTTCTTTTTTTTTTTTTTCTTTTTGGGGTCTTTACTGTGGTGATTCTTTATATTCCTTATTTTATCTGCCATTGCCACACATACCCCCTTCTGTCACTTAACTAAATGCAGTATGAACTGTGTGGACGTGGAGTATCTATAGCTAGATACTGATTTATTGTTTGAAATTTGTACTTTTCCAATTTTACTATATTAATGCTCTTACAACTTGAGAAAAATAGTTCTATCAGTAGCTAAAGTATAGAATACTATGGGGCAAAAACATTTCATTTAATATACGTAAGTCTCCTAGAAGTTCTCATTTTACATCATCTGATTCTTGTAATTGCTTTTGTAAAATTATAAGAAGATTAGGTTTAAAAGACTTAATTCCTCATCTTAAGGGAACTCCTTAATTTCTGAGAGAAAAAGTAAAGAAGTTAATCAGGAAATACGCACTCTGCGCTTCCACAGTACTAAGGGAAGCTGGTTTATGGAACAAGGTGGAGTCATTACCTTCTAAACAAATTCTGGCTCTTGAAAAGCTATCAAGCCATGTAGCAACTTAGGGAAGATTGATTCCTACCCCAGCCCTACCCCTCCTCCCACCCCACCACTTTGATGGGACAGAGCTATGGGTTATTTTATTATTTTTGAAATAAGCTCAAGAGAAGGAATTGAGTTTAGCAGTTGACCGACCTTTGCTAACATCAAGATCAATATTTTTCTTTTGCTGTTTTCAAATGCAGATTATACATAATCTAAGGCTATAGAAACTCCTCCAAAACATTGTAGCATTCTTATGTAGTGTATGGAGAGAGGATAAAAACATACATGTTATGTTGAAGATGTTCTGTTGTGATCACAGCTCTCGATTTTGGATTGGGACATTAAACATTTATTGGGCACCTAGTATGGTGCTTTGCATTATTGTACACTTACAGGGCAGCTAGTGTTGGCTAGTGTTGTGTTTTTGCATCAAGCACTTTTTTTTCCTTTTTAAAAATTGAGTTATAATTGAAGTTTAATCACTTTTTAAGTGTTTGAGAAAACATCTTCTTTTTTTTTTTTTTTAATACTGATTTTATCTGTTTATGTTTCCTGGAGAGAAGCACATAGAAAAGAAGTCATTTGGTGTTCTGGCTTTAATTAACTTTAAATGACAATATTTGGGGACTGGAAATAAAGTTTTGTTCTACTTAAGACCTTTTGAAAATAGAATAAGTTAGACCCAATGAGAGTTTTACTTTTTAAATTTTAATCAAATGTTTTTAAGGAAATAAATAGCTTTTCCTTTGGGTAAAAATTTTCTCTTAGATATGGTAATAATCTGTGACAGTTAAGAAAGAATGGCTAAAGACCTTTACAAAAGATCAAAATGAGGGGCGCCTGGGTGGTGCAGTCGGTTAAGCGTCCGACTTCAGCCAGGTCACGATCTCGCGGTCCGGGAGTTCGAGCCCCGCGTCAGGCTCTGGGCTGATGGCTCGGAGCCTGGAGCCTGTTTCCAATTCTGTGTCTCCCTCTCTCTCTGCCCCTCCCCCGTTCATGCTCTGTCTCTCTCTGTCCCAAAAATAAATAAACGTTGAAAAAAAAAAATTCAAAAGATCAAAATGATATTTAAATTATTTAGTTATCATAGAAATTGATGCTCACAGAGCCTTTTTTTTTTTTTTTTTTGGTTGGCAAAAATATTTTCTTTTTCTTTATCCTTTTTGGTTTGGGGGTAGGGGAAAGAATGATGATGCTCTCTATTCCGTACCCCATCTGCCTCATGGATACCATGTGAGGAAATTCATTTTATCTAACTTATTATAAGCTGTTTAGAAAGGAACTTGTTAATGCTTCAGGGGGAGCCTGGACTCTGGTTTACACTTAGAAACACTTCAATTTCCCTTCTTGAACTGAGGTACTCTTTACTAAAGGTGTGAAGAGAAAGCAGGAAAAATTCTTCCCAGAGCAGTGAGCAATGTTGCCAGGCCTGGAGCCTATCCAAAACTAAGTTATATTTTGAACTTTAAGGAATGTATTTGGGTTCTTTGCAGAAAAATTTCTAACTTAATCCTTTGTCCTCTATCCTTCCTTATCTCCTTTGAATTAATTAACACCTGACTGAATGAATGCTCTGTGGAGGGTTCTACTCTCGGAGGTATATGATATGCCTTTGCCTTCAAGGTTAGGAGCAAAACCTGAAAGAAATGAAAAGTTAGCAAGAGATTTATGTAACTACTAAAGCAGTAAGTCAATACTAATTATTTAAATTCAGTTATAAATTAGCTTTGCAGTTCAGAAGTGATAATTTAGTAAAGCAGTGATCAGAAGAGGGGTTTGTTTTCATCGGTGAGGAAAAATTAAGACTTGAAAATTTTTTTAAATGGACAAAAGGAGGTCATCTGTGATTGATGGCATAGTATAGCCAATGAGAAAGCTTAACATCTGTGTGGGGAATAATGAATAATTTTTGTTTGTTTGTTTTTACTGAATCAGATTTTTGTAGGTAGTAAGATTAGAAAAATGCATCAAATCAGATTGTGATACTTTGATTTTGATGCCCTTTGGCCTTTTTTCTTTCTGTTCTTCCAGATGTTGAAGAATTTTGAGAATTGTGAAACAGTTAAGTTTAAATAATGATCAAATAATATTTTGATAGAGTGTAGGGAGAGAAATAATATTTTAGTGACATATAAGGAGAGAGTAGTATGTGTTTGTGGTCTGTGTGGTGTTGGATTATTAGGGCGTTCGTAGAAAAGGGGAAAATCGATGATCAGAACAACTGAAGGAAGATTTGACAGATTTCTGATCGGCTACAGAGCCACACTCTCCAGCATTGTAATATTAAACCATCAAAGTAAAAATGTTGTTCCTCTTCATGGGAGGGGATAAAAATTACAGCAAAGGGAATAATAATGAATGGTATTGTAATAGTGTATGGTGACAGATAATAGCTACATTTGTGAAACTTGCATAATGTATAGAATGTATAGAATCGTTGCACCTGGGTGGCTCAGTCGCTTCATAAGGTAAGCTCTGTATCGGGCTCTGTGCTGACAGTTCAGAACCTGCTTGGGATGCTATCTCTCCTCTTCCTGCCTCTCCCCTGCTCACATGCACTCTCTCTCAAATAAATAAACTTAAAAAAATAGTTTTTAAAAATTACCCAGTAACTCTTGCTGAGTCTTTAATTTTTTTTATGTGAAATTTGAATACATATTTATTTCTATATACTTTTTCTGTATTCCTTTTGAAGGTGATTAGGAAAGAGGACACTGGGTGTTAAAGAGAAGTAAATAGAGCAGGAATAGAGATTTTTAAATCTTGGGAATGGAAAAGGAATCTGAAGCAAAGTAGCACTGGCCCTTAGAACTGTACTGTGGCATCACTGGAATAGGGAGCAGGTATATTTGTAGGAGGGACTGAGAGGTCAGAGAATGGTCTGAGTTTTGTTGAGTGTCTCTGCTTAAAGATAAGGCTATATATCAAGTTTGTTTCTTCTCTGATCCTGATTTTTAATTTTTCTACTTTGTTGCATCTTTTTAAAAAAACATTTTTTAAATGTTTATTTATTTTTGAGAGACAGAGAGAGAGAGAGACAGAGTGTGAGCAGGGGAGCGGCAGAGACAGAGAGGGAGACACAGAATCGGAAACAGGCTCTAGGCTCTGAGCTGTCAGAACAGAGCCTGATGCAGGGCTCAAACTCACGAACCATGAGATCATGACCTGAACCAAAGTCGGATGCTAAACTGACTGAGCCACCCAGGCGCCCCCTACTTTGTTGCATCTTAAATACTTAGAGTATTGTGGTATATAAATATAGGATGGGAGCGGGACTTCCAAATCTTAGAAAATAATTTTGCTTTGGAATGGAAGGCCACATAGTCCGATGTGGGACTTGATCCCACGACCCCGGGATCATGACCTGAGCCGAAGTCAAGAGTCAGACACTCAACTGAGCCACCCAGACGCCCCCAGGTTTTCAGTTTTTAAAAAGAACTTATAAACTCTCAGGAGGGAGAATTTATAACGTATCTAGTGGCAAACATTTCTTTAATCTGTTCTTCTCTACTTTTCCCTATTTCTGGAAGTGGTGCCACCCTGTAACTCATTTCCTTAAACTGAAAACTTCTGAATAATCCTTCAGTTTTCTTTTTGCACTTCTTATACTCAACCCATTAGTAAATTCCACCTTCAAAATAGATTCCAAATCCTCCCACTCTGTCATGTCCATTGCTTCCTCTCAAAACCAAGCTGTCATCATTTGACCACTTGTGTAATGCTTTCCTAACTGGTTTCCCAGCTTCCAGTTTTGTTTCCCTACAGTCTTTCTCTATGGTGCCTACAGCCATCTTTTAAAACTTAAATCTTCAACTGGGGACATGAAATATATTGTGTTATATTTGATACAAGTTAGGCAAAATAAAACTAGCAGTAATGTACCTCAAAATGTAAAAAGCAGTCCAAATTTGAATTCATTGTAGCGATTAAAGATTTGTTGGGGCGCCTGGGTGGTGCAGTCGGTTAAGCGTCCGACTTCAGCCAGGTCACGATCTCGCGGTCCGGGAGTTTGAGCCCTGCGTCAGGCTCTGGGCTGATGGCTCAGAGCCTGGAGCCTGTTTCCGATTCTGTGTCTCCCTCTCTCTCTGCCCCTCCCCCGTTCATGCTCTGTCTCTCTCTGTCCCAAAAATAAACGTTGAAAAAAAAAATTAAAAAAAAAAAAAAAAGATTTGTTAACTAGGATTGCATATAGAATTATATACCTAATTAAATTTAGGTGCTAAAGTGGTTCATTCCTCATTTAAAAAAATAGTGAACATAATTTAACTCTGTTTCTTACCATTTGTAAGACATTATTATGGATCATCATATACCAGTGAATTTTCTTCAGTTTGTATTTAAAATTCTCCATGAGATATATTCTACTTTATGCATATGAAGATAATTCTAATCCTTCTCTCACAGGATATGCGTACATCTTTGGGAGTTTCATTTTCTCTATTGAAATCTTTTTCACATAGTTTGTCCATCTTGTCCTTTAAAATCTTTAACATATTTATTACGGAAATTTTAAAGTTCTTCTATTTTTTAATTTTTCTTTTAGGTTTATTTATGTATTTTTAGAGAGAGAGCACGAGCAGGGGAGGGAACGAGAAAAAGGGGGATGGAAAGAATCCCAAGCAGTGCAGAGCCCCACGCAGGGTCTAAATGCACAAACCGCTAGATCATGACCCAAGCTGAAACCAAGAGTTGGACGCTTAACTGACTGAACCACCCAGGTGTCCTAAAATTTTAAAGTTTTTCTAATTCACATATGTGGGTCATCACTGAACCTGTTTCTATTGACTTTTTTCTTCTTGATTTTGGAATATCATTTCCTAATTCTGTTTATGGTCTTTTTTGTTTTTTAATAGACTATTTTTTTTTTTAGATCCATTTTAGGTTTATAGTGAAATTGAGCAGAAAGTACAGAGACTTCCCATATATTAACCCCCACCCCATGTGTTCAGTATCCTCACACCAGTATGTTTGTTAAAATTGATGAACCTACACTGACACACCATTATTCAAAGTCCATAGTTTTTATTAGGGTTCACTCTTGGTGGTGTACATTCCTTGAGTTCTGAAAAATGTCTAATGACATATATCCACCATTATAGTATCATAGAGAATAGTTTCACTGCCCTGAAAATCCTCTGTTCTCTTCCTTTTTTATCCTTGCCTTCCTACTAACCCTTGGCAATTGCTGATCTTTTTTTACTGTCTTCATAGTTTTACCTTTTCCAGAATACTGTACAGTTGGAATCATACAGTATTTGTTTTTTTTCATACTGAGTTCTTTCACTTAGTAATGTGTGCTTAAAGTTACTCCATATCTTTTCATGGCTTGATATAACTCATTTCTTTTTAAAAAGTGCTGAATAGTATTCCATTGTCTGTATGTACCATACTTAATTTATCCATTCATCTACTGAAGGATATCTTGATTGCTTCCAAGTTGTGGCAGTTATGAATAAAGTTGCTATAAACATCCATGTACAGGTGCAGGCTTTTGTGTGGAGGTAAGTTTTCAACTCCTTTTCATAAATACTGAGTGTGATTGCTGGATTGTATGGTAAGAGTAAGTTTAGTTTTGTGAGACTGCCAAACTGTTTTCCACATTGGCTCTACTATTCCCACCAGCAATGAATGAGATTCCTTATTGCTCCACATCCTTGCCAGAGTGTGGTATTGTCATTTTTCTGGGTTTTGGTCATTCTAATAGGTGTGTAGTGGTATCTTGTTTTCATTTGCATTTCCTAAATAACTTATGATGTGGAGCATTTTTCATATGCTTATTTGCCATCTCTATATCTTCTTTGGTAAGGTGTTTGTTCAGGTCTTTGGCCCACTTTTAGTTTGGGTGTTTTTTTTCTTGTTGTTTTAAGAATTCTTTGTATCTTTTTGGATAGCAGCCCTTATCAGCTATTCATTTATATTATTTTCTCCCAGTCAGTGGCTTGTCTTCTTATGCTCTTGATGGTGTCTTTTGCAGAGCAGAAGGTTTTCATTTTAATTTTAATCAAGTGCAGCTTATCAATTCTTTCTCCCATGGATTGTGCCTTTGATGTTGTATCTAAAAAGACATTGCCATTTGGAAGGTTATCTGGATTTCTTCTTTGTTATTTTCTAGGAGTTTTACAGTTTTGCTTTTTACATTTAGGTCTGTGATCCATTTTGAGTTAATTTTTGTGAAGGGTTTGAAGTATGGTATCTAGATCCTTTTTATTTTTTTTATTTTTTTTTGCATGTGGCTGTCCAATCATTCCAGCAACATTTGTTGAAAAGACTGTCTTGTCCCTGTTGTTGCTATTTTATCAAACATCAGTTGATTATATTTATGTAGGTTTATTTTAGGACTCTCTGTTCTGTTTCACTGATGTATGTGTTTCTTTTTTCACCAGTATCAGACTGTCTTGATTACTGTAGCTTTATAGTAAGTCTTTTTTTTAATGTTTTATTTATTTTTGAGAGAGAAGGAGAGAGACAGTGTGAATGGGGGAGGGGCAGAGAGAGAGGGAGATACAGAATCCAAAGCAGGCTCCATGCTCTGAGCTGACAGCACAGAGCCCAGTGCGGGGCTTGAACCTGTGAACTGTGAGATAGATCATGACCCGAGCTGAAGTCGGATGCTTAACCGACTGAGCCACCCAGGCTCCCCTGTAGTAAGTCTTTTTTTTTAATGATTGATTTTTTTTTCCGAAAGCTTATTCTCAAATGTACAATAGAATCTAAGAAACATTTCATTCTAACTGTAGATAGCAACAGCTGGTATGAAAAGGAATCCAGATGTTTAAACAGGGATAGAAATAAGTATCACCATTGCCACAGACACAAGGAACAGCTTACTTTTTGCCAGATTTCTTAATTCCACCTGTGGCCAGGAGACCCCTCCCCACGGCCTTTGCTTTAGCTCCCTTGAGTTTCTTCTACTCCTCTTTCTGTTTGAATGCCTTATCTCATCCATCTCCTTGACCTGCTTCAGGGACTGACTTCATGCCACCTTCATGGCTGGACATGGTGCCTGCCGCTCCTTTCCCAGACTGCCACTGGAAGGGGTCTGGATGTCAGGTAGCATCAGTCTTCTGACTGTTCCTCTCCTTCAGTATCGTGTTGGCTGTTCTACCCTTTTTGCTTTTTCATATAAATTTTAGAATCATTTTGTCAGTATCCATAAAACAACTTGATGAGGTTTTTGATTGAGATTACATTGAATATGTAGATCAAATCAGGAAGAACTGACCTCTTGACGGTATTTAGCTTTCCTGTCTGATCTCAAAATTTTTTTATACACTGCATTGGAATTTCTGCAGTTTTCCAGCAGTTTTTTTTTTTTATACTTTATGCCTTGGGTAACTATCAAATGTAACTGAATTTTGACGGAGCTAATTTTAATTTTAATTTTAATTTTAATTTACTTTCATTTCTGAAGACTTATGATTTTGAAAAGAGATGGGTTTAAAAATTAATTATTTCAATACTTAATAATTCTTAAACTTGGCTGTTGAAATGTTTTTTCAAATTGCTTTTGTACTTATTTTTAAAATTTTTATTGAAATACAACATGTAATCGCTTCTTGGCCTTTTGGCTAAGATCAAATGAAATACAACATGTAAAAAAAAGTACACAAATAATGAATACACAGCTTAATATGGTGTTTTGACAAAGTCAACACCCGTATGACAAGAAACATTACTGGCATCTCAAGCCCCTTTGTGCCCCTGTTGCATTCACTCCTTTTCCTTACCTTAGGTCTAACTGATATGCTGACTAGATTTGTTTTGCATTATTTTTCACTTCTGTTTTTTTTTTTTAATGTTTATTTATTTTGAGAGAAAGCATATGCGCATGTGAGCAGGGGAGGTACAGAGAGAGAATCCCAAGCAGGCTCCGCGCTGTCTGCACAGAGCCTGACAGAGCTTGATCCCATGAACCATGAGATCATAACCTGAGCTGAAAAATCAGGAGTCGGATGCTTGACTGACTGAGCTACCCACGCACCCCTATTTTTCACTTCTAAATAAATGATGCTTGAACAAGCCTTAGGCCATTGATAGTGTTTTGGCGATGGGTGGTTTGAATTTTCTAAAATAAAAAGTTTAGGGGCGCCTGGGTGGCGCAGTCGGTTAAGCGTCCGACTTCAGCCAGGTCACGATCTCGCGGTCTGTGAGTTCAAGCCCCGCGTCAGGCTCTGGGCTGACGGCTCAGAGCCTGGAGCCTGTTTCCGATTCTGTGTCTCCCTCTCTCTCTGCCCCTCCCCCATTCATGCTCTGTCTCTCTCTGTCCCAAAAATAAATAAATGTTGAAAAAAAAAATTTTTAAAAAATAAAATAAAAAGTTTAATACAACACACACATACGCTAATGAATGCCCATGTACTTATCATCCAGTGTTAATAATTAACAATTCACGGACAGTCTTCTTTCATCCAGCCTTCTAAGTTATTTTGAAACGAACCCCAGGTGTCACATTATCATTTTGATAGATATTTTTAAATCTGTATTTCTAAAAGATGAAAAGATGACTATTTTTACTATAAAAGTTCTTTTTTTTTTAAGTTTGTGTATTTTGAGAGAGAGCACACATGAATGGGAGAGGAGCAGAGAGAGAATCCCAAGCAGGCTCCGCACTACCAGCACAGGGCCCATCTCAGGGCTGGAACCCATGAACCGTGAGATCATGACCTGAGCTGAAGTCACGAGCTGGGTACTTAAACAACCAAGCTACCCAGGCACCTCACCACAGAAGTAATTTAAAGAATATACCTACACCTTTTTTTAATTTAAAAAAATTAAAAAAAAATTTTAATGTTTATTTTTGAGAGAGAGATAGAGAGCAAGCAGGGGGAGGGGCAGAGAGAAAGGGAGACAGAGGATCTGAAGCAGGCTCTGTGCTGACAGCAGAGCCTGGTGCAGGGCTTGAATCCATGAGCCGTGAAATCATGATCAGAATCAAAGTCGGATGCTTAATGGACTGAGCCACCCAGGCGCCCAAAGATAACTGCACCTTTAAAGAAAAATCAGTTAATTCCTTACTATCAGAGATTCCCTTAGAGTTCAAAGCTCTCCAAATATAATTCTCTATACTGTTTATTTGTTTGAATTAAGATCCGTATATTGGCATTCGTTGGCACGTCCCTTAAGTCTCCTTTAATCTGAAGGTTCTCCCTGTTTTTTTTTCTTGCAATATTGGTAATCTTTTCAAAAGCTGGTTGTTGTTTTTATTTCTCAAGGTATTTTTTTCATGGGTATTCTCCTTCAGCCTTTTTATGAACGTGATTAGTGTGAGGTTTAAAAATTGGGGTATAATTTACAAACAGTTAAATGCACAGATCTTGGTGAATTTTGGTAATTGTATAGATAGATCAGTGTTTCCACCACTTAATGTATATTGTTTTCAGTTAATACCCTTTTTAAATGGAAAGAGAGGAGAAATCCTTTTCATTCTTTAGATTCTAAAGTTTAGAGTAAGTACAGTGGCAAGGAACAAAAAATAATCATTGATTGCTATTAGGAATATAAAGCTTTTTGCTTTTCACAGCCAGATAGGTGAATTAAGAAAATTTGGGGTTTGGAAAATATTACTTGCTACCAGAGGGATATATGTAACATTTTAGAGCTAAAGGTGAGAAGTGTAAATGCACTGGGTTGGAATTTGCATCTTCGTGGAAAGCTGTGGCTGTTTGGTTATTCCTGTAAATTGTATGCACCCTTCCCCCACAACCTTCACCTCTGCCTCAGTTTCAGGCAACAATCTCCTCTAAACTTTTTAAAGTCAGGAAGATCATGTGGTTATTAACTCCAGGAAAGAGATAACTACAGTGGAGGCATATAAATGTCTTAAGTATGTTATTTGACAGACATTAGCCTACTTGGTTCTTTCATCTGTCTGTGGTTTGAATTTATTGTTTATTTAACTTTGGGGACTTTATTAATCAACTTGGGTTTTCTTAGAGTAGGGCACTGATCTTAGTTTGATATCATTATTAAGGTAGAATAGAAGTTACTGAGTGGCTACTCTGTGTGAGGAATTATCTTAAATACAACTCTCTTAATAAGCAACTAAGTGATGGAGGTGATGACAGCCGTTTTGTACATAGCCTAGATCTGGAAACAGAGAATTTGTGATTTGTACAAGTTATATAGCTAGTAACTACCAAGAACAGGGCTTTAAACCCTGAACTTTTACTCTAAAACCTTTGAACAGTTTTCACTAAAATACAGTCTTCATGAGTATTAGAAACCTAAGAAATAGTAACTCTGCCCTTTGCAAATGCTTGCTGCTTATATGTATGTGAAGAAACAGTCATATATAAAACACAAAATTTTGTCAAATCCAATTGTGATAGAATTTCTGCATGAATGTGCAAGTCTCAAATTGTTTCAGGAGAAAGTTTTACACTAAAAAGTCAGTAAAACAAAATAATTTGTCTAGTGCTTATGGTGCAATATAATGACATTAGACCAATATTTTTGTTTTAAAGGTAATAGGTAAATTGATCAGATTTTCTTTAGATAATTCAGCTCAGGATATGACTTTTTTAGAAGTGGGGGTTACTTAAATTTTCTAGTTCTTCATTGAATTTATAGTTTAACTTTTAAGATGAAAAGTCTGTTTTCATTTTATGGAAAGTGGATATATTTTAAAAAGCTTTTCCTAACTTAACATAGTAATATAAATTTGTTTTAAAGAGGTAATGTCTTTTATACTCCTTAAAAATTGCTTACCTAAATTCAGATTTAATTTCTATTTTGAAAAAAAAAATGACTTCTGTGTCTATTGTTTCTGCTCCTTTTCAAATCTTGAGAACCTTTTAACCAATCATAATTACAATCAACTGAATTTTACTTTATCTTTGTGTGCTCTGTTTTTTAAACAAATTCTCATTTTAAATACTTCAAATTGTTACATTTACCAAGCTTATTACTAGACTTTTTGTCCCTAAGATCCTGCCCCTCTCCTAAAAAGCCATTCTAAATTTTTTAACAGAAAATCAGCTTCCTTTCAAACTTGCCATAGTATTAAAAAAAATGTAGTTGTCTTTTTCTTGGTTTTATTGAGCTTTCATAGTCTTAAAAGATTTCAGAAGATCATGGTTTTCTCTAATAGAAGTACATACTGCTTCTTGAAAGTTTTTTTTGTTTGTTTTTGTTTTTATTTTTGTTTTTGTTTTTTAAATGTAAAGTTGATTGGGTAAGGCAAATGGAACAACCAGTTAAGCTCATTCCTTCTGTACTTATTATTAACTTCAAAGCTCCTAGTTTTAACCTCTGGTTCAGTCCCATCTTACTAGATTTAAGTGGTTTTTGTTTTGTTTTTTTTTTCATGCAGGTTCTGCTCATTAATCACCACGAGTGTGGATCTGAAGAAGAGTTTATTACCTCTCTTTTTTTGAGTATGTTTAACTTCAGATACACACAACGTAGCTTCTCCTTCCCTATTAGATTCTTAGAAGGTAGTTATATTTTTATAGTCTCCTTCTTGTGACTTTGATAGTTGTGATCAATAAGAATAAAAACTATTCCTTACTACATACTGGGCTACTGCATGCAAATCAGTTCATTTAAAACCTCCTGGAGGTCTTTGGCATGCCAGACATAAAACCATGAGTGTTTGTTTGTGGAGGTAACCATGTTCCAAAGGAATTTAAGAGTTCTTTTATCAAGAAACTGGGACAGTTATCTTTCAGGCTCTGGGAATCACTTCTTTTAAGGGGCTTGCTTTTGGTGTGTGATTTTCAAAATTAATTTAAAATGGGAAATGGTAAATTAAAAATATTCTTGTGGTATTAGACTTTTGAATGATTAGTATAGAGAAGTTAGCTTGCATTTTACCTATTGTATGCTTAACAAAATAGCTGATTGTATCATGTAAACATTAATGAGAATATTTTTCCATGTTTGCAACTTTTAGACACAGCAATATATTTTTCTTCTTGTACATGAATATGATAAATGAAATATGGTAACAAAATTCATTCATGTTTTTTATATCTAGGGTTGGAAAAAAGAAAGAATTCTGGCTGAATATCCTGATGGCAGGATAATAATGGTTCTTCCTGAAGACCCAAAGTATGCTCTGAAAAAGGTAAATTTTCAGTGAAATTTCATGTAGAATGGATAATGTAATTTTGTAGCCACTTTTAACAGTGTAATGCATTATTGGCATAGCATATTTAAACACCAATTCTGAAAACAAGCAATAAGCATTTAAAGAATAAAGAATACAACCCAACTGAAAAATTATGCTTTAAACTTGTAATGAGTTTGGGATATGTGAAATAAATTTTTAGTGAACTGATTACTGTCCCATATTATCAGTAAATTGAGTGATGATATAATAGGCATGCTAGTTTATGATGCCACATAAGTGACTTTAAGAATCAGAATTATAATTAAAATGTGAATAACTTTGAAAATTAAAATGAACAAGTTTAAAGTTTCATGTTGAGAGTAAGTTTTTATTTTTATTATTTTTATTTTTTGAAGTTTATTTATTTTGAGGGAGAGAGAGCGAGCAGGGGAGGGGCAGAGAGAGAGAAAGGGAGGGAGAGAATCCCAAGCAGGCTCTGCGCTGTCAGCGTGGAGCCCAATGTGGGTCTCGACCTCATGAACTGTGAGATCATGATATGAGCCAAAATCAAGAGTCAGATGCTTAACCGACCAAACCACCCAGGCACCCTGAGAGTAAATTTTTAAATAAAAGCTTATTGCAGAAGAGGATATAATAGTAGTAATTCTGAGATTAAGCATGGGGTAATCATATAATGTTAAGAGAAAAAAGATATATTCTGATTTATAGTTATAATGTAGAAAACCTAAAAAGATCCTCTTATCTAGTGTGAACCAGGTTTTACTCAAACTTAGAGTTCCATACTTTGAAGGTTCGGAGAAATAAACCAGAGAGATAATGAAGTCTGGAATCATTCTATTACATCAAGTATCTTTTTTTTTTTTTTTCCAATTTCCACATGCTTTTTCAGAAGTACCTTGTAATGTACAGCAGTGGGTCCAGTTGTCTATATGTAAATCTTAATTTCACTGAGCTATGTCCAGAATGTCTAGAAAATGCAAGGAAAATTATTTATGCTTATTTTTAGATTAACAATTGGACCTCTTTAAATTTAGGATAACTTAACCAATAGCTCAGTTGGTTAAACATCTGACTTCGGCTCAGGTCATGGTTTCGCAGTTTGTAAGTTTGAACCCCACATCAGGCTCTTCGCTGACCACACAGAGCCTGGAGCCTGCTTTAGAGTCTGTGTCTCCCTCTCTCTGTCCCTCCCCTCCTCACACTCTGTCTCTCTCTCTCTCAAAAATAAATAGCTATTAAAAACAATTTTTTTTTAAATTTAGGATAACTTCACTTGAAAGGGAGGTTGAAAGAAACATTTTAACCCTATCATTTGAAAATATAGCTAACATTCTACTTTATCTTACTGTTTTTGACTTCAGATAACCCTGTATTATCTATGATGGGACAATCTCAGATAACCAAATAAGCCCCCATACTACACCACTGCCTAATAATATAGACAATAGCATTTAGAATGACACATAACTATGCCCCCTGTCTTATATTTGAAACATTGATCCTTGTCATAAAAACAAATATTTGTTAGTTAATATTGGATTAGTGATTGACTAGATGAAAATTATGTAGTTTTTGGAATTCCAGCCATTACCGTTTGGAAATGAACAGTTGCTACACCACCACATGTGGCATTTGGACTTTTCGTAACTAAGAATATTAAGTAAATATGAACATCCTCGTTTTAGTTTCTCAAGGCAGAATCTTAGTAACAATGCAGTATGTTACTAGTTAATATCCCATAATGGGTTAAAAATGAAAATCTAAGGAATTGTGAGTCATTTGCCTTTAGGAACTGAAATATGAGTTGTATTATGGGCTCCTGTTCTAGGATTAAAAGGACTTGAGTTTTCATCCCTGAATAAAGGATTTATTACATGGTATTCTACATGTCAGAGGTATGAAGACTTAATGCTCTTAGGGGTTATTTTCATTTTAAACTTAGTAACACAAATGAGTATTTGTTGGACTGATTATTTGTATTTGCTAAGTGTTTGTTTATTTTTGAGAGAGCCTGAGCAGGGAAAGGGCAGAGAGAGAGGGGGAGAGAGAGAATCCGAAGCAGGCTCCATGCTGTCAGTGCAGAGCCAACCTGGGGCTCAATCCCATAAACTGTGACATCATGATCTAAGAAATCAAGAGTCAGGTGCTTAACCAAATGAGCCACACAGGTGCCTCTTGCATTTTTCTTTTTTTTTTTAAACTGGGGAAAGAAGTAATGTTTGAGTACTTACAAAAACCTTTTAGTGCCTACAAGAGCTAGAGCTTGTATTTGACCTTGACCACAGTTCTAGGAGGTAAACTACAAGAAGCATGGTTTGATGTCATATTAGTATTTAAGGATTCAAATCTCTGCTCCTTGGTTTTCTAGATGTCCAGTATCTGACATGGGAAAGTTACCTTTGAATTTTCTTCCTTGCACATGTAAAGTGAGGAACCATAGACTTTGAAGAGATGTTGGACTTAAGTAAGATAATATCTGGCCAATGGTTGATAAGGAATAAACATGTGTTTCTTTACTCTCACTTCCATTTTTCTGATGAGAGTACTAATTAAGGCTTGGAAAGAAAAGTGGCTTGCCTGGCTAAGATTCCAGTGAAGCTCTCTCCAATTCTCAAACCCGTGATGCTTCTAATGGGAAGCTTTAATGTTCTTATTGTCCGTTGTAGAAACTCTCACTGTTTTTGTTCTTTAGACTGCTGGTCTTGGCATTACTGTCCATTACTGGCATTACTGTCCAAACTACTACTGATGTGGGGTTCAAACTTACATCATTCCAATTTTTTTAATTTAAAATTTTTTTTATTTTTAGAGAGAGTAGGAACTGAGAGAGAGAGAGAATATCTTAAGTAGGTTCTCTTGCTCAGTGCAGAGCCTAACATGGGGCTTGATCCCTAGAGCCAACTGAGCCACCCAGGTGCCCCCCAAAGAACTCTTTAAACAATGTCCTTCGAATAATATACTCAACTTACTGAACTGTAATAGTATATTTTTACATCTATACATTGCTTTTTTTGTTACAAAAAATACTGTTCTTTATTTGGCAGGTTGACGAGATTAGAGAGATGGTTGATAATGATTTAGGTTTCCAACAGGCTCCACTAATGTGCTATTCCAGAACTAAAACACTTCTGTTTATCTCTAATGACAAAAAAGTAGTTGGTTGCCTAATTGCGGAACATATCCAGTGGGTAAGTGACTTTTAAAGAGTGTTCATATGTAGTTTGGTGGCTAAAGGGTTTACTGTGTAAACTTGAATAACATAATCCTGGTAAATTTATCAACATTTGATGTAAGGAAGCATGTGAATGTCAGATTTCCTGTAATTTTTTATTAAGTGGAATTGTATCTTGCGTGAGAATTAGTTTCTCAAGTTAGTATATAAAATAAAAATTTTATAAATCGAAAGCACTGTAAAATTTTGTGTAGGAAGTTTCCATGTTGGAGACTAATGTAATGTATGCCTCAGTCGCTTTAGTACTGGAATGAAGCAAAGGTTGGCAAACTGTTGCATGAGGACAAAACCCAGCCTGTTTTTGTAAATAAAATCTTACTGTAAAATAGTGATATCCTTTTGCTTACATATTGTCTGTGGCTGGTTTTCCACTACAAAGACTGAGTTGAGTAGTTGCAGCAGAAGTCAGGTGGGCTACAAAGCCTTTCTTTATAAAAAGTTGCCCATCTCCAGAATAGATCACCACTTCTTTGGTTGAGTGCTAGGTAAGAATTTGGTTTGTATTTAGGAGCCAAATTGTACAAAAACTAAATAAAAGAATCACGATAAAAGGTATATGCTCACATTGGGTAAGTTATGTACTAATAGACCAACTTAGGAGAACAGAAGATTCTGTTTATGCTCAAAGAAGGCATACCTTATTTAAATTGGCTTTTTTCAGCTGAGCTCTTGTTCATGAATTCAGTGCACATGGGATTTGACTTTTGTTCAGTTGGTATCTTTTAGTATATAAATAGTTGCCTGCAAATGTATATTTTATCATAAAGTTTTCTAACGAAACAAAGTCAAAACAAGTCTGCATGAACTAATTTCTGTATGTTAAAAAATTTCAGCCTTAAATTGTATAGCTTTATGAATCTTGCTGTCTATTTTCACAAAATTGATTTAAATGAATAGCTGATAAGGTGATTTGGGGATATAAATTTGATATGAAATGGCTTGCAGAGTTTGCCATATTGAAATTGAGTTAATTTTACATAGTGCAAACCCTTGTATTTTTTTCATTTCTGTTCTGCCTAGTTCCACAAATGATTTTTGCAGTGTTTAGAAGATAGTTATGTAATGGCTGTTTGTTGTTAATTCTTCATTGTATTGTCTGATTGTTTTAAGTTTTGTACCATGTCCCATCAGAAGGCTGGTTGTTGTCCAACTAGACTGGTAGAGGAGACATCATGCTTTTTAAAGCACTTTGGTGGTTTTTTTTTTTAAGTGACGGGAGTGTGGGGAAAGCAGCTTTTAAAACTCTTGATTCTTCTGCCATTCCTATTCCTAGTTCTTGCATTGCTGTGAACCCTAAAACTGTGGCAGCAATCACACAGACAGTTGTTACGACTGCTGAGTTCTTCACATGTGCTTTGCTGGTCCTTGGAATGTGGGTAATAGAGGAAAAAAATAACATTCAGTTGCCATTATGGGCCAGCCATGATGGCAAGGTATTTTGTATGTATTACCTTATTTAATTTCTCAACAGTTTTCTGAAAGAGGTGATAAATATCTCTAGTTTATAGATGAGGATCTCAAATCTTAGTTACCTCTCTCATGGTGACATAACTAGTAAGTGAATTAGAATAGAATGGAGATTCAGGTCTATTTCCTGCTAAAGTGGGAGTGAAAATATACGTGACTCCCATAGTTTAAGAAGCCAGACACATGTAGTGACCTCCTCACTAAGGTTAGTACTAGACAACTGATAATTAATATTCTTACTTTAAATTTTTTTCCTCTAATTTTGATATATTAGGGCTACAGAGTTATAGAAGAGAAACTTCCAGTCATCAGGTCAGAAGAAGAAAAAGTCAGATTTGAAAGGCAGAAAGCCTGGTGCTGCTCAACATTGCCAGAGCCTGCAATCTGTGGGATCAGTCGGATATGGGTATTCAGCATGATGCGTCGGAAGAAAATTGCCTCTCGCATGATTGAATGCCTAAGGTAACTTGAATGTAATTCTTCAAGTCATTTTCTGTTGTTCTAAGATTTCAGATTTTTAGTATAAAGATTGGCATTTAATTAATCTTAAATGTATAATCTTTATCTTAATTTAAAATTTGCGTAAGATTGTCAGCATATTGGATCTGTGTTTTTTATGTGAAGTTAATCTGAGGGGGGAGAAAGCACTATCAGTTAAATACTGGTAAACCATTTTTGCTTACTTGTAACTATATTAGGGCAAAATAACCCACTTATTTCAAACTGTGTTCAATATCAGAGAATTTTAAAGAAAATCAGATCAGTGTGGGAAGTTTTTTGGGAATTTAGCTTTTAGGAAAATTTGTCTTAATTTAAGAATATTATTTGTAAATTATTTAAGTCTCTTACTAGTTTTTCTTTTTGCTTTTATTGCTTGATTTTAAATTAAAGGTATAGAGGAAAAGACTCAGATAAATTGCATGTTTTTTTTGTTGTTGTTCTTTTAAAGTACCTTTGCTAACAGATTAATGGAGGTTCAAATTAATCATGCAGATGAGGTTTTCATGTCAGTCTCTTGTTTTTGTTTATTCCTAAAATCCCTGTCTGCAATTACTGTAGGTATAGCTTTCAAAGTAATTCATCATTGTGAGGTCATAAGGCTCTAGAAATCTTAGAGCCTTAATGTGTTTCTGGTCTCTTCCCCCTTATTTTATTGTGAATAATGATCCAGGAGGGCTCAGGTCTACCCACACTTTTCATGATGAGTGCAGGCAGGTATATTTCTAGCTCTTTAAAAACTAAACCTGGAAAATGCAGCTGCTGAAATACTAGTCCTAAATATGAGGGCATTGCCCTTCCTTTGTTTTTTTAAATGAAAAGCAGTTTTATTTATCTTTAATTTTTTTTTAAGTTTATTCACTTAGAGCAAGAGCGAGCACAAGTGGGGGAGGGGCAGAGAGAGAGAGACAGAGAGACAGAGAGAGAGAGAGAGAGAGAGAGAGAGAGAGAGAGAGAGAGAGAATCCCAAGCAGGCTCTTCACCATCAGTGCAAAGCCGAAGTCAGATGCTTAACCAACTGAGCCACCCGGGCGCCCTGCCCCTCCTTTAAGATTACAGTGTGAAAATTCTAATAGTCTGTATCCTGGCTAATAAAAAAATTTTTTTTTGTTAAAAACAGCCGTATTGAGCTGTGATTACGTAGCATAACATTCATCTATACAGTCAGTGGGTTTTAGTATATTCAGAAGGCTGTGCAACCATCATCACTTTCCAATTCTAGAACATTTCCATCACTGTCCCCCCACAACCCACACCTGTTAGAAATCACTCCCCATTTCCCTCTCCCCCACCTTCTTACAATCACTAATGTACTTTTCTATCTGAATGAATTTGCCTATTCTGAACATTTCATATAAATGGATTCCTATAATATATGACCTTTTGTGACTGGTTTATTTTACTAAGCATGTTTTCAAGGTTCATCCATGTTGTAGCGTGTATCTGTGTGCTTCATCCCTTTTTTTATTGCCAAATAATACCCCATTGTATGCATATACCACCACATTTCATTTATCCAGTCATCAGTTGATGGACATTGGGTTGGTTATACTTTCTGGCTGCTATGAATAATCTATGAACATTCATGTACAAATTTTTGTGTGTTTTTATTTCTTGGTAATTGGTTTGCACATTTTTATTTCTCTTGGTATATACCTAGGAGTAGAATTGTTGGGCCATATGGTAACTGTTTGTGTAACATTTTGAGGAGCTGCCAAACTGTTCATTTATCAAAGCAGCTACACTATTTTACAGTCCCTCCAGCCACATAACAGGCTCCATATCGTCACCAACACCTGTCATAATTTTAGCTATCCTAATGAGTGTGGAGTGGTATTTTGTTTTGGTTTTGATTTACATTTTCCTAATGACTAATGATGTTCACCATCTTTTCATGTGCTTATTGGCCATTTATATATATTTTTTAGAGAAATGCCTATTCAGATCCTGTGTCCATTGTTTTTCTTATTATAATAGTTCTTTATATATTCTGGAGACAAGTCCCTTATCAGATATATGATCTCCAAATTTTTTTTTTTTCAAATTTTTATTTAAATTTTAGTTAGTTAACATATAGTGTAGTATTGGTTTCAGGAGCAAAATTCAGTGATTCATCATTTACATATAATATCCAGTGCTCATCATAACAAGTGCTCTTCTTAATACCCATCACCCACTAGCCCATCCCCCACCCTCCTCCCTCCATCAACCCTCAGTTTGTTCGCCATGTTTAAGAGTCTCTTATGGTTTGTTTTCCTTTCTCTCCCTCCTCCCATCCCCCCCCCCCATATTTTTCTGTTTTGTTTCTTAAATTCAACATATGAGTGAAATCATACGGTATTTGTCTTTCTCTGACTGACTTATTTCATTCAGCACAGTACACTCTAGCTCCATCCACATTGTTGCAAATGGCAAGATTTCGTTCATTTAATGTTCCATTGTGTATATATAAGTAATGTTCCATTGTGTATATATGTTCCATTGTGTATATATGTTCCATTGTGTATATATACCACATCTTCTTTATCTCTTCATCCCAGTTGATGGACATGCAGGTATTTTCCACCATTTCATAGCTGTCTTTTCATCTTTTTTATGTGCTTTGAAGCACAAAAGTCTTTAATTTTGAACTCCAAATTATATATCTTTTTCTATTGTCATTTGTGTTTTTGGTGTCCTAAGAAGCCATTTCCTAATGCAAGGCCACAAAGATCTATACCTATATTTTCCTCTAAGAGTTCATTAGTTTAGTTCTTACATTTAGGTCTTTGATTCATTTTAAGTTAATTTTTGTGAATGTTGTGAGATGAGAGATCCAACCTCATTCTTTTTTTTTTTTTTTTTTTTTTAATTTTTTTTAACGTTTATTTTTGAGAGCATGAGCAGGGGAGAGGCACAGAAAGAGGGAGACATAGAATCTGGAGCAGGCTCCAGGTTCTGAGCTGTCTGCACAGAGCTCGACATGGGGCTCGATCTCACGGAACCGTGAGACCATGACCTGAGCTGAAGTTGGATGCTTACCTGAGGCACCCAGGAGCCCCCAAACTCATTTTTTTTTTATATGGATATCCAGTTGTCCCAGCACCATTTGTTAAATAGACTGGTCTTTTCCATCAAATGGTCTCTGCACCCATGTCTGAAATCATTGATTGTCAGGGTTTTATATCTGGAGTCTTCAATTCTATTCCATTGATCTGTTCTTATGCCAGTAGCACACTGTTTTCAATTCTGTAGCTTTGTAGTATGTTGTAAAATAAGGAAGTGTGACTTCTTCAGTTTTGTTCTTTTTTAAGATTCTTTTGACTATTCAATGACTTTTCCATTTCCATATGAGTTTTAGGACACCAGTTTGTTAATTTCTGCAAAAGCAGCCATAGATCTGATTCATAAACACGGGTTATCTTTCTTTTTATTTAAGTTTCCAGGTTTTACACTTCTTTTGTTAAACTTACTCCTGAGATAGTTAATTTCAAGTATATAGAAATCGAATTAATTAAAAAAAATTTTTTTAATGTTTATTCATTTTTTGCACAAGCAGGGGAGGGGCAGAGAGGGAGACATAGAATTTGAAGCAGGCTCCAGTCTCTGAGCTGTCAGCACAGAGCCCGATGAGGGGCTCAAACTCAGAAACTACAAGATCATGACCTGAGCTGAGGTCAGATATTTAACGGACTGAGCCACCCAGGCGCCCCAATTAATTTTTTTTAATTTTATTAATGTTTACTTATTTTTGAGAGAGAGAGAGAGAGAGAGAGAGCAGGGGAGGGACAGAGAGAGAGGGAAACACAGAATCAGAAGCAGGCTCCAGGCTCTGAGCTGTCAGCACAGAGCCTGATGTGGGGCTTGAACTCACGAGCCATGAGATCATGACCTGAGCCGAAGTCAGACGCTCAACTGACTGAGCCACCCAGGCACACCCCCAATTAATTTTTAAATCTTGATCTTGTATCCTGCAACCTTGCAGAACTCCTTTTTAATTAGATCTAATATTTTTTGTGTGTGAATTCCTTAGGATTTTTGTATATATAAGATCATCCAAAAGTGTCCAAAAAGAGAGTTTTTTACTTCTTCCTTCCTGATCTGGTTTTTAGTTTCTTTTCCTTGTCTACTTGTCCTGACTAGAGCCTGCAGTTAAGTACACTATTGAATGGAAGAGGTGCAAACACAGATAGCCTTAACTTGTTCCTGATCTCTGGGGGACACTTTTCAGTCTTCACATTAACTTTAATGTTCTCTGATGCTCTTTATCAGGTTGAGAAAGTTCCTTCTACTCTGATTTGTTGAGTGTTTTTATCATGAAAAGGTGTTGAGTAAATGTTTTTAAAACCGTTGTTGCTTTCCTAAAAAAATTTTTTTTAATTTAGTAAAGTTTTAAAATTTACATCCAAATCAGTTAGCATATAGGGCAACAATGATTTCAGGAGTAGATTCCTTAGTGCCCCTTACCCATTTAGCCCATCCCCCCCCCCACACCCCTTGCTGTAACCCTCTGTCAGTTCTCCATATTTATAAGCCTCTTCTGTTTTGTCCCCCTCCCTGTTTTTATATTATTTTTGTTTCCCTTCCCTTATGTTCATCTGTTTTGTCTCTTAAAGTCCTCATATGAGTGAAGTCATGTGATTTTTGTCTTTCTCTAATTTCACTTAGCATAATACCCTCCAGTTCCATCCATGTAGTTGCAAATGACAAGATTTCATTCTTTTTGACTGCCGAGTAACACTTCATTGTATATAGATACCACCTCTTCTTTATCCATTCATCCATCGATGGACATTTGGGCTCTTTCCATACTTTGGCTATTGTTGATAGTGCTGCTATAAACATTGGGGTGCATGTGTCCCTTCAAATCAGCATACCTGTATCCCTTGGATAAATACCTAGAGTGCAATTGCTGGGTCGTCGGGTAGTTCTATTTTTAGTTTTTTGAGGAACCTCCATACTGTTTTCCACAATGGCTGCACTAGCTTGCATTCCCATCCTAAAAATTTTTTTACCTCACATCATTAATAATCTATGTGAACAGTTATTTTCAATGATTTTTAGAACATAAACATTACCTGAAAAGTCTTTCTGGTCAAATTGTAGTTGACAGGTTTTTCCAATTTTAATGATAAAAATAATAATTTTTTTTTTTTTACCCTTTCACACCCCCCCCCCTTTTTTTTTTAATAGGAGTAACTTTATATATGGCTCATATTTGAGTAAAGAAGAAATTGCTTTCTCAGATCCCACTCCTGATGGAAAACTCTTTGCAACACAGTACTGTGGCACTGGTCAGTTTCTGGTATATAATTTTATTAATGGACAAAATAACACTTAAAACAAATTCTTGCCTCTTGCTTGCAGTACTAGAAGACATCTACTGAAGAGAATGGATTGGTTGCTGACTTTAACCAGGAACTAGGGCCATTTTTATTACAATGAACTCAGGACTGGCAACAACCATAAGGTTGTTCCATTTTCATAAAATTGGAAACAATGCAGTAATAGCTTATTATTGTTTTGTTTTTTAAAGAAGATATTTTATTATCTTTTACAGAAATTTATGATTGATGTATTTTATCTATAGTTATTTAGACATGTTTACATGCAGCAGATAATTGTTCATAGTGGACTGAAAACTAATGCAAGGACTATGGTCTCAGTGATAAGTATATTTTGAAGTTCTTAATATGGAAATATACCAGTGTAGCTTGGTACTGTATTTTTTTATATTGATCTGCTGATACCAGTTATAGTTTTAAAGATTGTATTTTTAAAGAGCGGAAAACAATGTTTTTGAGTTACTATTCAAGGAGGGTGCAATATTGCCTATTTAGGAATTCAAAGCTAATTGTTAAAGGGTCTGAAATACATTTTGAAGGAACCCCTGCAAAAAAGCAAAGTTCCAAATAAGCAGGAAGAATTTGGAATATTGAGCATTTTCTTCCATTTCTTTCCTATTCTCGATGCAGGAGGAAGTGGAAGGTGGTATAAAATAGAGGCTTTCCTTCTTGGAGAGCTTTATTGTAGTGACTAGAATTAGAAAATACCCTCTAAAGTTTATTATTCTTTCACTCTGGTTTTATTTCTTAAAATAAATGTTAATTGGGTACACTTAGGCTAGTAACAGATCCCAAAGAGGTTTTATAAAAACCTGTGGAATAGTTGTAAGCTAACTATGGATGACTTGGTATCTGCTTTGTTATTCCTCAGAAATACTACACTGAGTATATGCCTGCGTTACTGGACTTCATTTTGATACTTGTCTATCCTTCATAGTGCCCTCTACTTTAAAGGGTTTATATGTTGAAAAACTGCTGTGGCCTTTTATGACCTTGTATATAATGTAGAATAAAATAATAAAATACTTGATAGCTTTTTCTAAGTGATAAATGTGATGACAGTGTGTTGTCATTTGTGCTTTTTCAGAGAGTTAAATTTGATACCTTAAAATAGAATTAAAATAGTGGCTTCTTAAAAGTTTCACCATTTTGCCAAAGGATCAGTATGTCAGTAACAATTCTGAACTTGGTCTTCAAAAAGCAGAATCCTAACATGGAAATATTCTGATCTTTTGAAGAAAGAGCCATAGCCCAAGAATGAAGCACCACTATGGTCTAACATAGATTATTTTTATGAGCTGAAATGATAATCATATCTTCATTAAAAACCAGCTGAAATTTAGAGCTTTCAATTATCAGGTGTGTATTTTATCCCCCTATAGATGTATGCTTTTCACATTTATAGAGTGGTATAAGGCTCTGTACTCTTCTTTGTAGGGGTGTAAATATTTCCCTTTGACTCATCATAATGGTCTGAATTTTGACACTCCCTTGCCTTTGAACTTTAAACTCTTACAGTCACCCCTGGTGTCATCATTTGCCTGACAGGGACTGTAACTTTTTAAAAAGAGCATGCAATTTTCGTGTGTAGTATAGATGCTCTTTTAACTGTTAATCTCATAATACAGATCCAGTTTGCATAGAAACATGGTATGCTGCTTTGGGGAGCCAGAGTTGGTGTTTTCTAGGGGACCTGGGAGTAGAGAATATATATCTTTTGGTTGGTTTAAATGTTACAATTACTAGGAAGACTGTTTTCATGTTTATATTGAAGAAACAGCCCCTCAAATAGCTTTTACAATCTAGGTGTTTCTGTAAGAATAGTATTAGTAACATCTAACTTTTGAGTGTTTGCTATGTGTCACACCTTTAGTGCTGCATTATTTTATTTAATTGTCATGACAACTCAAGTGAATCTGGAATTTAGAGATTAAGAGACTGCTTTATAGGAGTCTGGGTGAAAAATGTTGAAACACTGAACTAAAGTTATGATGTGTTGATGAAGATGAGGAAACAGATAAACTTTGAGGAGACAAAATGGAAGAATCGAAAGAGTTGATAACTGGCCACAGAAGGATCATGGCAAAAAATTTAGGATAATTTGGAATTTTGAGTAACTGAATAGATGGATTGGCTCAGAAGGGAATACTGGAGAATTACTGGGAGAGTTGGACTAGGAAGGATGAGCTCAATTTTGGTAAAGATTTTGACGTGGTTGCAGAATCTCCAAGGGGAGACACCTGTTTGGTATATAATTGGATATGTTGATCTAGAGTTTGAGAGAAGTTTGAACTAAGGAAATTTAATAATTATTCAGAGGTTTAGAGGAGATGTCCCCACCCTGAGGTTTGTAAAATGACATGGTAGGAGAGAGTTGTGAGGAATACCATCATTTAAGAGTCTTGAAGAAGAGTACCTGGGAAGAGGTCAGAGGATCAGAAGAGAGTGGTAGAAACCAAAGGAAGAATTTCAAGAATCAAGAATGGTCAGCACTGTCATATCACAATTGAAGGCTGAAGAGTGACACTAGAAAAAGAAGAGTGGTCTTTTCAGAGTGGTGGAGGCAGTAATGGACACTGTGAGTATCCACTAATGGCCACAGTCAAACTTCAAAATAAGTTGATTCTGTAATTGTGATCATCTAAAGATGCCTATGAATTTGTCAGCTGCCCTTGAATAGTTGTTGGTTCATTATAAAAATACCTGCTGTATAGATGTTCTAGAAACTACAAGTATAGACAGGAACCACAAGGTTTTATGGGTTATGCCCTTGTTTACAAGGACATGCAGTGTTTTTATTTTGCAAAATTATTAAAAAATCAGTATTTTACCATTGGGTGAAGTATGACTACCTTAAGGACAGTAAGTATAATAGACATGCATTGATATTTTAATTGTTCTTGCTTACATTGCGTGGCTGCCCAGCTAGGGTGTCTGGATAGGAACACAGATAGAGACCTGCCTAACCATATGTCACCAGGAGTTACAGTTGCTGATTTGATTTATGGAAGGTAGACGTATGTATGTCTTTGACCTATTCTCATGGCTCTTGGGCCTTTGGGCAGATAAAGGGAAGATAACTGTCTTATAATAACCCCTCCTCCTGCCATACCATTCTAGTAAAAATAAAATAGAACAAAGAAGTGGTCAGAAAACAACTTGCTTTTTTTCTTAGAACTTATTTCATCTTTTGTCATAGTCACTGAAGTAGATGCTTTCCTTAGCTCAGCACTTGAAAGTTAAGAGCAGAAGGAATTTATTGTGTGAATGAATGGCTTTAACCCTTGGCCTCAGAGGCCCTTACTGAAATATCTTTAGTGATGGTTTCTTTCAGTGAAACCAGGGTTTCAGTGCTAGGGCAGAATTCTCCTAGACCTGGAAAAAGCTTAAGGGCCAGTTTCCATGACTAAAGAGAGGCCTGAGGGATATTTGTTCCCTGGAATAAACTGAAAGTTATTCCAGCTTTAGGTAGTTGAATCCAAAGGAATAGCAATCAGATCCACAGCTTTAAGTCTTTCCAATGGAGCAGCTGCTTTGGAGTATGTAGTGGATCTCTGGCAGTTTCTGCTTGCTCCCAAATCTGTCACCACACTCAACAAATGTTTATTATCGTCTCTCCTGAGGTAACAGCCAGGGGTCCTTGGCCTAGAAGAGTGTTTCTGTTTTGTTTTAAAGCTTGAGAGAGTGTGTTTTGTTTTGTTTTAAAGCTTGAGAGAGTGTGTGCAAGCAGGAGCAGGGGAAGAGGGGGAGAGAGAGAGAATCCCAAGCAGGCTCCACACTGTCAGTGCAGAGCCCGACCCAGGACTTGCTCTTACGAACTGTGAGTTCATGAGCCAAAATCAAGAGTCGGCCACTTAACTGAGCCACCCAGACACCCCTAGAAGAGAGTTTTCATGGTTCTGTAGCAAAGTCTACTATGCTAGCACTCTTTACTTAATAGAACTGAAAGCCATTTTTCTGAAATAAAGTTATTCTTTAGGTAGTTTGGAAATGGAGATGAACACCTCATGTCATACTACACAGTTCTAGCACCCCAAAGTTCTGTTTCTAAGGACACCAAAATGAATACAGTTGCCATCTATAAAAGATTGGGGTTATACTATGAATATTTCTAATGCCTCTTTAATAGTCATCATTTGTAAGATCTGTCATCCATAATATGGAACTCTGCAAATGGGCATGATGTGTGGATACTTTATATGTGTGTACATCTTCTTTGTATAAGCTACAGCTTTTCACTCAAGTATTTATTTAACACTTTCTTGAACTGTTAGGTGAGAATAGTTGAATCTTAGAGTCATCCAGCCTGTGATCTGTGGACTTCCAGTCTTTTTTGGACATACCAGAAAATCAGGGTAAAGAAAACACTTTTCCTGTTTAAGGGGATGGGAGAGAATTTTAATACATTCACCAAATTAAATGAAAAGACAACATACGGTAGACACAACTTAAAAGACCATTTAGAATCATAAACAAAATGTGAGGTAGACCGACTAGTGTAATTCACCAAATTTTGGTTAAGAAAATTTTACAATAATAAGGTAACACAGGTGCTTCCTTTTCTAAGAATCACAAAAAGCAGTTGCATAAATTACAGCCAAAATAATTGAATACAACAATTCTTATTCTAATTTTAGTTTACATTCAGTATTAACCTGTGTGAACTGTCATACATGGCAAGGTTCAACAGGTCTATAGATCAATTATTATGCAGGCCTAGCAAACACATTCATACCACAATGTTTTAAAGGATGGCAAGGCTTGAAGCTGAACACACCAAGGTATGTATTAACAAATCATGGTGTCCTGTGCTTGTGCAATTTTATCCTTAAAGGAGAAGGACCTAACGTTCTCTAAGGAATTATACTGATAAGATGATTTTAAAAGATCCAAACCTTAGTAAGATAGGCATTGAGAAGAATAGGCAGGTCAGTTTGAGTTCTCCATCTTTGGGGTGATGGTCTTTGGCTTTGTTCTGGCATTTTTCTTCCACAGGGTTTAATAGTATTTAAGAGATCACAATCATTTGATTTTTCAGAGTACAGCCCTAATATGGAGTACCTGCATCTAAGGTTACTACTTTAAAAAAACACACTTTATAAAGACTTTGAAGCCATAAAGCCAGAAGAAACCCTGAGAGGCCATCTGCCCCAGTTACAAGTGTTTTGGGATTATTTCAAGTATTTTATTTGCCCTATAAATATTGGAATATTGCACAGTGGGTTTTTTGATATCCTCTGCATTAGGCCCTTTCAACAAAACAGGAACAATTGAAATACATTCATATCTAAATCAACCTGCTTCAAAACGTACCTCTTTACCAAAAATTCTGTACTGAAATTATGAGTATTTTTAAAGTATACATAAGGCAGATCCTCGTTGAAGGAGAATTTAAAATGGGGTTTAAAGGAATTGTTCATTTCAAAATACATTTAAAGCATCGTAAGCTATATTAAAACCAAGAGATCTGCAAACCATTTTCAGATTAGTACATTCCATTTTTTCACTACTGTAAACTCCTTGTTATCACAAGCTAATAAAGCTGGTCAGTTAACGTTATTTGTTCTAAGTAAATGCAGGCTGAGTCAGCCACCTCTCAGTAGTTTCAGGCCATAAGTAAGACTTCAATTCAAGTAAAAATGGCCATTTTAAGTGGTATGTGTGGGCTCATGAGAAAAATGTCAAATTGTTGAATGATGAGAACTAGAGTAATTTAAGCACAAACTTCCAAAGGACTTCATTTGTTCTAGAACATTTTCTAAAAGTCTGGGTTTGATTAAAATACATGGTGAGAAACTTACACTGTTGGTACTGAAAAAACACCCCCTACCGATTTTAGTGAGTCAGAGACTTTTAATGGAATCTTTCTTACTCCTCACAAAAGAATCACTGGTAAGATTAAAACAGTGGTCTTCCTATGGCTCTGTTTCCCATTTCAGCAGTTTTTGTGTTGTTGTCTATATAAGGTAGCTGATATTTATTCAGTGTATTTTTTATTAAAGGAAGCTTTGCTTGAGGCCATGAAAAGAAACAAACTAGTTCCATTCCACACAGAACCAGAGCCTGACATTTAGCTTTGCTGGTGCCAACTGCTTAATCCCAACCAAACAGGGTGGGTATGGGGTGACTGCTGAAAGCTTCTTAATTGGCTCAACTACTGAATTAGGTTCTCCTTGTACAAGTTTAATCTCTGTTCCATATTCTCATAGACATAGTGTGCTTAGAGACTGGAAAGGTTTTTAAAGAATGAAAAAAACCTAAGGAATTTCAGCAAGGAGAAGCTGCATAAATGCATACAGTGCCTGCTCTGCATTTACTGATTTGTTTGTTCAGTTTAAATAGTAAACTTTTAACTCGTGTGGAAATTTTGCCAAAAGTTTCAATACATATAAGATTATAAATCTTAAACTAACACTGCACAAAGACAAAGCTACTTCTTTTTTTTTAAAATACAAATATCTTCTACATTCTATCATTTCAGACCCCTGAGTAGTACTGTACCAAAGTACAGATCTGAAGAGAAACTGAGGGTTCAGGCCTCAAACGTTAATCTTCATTTAATTCCACACCAGTGGTGTGAGTCTCATGTAACACATTCAGGCTAGCTAATGCTGAGAGTCCGTTTTCCCCCTAACACAGTATAGTAGAAAAAAACAATGCAAACTCCACGTTATTTCTCCAAAGTACACCCTCCTCAGGCTCCCATGGCAGACCATGTCTTAAGTAATTGCATAACTGCCTAGGGTGGAGTTAACCTGAATTGAAGGTCCCAAAAGTGGAACTGAAAGAGAGTGATACCTCAGAGACCTGCCTCAGATTGGGGTTGGAGGGGCGGATTTCTTTGGAGAACAAATATGTTGCACTTTGCTCCACAGTGATTGTACTTTAAAGGAAAAAAAATCCCAAATAAATGTTTCTGCCCCACCCCACCTAGGCATCCCTTTGCTATTTTTGGTGTCTCCGAAAGGTCATACGTGGCGGCCAGTAAGAAAGTAGAGGGGCTTGTCATCACTGCTGTTAGCAGTTTGAAACTCGTCTCGGAGGCGGAACTGCCACTCATCCTCCAGCTCTAAGCGGACAATTGTTTGGCGTAAGGAGCTTCTGTCTTGGCAGATGACACACAGGGTAGCACCTTCAGAAAAAAAGGCAGAAGTGCATCTTAGGTTCAGGGATTGAAATTACGAAGAGCCTATCATCTTTTTCTGATTATGTCCTCTAAGCTGACACATCTGAGAACCAACATATAGGTAAGTAACCTGTCACAACTGCTCATTATAATTTTCATCTTATTTGAGTTCAAAAATAAACTCAAGTTTTGAGTTATCAGATTCAAAAGTTAAGAGTGTAAAGTGAAAAATCTTCCCTTCCCCTGTGGTAACCGATGGTAAAACCAATGTTCTATGTGTCTAGAGCAGGGGTTCTCCACTCGGCACCACTGGATAATTCTGTTATGGGGGCTGTTCTGTTCTTATAGGATATTTTAGCAGCATCCTTGGTTTCTCTTTTACTCACTATATGCCAGCAGCACTTTCCAGTGTGATAGTCTGAAATGTCTCCAGATAATGCCAAATGTCCTGAGAGGCAACCTCCCTCCCTCACTGTTCCATATGTATTTCATGCATATGTAAATACACATGTTCATCTGTTCTTAAATTCTACATGAGTGAAATCATACAGTATTTGTTTCTCTGACTTACTTCACTTAGCATCATATACCCAGGTCCATCCATGCTGTTGCAAAAGCAAGACCTCCTTTTTAATGGCTGAGTAATATGCCATTATATACAAATACATCTTCCTTACTGATTCATCTATGGAGGGACACTTGGGTAGCTTACATATTTTGGCTATTGTAAATAATGCTGCAGTAAACATAGGGTTGCATATATCTTTTCAAATTAGGGCTTTTATTTTCTTTAAATACCCAGTAGTGGAATACTGGATAATATGGTTCTTTTTTTTTTTTTTTTTAATGTTTATTTATTTTTGAGAGAGTGATTGACAGCGTGTGAGCGGGGTAGAGGCAGAGAGAGGGAAGGAAAGACAGAATCCAAAGCAGGCTCCGAGCTGTCAGCACAGAGCCCGACGCGGGGCTCAAACTCAAGAGCAGTGAGATCATGACCTGAGCCGAAGTCCAGTGCTCGGCCGACTGAGCCACCCAGGTGCCCCAATTCTATTTTAAGTTTTTGAGGAACCTCTATACTGTTTTTCACAGTGGCCTGTGCACAGTATGGTGAATCATACTTTGTTCACCGACTTCAGAGGTCATCTTGTCAGGATTATTCATGATACATAATCTGCAGTTTGTCCTTGGGCAGATCTTTTTGTACAGTGCATACCTGTTGAAGCAACTTTAGCTTCTATACCAGAATCACATCTCATTAAGCTGAGTTTTATTACAATGAGATTATTTGAAAAGCATTATTTCTCTTCTTGCACTGCATCATTCTTTTCTAGAATTAATGGTAAAAACATTTAATGTGGTCACATTTCTGGCCATCTATCTGTATTTTGTCCTGGTATGATGGACTTGATTCCACCCACACCCCAGTTAAGAAAATCATGGCCCTCGTTTAAAATAAGCAGGGTATTCACTGGCAAAAAAGATTATTAAAGTGCTTTTTGGCTCACTTCCCTATTTTGTTCAGCAGGAACAATGGCATTCACAAACAAAAGACACTAAATTTGGTATACCTTTTAGAAACTTAAATTTCTTCAGAAGATCAGCACCTACAAAAGAGTCACAGAGGTACAAGAGAAGTCCACTGAAAAACACCCCTTCACAGTTGACATTGCTGGAGTGGGGTCTGGAGCTGATGTAGCATATGGCCACCTGGAATCATCAAGCAGACAGCACGGACATTTCAAAAAGCAGGCAAAACATCTGCACTTCAGCTGAATAAGTCAGTACCTGCCTATTTAGTTATTCCAGGGTAAGGTAAAGGACATACATTTTTTTAATTGAAACTGAAATAGGTTGGTTATTTAAATTCTGCACCTCTTTTATTTAGTGTGCCAAGTTTTAACCTATTTACATCTTGTTTCTCTTGATAAAGGACAGTTACGAGAGAATTAGTAGTAAGAAATGAAACAGGCCTCTCCACCTAAATGTCTTTGTAAAAATGAAAAATGGTCTTCCACAAAAAGGCACACTTGGGATGAAATTTAATTTTTTTAAATTCTCATCAATAAGGTAATCAGCTTTTCATTTAAATACACTTAAATTTTCAGACAGAAGCTTCAAGCAGTGCATAATTTTAAGTATTTAGTTCTATATGGCTTTCATGTAAAGAAGATAGCTTTATAAAAATTACACGGAGGTAAGATAGTTGGGAGACCCTGAGAACAGGGGCATGGCTTAATGACTGCACCTGACGGCTTGGATCCAAATACTGGTTCCTCTGCTTAGTAGCTGGGTAACACTGAGCGGCTTCCTTCATTTTGCCATACCTCAGTTTCTCTGTCTGGCGAAATAGTAGTAGTACCTGTTTCATAGGACTGTTTTATGAAATAAACACTGTAAACCACTTAGTAGGTATTCACTGTTAGTTGCTGTTAGTAGTAGTGTTGAGACTGTGTTGTCTAACATCTTGAACCCTGGACCCTGGGGTGGAGGAGTCTAGAGGCCTGGGTTAGACACATGACTTAGAGATACTAATGGTTTTTAAGGTACCTTCTACAACTCATGGTGTAGATTACATTTTCATTCTTATGAAATTTCAGTAAAATTGATTTAAAAATCAGTTTCCAGAATTGAATACATTTGGATTTCAGTCTGAAGATATTGTATATGTTAATACATACAAAGAAGAAAACCTAAGAGTTTTATACATACAAAGAGGAATGTGTGTATGTTTTAATACATACAAAGAGGAAAACCTAAAATACGGTTTACCAAAATGTCACTGTTCCCATTACAAGTGATTCTTTTTCTTTATACCTTTTATTTACAGAGGATGTTAGTGAACAGTTAAATATTTTTAAAATATTACTAATAATTGTAGAGGAAAGCTTTGTGGCAGAAGCCCTTAAATAAAGTCCTGAAGGCCATCAGTGGTCAAAGGTGCAAGTGGCAAAAACTAACACTGATGGGGAATTTGAGACAAGAGAAAGAATGCAAAATAAGGAAACAATGGCAAAGAAAGAAATCCTAGAGTGGGAAGTGGTGAAGTGACAGCTACAAAGGTCTCCTGTGATACCCTAAATTGTCCAGCAGTCACTGAGCTTCTCTTTTGCCTAAAACAGTGGCTAAGACACTGTGTGCCTTTGAACTGTGTCTTGTGGAGAAGCATCATCACGTGATTGTAATACGGTCTGATACGTTTCAGGACGGCAAGCAACTGCTTCTGTCCACAGTCACTGAGGTAGGCTCAGTGGAACTGACCTCTGAGCTAAGCTTTGCATATTCACTGGCTCACTGTGGACAGCAGAAGTAGGGATGGGGAGGGACAGTTGCCATCACATCTTGTGTGAGCCTTTTGCAGTATGAGTATGTCACAGGCTCCTTTTTTGTCTCCATTTAAGCTTTCAAATGGGAGCTAAAATGGGAAAGAAATTGATGGAAATGGGTAAAAGCACAATACCAGCCCTCTTCCCTTTACCTCTGGTCCAATGTTAAGGTAGCAGTCAATGGCCAACACAGGACTCTTGAAGTTATGGATGGCTTTGGGGAAGAGTTTGTAGGAAGCATGCTGAAGGAACTTCTCCAGGAGAAACTGCGCAGGGGCTGCCAGTAGTGTGTGTTCACTGTCGGGAGCACAGACATACTGAAGGGGCAAGATGGGTGCTAAGCTCTCTGACACCTGAAATCAGAGCCGAGATTATCATGGGAAATAGGTCTGTCACTGGATGAAACGGGCAAGGAAAAATGGCATTGCACACTAACGGTCCCCAAATAGTAGTAGTAGCACAGTGACAGATGCTAGGCTCAGAGGTTAGTTTGTCCTTCTTGGGTTCTGGACTTTTTTCCCCCTTGGGAATAGGTTGGGTCTCACTTAATGCACAGCCAGGGCAGGAGAAAATGGAAATGTTGGCTTCTTTGACAGTTACTGCATTTAGCAACATTGTGAGGACCAACAGGAAGCCTTTCACAGTGCTGCTAGATGTGGACACGTTAAGTCCCATCTCAGCACATCCAAAAAATAAAAGCGAAGAGGCTTCTAAGCTGCACTGGGGAGTTCACATGTTATAAATTAAATTATTAAGACAGTAAATGTCTTAAACAGAAAAGGGTAGGTCCATGGAATTCACCCTCAATAAGTGTTGATTGGTCTTACTTTCTTAAAACAACAACAACAACAAAACTGGCAAAGGACCAGACAAGCATCTTAATTTACATTTCTCTTATGTATTAAAGAATGTAAAAATGTTAGTTTTGCCAGTTTATAAAGATAGAATGTTAAGTTTGAAACAAGATTTGATGGAGGAATTGTTAAGCCTTAAATCTAAAGAAATGTAAATCTGTTGAATTTTCAAATCTTTTGTTTTACTCTAGATGAATCCTCAGTAAGGAGACAGACTGCATATTTGGCATTAAGAACTGACTCCCTTGTGTTATCTCACTTTCCAGTCAAGTGGCAAGTACTTAATGCCAGTACCTAATAACAAAGAACAGTAGAATCAAGCTTGCAAACTTACCATAATCTTTGGTTTAATGATAAAGTCCCTTTGCCCTCCAACCTGAACATGTTTCTTCATGAGACTGAAGTTATTAAAGCGGCAGATGAGCAGGCCACTACTGTTTGTTCTCAGGTTAAAGTCAACATCTTCACAGAAATACCTAAATCATAATCACAATAATAGATCTCTGACTACCTGTCGCGTCCCAGCCATATTTGTGTTTTGTTTTGTTCTGAGACGGAGAGAGAGAATGAGAACATGGGAGTGAGCATCGAAGCAGGGCAGAGGGAGAGGGAATCTCAAACAGGCTCCATGCTTAGTACAGAGCCTGATGCGGGGCTCGATCCCACGACCCTGGGATCATGACCTGAGCTGAAATCAAGAGTCAGACATTTAACCTACTGAGCCACCCAGGTGCCCCTACATCCCAGCCATGTTAATTACATACATAAAGTCTGTTAGGAGACAGACTCAGAATCAACTTTGCCTTCTCGTGGAGCTGACCCTCTTAACTCTGCTCAATTCAGGGGCTCACAGGCCAGAGTTAAAAGGAGGAGGAAGTGAGAGGACTTAGGACCCAGACATTCCATGAGGCCTTGGGTATTCCTAAGCTGAAACAGGACTGACTGCACATTCTGTGTATTCTTGTGGGACAGAGATGCAGAGGTGCTCCCAGTTTAACAATCCTGGCTGCAAACAGGATGAAACATCATCTGCCATGAAATAGCTACAGAATATTCTAATAGCTACAGATTGGGGGTTGACGTACGAGGACTTTATGGTTCCTGACATTCCTCACTTGGCCATCTTGGATTTTCCAGTATGTGGACATTATTTATTCAGGAGGCAAGACCAGGGCTAGTCTGCTTATTCCCACCTGTTGGCTTCTCCCTACAGGATCCAGATCTCTGGATCTTACTAACATTTAGGGGAAGGATTAACTTCTGATTTCTGAGGATGGAAGAGTTCACCTTCAATGGGTTAAGGACCCACCCACACTGATCTGTACTGATGTAATAGTTTTTGTCCCTCTTGTAGTTCTTGCTGAATACTGAGATGGCTAAAATACATTTTCTAAGCATTTCATGTTGTAATTATTATTATTTAAGGGTCCGGGTCAGTTTGAAGGAGGATGAAGGGGGGCTTTGGGGTTTGTGATCCCAGTTCTCCCTCCTTGTCCATAAAAAGAGATTCTCAGGTTTTCGAAGACAGAGGAACAAACATATTATAGGGGTCATTGTTGGGCGGAAGCAAACATGCCTGGAATGCTTGCACCCAGGAGGCCCGACTTACCTGTTGAAGTCATACTGCACATTCTGAGTCAAGTCTATGTTAAGGAGAATGAAGTCATGCACATGGCACCTAGAGAATGGGGCTTTCAGGCTCTGAGAAGTCAGCTTGCTGCTCCATTTCTGTATGCCAAGGATTGCGTAGTGGATGATTTTTGGTGTTGCTTCAATATGCTGCAAGACGCTCTTCAAGGACACATTCTTACTGGAAACTCCTGCTTCCATGGGCTGGCTATGAAATGTCAAGTTAGTTTATATAAGAGCAATAAATATTACCGGAGAGAGGATCATTTTTGAAGGGATAACACTACTATACACTATTAATGTCCATAAAGATATAATTAGCTGGCTTGCTTTATATTAGCCTGGAATGGAAAAGGACGTCAAGCCTAGTTTTCATGATGCCTGTCACTGCTAACTTAAGGAAATGGTCTTTTGGGGGTGGGGCTTACCACTTTTAAGACAGAAAAAAACAGCCCAACTCAAAATGACTAATGAACAAGAAGTTACCAAAGAAAGGGAGCCAGAGGTTAGAAGCACACAAGTATACTTCCCAGTGTTGTAATTCTGGTAAAGTAAAGGAGTATTTGAGAATGTCACTGGCTTCATATTCACAGTGGAAACATAGTGTGTGAGCTGGAAGGAAGGGCCGAGAGGTCATCAGTGGGGGTGCTACTGGTATTTAGGGACCATTTACTGCATAGGACTTTTCCAGGTTTAACATTCCCTGGTCCTCGTGGAGCCCCTTCACCAGGAGAACCACTGATTTGGGCCCAGCCCTAATTTTACAGATGACAGAATTGAGACAAAGAGATGAAATAACTTTTCCTTTTCATCCAGGCAGGTTACCAAGCAGAGCTGAGATTAAAAACCAGGTGTGGTTCAGAAGCTAGTGGACTTTATAAATCATAGCGCCTTTCAACAGACTTTATAGCAAACCAAAGCCATGATGCAGAAATAGTCCAGAAATTTAACGGCACAGTGAATATCTAAAGAAAAGTGCTAGTGAGGGTTGTCTTCTGGATAATTGCTCTGTAAAGCTGTCCCTCTCTCATTTACTTCCATGCATAATAAGCCAAGGAAAGCATCTCCTTCATAGCATTAGGCCATACTCCCCTAGAACTGCTTGGCAAATACTACTACCTGGTCTGATCCTGAACACTGTGAATGTTCCATAGAACACACGAGTCGTCCATCACAACGATAAAAGGCCAGACACACTGGCGTTTAACTCCCAGTTCTTCCAGGCGGTTCCTCTCCAGTTCCAGATTGTGGTAGGACAGCTCCTTAATGAGAAACCTGGCAGCACCTGGAAGGCAACATAGCCACAGCTGTACATCCTTCACCCAGGCCTGACCCAAACCCCACAGACAGCTCACATTCTCTCCGCAGGCATGCCTATTCACATGGTGGCCATGTGGGATGGGAGGGTCAACCAATTGTTCAGAGCAGTGGTTCTCAAATGAGTAAAAGTAAGAATCACTGAAGGAGTCTCTTTAAAATGCCAATTTCCGGAGCCCATCACCAGAGATTCACTTTAGGTTTGATAAGGGCCTAGAAACCAGAGCTGTCTTTGATGATGCAGATGATTCATGAAGTACACTTTGAGGGGAAAAGAATCCAGTTTCCTTGATGGGACAGAGGATACCACATAGAGGAAACACTTATTACTGGTTCTATAAAGCCAAGATAATACGTGCTCTCAGTCTTGGAAGCAGCCACTCACATGTCCTGCCTGCACTAGGGAGTAGCCAAGTTTGCAATAACCTAAAGTATCCCCTGCTTTGGATACCTTTAGGAGATTGACAGCGATGTCTTCTTTGAAGAAGATTCTGGAAACTGGCATCCTTTTCTTAGACAGTCTTTTCCACCGCACCTCCCCCCCCCCCCCCAGAGGCAATATGGTCTAGTAAAAGACTGGAGCCAAGCTGCCTACATTTAAATCCTGATACCGCCACTTTCTAGCTGTGAGTGAATGCCTTGGTTTCTCTACCTGTAAGAATGCAATGGTAATGTCCATCTCACAGGATTGTTGTGTGGTGCTCAAGACAGTGCCTAATGTGGTAAGTACTCAGTAATAGAGAATATTAAGATGAGGTTCCTCAGATCCATCCATGTTGTTGCAAATGGTAAGATTTCATTCTTCTAATAGTGAACATTCCATTGTGTATATATGCCACATCTTCATCCTTTCATCTATTGATGCACACTTAGGTTGCTTCCATAATTTGGCTATTGTAAATAATGCTAAGTGAAATAAGCCAGTCAGAGAAAGACAAATACCGTATTTCACTTATATGTGGAATTTAAAAAACAAAACAAATGAAGAAAAAAGAGAGATAAACCAAAAAACAGACTCTTAACTATAGAGAAGAGATGGTTGGTTACAAGGGAGGTGGGAGGGTGGGAGGGGTGAAATGGGTAAAGGGGATTAAGAGTACACGTCTCATGATGAGCACTGAGTAATGTATAGAATTGTTGATTCACTATATTTTACACCTGAAACAAATATAAGACCATATGTTTTACACTGGAATTAGAATTTTAAGAAAAGATCACATATTAGACACATTTTATTAGACAAATTTGCACATCCGAAAATGAAACAAAATGTAGGTAATGAAATGAAGAGGCTAAAAAAGCTATTGAATCTATGGAGGAAAGAGAAAAATAGTTTGGAAGTAGGAAGGAAAATCTGCCTTACAACAGGATGTATGTAATACGTGTTCTCAATGTAGTAAGAACCGTATATGAAAAGCCCACAACTAACACTGTAATGGTAAGAGATGGAAAGCTTTTCCTCTAAGCTCAAGAACAAGACAAGGATGCCCACCTTTACCACTTTATTTAACATACTACTGGAAATTCTAGCCAGAGCAATTAGGCAAGAAGAAGAAATAAAAGGCACTCAGGTTGGAAAGGAAGAAGTAAAATTATCTGTTTGTAGGCAACATGACCTTCAATGTAGAGAACCGTAAAGATTACACACACACACACACACACACAGAGTTAGAAATAAGTGAATTCAGCAAAGTTGCAGATACAAAAACTAAAAAAATCTGTTCTCTCTATACACTAATAGTGATCTAAAAGGGAAATTAAAAAAAAAAAAACTTCCATTTACAATGGCATCAAAGAGAATAAAATACTTTGGAATAAATGTTTATTTAACCAAGCATGTGAAAGACTTGTACATGAAAAAGTACACAACATTTGCTGAAAGAAAGTAAAGATGATAAGTAAATGGAAAGACATCTGTGTTCATGGATTGGAAGATGTGATATTGTTGAGATGTCAATATTACCCAAAGTGATCTACAGATTTAATGCAATCCCTATCAAAATCCTAATGATATTTTTTTGGAGCAGAAATAAAAAAAAAAAAAACCCATCCTTAAATTCATATGGAATCTCAAGGGACCCTCAATAGCCAAAACAACCTTGAAAAAGAACAAAATTGGAGGTCTCACGGCTGATTTCAAAACTTACTACAAAACCACAGTAATCACAACAATGTGGTACCAATGGGATAAGAATACAGAGCCCAGCACTATGCCCTTGTGTTTCTGGTCCAGCCCTAAGGCCTACGGTCAAATGATTTTTGACAAAGGTGCCAAGACCACTGAATGGGAAAAGGACAGTCTCTTTAACAGATGGTATTGGAAAACTGGATATACACATGCAAAAAATGAAGTTGGATCTTTAACTTACACTACATAAAACTAACAGGGATCAAAGACCTAAATGCAAGAGCTAAAACTATAAAACTTTTAGAAGAAATCAGGCAATCAGCAAACCTAAAGGCAACCACTGGAATGGGAGAAGATATCTGCAAATGATATATCAAAGGGTTAGTATCCAATATCTATAAAGAACTTACCAAACTCAATACCCAAAAAACAAATAATCCAGTGAAGAAATGGGCAAAAGACACAAATAGACACTTTTCCAAAGAAGACATCCAGGTGGCTAACAGACAAATGAAAAAAATGCTCAACATCACTCATCATCAGGGAAATATAAATCAAAACCGCAATGAGTTACCACCTTAACGCCAGTCGGAATGGCTAACATTAACAACTCAGGCAACGACAGGTGTTGGTGAGGATGCGGAGAAAGAGGAACCCTTTTCCACCACTGATGGGAATGCAAACTGGTGCAGCCGCTCTAGAAAACAGTATGGAGGTTTCTAAAAAAGTTAAAAATAAAACTACCCCATGACCCAGCAATTGCACTACTAGGTATTTATCCAAGGGATACAGGTGTGTGGTTTCGAAGGGGCACGTGCACCCCAATGTTTATAGCAGCACTATCAATGATTGCCAAAGTATGGAAAGAGCCCAAATGTCCACTAATGGATGCATGGATAAAGAAGATGTGGTGTGTGTGTATGTATATATGTATGTGTGTGTGTGTGTGTATGTGTGTGTGTATATATATATATACACACACACATACACAGTGGAGTATTACTTGGCAACCAAAAAGAATGAAATCTTGCCGTTTGCAACAACGTGGATTGTATTATGCTAAGCGAAATTAGTCAAAGAAAGACCAATATCATATGACTTCACTCATATATGGAATTTAAGATACAAAATAGATGAACATAAGGGAAGGGAAGCAAAAATAATATAAAAATAGGGAGGGGGACAAAACATAAGAGACTCAAGTACAGAGAACAAACTGAGGGGTTGCTGGAGGGTTGGGTGGAGGGATCGGTTAAATGGGTAGGAGGCTTTAAGGAAGACACTTGTTGGGATGAGCACTGGGTGTTATACGTAGGGGATGAATCACTGGAATCTCCTGAAATCATTGTTGCACTAAATGCTAACTAACTTGGATGTAAATTTAAGAAAAAAGTATAAAGAAAAAAAAATAAAGAAGAAAACAGGCAAACAGCTTGCTACTGGATGTAACAATTATTTCTTGGATATGACACCAAAAGCACAGCCAACAATAGGGAAAAATAAATTGGACTGCATCAAAATTTAAAAGTTCTGTGCAAAGGATATAATTAACATGAAAAGCAACCCATGAAATGGGAGAAAACATTTACAAATCATTAGCAGGGGGTTAGCATCCAGAATACGTAAAGGACTCCTACAAATCAACAACAAAAAAGCCTAATTTTAAAATAGGAAAAGAACTTGAATAGATTGTCCAAAACAGATATATGAATGGCCAAGAAACAGACAACAAGATGCTCAACATAATTAATCATTAGGGAAATGCAAATCAAATCACAGTAAGATAGCATCTCTTACCCATTAGGATGGCTACAATCAAAAACAAGCAAACAAAAAAATCTCCCAAAACTCAAAACAAAAAACAGAAAATAAGTATTGGTGAGGATGTGAAAAAACATTTTACACTGTTGAGAAGAATGTAAAATGGTGTATGTACCATTATGGAAAACCGTTTGTCAATTCCTCAAAAAATTAAAAATAGAATTATCGTATGATTCAGCAATTCCACATGTAGGTATGTACTTAAAAGAACTGAAATCAGGGTTCTTGGAGATATATTTGTACATCTATGTTCATAGCAGCATTATTCACAATAGCCAAATGGTAGCAGCTCAAGTGTCCACAGGTGGATGAATGGATAAATACAATGGAATATTACTCAGCCTTAAAAGGGAAGGAAATTGACACATGGACAACATAGGTGAACCTTGAGAACACTGTGCTAAGTGAACTCAGCTAGACACAAAAGGCAAATACTGTAAGATTAAACTTGAAGTACCTAAACTCGTCATGCAGAGACAGAAAGTAGAATGGTGGTTGCCAGGGAAAGGAGGAGAAGATTAAGGAGTTAATCTTCAGTAGTATGGTGTTTCAGTTTTGCAAGATGAAAAGAGTTCTGGAGATTAGTTGCAAAACAATGTGAATATATTGAACACTACTGAACCGTACACTTAAATGGCTAAGCTGGTAAATTTTATGTGTTTTTTAACAAATAAAAAATAATCTGCATTTCATTTGCATATATGTTAGCTTCTCAAATTATTGCAGAAGTGGCAAAACTATAACTATGCAAATTCATCAGATCTGGGATGAGGAAAGTCACCTAACGATTGGTAAGGCATAGGAGGGGGTGATTTGAGGGTCATACTCCTATAGAAAAAGATTTTAGTTAGTCTGGGGATATGTGGTTTTGGAGAGGACAAAGAACCAAAAATATGTAAAAGCCTTAATTCACTTGATATAAAGTGATAAACATGGAAACTAAAATTGTATTCAAAACAAATTTTTGAAAATATTTTAATTATATATATTTAAGGACATAAAAAGGAATGGAAGGGAGAACAAGAGGAAAGCTCTAAGAAGGAAGGGAGAGGGATGGACAGATCAGCAGAGGGAGAAACAGGCTGAGGGGGAAAAGAAGGGAAAGTGAGACCTGGGAGAGGAGGAGTGCAGAGTTAGGGAAACTACTCAGGTCTCATCTGTATTCACTCTAGTTCTGGACTGGGATGTTCCTACTTCCCTCTAATGTGTCAATTAGCAGCTTTTGGAACTTAAACTCTTCTGAGACTACACAGAGTCGGACTCCCACAGGAGCTGATTAGAGAAAGTGGTTAACAACTACCATACAAGAAGTGAGCAGACACACAGCTCTGAATCCAATTGGAGGTTTCCTGCCCCCCAACGTCTCTGTTCCATGCTGAAGAACCATATGCCCCTTTGACAAATCAGCCCATTGCTCTTACACTCCGTGGGGGAAAAGCAAGCGAGACTTTTCCAGGCACTTTTAAGATGACTGCCATAGGCAGTAGTGATACTTCCAATTTCCAGTTGGACAGAACCCCTTGGAACTTGCCATGTGCCTTTAAAATGATTAGCAATGGCTTAGGGACACCTCTAGATCCCTCTTGAACACAGTGAACTAGCTCCACCACCCCATTCCCCCCAAGACCATCCTTCTCACTGTTCTGTTCCTGCTGCAGCGGACCCAGCCATCACTGGGAAGAATCCCAAACCCTTTCCGGGGCACTCAATGTACCAGTGACTTCTTTAGTCACTAGCCCTCAGAAGTTAAAAATTCTGCAAAGCAGCAGATAGAGGAAAAGGAAAACTCAAATTTAAAGAAAAATCAAAAGTCCTTTGGTCAGGGGGGCAGGACCCTTTTCGGGGGCTGGGGAACCTTTGAAAGTTTCATGTCCAGGCAATGAGCTCGCTTTATCTTTCAGCCCTTCTCCGTGTCCCAGGGGGCCCCTTACCCACGCCTGCATTATTGAACATGCCAGGAAGCACCAGCATGATGTGGTTGGGCCAGTACTTGCGGTACAGCGGCATCTCATATTCTTTGACCACCAGAAGATGCAGGTGGCTGATGCCCTCCATGGCGTGAAAAAGGTTTAGGAGTCCATGCTCATGGCGACCACTGGAAGGAGTGAAAATAGGGCTCTTGACTGCATTCAAATTCTGCTGAAAGGGGAAAAAAAAAGAAGAAAGAACCAGAGACCAAAAAGGGAAGTTAAAACCCTTAGATTGAAGAAGTTTAGAGACCCTGATCTAGTACCTTGGGCCTGTCAGTCTGAAAGCAGTGTTGGCATCCAGACACTGTCACCCACCTTGTCTGAAACCAGGGGCAGCCGCATGCTCTCCAGGTGTTTACCCTGCTTGCTGAAGACAAAATGACTCTCTTTGGATTTGGGAATGATGAAATAGAGCTGCACCTCTTCTCCCAGCATAGAGGATGAGAATGTGAATGCATGAAGGGTGGAGTCAGACATCTAGATTTGTAAAGAAGGAAGGAAGGGGATGTAAGCTCATGGTTTGTAAACTTCTCGACGACTTGTTAACATTTTTAAGAGAAGCGAACTAACCTGAACTCATACATGCCATCAGACTTGGCTGTCCCTGAAATGTCGGAAGAGTTGGAAACGCAAACATTTCATCTTTTAGTAGCTGCCATTGACCTGAGAGCCAAGCCTCCTGCCCCTACACAGCCTCTCCATGGGTGAAGTTTCTGTTGCTTGACACTGTCTTTTGCATTCCTTATGTTCTTAGAACCACTACTCCTCAGTCTTATGCAGAGGTTAAATATTCCTGCTCGCTAAACATTTTCAAAGGTGCCCAAATATAGGGGAAAAAATCATTTCCATCTGTGTGCATCAGGCTAAATGAGTATCATTTTTCTAAGTAAAATATTAGGGCCAACATCATTAAAATGCCTCCATGGTCCCATCTTTCCTGGCTACCGTGGAAGCTGAAGAAGTTTTAAAGTCATTTAGCATAGAACTCTGGCTTCCAGGAGAGACCATCTGACTCACTGAAGCCAATTATAAATCTAACTTATTTTTAAAGTTGCCAGAAAGTTGGGACACCTGGCTGGCTCAGTCAGTAGAGCATGTGACTCTTGATTTTAGGACCAGGAGTTCAAGCTGCACGTTAGGTACAGAGCTTACTTAAAAAAAAAAAAAAAAAGTGTTATAAAGTTCACATGCTCGCTCAGTAACCCAGCTCAATGAGTAATTACATAATTTATGTGCTTTACAATGCAGACAGTACTTGGCTTAATGAAAGGATAGCATCAATTTTCAGCAGCAACTAGAGTCCAGGTAGATTTCCTAAGATTTTTAACCTAAATATTATATTTCCTAGGAAAATAGTATAATTCTTCCCTTGAATTCTGGTTCATTCTGCTTCACAAGCATTGGAATATACTAGTGAGTACAATGATCACAGAAACTATATAAACAGAGGATTTTTAATGTTATCTAGAAGCTTATGATTTGTAGACCAGGTACTTGAATCTTCTATATTCTGTAAAGCATCATGAGTGGTTTACAAATTAGCCCACCAAAAGCTTTCGGTTAACACCAAGAAAACAAATGGTACATAAAAGGTAATTTGTGTTACAAGAGCAGAATGACCAACCCAGTTTTTCAGTATATCACTTCTAGCCCCTGTGGGAAAAGGGTGGAGACCTGATCCTTAAGAGCAGAAGCAAGTTTGGGTGAAGTCTAATCAGCATGTCCCATAGGAAGAGTTTTAGGTGTTCGGAACTAAGTCATAAAAATCAAGAAGCTAAAGTGGGAGAAAGCAACAGAGAACTTCTCCCCTACATAGGTTCTGGACCACTGTCACCTGCTGCCTTTACCATCTTGAGTGTTTACAGATGCTCTGGCCAAAAAGAAACAAAGACAGTGGGGTATTGGCTCACCTTCTGTGTTCCTTCCTCTCACTTCTCTCTAAATAAAAGATCAAATATTGACTCCTCTGTATGCCTAATGATCAAAACCACCCCACACTGGAGTAGGAATATGACTTGGTCAGTGCAAATCAGCTGACCTGTTCACAGCTCAAAGGGCACACCCTGTGCATGTTAGAGGTAAGAGCACCATTCCTGGGGCGCCTGGGTGGCTCAGTCTATTAAGTTTCTGACTTTGGCTCAGGTCGAGAGGTCAAGATCCCATGGTTCGTGAGTTCGAACCCCATGTTGGGCTCTGCCCCTGTCTACCTGCCCCCTCTCAAAATGAAATAAATAAACTTAAAAAAAAAATCTTAAAAAAAAGAGCACCATTCTCATCAACAACCCAAAGCAGGGGGTGAAAAGAACCTTTCACCAAATATACTATAATATCCAGTTTTTTCAGGATTACAGAGAACATCCCAGGTAACCTAAACATGACACATGTAACCATTTCAATGAAGTGACTTCAGACACTAAAACTCAAGTTTCTTTCTCTCTTCCCCCCCCCCAATCCTAATAAACCCAAAGTAATTTTAATTAATGGCTTCACACATTTTGCTCACAAATGAGTGGCTCCATCTCATAAATCAAGTAACCTCTATCTAGGGCCCGAAACTGGGAGCCGTATTTTTCATTCCATATATACAATACCATGCTGGGTAACAGGCAAGGACAGGGGGCCACACCTGGGAGGCAGAGGTGCAGTCCATGTACTGGTGACATTGCTCACAGTGGTGGAAGGTGTTGTAGGCCGCGTATTTGGTCAGCATCATGGACACGGTTCCTCGCTTCCTGGGCTCCTCAACTTTGGAATCCTTTATTGCTTCTGTGTATAAAGGGACAAAAACCTTGCCATGATGTGCATGAAGCCCCTACTCCTGGGAAGAAAGTCCCCCACTCCCTGCAGGACTCTTCTAAGGAGTCTATAATTTATGCTCTGAAAGTCAGGTATGAAAAGTAAAAGGTGATACATATGTGTACAAGAGAAAAGCAGAATTACTTTAAACTGCGCTCAAAGATTAAACTGCCCCAGGCCTCCTGCTCTGATTTGGCCCCTTGACCTTCAGAGGAGGTGCGCCTGGCTCTGCTTGCACTGACCTTGTTTGACCCCTGCCAGCTTCTCAGTATATACCAGGCTCATCAAACTGTACTTGGGATCATGCACGCTGACGTCAAAGGGCATTTTACTGAAGCTCTCGATGTCAGGCCAGGGCTCTCCCTCTGCCTGGCTGACTCCACTGCATTCACTGTGGTCTAGGACAAGAAGAAAGAAAGTGCGCAGAGCAGGCAGGCTGACTGGCCTCCCAGCCTCCCACCCAAGTGTCAGGAATGAGAGGTTTTATGAAACATGAACCCCCAGATGGGAGGACAGAGACATTTCTGGAAGATGACCTGCCACGTCCCAGGGCAGAGGGGCCCAGAATTATCCCTTCAGGTCCATGCTGGGAGGGACGCATGCCCTCACTGGCTCCAGCATTACCCTCTACACATCTGGTCCACAAACTCCCACACTATGAGATCAACTGATCTCCCACCCCAGCCTCCCAAATTGCCTTAAAGCTTATTTAATTTTGGGTCATCTAAATTCTCCCTTACAGTTTTAGTTGTGGGGTTATAAAACACTGAAAGCCTAAGAGATTTGAGGGATGCATTGAGCAAGATACCCAGTGTCTCCTGCGTATGAGAATCACCTGGAGAGCTTGTAAAAAAAAAAAATCCTGTGCTTAGGTTACCACCCCCACAATCTGCTTTAGTACCCAGGCACCCATCATGGCATTTAAAGCTGCTTAGGTCACTCCAATATGCAGTCAAGTTTGACAGCTAGTAGTCCTAGGTTTGAATTCAGACCGCCCCCTACTACTCCACACCTGCAGGCACCACCCTTAACTCTCAGGGACCCTGGGTTATTGCAAGAATTCCAGATGGTGCATTTAAAGTGCTCAGGCAGTGAGGGATGCCTGGGTGGCTTGGTTGGTTAAGCATCTGACTTTGGCTCAGGTGATGATCTCATGATTCGTGGGTCCATGGGTTGGAGCTCCGCATCGGGCTCTGTACTGTCAGCACACAGACCACTTCAGATCCTCTGTCTCTCTCTGCCTCTCCTTTGCTCATGCTCGCTCTCTCTCAAAAATAAACATTAAAACAATTTGTTTTAAAGGGCTCAGTGGCAGGCACGTGGTGAGTGTCTAATAGAGGATTTATTGTTATTAATAAAATTTATAAGATGAAAAAATTTAAGAATTTTCAAAGGGAGAAGATTTAAAAAAATTTTTTACTGTTTATTTTTGAGAGAAAGAGTGAGCATGAGCGGGGGAGGGGCAAAGAGAGAGGGAGACAGAATCCGAAGCAGGCTCCAGGCTCTGAGCTGTCGGCACAGAGTGCGACAGGGGCTCAAACTCATGAACCGTGAAATCATCACCTGAGCCGAAGTTGGACACTCAAGTGACTGAGCACCCCCAAAAGTTTTATTTTTTTAAAAAGCCTAAAGATTACAAGTACAGCTAATATCTTTTTAACACAATCATGTTTATTTTTTATATCACTGAGCTAAAGTTTGCATTTTATTTACAACCTAAAGCTTATTCTAGATTTTTACAAAGATGTCAGTGTGCCTCTCCAGAGCACCATCACATTCACCTGCACTAAAATGAGGTGGAAGGAATAAAGCCAGCCCGATGGCACTTCTCACTACAAAGGCCAGGCTTGCCTGTTGCACCAGCTGTGGTAGATTCTCTCACAGATCATCACACAGATTAAAGTTCAGTGTGGTGGGATCCGAGGAGAAAATTACAGGCATCACTCTCTTGTGGAGCCCAGGGGCTTTGTGGGAAGGTTGCTGGGATGATGGGTCTCTCATTCCTGGTCTGCCTAGTTCTGCCTTTGCCCTCCTGGTCCCAGCCCCCCTCCAGGCAGCTATGAATGTTTCCGGGCCAACTTGGAGCTCTGGGTCCCCTCTTTGGTGGGCCTGGGGTCAGCTCAAGTGGGGACACAAACAAGGAGATGTGGGTGGGAAGACGGGATTGTGTGTGTGTCTGGAATCATGAATATGACCTGGTAAGGAGTGGAAATAGGGCTGAAGGTGATAATAAAATGATTCAATACAGCTGATCTTGCCTAGTCTTGCTCTAGACTGAACTAGTCTTTTGGACTTGTCATAGAACAGGTCCAACTACTTAGGAAAAGCAAGTGGGGTGAGATCTGAGGGCCAGTCTGACAGAAGATGCCAAGGCCTTTCCCTTTTCTGGACTCCTCTTTGAGGGGCTTAGAAGAGCTTCTAGCTGATTACCACTACTCCCCTGCCTCCATGGGTCTCTTCCAGCACAGGTGAATGCTCCAAGATGTGAAGCCACAGTTTGGAGGCCACATTGTCCTTAGCTATAGAGCTAAAGCTGGCTGATTCCTGCTCATGTTCTCTTTCTGGCCCTGCTGATCGGACTACAGTGGAACCCTCCCACAGGTGACAGCTGGGGGGAAGGGTTGGATACAGGAGGAGGAGGAGGGCAGAAGATGGTCTCTTTGAAAACCAGTCCCCACAACCCTGTCAAGCACTAGCTTCTGCATTTTACTGAATGTGAAGGGCTTTGGTTATGGCTCCAGGTTTCTGTTCTGCATGAGGTTTTAATTTCATTATAGTAATCCATATACCTTAGCTCACAGCCTGCAGTTAAAATAGAAGATACTTTCTGGGGCTCCTGGGTGGCTCAGTAAGTTAAGCGTGGGACTGTATTTCAGCTCAGGTCATGATGTTACAGTTGGTGAGTTCAAGCCCTGCACTGGGCTCTGTTCTGTGCTGACAGCAAGGAGCCTGCTTGGGTTTCTCTCTCTCTCTCTCTCTCTCTCTCTCTCTCTCTCTCTCTCTCTCTCTCTCCCTCTCTCCCTCTCTCCCTCTCTCCCTCCCTCCCCTGCTCTCTCTCGCTCTCATCTCAAATAAAAACTTAAAAAAAAAAAAAAAGAGTAAGATACTTTCTGACTAGCTAGCAAAGGCCTAGTATCCAGAATATCAAAACTCGGTGTCAGTGTGTCTTCTACCTGGGCCCCCACTCCTCCCCGGCAATGCCGGGGTTCGGAACTCACCCGTGTTGATCTCTCCCTCATCATACACATCCACCTCCAGGAGCCTGATGAGCATGCGGAAGAGGATCCTAAGGAACTGCAAATAGGAGCCCGTCTTTCCCACCTGGAGGAAGTATTTTTAATTGGAGAGGGGAAGAGAGGGAAGAAGAGAGACGAGATTTCACACCTGGGCTCTTGGATGTCTCCTGCCCCTGAGAGGCCTGAGTGAGGGCCTCATCGCTCTGGGTCACCCTCAGCCCACCCTGAGGCCCCCGCCCCCTCCCCGGCTCCCTTCTTGCCACCCGGGGCCTACCTGGGGGGGCCCAGTCAGCAGCAGCCGCCGAGGGTGGCAGGCGCGGGCGCCGGAGGCGGGGTCTGGCTGGTTGCTGAAGTCGGCGTGGTGCTGACGAGCTGAGGTCCACTGCCGGTAGTAGAGGGACTGCTCCTCGCTGCTCATGTCCTTGTGTAGCAGCGGCCGCAGGGAGCTCACCCAGGCCACGTCGGCGTGTGGCAGCAGCGAGGAGGACGCGGGCGGCTTGCCTCCCCGCTGCGAGCCCAGCAGGCTATAGGCCGCTTTCGATAAGATCACGATGGGGGGCAGGGCGGCGTGCAGGCCCCTGCAGCCTTGGGGCAGCTGCCCGGGCCACGACACGGCCCGGGGTCCCGAGGAGGAGGAGGACGACGACGACGACGGCTTGGAGGTGGTGCTGCTGGCCATCTGGGGGCCCAGGGAATCACACTCCTGCTTCAGGGTCTCCCCGGCTCCCCCTGTGCCTGCGGAGACCCCTTCATCCAGGCCCATGCTGTTGGCCGGGCTCTGGAAGCTGGGGGTCAGCGACAGCTTCTGGGACCTATCAGCCGCGCTGGAAGAGCTCACCCCGTTCTCCATGATGGAGCCTGAAAGAGGACAACCCACCCGTGGCCATGAGCAGGACTCGGCTATTTATTCCCTGGCCCCCTCTCTGCACGGAGCCAGGATGGACTGCCTTGTCTCCATGAGGGCTGCTCCCTCTCCTGGCGCCCCGGGGGGTAACTATACCTCCTTGTCCTTTTCTAATTCCTACCCCCAGCTTTGTAAAGCCTGTGATGTTATGAAACTCTCCTCTGTTACTTCGTTTGGCGATGTGGTCTGATTCATTCCAGATTCTGGACCAATACAAGCTCCCCAGCCAAGTCCTTCCTACTCCAGGGCACTTCCCTCCTCCTGGGGTCCAAGGGCCTCACACTTCTGGTTGTGGAAAAGTTCCCCAGGGGGTAGCCACTTCCATGGATGCCCAAACCAGTGTGGGGAACCGGCTCCATGTGGCGAGGATGGAAGGCATAATCTATGCTCAGTGAGGTCTTGCTTTCCCCCAGAGGTCCCTGTGGATTTGGCCAATCCAAATATGTTTTCCCCTCTGATAGGTCCCACTCTTTGGTTTGGTTTCATTCAGGACTGAAAGCCCTCTCTGACCTGGGGTTGGTGCTCCCCGGCATGTAGGTCATATCCCAACCTCAGGAGATCCTAGAGGAATAGCCAGTAACCGGAGGTCATTGCAACCAAGTCACTCCACTTGCTCATCTGACTTTCGTGTCTTTCCGTCTTGTCTGAGAGCTTACCTTTCCCCCTATGTCCCTGACCTTTACAGCCTGCACACTTGGGGCAGTGAGCCTCCCCAAGGACCCCCAAAGTCCACCTAAGGCTGAGGGATGTGTGCTCAGTGGTGGGAGCATAGCCCTTAGCTTAGGTTGTCTTCAAAGGGAGGGAAACTCTAAGCAGCAGAAGGCAAGCCATTACCTTTGTGGTTAATGAGAGCAAGGCCAAGAATATGTGAGCCTTCTGGGGCAGCTCTGCAAGTGCAGGGAATGGAGGCATCTGATTATTTTATTTTTATTTAATTTTTTTCAAAAATGCTTTATTTATTTTTGAGGGAGAGTGACACACAGCATGAGTGAGGAGGGGCAGAGAAAGAGAGTCTGTCTCCACACAGACTCTGAAACAGGCTCCAGGCTCTGAGCTGTCAGCACAGAACCGACCTCAGGAATGGCAAGATCATGACCTGAGCCAAAGTCGGATGCTTAACCAGCTGAGCCACCCAGGTGCTCCAGGAGGAGTCTGATTAAAGAGCCATGATGGGGCGCCTGGGTGGCTCAGTTGGTTAAGCATCCAACTTCAGCTCAGGGCATGATCTCACAGTTCATGGGTTCAAGCCCTGCGTCGGGCTCTGTGCTGATAGCTCAGAGCCTGGAGCCTTCTTTGGATTCCGAGTCTTCCTCTCTTTCTGCCCCTCCCCCACTCGTACTCTGCCTCTCTCTCTCTCTCTCTCTCTCTCTCTCTCTCTCTCAAAAGTAAATAAAACATTTTAAAAAAAAATTAAAAAAGAAAGAGCCATGAGAACAACATAAACACCCCCTTGCCTCCCTGTCACTGATGCTGCTATCCACAAACTTTCAAATGTGCTATTTCCCCTTCTCTTCTGTTACTCTTTACTATTCCCTAAACCTGTTGGCTTTATTCTGAACTGGTCTTAGAGGAGCCTGGAGGGGGAGCCTGGAGCGGTGAGGTGAGCGAAGGTGCAGTCCTGACCCCTGGCTGAGGCGAGCAGCTCATGCATGCTCTTCCAGGCTGAGGGTCCCTCTCAAGACACAAAGCCCCGTAGATGACTGCCTCTTTGACTCCCACAGTCATCCTGCCAGAATGAACAGACACACTCATGCTGCTTTTGACATGAAGTTGCACGCGTGTGTGTGTGTGTGTGTGTGTGTGTGTGTTTGCATGCATGTGTCATGGTGATGGAAGAGAGGAGATGTGGGAAAGAGGAATGTTCATGGTGGTCTTCTCTGGTAGAGAGGGGTTTTCATTTTCATTTTTTTTAATGTTTGTTTATTTTTGAGAGAGAGAGAGTGACAGGGTGCAAGTGGGGAAGGGACAGAGAGAGAGGGAGACACAGAATCTGAAGCAGGCTCCAGGCTCCAAGCTGTCAGTACCGAGCCCGACACGGGGCTTGAAGTGACAGGCTATGAGATCATGACCTGAGCCGAAGTTGGATGCTTAACTGACTGAGCCCCCCAGGGGCCCCAATTTATTTATTTTTTTAAGTAATTTCTACCCCCAACATGGGGCTCAAACTCATGACCCCCAGATCAAGAGTCACATGCTGTACTGACTGAGCCAGCCAGGCACCCCAGAGTTTTCATTTTTAATGTCCTCTTTATCCTTTGTTACATTCCCCAAGTTTTTTTCTTTTTTTACATTCTGCACGTTTTCTATATGGAGTTTTATTACTCTCCCAATCTGAAGAAAATGGAAATAGTGCTGCATTTTCTGTAATACAGTTTCTCAGAAGAAAATTTATGCCAGGCACTGCCACAGGCCATACAGTAATGCTCTGAAAGGGGATGGCGGGCTGCATGGTGGGTCTGCACAGGCAGTGGCCCCAGAGTATACAAACATTTGCCGTTAACTACTTATAAAAGTCATTCACTCATTCCTTCATTCAAACAGGTAAACACTGTGCCACGTACTGAGCCAATTAACACAAACTTACAGCTTTCAGATCTAGAAGGAAATGAGGGCTTTTGTGCAAATACCAGATGTATATTATCCTTGAGGTGATAAAGGGTAGAAAAGACTAGGGAAAGTGGTGCAGGTTAGGGTTTATAACATTTATTATACTTTGCTTATTACCAAGATCTTCATTAAATGTTTACCCAGAGGAGAATTCTGTGACTGCTCTCAGTAGTTATGTTTTCCAAGTATCTTTGGATTGGGAATTGAGGTCTGGACAGGTTGCCGGAGTCCCTGAAGGCTCCTCTGACAGCCTTGAGAGGTGTGAGGGAGTAAATGCCTCTGCCTCCCCTATGTCTGTCCGCCTCCTCACTCCCATTCCTCACCCCTTGAGAGAGAAAAGGAAGCACTAACCTGAGGTTCCAGTGACAGCACTACTGTTGCTCTGTGGCCTCTCCAGGTCGATCAGCAACTCATCAGAGTCGTTCTCACTGATGGTAGCTCTCTCCTGCTCCTTCCCACTGAGGTCCAGGGCAACAGCAGGCCCTCGGATGACCTCTTTGGAGACATAGCAGCAGGCCAGACCCACCTCCTGCTCCAAGGCTGTGCGAGTTAAATAGCTTGAGTCGATGAGCCGGAGGTCACAGTACTTCAAAGACCTACACAAAAGTAATGATGTTTTGGGTGAGTCCATCTGGCCTTGGTTTCAATCTCAGCTTTGTCACCTCCTAGCTGTTATGACCTCACAGCAGCCACTTCATTTTCTCCAAGTATAAAATAGAATAACAGTATTTGGCTCATATGGTTATTGTAAGGAATGAATGGATGGCACAGGTAAGGCATTTATAGCAATGCCTGACACACAGTGAGCATTCAACTCATGCTGTTATTATTGTTGTTGCTGCCTTCCTGTCTGCAGGCCCTGGATTCTTAAAGGGGTTGGGAACAGCAGATTAAGAGACACTTCATCCAAATTAAAAAAATCCTGTTTGGGGGCACATGCTTTTCCTCTCTGCCTCTCTGCTTTGATGTATAAACACTTCTCACTGTGGCTATCTTCCATTCCCAAATTGCTAGGCAATCTCTGGAAAGTCAAAATAGTCAAGGCAGGCTATATTTCTTATATCTCTGAGGAAAATTATTCTCTTCCCCCTTGCTAAATGAATGAAATGGTTAAGCGTCAGCCAAGTTTTAACCATCAGCTTAGCTAGATAACTAAGGAAAAACGAGAAATAATTATTCATAATGTACCTGGGAAAGGTTTCTCCAAGAGGATCTTTGCCAGTTAGTATCACAATACAAGGCAGACCTTCTAAATCTTGGTATGTCCGAGGGGTCCACTCTTCTGGTTCATTTCCTCTCCAGGTCTGTAGAAAGGGACCCATATGATAAAATTAAAACCTCTTATTTAAGTTTCCACCTCTTAAAAGATTTCTAGGTCCACATTCTATATGCATTTGTGGTTTCAAATGACTTCCGGTGTGAGTGTGTGTGTGTGTGTGTGTGTGTGTGTGTATCATATATGTGTGTGTATACTAAATTGCTACTACAAATTGGCATAATGAAGCACTCTAGAAGAATGTGGCCTTTAGTTTTATCTCAGTAGGATAAAACAGAAGATCTTGGTATACATCATGCATTAGTCACACAAATCAAAGAAACATACAATGAAATACCCTGCCAGTGATGCAAACCTTACAGAAACCCTGGTTAAACTACCTGCCTCAAGACTTTTAAATATATTTTCTTCATATAATGGACAGACTCTCGGGGCTGATTAACTGAAAAAGACAGTTTCAATTATGACTGACAAATAAAAGCATCTCAACTCTATGAAAACAGATATTCACCAGAAAATCATCAAGTTAGCTACCCTTGATGGTTATTCCCACCCCCCCTCCCCCATACTGACTGTCAAAATAAGTGGCAAATAATAATTGGCTTGGGGCTCTTAGAAGTCTCTCTCAAGAAGGCTAAAAATATAACCAAATCTAGACCAATCAAAAAAAAAAAAAAAAACAACGCTGACCCTTACTTAGAAGAGGAATGCAATTAGTTTTATGGTTCCAGAAATAATCTATTAATCATCAACTTCTGATACAGATTAACATATACACATATATACACATGTATATATATATCTTTAGTAAATGGAACGTCAATCAGTGGGAAGAAAAAAATCCCACCAACTTGAAAGATGTTCAAAAGTGAAAAGATCTTATAGATTTTTATTTTAGAGCAGAAGGAAAACAGACTATCTCTTAAGTAGATAAGATGGTTTCTACTACTTTTATAAAGTATCTAGTATCTGTGCTTCATAACAGCTTTCTAGCAGGAATTATAGGAAATAGATTGACATTTCTGATAATGCTTTAGGGAACAAAGAGTAAGAAGTGAGGTTATTAAGTAATGCACAATTTATTTTAAAAATAGGCTGGTACTTCCTTTGCCAAACACAAAAAGAGATAAAAAGAAATTTAATATGCAAGACATAATGTAATAGGGTTTGATTAATGATTTGTTGATGTCTAGATAAAACAGTCTTTAGAAATAAATATACCCACAATTATTCAAATAAAGTATATATAATTTGTAAACCGGGAGGCATTCTGACCTTGTTGCCCAGTCTTTTATCATATATTTGCATACCAGGGGGAAATCAATGGACCTACACAGATTTACAAATTTGAGAGACTCTTCTTGTCTTAGAAAAACCAATCTATCAAAAATATATATATTTAAAAAATATTCATTTTTGAGAGAGCAAGCATGAGCGGGGGAGGGGCAGAGAGAGAGATTGGGACAGAAGAGCCAAAGCGAGCTCTGTGCTGATAGCAAGCAGCAAGCCTGATGACAGGCTCAAACTCACGAACCATGAGATAGTGACTCGAGCCGAAGTCAGACGCTAAGCTGACTAAGCCACCCAGGCCCCCTATCAAAAATATTTTTTTTAATATTAAAAGAAAGGTATCTACAAGAATTCAGTTTTATATACACTGTCATGTCAAAATGAATAATAACATTATCTAATTTAAAATAAACACTTTTGGGGGCGCCTGGGTGGCGCAGTCGGTTAAGCGTCCGACTTCAGCCAGGTCACGATCTCACGGTCTGTGAGTTCGAGCCCCGCGTCAGGCTCTGGGCTGATGGCTCGGAGCCTGGAGCCTGTTTCCGATTCTGTGTCTCCTTCTCTCTCTGCCCCTCCTCCATTCATGCTCTGTCTCTGTCTGTCCCAAAAATAAATAAAAACGTTGAAGAAAAAAAAAAAATTTTTTTTGCTCTGTCTCTCTCTGTCCCAAAAATAAATAAACGTTGAAAAAAAAATTAAAAAAAAAAAAAAGGGGCGCCTGGGTGGCGCAGTCGGTTAAGCGTCCGACTTCAGCCAGGTCACGATCTCGCGGTCCGGGAGTTCGAGCCCCGCGTCAGGCTCTGGGCTGACAGCTCGGAGCCTGGAGCCTGTTTCCGATTCTGTGTCTCCCTCTCTCTCTGCCCCTCCCCCGTTCATGCTCTGTCTCTCTCTGTCCCAAAAATAAATAAACGTTGAAAAAAAAATTTAAAAAAAAATAAAATAAACACTTTTGGGAATAGGAATCATTTTACTTATAACCCTCACATTGGACTCATGATGTTCTTGACACTGAGGTTCTCCCTGAATGGATTTTCCTCCCAGAAACCATCCAGAGGTCATGGTTCCATCAACAATGAGGTCAAGTTATAATGATGGGATAAGGGATGTTTTACTCTACAAAAGGTTTATTTTCAAAAGATTATTAAAGAAATCTCATTTTTACTCTTGACCAATCAGAGCTAGCCAAACCACTACAACATGCTTTTCTGTCCCTTTGCTACTTCTGATGAATAATGGTCACAGTTCTTGGATGGAACATTTATTTATACTTTTTTTCATTTTCTTTATTTTAGAGAGAGAGAGAGCAGGAGTGGGGGGTGGGGAAGCAGAGGGAGAGAGAATCTTAAGCATGCTCCACGAAAGTGGAACCTGACGTGGGGCTCGATTCCACGACCCTGGGATTGTGACCTGAGCCAGAATCAAGAATCGGCTGCTCAACCGACTGAGCCACCCAGGCACCTCTTCAGTGCAGAGCATTTAATACAAACACAAAAGACTGGGTGGGCACTGAGTTCCAAGGAAAAAATGGGGCTCAAGGCTAAAGAAATCTGATGAAAGCTTCACAAGCCTTCTGGAGAAACTGGCTTATTTAGATTTAAGCCTTGTATCCTTTCAAAATGCTTATCATACTTGTAAGTTAGTCATAATACATAACAGGATAATTAGAGGGAAGCACAGAAATAAGGCCATCCAATTGGAGAAGAAGCAGAGGATGTTACTCAAGGCTACAGATAAAAGGCACACCCAGCAACCCATGCCAACCCAACAATGGTAAGGGAGGTTGGTGACTTAGAAATAAATGTGTGAAGCAGAAATCACCTGGCAAGTGGCAGTTTTGCTTAGGATATGAACATTTCAATAGGAGTGCATATTTTCACTTCCACACAAAGAGAGAGTATAAACAGGATGCATTGATGCAGTCCAGCAGTTTTGAGAATACAAAAATCTCTTTTGTGTGGTTGGTGACTGGCAGCTACTCATACAAATTGAGATATAACTTCTCTGAGAATTACTTGGGCCCCCTCTTAATGTATGGCATGCTCTCACAACAGCGCTCGCAAAACAGCTGCTGTCTAAAAGCCCCAAAGGTAATTCTGATTGCTAGCAGCCAGTTAGGCCTCTTGACATTGGGGTTGTGAGTTCAAGCCCTCCATTGGGCATAGAGATTACTTAAGGAAATAGGGAAGGGAAGGGAAGGGAAGGGAAGGGAAGGGAAGGGAAGGGAAGGGAAGGGAAGGGAAGGGAAGGAAAAGAAAAGAAAGGAAAAGAAAGGAACCTGAGGTCTTGATTGTGGTTTTCAAACTATGACCCAGAGGGGCGAATTATTTAGGACCTGCTGATGTATACTGACTTAGTAATTGGCATTTCTGAAGACTGAACAAATGACCTAGACTATAAATAGCTATACTTGATCGGTGTCATGGAGGCCCAGAGAAGATTCTGCAGCCTCACATCCTTTTCAACCATCTCCCTGCAATAGGTTTGTGAGGCTTCACACAGTGGCACTGATTATTTGCCTTTCCAGATTTTCCAATCATTAGTATCATTCAAATTGTCTCAAGACATATGTCTCAATGAATTATACTGTAAGAAGAGTTCAGGACTCTCATTTGTTATCCATCCTAGAAATTCCATAGTTATATGGTCTATAATAATCACTTGAAATTGTGAACACTAGGGGTGCCTGGGTGACTCAGTTGGTTAAGCATCCAACTTTGGCTCAGGTCATGATCTCACGGTTCGTGAGTTCAAGCCCCGCATCAGGCTCTGTGTTGACAGCTCAGAGCCTGGAGCCTACTTTGGATTCTGTGTCTCCCTCTCTCTCTACCCCTCCCCATCTCTCTTTCTCTCTCTCAAAAATAAATAAATATTAAAAAAATAAAAAATAAAAATGGGGTGCCTGGATGGTTCAGTTGGTTAAGCGTCCAACTTTGGCTCAGGTCATGATCTCCTGGTCTGTGGGTTCGAGCCCCACATCAGGCTTAGGTCATGATCTCACAGCTCATGAGTTCAAGCCCCTGTGCTGACAGCTCAGAGACCCTGGAACCTGCTTCGGATTCTGTGTCCCTGCTTCTCGCTCTGCTCCTCCCCCACTCATGCTCTGTCTCACTCTGTCCCTCAAAAATAAATATTAAAAACGTTGTGAACATTATATCAACATATGAAATATAAATTTTGTTATAATTTCCGTTAAATAAAGGGTTTCTATTTTTAGATTTATTTGTTCTAGTTGCTTATCAAGCTAATACAAGATATTTTGTTTGCATTTTGGATTATTCAATTTAGGTTAACTAATAGAATACAATAAAAGGTTTATATTTGCAAAATGCTTTATTTTTTTAATTTCAATTTTAATTAATTAATTTTTTTAGAGAGAGAGAGCATGCACAAGAGCAGGAGAGGGGTAGAAGGAGAGGGACAGAGAAAGAGAGAGAATCCCAAGCAGTCTCCATGCTCAGCACAGAGCCTGATGTGGGGCTCGATCCCATGACCCTGGGATCAAGACTTGAGCATAAATCAAGAGTCAGACACCCAACCAAGTGAGCCATCCAGGTGTGCCGCAAAATGCTTTATGAACACGAAATAATATCTTCAAATTAGAGCTCCTGGAGATCATACAATCCAACTCTCTCATTTTGCAGATGAGAAACTGAAGCCCAGGATGAAAATGAAAATTCCCCAAGACTATGTGCTTTCTTTTCATCAAATTTGTGCCAAACTGGATTTTTCTTAACCCGACTTAGCTCAGGTTTTAGTGTGCAGGGCACACATACCATGCCGGTCTAACTCAGACATACAGTACACTTAGCTTGGTGTCATATGTAGATAGATATGCAGTTGTTTTATTAAATGCTTCCTAATAGCTAGAGCACATTGGATTATAAAGACCCCCAGAAAAACCTGAGCAGGGCATAAAGGAGGGAGTTAGGTTAGTTGATTTAGGAATTCTGGCCCACCCTCTCCATGCCTAACAGGAGGGTTTAGGAGAAGTAGTCAGTCCCGCTGCCATGCGAGGGGAGGGGGCCGTGCTCATGCACTAAGCCCTCTGTAGTAGGCTTAGAGAAGTCAGACCAGCAAGCCTCAGGGCTGCGTCAAAGCAAGTTCAATGAAACAACACTGTTGAAGAATCCACATGCAAGAGGGTGGGGAATAGCTCTATATGAGTACTAAAGATAAAACAAAATACTTTACCGACTCTAGACCTGAGATGACAGGCTAGGTAGACAGAAAAGAATTAGTGAATTGATGGTACCCACAGAGGTCTGAGAGAACAACTTACCTTTTTTTTCTGAGAAAACAGATGGCCGTGTGCTAGATGCATCTTGAACAAGGTCAATAAACATGGGGTCAAATTGGGTCATCTCATTTTTGCACCTGCAGTTGGAGAGCATGGAAGACCAACTGCATGCACATGATAAAAAGGGAGCTTGACAGAATCTTAATAAACTGGCTTCCCAATTTGGGAAGTGAACATGTCCCTTTGTTTAGTCTTAACATTGTCATGAAGATCAAACCAACACATGTGCAAAACTCTATTAAACTCAGGCCTCTGAGCCACCTATGTGGGATTTGTAGAAAACAGAAAAAAATGGTATTTCAAAGGAGAGATGTCTGACCATTGCTGACCTTTAATCGTGCCACAAAGTGAGTTGCAACACTGAGTTCAGAGGCAGGGTTCCCAAGGATGATCTCAAAGCGGTACTGCAGCCCCAGCTTGTCGCGCACCTCCTGCAGCCGCTCCTTGGCTAACATCGCCAGCTGCACAGAGGGCACCCTGATAATGAGCATGTGTCCCCGCCCACTTCTGGTTTTTCCTGGGGAGCTGATGAGGTCATCCATAATGCTGAGTGTTTCTGGTGTGCTGTGGTCTCGGAGTGACGCCATGGTGGTGAGGGCCATCAGAGCCTCTGAGTACTGCTGGATGAGAAGGTAGCAGCGGACGACCATGCTGTGTAGCCTGGGGTACCTTCAACAGAACACAGGGAGCTCGCACTCAGGCAGCAGGACCAGCTGAGACAGCAAGGTCTTTGTGGGAGAAATACAGGCTAAGCATGGTGGGAAGGGGTTACTGGTCAATGGAAGGCTTGAGCTCTAGCATGACCTTGGAACCCACATCACTAGAAGGAAAAGCTGAGCTTTCAACGCCTGTGAATCAGAACCTGTTGGGATAGGCACAGCAAGCTAAAGAGGCTTCGGGATGGTCGAGCAACCCCTAGCTTCCCTGAGTGTGGTCTATGGACCAGCAGCAGCATCCAGTGGCAGTATCACCTGGGAGTTTGTTAGAAATGCCAAATTCCCCCACCCCAGATATCTGAATCAGAACTCACATCCTGACAAGATCCCCAGGTAGTTTATATACACATTAAATTTTGAGAAGCACTGGTCTTGTCAGGTTAATTGTTGACACAGTCATAATGGATCATTCCTGGATTCTAACCTCTTGGTGGCCCTGAGTTAGCATGGTGGTATTGTCAGCTTATTTCTCTGATACTTGACTACAGTAAAGAAAATTGAGACATGTTTGAAAAATATCAGAAATACAAATAATAATTATTACTAATAATTACTAATTTCAGGGTAGCCACTCCACAGACAGCAGTTTATCTTCCAATAAAGAAGACAACTGCATCTTCCCATAAAGTGTACCTTGGTGCTGGAGAAAACTTGGAGCTGAGTGGGGAAATAGCATCCCCTAGTGGTGAAGCCTCCTATCACCTGAGCACTGCTTAGTGAAGGGAGCCTGGCAAATAGGGGTGTCCTTGAATCATCCCAATACCCATTGGTACCCCACCCCACCCTGCCTGGACTGCCAAGTAAGAGGGTCACTTTGTTCAAATTGGAACTTTTTACAATTACAGAGCAGGCAGAAAATAAATCTCTCATTTGTGTGTTACTCCTCAGAAAGCCAGGCCTGCTGGCAGTTAAGTACAAATGGACAAAGAGGACCCTCTTGCAGGCATGAAGAGGTGCTGGTCAAGAAAGGAGGTGCTGGCGAAATGAGGATGAGCCTGTGAACTTGCTTTCTGGTCTCCAGCTGGCAGCACATGCAGCTGGGTAGGCCATGGGGTGGTTTGCCTTTGTTCCACGTTATAATTCTATTTAAAGTAAGACAAGTGGTCTGCCAGGCGTGCACAGAAAAACCCAGGGTCAAATACCAATTAGGGTCATCAAATGAATAGCGTGGTTTTGAAGTGCTTTAGAGCTGGAGAGGACCGTGGATGGCCTGGTTTTGACCAGTCCCCTTTCTACCAGAAGGAGGATGAGTTAAAAGGATGAGAGAAACCTGGCTACTTGCCCAAGATCATGCAACTGGTCAGGGACAGAGCTGTGTCTGGATTCATTCCGGTCTCTGACAACATTTCCTTACATTGCAAGGATTTGGTAGATTGGGGAAAAGTGAAGAAATCCTTCAGTTTACTCAATGCTGGGCAAGTTCTTCAAACACTCAATAAACTATAGCTAGTATTAGTTTGAGTGACTGGGTTGGAAGAAGTGAGCACACAAGATCCATGTTTAAAGCTTAATGTTTTTTGATGGGCCAGGTAGGAAAACCAAAGTTAGAATACATGGTAACTTTGATCTATAGGCATTTAGATCTCATACTCTGAAAGAAGTATGAATTTAGAAGTGAATAGTCTTCACAAGCTGTTATGTTTGCACTGAACTGTAATTGTTGTTTTGTAAGTATTACCAAGGTTGTAAGAGAAGTTGACAGGATTGACTCTGAATGATGTTACCAGAACAGAGGGTACGTTCCAAGCTGGTAGATGAAGCCAGTGGGTGGGAAACACTTAAAAGGGAGACTCATGGGATGATTCTGGAAAGTAAGATCACATGTGCTGTGGAAGGATTAATGTCACAGAGTCGGTTAAGTCTTCTTAAATCCCACAGCTGCAAAAACATAAAATCCTACTCCAAGGCTGTTCCTTTTCTTGACACAGTATAATAACTCTCTGGATAGGATGTATCTCCCTGTCCTCATTTTTTTTTTTTTAATTTTTTTTTTAAATTTTTTTTTTCAACGTTTATTTATTTTTGGGACAGAGAGAGACAGAGCATGAACGGGGGAGGGGCAGAGAGAGAGGGAGACACAGAATCGGAAACAGGCTCCAGGCTCCGAGCCATCAGCCCAGAGCCCGACGCGGGGCTCGAACCCACGGACCGCGAGATCGTGACCTGGCTGAAGTCGGACGCTTAACCGACTGCGCCACCCAGGCGCCCCCCCCTGTCCTCATTTTTAATCTTTCTTTTTTCTTAGCAAAGTTATAGGGCAGGTTGTTAAATAGGTGGCTTATGATCAACTGGGGCCAGTTTGAAGAATGAAAGCTACTAAAAATTAGAATGTGCCTCATCAAAAAGAGTCCAACTGCCCCCATCACTGGAAGGTCAGACAGACTATTGCAGCGGAGGGCAGGGAGGGCCGTGTATTAGGTTACGTAAATTCTAATGCCTCTGTGATGCTTCAAGTCTATGATCCAAAATCAGAGAGAAAAAAATAGGAAAACTCTTTACTCTTCTGGAGTTTGACCTGGACTTGGGGAATAAAAAGAAAGCAGAAGAGACAGAAAAGTAATGATCTTTAACTCCCAAGGTCAGGGACTGAAGGAGACACCCTTGGAACTGAACTCACTTCAATGATCTAATTGCTCCTAATTTTCTCCAGTCTATACTCCCACTCTCATAGTAAAGTTCAGTTTTTACTGAGTCATCTAAGGGTACTTGCCTGTGTGAATAGAGGAGGAAAGAGGGGAAAATGAAAAAGTGTAGGGTATACGGTGGGGGAGGCCACACCTCAGAGGAACTGGTCTTTAATTAGTAAATCCCTCTGCCCATCTAATCCCCTGGTAGTCACATGCTTGGGAGATGACTCAGAGCATGAAAAGTGGAGCATGATAAGTCCCACTTTGGGTCACTAGTTTCCTTTGTTAGTCTTGGATGATCACAGAAAACCTATGTGAGTAAAAGGTCATCTTAGGTGATGTTATTTTTATTCTGCCTTTGCATGGGATCTGCACAGCCGGTGCTCCACCAAACTTCCTGTGACAGTGACATAAGAGACTTTCGGCTATTTTAGATACACAAGTATGGCTAAAGTAAAAGTTGAAGGTCCTTACTTACCTTTCCAAGAGTGTGTTCACCATTTTTTCAAAAGTCTCATCACATCTCAAAAGTGGACTTGTGATTCCCCACTGTAGAGACTTACTGTATTCATTCAGGCCAAAGTACAACTTCTCCTCACAGCTCATGTCCTCCTGATTCAAAACAGAGCAAAATCCAGTGAGGAGAGGATGCAATGTGTCTTGTTTTCTAGGGATGGAGAAATCCCTGCAATATATTATTTCCTGGAAGGTTAAAAAAATTGTGAACAAGTGATACTATATCAAACTAAAAAGCTTCTGCACAGCAAAAGAAGCCTCAACAAAATGAAAAGGCAACCTATAGTATAGTTGAAATATTTACAAATCATATATCTGATAAGGGGTTATATCCAAAATATATTTTAAAAACTCACATAACTCAATAGCAAAAAACCCAAACAATCCAATTTAAAGACAGGCAGAGGAACTGAATAGACATTTTTCTAAAGAAGACATGCCCATGGCCAGTAGGTACATGAATAGGTGCTCAACACCGCTAATCATCAGGGCAATGCAAATCAGAATGAGGATCTAATGTATAACAACTTGGTGACCACTGTAGTGAAATATCACCTCACACCTGTTCATTTTTTTTTTTTTTTTAAGTAAGTTCTAGGCCCTACGTGGGGCTTGAACTCATGACTCCAAGATCAGGAGTCTCTTGCTCTACTGACTGACTGAGCCAGCCAGGCACCCCACCTCATACCTGTTGGAATAGCTGTTTATCAAAAGGAAAAAAGATAACAAATGTTGACAAGGATGTGGAGGAAAGCAAACGCTCATGCTTTGTTGGTGGGAGTGTAAGTTGGTACAGCCACCATGGGAAACAATATGGAGGTTCCTCAAATAAATTAAAAATTGAATCATTGATCAATAAATATCCACTTCTGGGTATTTACCCAAAGAAAATGAAAATAGGATATAGAAGAGATATATGCACTCCCATGTTCATTATTCACAATAGCCAGGATATGGAAGCAACTAAGTGTCTGTCAATGGATAAATGGATAAAAAAGATATAGTACGTATATGTATATGTCCACACAATGTAATATTATTCAGTCATGAGAAAGAAGGAAATCCTGACATTTGTAACAAATAGACCTTGAGAGCATAATGCTAAGTGAAATAAGTTAGAGAAAGACAAACACTTCATGGTTTCACTCAGATAAAGGATCTTAAAAAAAAAAGTCAAACTCATTAAAGCAGAGAGTAGAATAGTGGTTGCCACGGGTGGGGGGGCAGGGGGTAGGTGGGGGAAATAGGAAGAGGTTGGTAAAAGGGTATAACATTTTAGCTATAAAATGAATAAGGTCTGAGGGTCTAATGTATAATATAGTGACTATAGTTGTTAACACTATAATATATAATTGACATTTGCTAAGAGAGTAGAAACTAAATGTTCTTACTAAAAAATACACACATATTTATATGTATATATAAATATGTGAGATGATGGATGTATTAATTAACTAGAAGGGAGGAGTCCTTTCACAATGTATGTGTATATGTATATCAAATCATCACAATGTACACTTTAAATATCTTACAATTTTACAATTACAAAATGAATGAGATTTTACAAAAAAAGAGAGGAATAGGAAAATCAAGAAACAGATTCTTTTTTTTAATGTTTTTATTATTTATTTTTGAGACAGAGAGAGACAGAACATGAGCAGGGGAGGGACAGAGAGAGAGGGAGACACAGAATCTGAAGCAGGCTCCAGGCTCTGAGCTGACAGCACATAGCCCAACGCAGGGCTCGAACTCATGGAGTGTGAGATCATGACCTGAGCTGAAGTCGGATGCTCAACCGACTGAGCCACCCAGGTGCCCCAAACAGATTCTTAAGTACAGAGAACAAACTGGTGGTTACTAGAGGGGAGGTGGGTGGGAGGATGGGTGAAATAGGTGATGGGGATTAAGGAGGGCACTTGTCGTGATGAACACCAGACGATGTATGTAAGTGTTATATTACTACATACACCTGAAATTAATATAACACTGTATGTTAACTAAAAAGGGAATTCATTTGCAACAACATAGATGGACCCAGAAGCTATAATGCTAAGTGAAACAAATCAGAGAAAGACAAATGTCATATGATTTCACTTACATGTAGAATCTAAAAAACAAAATAAATGAACAAAGAAACAAAGAGACAAACAAAAACCCAAGACTGTTAAATATAGAGAGAATGAATGAATGAATGAATGGATGGATGAATGAATAAAGCAAACTGGTTCATTGCCACAGGGAAGGGGGATGGAAGGATGGATGAAGTAGATAAAAGGGATTAGGAAGTACAAACTTCCAGTTACAAAACAGAGAAGTCACTGAGATGAAAAGTACTGAATAGGGAATATAGCCAATAATGTTGTAATACTGCTGCTTGGTAACAGATGGTGACTACACTAATGGTAAGCAGTGAGTAATGTATAGAATTGTTGAATCGTTATGTTGTACACCTGAAATTAACATAATACTGTATGTTAATTATAAATAAATTAAAAATAAGTAAATAAACACAATAACCAATTGTTAAAATAAAATCAATATCTTATAATTTTATTTGTCAATTATACCTCAATAAAGCTGAAAATACTGTATTTCATTATACAACCTGATATCAACTCCACAGTTATCTTGGGGACAGAAACCAAACTTCTTTTTCCCTTCAAATGAACTTAATATGTGGTTAATGTTGACCTGCTTTCTTAAGGCAGATGGTGACTTAACAGATGGTTTGTTTTCTCTTTGCTTTGTTCAGGCATGTTCTGAAGAATAGCATTTTTTAGGTTGGTACAGTCACAGGTCAGACTTTTCCCTCATGAAGCAATTCTCTATACTGATACATATGCTATATATAGAACTCTCCGGAGATTAACAAACTCAAAAATCCTATTACAAAAAACTTAACTTTTCTGATGTTATCTAATGATGGTAATTCAGAAAATCTTAGTCTTTTACAAAAAAAATATTTATTTAAAAATGGAATCTATGCTTTTCTGCCTTCATAAGCAGAATTCCCTGTATTTAATTTATCCCCCCTTCATGATGACTCAGTCATCACTGTGAAAATGAATAACTATTTTGGGATGTGACACAAAGATTCCCTCAGAGGATCCTGAGATGTATGACAAGATGTCCTTAAATGTAAATAGTCCCAAAATATTCAGCAAGCTTTTTGAGTTCATGCATCTGTGTTTTTTTATTTTTTATTTAAAAAAAAATTTTTTTTTCAACGTTTATTTATTTTTGGGACAGAGAGAGACAGAGCATGAACGGGGGAGGGGCAGAGAGAGAGGGAGACACAGAATCAGAAACAGGCTCCGAGCCATCAGCCCAGAGCCTGACGCCGGGCTCGAACTCACGGAGTGCGAGATCGTGACCTGGCTGAAGTCGGACGCTTAACCGACTGCGCCACCCAGGCGCCCCATGTGTTTTTTTAAACAATGGTTTTCTTTCCTCTTTTCTACATTAATTTTTCCCAGTCATTTCTCCTAGCTGTCCTGTGGCCCATGTGTTTTAGTCTCTATTTGTTACTTATTATGTATTGGTATTTTTCCTTTTTTAAAAATGTTTATTTTGAGAGAGAGAGCACGAGCAGGGGAGGGACAGAGAGAGAGAGAGAATCACAAACAGGCTGCATGCTGTCAGCACAGAGTCTTACTCAGGGCTCAATCCCATGAACCATGAGATTATGACATAAACTGAAGTTAAGAGTCAGATGCTTAACTGACTGACCCACATAAGTGCTGCTGGCATTTTTCTTTAAACACCCACAAACTCATTTCATAAAGGTAATACAGCATCTTAAATATAATAAATATAATAAATTACAAATAAATTAAGCAGTCAGAAGAAGAAAAAGCAAGGGTAAGAGAAATAAGATTGGGCCAGGGATGAAGCTAGTGCTCTCAAAAATGCACATTTTGTTAGAAGTGGGCTACAAATTTGTTTCTGAGCTCTTTGGTAACCCAAACAGATAAGCAACTGTGTGATTCAAAAGGCCTGAAAGATAGAAAATAAAGCAATATTTAATTGACAGCTTTTAATTATTTTTTCGTGGCCCCCCAAACCAGTTATTCCTTCTTGTTGGAATAGGATCTTCAAGAGTAAAAATGCTTTATTAGAGGACCAGAGTATGTTCTTCGAAACAGCAGAGCCTTAAAACATACATTGAGCAGCCTCTGTTTTGGAGGCTTGAAAGCCATTTTGTTTATTTGTTTGCTTCCTTCCTTCTGGGTTCTTGGTTGAGTTCTGGATAATTGTGTCAAATGAGTCATTTCAGGATGAAAAGTCATTCATCTGCATTCTCTCCTTATCCGGCTGTTGGCACAGAGTCCGTGGAAAAGCTTTCTCTTCTGTGTATGTGGTCTTCACTTTCCTTCTCGTCTTTGGTCCTGCTTCTTTGGGAAAATATAAAATCCTACTCCAAGCCTGTTCTTGGAGCATTTTAGTGCTCCATTTTAATGCTCCAAGTTAAAATGCAGCATTTTAACTTGCTGGATAGGATGCATCCACCTGTCCTCAGTGTAATTTCTTTCTTAGCAAAATTATGGGGTGGGTTATTAAACAGATGGCTTGTGATCAGTTGGAGCCAGTATTTTATTAATCTACAAAGACTTTGTAGATCAAGAACTAGAGATACTAAAAATGGGAATTAGATGTGAAAACTTTCCCCAATCATTAAGTTTGCATTAAACTATAGCTCTAGTTTTGTATTATAAACCTTGTAATAGACGTCAATGGGACCACCCTTTTAAAATGTTACAAAACTCTGAATGATGTTATTCAAAAGAAACATGCATCCCGAGAGTCACAAATCACAAATCATACTGAATCACTATGTCTTTTGGAAAAATGTCCCTTCTCCTGCAAATAAATAAATAAATAAATATCCCTCCCCAAGTCCTGCCCTCCTAATGACCCTCATCCTGTAGCTCTCCCTGTCTTCTCCCTGCTATCCTTGCTTTTCCTCCAGCCAAATGCTCTGCTCTACAGACACTGTTACCTGGAAGGTCACCAAAGACTCCTGAGGCCAAATCCAGTGGTGTGTACCTGTCAGTCCTTGACCTCACTGCCCTTTAGGTAGTTCTCTTCATTGTCTATTTCAATGATTTTATCCACACCAGCTGCTTCTGTGATCATTGTTCTTTTTTTTTTAAATATATATATATATATATATATTTTTAAATTTATATCCAAGTTAGTTAGCATATACTGCAACAATGATTTTAGGAGATTTCTTAAGGCCCCTTACCCGTTTAGCCCATCCCCCCTCCCACAACCCCTCCAGTAACCCTCTGTTTGTTCTCTATATTTAAGAGTCTCTTACGTTTTGTCCCCTTCTCTGTTTTTATATTATTTTTGCTTCCCTTCCCTTATGTTCATCTGTTTTGTCTCTTAAAGTCCTCATACAAGTGAAGTCATATGATATTTGTCTTTCTCTAATTTTGCTTAGCATTAATACCCTCTAGTTCCATCCATGTAGTTGCAAGTGGCAAGATTTCATTCTTTTTGATTGCCGAGTAATGCTCCATCGTAGTACATATACTACATCATTTTTATCCATTCATCTGTTGATGGACAGTTGGGCTCTTTCCATACTTTGCCTATTGTCGATAGCGCTGCTATGAACATTGGGGTGCACGTGCCCCTTCGAAACAGTACACCTGTATCCACTGGATAAATACCTAGTAGTGCAATTGCTGGGTCATAGGGTAGTTCTATTTTTAGTTTTTTGAGGAACCTCCATACTGGTTTCCAGAGTGGCCACACCAGTTTGCATTCCCACCAGCAGTACAAAAGAGATCCTCTTTCTCCACATCCTCGCCAACATCTGTTGTTGCCTGAGTTGTTAATGCTAGCCATTCTGACAGGTGTGAGGTGGTATCTCATCGTGGTTTTGATTTGTATTTCCCTGATGATGAGTGATGTTGAGCATTTTTTTGTGTCAGTGGGTCATCTGGATATCTTCTTTGGGGAAGTGTCTATTCATGTCTTTTGCCCACTTCTTCACTGGATTGTTTGTTTTTCGGGTATTGAGTTTGATAAGTTCTTTATAGATTTTGGATACTAACCCTTTATCTGATATGTCGCTTGCAAATATCTTCTCCCATTCTGTCGGTTGCCTTTTAGTTTTGCTGATTGTTTCCTTCGCTGTGCAGAAGCTTTTTATTTTGATGAGGTCCCAGTAGTTCATTTTTGCTTTTGTTTCCCTTGCCTCCAGAGACGGGTTGAGTAAGAAGTTGCTGCCACCAAGATCAAAGAGGTTTTTGCCTGCTTTCTCCTCAAGGATTTTGATGGTTTCCTGTCTTATGTTTAGGTCTTTCATCCATTTTGAGTTTATGTAAGATAGTGGTCCAAGTTCATTTTTCTGCATGTCGCTGTCCAGTTTTCCCAGCACCACTTGCTGAAGAAACTGTCTTTATTCCATTGGATATTCTTTCCTGCTTTATCAAAGATTAGTTGGCCATGTGTTTGTGGGTCCATTTCTGGGTTCTCTCTTCTGTTCCATTGATCTGAGTGTCTGTTTTTGTGCCAGTACAGTACATGCTGATAATTTCAGCTTTGCAATACAGTTTAAAGTCCGGGATTGTGATGCCTCCAGCTTTGGTTTTATTTTTCAAGATTGCTTTGGCTATTAGGGGTCTTTTCTGGTTCCATACAAATTTTAGGATTATTTGTTCTAGCTCTGTGAAGAATGCTGGTGTTATTCTGATAGGGATTGCCGTGATCATTGTTCTTGACAAAATATTCCAAAACTATGTCATAAAGCGCCATAAAGTAGAAACTCCAAATGTGCATATGTGATAGTGCACTCATCTCAGTCTTAACTCATTCAAATTCCACCTCATCTGCTCTCCACAGATCATTGTTCCTCTTGAACTTTTTCTTCAACTAAAGGCATCACCTCAAAGACATCTCTGACTGTTGCCTCTTCCCCAATAAAGAAATCCTAGGGGAGGCGCCTGGGTGGCTGAGTCAGGTAGGCAATTAAGCATCTGGCTCTTGGGTTTGGCTCAGGTCATGATGTTCGTGGGATTGAGCCCCAAGGGCCCCACACATTGACAGTGTGCAGCCTGCTTGGGATTCTCTCTCTCTCTGCCCCTCCCCCATTAGCAAGCACACACACACTCTCTTTCTCAAGATAAATAAACTAAAAAAAAAATCCTAAAAAATTCACCATTTCTCCCATTCTTCTTCTTGCTAGGACCACTATGTATTTGTTAATTTTAATCTGAATGATCAGAAAAGTCAAATGACTGATCTCCCTATTTTTTAAAAAGTTTATTTATTTATTTTGATAGAGAAAGTGCAAACAGGAGAGGGGCAGAAAGAGAGGGAGAGAGAGAATCCCAAGCAGGCTCTGCACTGCCAGCTCAGAGCCCATGTGGGGCTTGAGCTCACAAACCGTGAGCTGAAGTCGGACACTTAGACTGAGCCACCCAGGCACCCCAACTGATCTCTATTTTTAATCACTTTGATTTGACTTCTATCATTAATGAAGTGCCTTAAAATGCAACCTCTCAGCATCTCCTAAAGCTGAACATATGTGTTCATTCCCACATATACACCTGACAAAAATACATACCTGTGTCTACTAAAAGGCATGTGCTAGAATGTTTATAGCAGCACTATTTGAAATAAATGAATGGGATGGATAAATGAATTGTGGTGTTCTCCCAGTGTAATCCATATATGGCAATAAGAATGTTTTATGACTCATGCAAAATAGAGAAGAATCTCACAAACAATGCTGAGTAAAAGAAGCTATATACAAAAGAATGCAAACTGCATGATTCCATTTTTTTCAAGTTCAAAACTGGGCAAACTAAATGTAGGGTGGAAGAGGCCAGAAGAGTGTTATCCTTTGGTGGGTAGTGCCTGTCTTCTGGGGGTAGTGGTAATGCTCTATTTTTTCATCTTGGGTGCTGAAAGGTGCTTTCAGTTTGTGAAAATTCATCAAGTTGTGCATTTACATTGTTAGTATAAGAATAAAAGAAATATGTGCATTCTGATAATACAATTGACTCTTGAACAACATAAGTTTGAACTGCATAGGTCCACTTACACAAGGTTTTGTTTTGTTTTCTGCAAAAAGCTTTGTTTCCATTCGGTGCAGGGCTTGGGGGAGGACTTCAGGGGGATTAAAAACCTGCCTAGTGGCTGCAGGGAGAGGCTCAGGCAGAAGTCCTGACATCCAGTGGGATGCACATGGGTCCCTCAAAAGCCATTGAGCTCCAAAGGCTCTCAGCTATCATGCTTGAAAATAAGCCTTTGGAAGAGATACTCATCCAGCCCAGCTTTGGGGGCCAGCCAGCCTGCAGAAGTGACTCAGGTGGTCATCCAACTTTTTGATGGGTTTCACTTCTTCATCTAGGAAGTGGTTCTCCAGGAAGTCACAGAGATGGGGATTTGTGTGGGCAGAACCCAGAACATGCAGATCCAGAAGGGCCTGCTTCGTATTCTTTTCCAAGACCATGGCATCCAGGATTTTACCCTACTCATCTTGACAGGGCTTCTGCACATCCTGAAAAAGGGCATGGCTGCCATGCTGATTTTGTATCTTCAAGAGACTCTCAGCCCTCCAGAGCCACATGGTTGAGGTTGGAATAGAAGCTCAGAGAGATGTAGGTGTTGGAGCCCTGCAGATGAATGTTGGCCAGGCAGTTGAAGGCGGCCTCCACCTTAATGGAATCATTCTGACAAATCCAGGAGCTCATGGTTGATTGGCAATAAGGAAGGAGCTAAGCTCAAAAACTGGTCCTAGCTACTCCTGGAGCCAGAAGGTGGTGAGAAGATGGTTCTGGAGGTTGTGACTGGAAAAGAGGTTGGAAGGCGGGTGGAGGGTGGAAGAAGGGGCATCCCTGGGTCTGTTATGTCTAAACACTGTTGAAGCAAGAGACAGATCTGCAGGACTGGCAGTCGCTCTGCCTATATGCAGATTCTTTACAGTATTGTGAATGTATTTTCTCTTCCTTACAACTTTCTTAATGTTTTCTTTTCTCTAGCTTACTTTATTGTAATAATACATTATATAATAATATGACATACAAAATAGGTGTTATGTTATCGGTAAGGCTTCTGGTCAACAGTAGCCCATTAGTAAAGTTTTGGGGGAGTCAAAATTATATGCAAATTTTCGACTGAGCAGGGGTGGGTCCTCCTGAACCCTGTGTTGTTCAAGGCTCAACCATATTTTTATTTATTTTTTTTTAATTTTTTTTTTCAACGTTTATTTATTTTTGGGACAGAGAGAGACAGAGCATGAACGGGGGAGGGGCAGAGAGAGAGGGAGACACAGAATTGGAAACAGGCTCCAGGCTCCGAGCCATCAGCCCAGAGCCTGACGCGGGGCTCGAACTCACGGACCGCGAGATTGTGACCTGGCTGAAGTCGGACGCTTAACCGACTGCGCCACCCAGGCGCCCCCAACCATATTTTTAATAATACTATGCCCTTACAAGAAAATCATTAATGCCTTTGTAATAAGTGTAAACTTTTCCAGCCTGGGACTTCAAGCTTCCGTGTATATATTCCCAAGTTTCTTTTCATCCTCCTAGTGTTCGCTGAAAAATCCCTGTTTCCTCCTCTGTGGTGCTGCCCGAGCTGTCTGCTGTCAGGAGAGCCCACACCTCAGTCTGTCTGCTCCTTCCTTCCTCTCTTGCAAGGCCCAGCCACTGTGCTCTCTCCATGTCGCGTTTTCTAATGCTCTTAAGTGGGTGGGACTTCTCCCTCATTTCAATCCCCAGAGCATTTTGATATTTTAAAATTGTCTTATTCCAGGGGTGCCTGGGTGGCTCAGTTGGTTAAGCATCTGACTTCGGCTCAGGTCATTATCTCACAGTTCATGGCTTTGAGCCTGCGTTGGGCTATGTGCTGACAGCCCAGAGCCTGGAGCCCGCTTCAGATTGTGTCTCCCTCTCTCTCTGCCCCTCCCCCACTCATGCTCTGTCTCTCTTTGTCTTTCAAAAATAAATACACATTAAAAATTGTTTTTTAATTTATAAAATTGTTTTCTTCCAGTCTATTATTTTTGCAAATAAAAGTTGTATATATTTAAGGTATACAATGTGGTATTTTTTCTTTTTTTGAAATTGAGACATAACTGACATGTAACACTGTATTAGTTTTCAGGGGTACAACAAAATGATTCTGTTTATATATAGGCATACCTTGGAGATTTGAGGGTTTGGATGCAGACCACCACAATAAACAGGCATTACAATCAAATGAGTCAAATGAATTTTTTGGTTTCCCTGTACATACAAAAGTTATGTTTACACTGTACTATAGTCTATTAAGTGTACAATAGCATTATGTTTAAAAAACAATGTACATACCTTAATTAAAAGATACTTTATTGCTTAAAAATGCTAACCATCATCTGAACTTTCAGCAAATCATAATCTTTTTTGCCGGTGGAGGGTCTTGCCTTGATTTTGATGGCTATTGACTGATTTGGTTGGTGGTTGTAGAAGGCTGGGGTGCCTGTGACAATTTCTTAACACAAGACAACAATGAAGCTTGCCACATTGAATGACTCTTCCTTTCATGAGTGACTTCTCTGTAGCAAGTGATGCTGTTTGATAGCATTTTGCCCCCAGTAGAACTTCTTTCAAAATTGGAGTCAATCCTCTCAAACCCTGCCACTGCTTTATCAACTAAGTTCATGTAATATTCTACATCCTTTGTTGTCATTTCAACAATCTCCACAGCATCTTCACCAGGAGTAGTTTCCTTCTCAAGACACCACTTTCTTTGTTCACCCGTCAGAAGCAACTCCTCATCCATTCAATTTTTATCATGAGATTGCAAGAATTCAGTCTCATCTTCAGGTTCTACTTTTAATTTTAGTTCTCTTGCTATTTCCACCACATCTGCAGTGACTTCCTCCACTGAAGTCTTGAACCCCTCAAAGTTATCCACGGGGGTTGTAATCAACTTCTTCCAAACTCCTGGTAATGCTGATATTTTGACCTCTTCCCATGAATCATGAATGTTCTTAATCACCTAGAATGGTGAATCCTTTCCAGAATGTTTTCAACTAACTTTGCCCATATCCATCAGAGGAATCACTGTCTATGGCAGCCATAGCCTAATGAAATGTATTTTCCTAAATCATAAGAAGTTACTCCTTGACCCATGTGCTGCATAATGGATGTTGTGTTAGTAGTCATGAAAACCACATTCATCTTATTGTACATCTCCATCAGAGCTCTTAGGTTAGCATATACATTGTCAATGAGCAGTAATATATTGAAAGGAATCTTTTTTTTCTGGGCAGTAGGTCTCATCAGTGGGCTTAAAATATTCAGTCAACCATGTTGTAAACAGATGTGCTGTCAACCAGGCTTTGTTGTTACATTTAGAGAACACAGACAAGAGTAGATTTAGCATAATTCTTCAGGGCCCTAGGATTTTCAGAATGCTCAATGAGCATTGGCTTCAACTTAAAGTCACCAGCTGCAGTAGCCCCTAACAAGACAGTCAGATTGTCCTTTGGAGCTTTGAAGGCAGTCATTGACTTCTCTCTAGCTATGAAAGACCTAGAAGGCGTCTTCTTCCAATAGATGGCTGTTCCATCTACATTGAAAATTTGTTTCACGTAGCCACCTTCATTAATAATCTAGGTCTTCTGGATAACTTGCTGCAGCTTCTATATCAGCACTTGCTGCACTTTAATGTTATGCAGAAGGCATAAGCTTTCTTAAGCTTTATGATCTAACCTCTGGTAGTTTCCAATCTTTCTTCTGCAGCTTCCTTACCTCTCTCAGTCTTCCCAGAATTGAAGACAGTTAGGGCCTTGGTCTGGATTAGGCTTTGGCTTAAGGGAACATGGTGGCTGATAGGATCTTCTATCTAGATCATTCAGATCTTCTCCATATCAGCAATAAGGTGTTTTACTTTCTTATTATTCATGTGTTCACTGGGTTAGCACTTTTTTTGAGAGAGAGAGAGAGAGAGCAAGAGCGAGTGTTGGGGAGGGGCAGAGGGAGAGGGAAAGAGAATCTTAAGCAGTCTCCATGTCCAGCACAGAGCCCAATGCAGGGCTCGATCTCACAACCCTGAGATTGTGACCTGAGCTGAAATCAAGAGTCGGATGCTTAACTGACTAAGCCTGCCAGGTGCCTTTTAATTTCCTTCAAGAACTTTTCTTTTATATGCATAACATGGCTGTTTGGAGCAAGAGGCCTAGCTTTCAGCCTGTCTCAGCTTTTGACTTGTCTTCCTCACTAAGCTTAATCATGTCTAGCTTTTGATTTAAAGTGAGAGATGTGCAACTCTTCCCATCACTTGAACACTTAGTGGCCATTGTAGGGTTATTGATTGGCCAAATTTCAATATTGGTGTGTATCCAGAAATAGGGAGGCCTAAGGAGAGGGAAAGAGAGGGGAATGGCCAGTTGGTGGAGCAGTTAGAACACACACACACTTTTATCGATTAAGTCCACGTTCTTACATAGGTGTGGTTTGTGGCACCACAAAACAATTACAATAGTAACATCAAAGATCAGTGATTATAGATCAGCATAACAAATACAATAATAATGAAAAAATTTTAAATATTGTGAGAATTACCAAAATGTGACATAGAGACCCAAAGTGAGTAAATGCTGTTTGAAAAAATGGCACCAATAGACTTCCTTGATACAGGATTGCCACAAATCTTCATTTGTAAAAATGAAATATCTGCAAAGTACAATAAAGCAAAGCACAACAAAACAAGGTATGCCTATATATGTGTGCAATATACATATATATATTGCAAAATGATCACCACAGGAAGTCCAGTTAACATCCATCAGCACATATAGTTATAATTCTTTTTCTCTGGTGATGTGATCTTCTAAGGCCTACTCTCTTAGCAACTTTCAAATATACCATACAGTATTAACTATAGCCATCATGCTATACATTACATCCCCAGGACTTACTTGTTATTATTTTTATATAATTTACTGTCAAATTGGCTTATATACAACACCCAGTGCTCATCCCAACAAGCACCCTCCTCAATGCCCATCACCCATTTTTCCCCTCTCCCCCATCCTCCCAATCCCTCTCAGTCTGTTCTCTGTATTTAAGAGTCTCTTGTGGTTTGCCTCCCTCCCTCTCTGTAACTATTTTTTCCCCTTCCCTTCCCCCATGGTCTTCTGTTAAGTTTCTCAAGATCCACATATGAGTGACAACATATGATATCTGTCCTTCTCTGACTGACATATTTCACTCAGCATCATACCTTCTAGTTCCATCCATGTTGCTGCAAATGGCAGGATTTCATTCTTTCTCATTGCCAAGTAGTATTCCATTGTATATATACACTACATCTTTATCCATTCATCAGTTGATGGACATTTAGGCTCTTTCCATAATTTGGCTATTGTTGAAAGTGCTGCTATAAACATTGGGGTACAAGTACCCCTATGCATCCGCACTCCTTTACCCCTTGGGTAAATTCCTAGTAGTGCTACTGTTGGATCATAGGGTAGTTCTATTTTTAATTTTTTGAGGATTAACTTATTTTATAACTGAACATTTGTATCTTTTGATCCCATTCACCCATTTCATCCACCCCACCCCTGCCTCTGGCAATCACTGATCTCTTTTCTCTATGTATATCTTATTCTACTTTGGATAACAGTGACTTTGATATGTACTTTGCTTTTTCCTTTAAATGGTCAGTTCTCTTTGTGTTCTTGGAAAGATCTAACACAAGCCCAACAAGTGCTTAGTATTTTTTTAATTGAATTACCCTGCTTTTTCCAATTTTTCCTTTTTGAGGACGTTGGTTTCAGGATAATGAAAGGAGGCTAATGGTTAGGAGCTTCTTCCTAATGTGTAAGGGTGAGGGTGTAAGGGTGTAAATTAGATTCAAGTTTGAAGTTTTTATCTTTTTTCTATGTTGATCTCAATTTCACAGTGATGATTAAAAAAAAATTTTTTTTTATTTTAGAGACAGAGAATGCAAGCAGTGGAGAGGGGCAAAGGGAGAGAGGGAGAGAATCCCAAGCAGACTCCACACTCAGAACAGAGCCTGACATGGGGCTCCATCTCATGACGCTGGTATCATGACATGAGCTGAAATCAAGAGTCTGATGCTCAACTGACTGAGCCACCCAGGCACCTCATAGGGATGATTTTTTTTATGTGTGTATGTGTGTGTGTGTGTTTTGAGAGCAAGCATGAGCGGGGGAGGGCAAAAGGGGGGGTGGGGGACAGAGGATCTGAAGCTGGGTCTGTGCTGATAGCAGCAAGCCCAATGTGGGGCTCAAACCCACAAAGATCATGACCTGAGCCAAAGTCAGATGTTCAACCGACTGAGCTACTCAGGCACCCCTGAATAAATGTTATTCTTACTTAAGACATATCTGGCATCTTTTACTTAAACATGCTTATTTTAAAATATCCATTATGTTTAACATTTTTTCATTTTTAATTTTTTTTAAAGTTTATTTATTTTGAGATAGAAAGAGTGCACAAGTAAGGGAGGGGTAGAGAGAGAGGGAGAGAGAAAGAATCCCTAGCAGGCTCTTCATTGTCAGCACAGAGCCCAATGTGGGACTCAAACCCACGAACCATGAGACCATGATCCAAGCAGAAACCAAGGGTCAGACGCTCAACTGATTGAGCCACCCAGGTGTTCCCACCATGTTTAATATTTTTTAAACAAAGGATCCATTGCTTAATGGCTAATCTTCTTTGTTTTTATGAAACACTTATTTCTTTTTTTTGGTAGTATGTTTGTCATGCATTGTATAGGTCATAGAAAATATTTTCCAGGTTTTAGGGACTGAAGCCAAAAAAAATATATAGTCTTGAATATGTACAACCTTGAGATGGTGCTCAACATATTAAGTGCTATTGAGTAATTTAAAGTAACAGTATCATAATCTTATGTTTTAACCAGAAGACTGAGAACTGATTAAAAGAAAAAAATCCAGTTGCTGGGGGAACATGAGCATAATTTATAGTCATACAGATCAATAAGACTTCAAAAGGATAATAAATTTCCAAGTCTCAGATTGAAATTAATGGTTTAAAAGCACAAAGATAGTCCAGGCTATTGGTGACTGTATAAAATAACATCACATTTTGGAGGGGGGGTACTATATAGGATGGACAATTTTGTATCTGTATGATAACCTTAAAAAGAACAATATAATTAGATTTATTTTGGACACACTCATTAGTTTTTAGTCTTATAATAATTGTAATTACATGGAACTTTTAGGAGATAAAGCTTTATGTTAGTTAGAGTTTTGAACTCTTACGGTATTTTACAAAGCCATAACCATATTTTATTACAAGATTCTGCTCCCGGGGGAACTGAGAATAATGACTGTGTATAAGAGAGCAGAATAGAGACTCACCATGTTGTCCAGCTGTATCCAGTGAACCTCATTGCTGGAGCTGATACGAGACTGTTGTGTCTGTAGTGTGTATGGGAATGAGCTAACCTGGAGCACCAGCAGGTTGAAAGCTTCCAGAACTTCTCTGCAGTTAATGACTCTATCAGCCAATCCATGACTAGGTTCACCATGTGACAAAGAGCCCGAAATGACACTGTAGAAATATTGAAAGTCACATTAATAATTTAACAGATTAGATTCAGAAATAGTCATCAAAATGGAGATAATGTTTTAGTTTTTATTTTTCTAGTTCTTTTTAACTGGGAGAAGGAGTAGAGGCAACCAACATTTAATTTGAAAGAGAAATAATTACACTCCACTTACCACTGGCCAAGTTCTACATCTAGGCCAAGGATATCTAAATCTGTAGCTGAGATGGATCACTTTGGTCTGAAAGCTCATCTAAATGAGTTTCTCCATCAAAACATGATGCTTATAAGTGTGCAATAATCGGTACCCCAGAGAGGCAAGGGATCCCCTCTATGTTAATGCTACTATTCTTCCTCCCTTGAGGATGTTAGACTATGAGGAGGTTACAAAGTGTCCTCCTACCCCTCAGTATGAACAAAATTTTTACATCTAAATCATTTTAAATTATGTTCAATTTGAATGTACCAGGCTGTTATGCAGCCTCAAAACCACATATTTTTTTTTGTCAAAGAAATAATCTCAGTGCCCTGGGGAATTAAATATAGAGAGATCCAATACACATCCTCACAGCTATTACTCCAAACTTTCAAACATGAGGTATATCAGGTCACTGAGTTATTTCTGCTCAAAGAACACTAGGAACAACTGAAGAGAATCTGGGCAAAGTCCTTCCTTCTTTCCTTCCTTCCTTCCTTCTCTCCTCTCTCCCTCCCCCTCTCCTTCCTTCCTTCCTTCCTTCCTTCCTTCCTTCCTTCCTTCCCTCTCTCCTTCCTTCCTTTCTTCCTTCTCTCTCTCTCCCTCCCTCCTTCTTTCTTTCCTTCCTTCTCTCCTTCCCTCCCTCCCTCTCTCTGCTTCTTTCTTCCCTCTTTTTTCTTTCTTTCTTTCTTTCTTTCTTTCTTTCTTTCTTTCTTTCTTTCTTTCTTTCTTTCTTTCTTTCTTTTCTTCTAAAACTAACATCTTATTTATACCTACATATGGCTCTAGAGTTCAGATTGTGGAGTGCCAAATACATTCTGGCTTTTGAACAAGTGCTTTTGCAATTCCGATATTTCTACAACATACTACAAATCTTTCATATTCTCAACCTCAGTGTGTTCTGAAGAAAGGAAAATCTATAAACACTTGATGATGCTTGAAATTGGCTTTTAAACCCATAGGATCAAAGACATCCCTTAACAGATAATTACTGTAATTTGGTCAGGGGGCCAAACTGGCACCATCATGCCCCATTTACTCTTCTTTCACTGTAAGCCCACCTAAGAAATAGGATATTCTCGGGGCGCCTGGGTGGCTCAGTCGGTTAAGCGTCCGACTTCGGCTCAGGTCATGATCTCGCGGTCCGTGAGTTCAAGCCCCGCATCAGACTCTGTGCTGACAGCTCAGAGCCTGGAGCCTGTTTCAGATTCTGTGTCTCCCTCTCTCTCTGACCCTCCCCCATTCATGCTCTGTCTCTCTCTGTCTCAAAAATAAGTAAACGTTAAAAAAGAATTAAAAAAAAAAAGAAATAGGATATTCTCTGTTTAAACTGGTAAATTGGGGAATGTTTCAGATATGCTCAGATTTCTAAATTATTTTTTTAAGCTTATTTATTTATTTATTTATTTATTTATTTATTTATTTTTTTAGTAGTCTCTACACCCAACGTGGGGCTCAAACTCACAACCCTAAGATCAAGAGTCATATGCTCCTCTGACTGAGCCAGCCAGGCACCCTATTCTGAAATCTTTAAGTGGCATCTTTACTGCTTAAAGTTATGTGGATAGAGAGAAAGGCATGGAAGAGGAGAAACAAAGAGAAGAGGAAGGAGGAAAAAAAATGGTAAAGAACTGGGGAGGAGGAAGGACAGGGAAAGGAAAGCATATGGCTCTTGGAGCTCATTATCCTCACTCTCCCTGCTGCTGCCCTTTCTCTGAGGCCGCTGAGTTCCACAATGCCCTGAAGACAGCTTTTTAACAGGGATTTTAAAAATGTTTATTTACTTTTGAGAGAGACAGAGAGAGAGAGAGAGAGAGAGAGAGAGAGAGAGAACAAGTGGGGGAGGGGCACAGAGAATCCAAAGTGGGCTCTGAGCTGTCAGCATAGAGCCTGATGTGGGGCTTGAACTCACAAACAGTGAGATCATGACCTGAGCTGAAGTCAGTTGCTCAATTGACTGAGCTACCCAGGTGCCCCTTAATGGGGATTTATAAATTCACTCATAGTATAGTTAAAATGAAGTCAACACTAAATTGGTAGGGAAAGTTGAAAGAGCAGGGAAAGAGTAGGAATAAGTTACCAATAAGAAGATGCCAAGTGTTAGGGTCTCTGGACTTTTCAGGAATTTTTGACAAAACCATTGCTGTGCTAGAAGAAACACTATATTTGCTCACTCTGAAGCAATCACCTCGTTAGTTCCACATGGGAGTTGTCATGAACTAGCACAAACAGTGTGTACGGGTTCTGTTTTACCCTTCTCATAAAAACTTCAAACTTGGTTTGAATCTCATTGTCTAGACGAACAACATATTTCTCTGCTCTTTGATAAGCTGTCCCATTTTCCTCCAGACCCAAGTCTACAAGGACACCTGCCAAGAAGAAAAAAAGAGTTTACCTTTTCACATACATATAAATAAATGAGATAAACTAAAGTTCAATGTCACCTGATATACTGGGTAGTGGCTGTACATAGAAATTTACAGAGCAGATATTTTTTCATTTTGCATACTCCCCACCACAATTTTGATGAGGAAATATCAGATTCTCTCTTCTTTAGAACACCTTAGCCCACTCCTACATGTCACACAAAGGACAACATGCAATGATCTGATACATTAAGTAGAAGCAGTCGAATGTATGAGGCGTCTAATTAAATCCTACTTATAGTGAAGTGCTGCTGCTAATAGCTACTATAGGTCACTTAGAGCTACAGCTCTTAGCCAAATTAATATATTCGCATAACCTTCTTTATCCCAAATTTAGCAACAAAACATAATATTAAAAAAGGATAATAACATAAGATGTCCAAATATACCACAACTACACTGTGGGCTCTTTTAGGTAGTATTTTACTCATTTTATATAGTGACAGTTTTGCACAGTATCTGAGTATGGGCAGTCTTCCATGAATGTTGGATTACATAACAAATTTATAAAATGAACTGCATTACCCAAAATTACTATATTCTCAAAATGTTAGAAATAGAAACTTCAGTACTGTATCATTCTATCTGTCTATAATATAATTACTTCCACATTCAAACATCTAAATAGTTTGAGGCACATGAAGGTGTTATTGGGATAATCAATTAAAACAACCAATCCTCTTTGAAAATGAAAATGAAAATGAAAATTATGTGAGGTGAAGGATGTGTTAACTAACCTGACTGTGATACACATTTCACAATATATACAGGTATCAAATTATCAAGGTGTGCACTGTATACCTTAAACTTACACAATGTTATATGGCAATTATTTCTCAATAAATCTGGGAGAAAGCCCCCCAAACCAAAGGCAACCCCCACCTCCAGACACTTAGCTGCATGGTGGGAGGGCTTAAGCCCCCTGAGATGAGAGAGCCTTGTGACCCAAGCCCATGGTCGGTCCTCCAACAAGGAGAAGGAACCAGAAGACTGATTTAGGGGTTAGATAAGCCACAGGGCCCTTGAGGACCAGCCTGGGCTCCAAGAGCTAGAGAATATATATTTAGCATCCAATATCAGCCATACCCACCAGCCACAACTATGTGAAAAAAAAAATCAAAATTAAAAAGAAGAAACAAGTTAAATTAAAAGACTTTTATAAATTATGAGGACTTACTTTTGTTTATCTAGCTTTTCTTTTCAGATAGAATCAGCTCAATTAACAATTACATACAATTAGCATCTAGATGCTGTAATAGTAATAGCTCTAAATGGTATAAAAGAAAATAGGAAAAATGTTTTACCATATGAAAAATTCATCACACAAGATGAGGTGAGCAGAAAGTTCATTTTGTTTTTAAACATTTTTCATGAGAAGTCTTTACCCAGACATTGATTTCAATTTCCACCCACATGAAGCCAAATGTTATTGTGACTATATCCAAAAGCAATCAGTCAAATATTTAATGTGGTGAGTATTCTGATTTTTTTTGAAAGTGGATTGCTTGCAAAATTCATTCAACATTCCATAGTGATTTATTGAGAATCCACTATGTATCAGGAACTATATCAGGTATTGTGCTAAGTGTAGGGATACACAGAAGAACAAGACAAAGATCTTAACCTTATGGAGTTTATGATGGAGAGGACAGATAATTTTGACAGGTGTCATGATGGGAGACAAGTACCATGGGATGGAGGAGGTGAGCAGAAAAATAGAGAGAAAACCTACTTAATTTCTGGGGGGTTTCTGTTATCTTATCTGTATAATAGGGAGAGGAGTGACAGTTGAAAATTAGTCTGCATTTCCTAAGTTTATCCCTAGGAAATAAGCAGTGCAAGTTAATAGTAACTCAATATGAAAAGGTCATAAATAATTCATAAAGAATAAAAATATTCCTTATGGATAATTAAGAATTGACTATACTTCAAAACAAATGAATAAAGACCTTTTTGACAGGTCAATTTCATACATGCCCTAATGTAAAGACAAAGTTCCATGAATCTAAGAGATTCTCTTAGATATAACACATGTATTAGTTCATAACTATACAACCATCTGGCTCTGCAGTGGTGAATCTTGGTGGGGAGCAGGCACATCAGAGGTACTTGAGTTTTTAATTTCTAACTGGGCATTTTTAGTAAGGAATCCTTACCTTTAAAGTTTGTTTTAGACTTGCTTTTATTTTTAAGTTTTGTTTCTTTCCTGGTTATGAAAGTGATAGATAGTCATCTTGGAAAAACTGGAAAGTATAGAGATATATTAAAAAGAAAAATTTATCCATAATTCTTTAACTCAAAATAAGCTGTGAACATTTCTTTGCATTCCTTCCTGTGTTTTTTCCTATGCATACTGTGCTACCTAGAATTTTGTGATTGTATATTCTGATATTTTTCACTTGTAACTATAAAATAAGAAACAAAACTATCATTATTTACTAATAATATGTCTGTGTAGAAAACACAAAATAATCCACAGATAAATAAATTAATAAGAATTTGATTAAAGTGATGGAGTCAGAATCACTTCATAAAAATTAGTTGCATTTCTATACACTAGCTGCAAACAGTTAAGAAATATATATATTTTTAAAAACATTTACAATAACATAAAAAATATTAAGTATCTAGAAATAGGTCTTATAAAAGGTATATAAGATCTTTATGAAGAAAGTGATAAAACTATTAATGACATTAAAGAAGACCTAAATAGAGCTATATCATAAAATATAGTTACAAATAAATTCTCAAATTTATCTAGAGATACAAAGTAATTCCAATAAAAATTCTAACAGTTTTTTTCACCTTGAAAAATTATTTTAAAAATGTATATGGCAGAATCAAGACAGTCCTAAAGTAGAAAAGGTGGGAGAGATTTCGCTTCCCAGAGACTAAGAATTATAAAGCTGTATTAATAAGACAAAGTGGTTTTGGCACAGGGATAGACCCCAGAAAGAGACCCCCATACATATGGAAACTTGCTTCATAATAAAACTTGCATTGCAGATCAGTGGTAAAAGCATGGGATCTTTAATAATTGGTGAAGAACCAAGAAATTATATTGAATATTACCTTACCTAATATGCAAAAAAAAAAAAAAAAGGTCAAGTGGATTAAAAACTTAAATGTAAAAGACAAAATTCTAAAACTTAAAAAAAATTTTTTTTAATGTTTATTTTAGAGAGAGACAGAATGTGAGAGGTGGAGAGGCAGAGAGAGGAGACACAGAATCTGAAGCAGGCTCCAGGCTCTGAGCTGTCAGCACAGAGCCTGATGGGGGGGATCAAACTCACAACTGCGAGATCGTGACCTGAGCTGAAGTCAGACGCTTAACTGACTGAGCCACCCAGGCGCCCCTGAACTCTGAAACTTTTAAATGACAACATAGAGAAAACTGTATGAACTCATAGAGGACTTCTTAAGCACAAACCCCAGAGGATAGACAAATTAAACTTAAGAACTTCTCTTCATCAAAAACATTACAAATAAAACGACAAGACTCCTAAATCCGTAACAAGTATTACTAATGAAGAATTTGTATTCAGAATACATACATTACTCCTACATACCCAAGAGAAAATGAGCAAAAATATTTAATAAATACTTCCTAAAAGAAAAAATCCAGAGGCTATTCAAAATATGAAAAGATATTCAACTTCATTAGTGATAAGAAAAATACAAATTAAAACCATAATGAAATGGAATAATATCAAATTAGTTAAAAATTTTAAAACAATATAAGTGTAAGAAAGAAGTTGATGGAAGAAAATCACATGTATCTCCTCCTTTCTGCAAAAGAAATGCAGAGGATAGACTAGAAACTAAAGAGATTGATTTCTTATAGGTAAGTGGAAAAGAGGCAGAAAGGAGAATGGGAACAGCGTAGGTATCAGGAGGGACAGACGCTTCTCTGAATATACCATTTTGTATAGTTTTGGCTCTTAGAACCATAGCAATAAACAAAATCAACCAAGGATAAGGGCAGGGGGTGCAGAGATAGGCAAAATGGAACCCAAACAGTTACAAATGAAACCTAACATAACTACACTGAAGGGGATGAGGATGAAAAGAACAAACATAAGTAAAGCAAATCAGTGTTTTGGCTGGATACTACAATACTAAAGACTCAAAAACTTTAGTTAGCAAATCTGTTTCTCACAGGAGTGTGGGTTAGCAATTGTATAACTGCTAGAAAAAAAATCAAAGAAGTGAATATATTGTAAATAATGAGAACTAGGTTTACCCCATCAGAGAAAGAAGTTACAAATAAAGAAAGAGGAAAGACTAAAATGAACCCTGTGGTGTCCATATTTCAGTACAAACATATTTTAAAATATAGATATATAGGTTGACACAGAAATAAAGAAGTGTGTGTGTGTGTGTGTGTGTGTGTGTGTGCACGCGCACATAGGTTAATAAACATACATTTCCTACCTCTGTCTGCTGAGTAAGTCCAGGGACAATGACACCCCAGTAACAATAAGCACACTTAGCCTGGATTTTGCTTTCTAAATAGCATTCTTCAATAACAGGAATCAGAGAGTTCCTCGGAGAAGAGTTTAACTTAAGGTTTGGGGCAAGGAAATTAAAAATAACTTTGGAAGATCTGTGGTTCCAAAAAATAAGTATACAAAAAGGGATCATAACATATTAAATGAACACTAGCGATGAAGCCACATTAATTATAACAAAAAGACACTCTGATGGGGAATGTTGATAATGGGAGATGCCTTGCATATGTGGGGGCTAGGAGTATGGGAAATCTCTGTACCTTCCCTTCAATTTGGCTGTGAACCTAAACCTGTTTAAAAACATAGTCTTTAAAAAAAGACAAAAAAACCAAAAAAAAAAAAAAAAAAAAGACACAAGCGCCTAGCCAACAGGGTTCCCAGTGACCAAAGCTAGAAAACTTGGGACCAAAATAAATAATGATAGTGTTGGAAATGACCCATAGAATAAAATAAATGTTCACAAATCCTTGCTGCTTTAAATAAAATTTGAGGAAGAGCTCCTTACAAAAGGACTCAATAAATAAATGTAGGAAAAATGGTAGAAATGCAAAATCATCATTATGCAAATACCACAATAAGCTGCATGTAGAATCCACTGATGGATGCTAAAATTCATAATTGAAGGTATATTAGCAAAATGCCAGAGTATTCTCCCAATATTTTTTTATCAACCACCAAGAGCTACACGGTAATTTTATAGTGGAGAAACCTGGCAGACACCACCTTAATTAAGTGACCAAGGTTAACATCACCTATTGGACATATCGACATCAAGTTCTCCCCAATATCATGCCCTGAGAAGGACATAATACTATTTTTGTGGTCTTTTTGACAAATACACATATCCTCAATCTAATTGTGAGAGAACATCAGACATTCCCAGATTGGAAGATTTTATACAAAACAACTGGATAGTATTTGCCAAAAGTGTTAAGGTCATGCAAAACAATGAAAGAGTAAAGAAGTGTCCATTTGCAGGAGACTAAGAGGACACAATAATTGCATGCAACGTGGGATCCTGGATTAGATCCTGAAGGAGAAAAATGACATTAAGGGAAAACTGATGAGGTCTTTAGTTAAGAATATTGTTCCAGGATTGATTTTCTCTTCTGATAACTGTACTGTACTTATATAAGTTGTCAACTTTAAGTGAAGGTGGTGAAGGGTATATGTGAACTCCCTACTATTTTTAAGCAAATTTACTAAGATATAGTTCATATACAATTCACTCATTTATGATGTACATTTCAATAGATTTTGTATATTCGCAGACTTGTACAACAATCACTACAATCAATTTTAGAACATTTTCATGACTGCCAAATGAAAGCTCGTACCCTTTAACTATCACCCCTCAATTCCCCCTTGAGCCCCCCAGCCCTTTGGCAATCACCAACCTATTTTCGCAATAGATTTGCTTATTCTGAACATTTAATACTAATGGAATCATAACAATATATGATCTTGTGTGACTGTCCTCTTTCATTTGGAGTAATGTTTTCAAGTTTAATCCATGCAGCATGCATCAATACTTTATTTCTTTTTATTACTGAATAATATCCCATTGTATGGATTATCACATTTTACATTTCCATTCACCATGGACATAATGGACATTTGGACTCTTTCCACTTTTGGGCTATTGTCAATAATACTGCTATAAACTTCTGTGTATAGGTTTATATGTGGACATATGTTTTCACTTCTCTCTCATTTCATATCTAGGAGTGGAATTGCTGTATTACATGGTTATTCTTTGTTTAACTAATTGAAGAAAGGCTAGACTGTTTTCTAAAGTGGCTATGCCAACCTATAACCAGCAAAGAAATTAAATAAGTAATCAAAAATCTTCCAACAAACAAGAGTCCTGGGCCAGATGGCTTCCCAGAGGATTCTACCAGACATTTAAAGAAGAGTTAATACCTATTCTTCTCAAACTATTCCAAAAAATAGAAACAGAAGGAAAACTTCCAAACTCATTCTATGAAGCCAGTATTACCTTGATTCCAAAACCAAAGACCCCACTAAAAAGAATTACAGGCCAATATCTTTCACGAACATGGATGCAAAAATTCTCAATAAGGTATCAGCAAATCAAAATCAACAGTACATTAAAAGAATTATTCATCACGATCAAGTAGGATTTATTTTTGGTTACAAGGATGGTTCAATATTCACAAATCAATCAATGTGGTATACCGCATGAATAAAAGGAAGGATAATAACCATATGATCCTGTCAATAGATGCAGAAAAAGCATTTGACAAAATACAGCATCCATTCTTAATAAAAACCCTCGACAAAGTAGGGATAGATGGAACATACCTCAACATCATAAAGGCCATATATGAAAGACCCACAGCTAGTATCATCCTCAATGGGGAAAAACTGAGAGCCTTTCTCCCCCAAGGTCAGGAAGAAGACAAGAATGTCCACTCTCACCATTACTACTTAACATAGTATTGGAAGGCTTAGCCTCAGCATTCAGGCAACAAAAAGAAATAAAGGGCATACAGATCAGCAAGGAAGAAGTCAAACTTGTTTGCAGACAACGTGATACTGTATGTAGAAAACCTAAAAGAATCCACCAAAAAACTGATAGAACTAATATATGAATTCAGCAAAGTCACAGGATATAAAATCAATGCAAAAATCAGTTGCATTTCTATACACCAATAACAAAGCAGCAGAAAAATAAATCAAGGAATCTACCCCATTTGCAATTGCACCAAAAAAAAATATGGCATCGAGGAATAAACCTAACCAAAGAGGTAAAAGGTCTATATGCTGAAAACTATAGAACACTTATGAAAGTAATTGAAGAAGCCACAAAGAAATGGAAAACATTCCATGCCAAGGACTGGAAGAAGAACCATTGTTAAAATGTCTTATGCAATCCCTATCAAAATACGACCAGCATTTTTCACAAAGGTAGAAAAAACAATCCTAAAATTGTATGGAATTTTCCATGGAACCAAAAAAGACCCCTAATAGCCAAAGCAATCCTGAAAAAGAAAAATAAAACTGGAGGCATCATGATTCCAGCTTTCAAGCTATATTACAAAGCTGTAGTCATCAAGATAGTATGGCACTGCCACAAAAACAGACACATAGATCAATGGAACAAAATAGAAAACCCAGAAATGGACCCACAACTATAGGGTCAACTAATCTTTGACAAAGCAGGAAAAAATATACAATGGAAAAAAGACAGTCTCTTCAGCAAATGGTGTTAGGAAAACTGTACAGTGACATGCAGAAGAATGAAACCGGGCAACTTTCTTACACCATACACAAAAATAAATTCAAAATGGATTAAAGACCTAAATGTGAAACAGGAAGCCACCAAAATCCTAGAGGAGAACACAAGCAGAAACTTCTGTGACCTTGGCTAGAGCAACATGTTACTAGACATGTTGCCAAAGGCAGCAGAAACAAAAGCAAATATGAACTACCAGGACTTTATCAAGATAAAATCTTCTGCACAGTGAAAGAAATAATCAATGAAACTAAATGGTAGCCTATGGAATGGAAGAAGATATGTGCACATGATATATCTGATAAAGGGTTAATATCTTAAATCTATAAAGAACTTAGCAAACTCAACACCCCCAAAAAACAAATAACCCAGTTAAGAAATGGGCAGAAGACATGAATAGACACTTTTCCAAAGAAGACATCTAGATGGCTAACAGACACATGAAAAGATGCTCAACATTATTCATCATCTGGGAAATACAAATCAAAACCATGATGAGATACCACCTCACTTCTATCAGAATGGCTAAAATTAACAACACAAGAAAACAATAGGTGGTGGTGAGGACACAGAGAAAGGGGAACCCTCTGGCACTGCTGGTTGGAATGCAAACTGCAGCCACTCTGGAGGACAGTATAGAAGTTCCTCAAAAAACTAAAAACTACCCTACAAGCCAGCAATTGCACTATTCGATATTCACCCAAAGGATACAAAAATACAGAATCGATGAGGTGCATGCACCTCAGTGTTTATAGCAGTATTATCAACAATAGGCAAACTATGGAGAGAGCCCAAACGTCCATCAACTGATGAATGAATAAAGAAGATGTGGTTTATATATACAATGCAATACTACTTGGTAATGAGAAAGAATGAAATCCGGCCATTTGTAGCAATGTGGATGGAACTGGAGGGTATTATGCTAAGTGAAATAAGTCAGGCACAGAAAGACAGATACCATATGTTTTCACTTAAATGTGGATCTTGAGAAACTTAACAGAAGACCGTGGGGGAGGGGAAGGAGAAAAAAATGTTACAGAGAGGGAGGGAGGCAAACCATAAGAGACTCTTAAGGACTGAGAACAAACTGAGGATTGGGGAGTGGGGGAGAAGGGAAAGTGGGTGATGGGCATGGAGGAGAGCACTTGTTGGGATGAGCACTGGGTGTTGTATGGAAACCAATTTGACAATAAATTATATTTTTTACAAAATTGAACTACCGTATGACCCAGCAATTGCCCTATTAGGTATTTACCCAAAGAATACAAAAATACTAATTCAAAGGGATACATGCACCCCATTGTTTATACAGCATTACCTACAATAGAAGAAAATTATAAATGCAGCTGAAGTGCCCATTGATTGATGAATGGATAAAGCTGTGGCATATACACACAATGGAATATCACTCAGCTATAAAAAGAATGAAGTCTTGCCATTTGCAACAACATGGATAGACCTAGAGAGTATTACACTAAGTGAAATAAGTCAGTCAGAGAAAGACAAATACCATATCATTTCACTCATATGTGGAATTTAAGAAACAAAACAAATGAGCAAAGGGGAAGAAAAAGATGCAGAGAGACAACCAAGAAACAGACTCTTAACTGTAGACAACAAACTGATGGTTACCAGAGAGAGGCAGGTGGGGAGGGATGGGTTAAATAGGTGATGGGGATCTTTAGGACTGCACCTGTCATGATACGCACCGGGTGATATACGAAAGTGTTGAATCGCTATATTGTACACATGTAACTAGTATTACACTGCATTAACTAGAATTTGAATAAAAACTTAAAAAAATAAAAAAATTTCTCCCATTCTGAGGGTTTCCTTTTCACTTTGTTGATGGTGTCCTTTGAAACACAAATGTTTAAATTTTGATTGTGTTCAGTTTATTTTTTTTATTGTTTGTGGTTTCAGAGTCATATATAAGAAATTATTGCTTAATTCAAAATCATGGTTTTCATCCATGTTTTCTTCTAAGAATTTTTATACTTTTAGCTCTTATATTTAAGTCTTTGATACATTTTGAGTTACTTTTTGTGAGGTAGGGGTCCAAATTTATTCTTTTGCATATGGATATCCAGTTGCCCCACACCATTTGTTGAAAAGATTCTTTATTGAATAGTCTTGGCATCCTGGCCAAAATTCAGTTGACCACAAATAGGAGGGTTTACTTCTGGACTCTCAATTCTATCGCATTGATTTATAGGTCTATCCCTATGCCAGTGCCACAGAGTGTTGATTACTTGAGCTTTGTATTGTATGAATTTTAGGGCCAGCTTGTTCATTTCTGCAAAGAAGCCATCTGGGCTTTTGATAGGGAATGCACTGAATCTGTAGATCCATTAAGGTACATTGCTATCTTAAAAATATTAATGCCTTCTAATTCATGACCATAGGATGCTGTTCTTTTTATTTAGGTCTTTATTTTCACTCAACAATGATTTCTAAGTTTTATACTTCTTTTGTCGAATATATTCCTAAGTGTTTTATTCTTTTTGATGCTGTTATAAATGGAATTGTTTTCTTAATTTCATTTTTGTATTACTTGTACAATTTTTGTGATTTTTCTGTAGATCTAAAATTATTTTAAAATTAAAAAAATTAAAACAAGCATGACCATATCAAATATTTGCAACTGAAACACATACATTATTGGTGGGAGTGTAAATATAACCACTTAGGAAAAAAATTTAGCTTTATTTGGTAAAGTTTATATACATAACCTAGGCCACAACAATTCTACTCTCAGAGACACTCCTTTATTTGTGTACCAGCACTGTTTGAAAAAGTAAAAAAAAAACTAGAAACAACTCAAATTTATATCAGTAGTAAAATGAGTTTTTAAAACGTGTGATATATTCATGTAATAGAATACTACAAAGCAGTAAAATGAATGAATTAGTTATACATAACAACAGGATCAATCTCAGGGACATAATGTTGAATGTAAAAAGTAAATTACAGACAAATGCATAGAGTTCCATTTACAAAAAGGTCTAAATGATGTGAAATTTAACAATATATTGTTTAGGAGTTATATTGTTTATGTATATTAATTTAATTAATATATTATTTAGGAGTTAGCAAAACTATAAATAAAACTAGAGAATAATGAATAGAAATTCAGAATAATAGTTACCTTTGAAAGAAGAGAAACATTAACATTAGGGAGGGAAACAAGAGTCTTCAGTGTTCCTTATTTTAAATTTTTTTTTTTTAACGTTTATTTATTTTTGAGACAGAGAGAGACAAAGCATGAACGGGGGAGGGTCAGAGAAAGAGGGAGACACAGAATCTGAAACAGGCTCCAGGCTCTGAGCGGTCAGCACAGAGCCCGACGCAGGGCTTGAACTCATGGACCGCGAGATCATGACCTGAGCCGAAGTCGGCCACTTAACCGACTGAGCCACCCAGGCGCCCCCGGTGTTCCTTATTTTAATGGGTACATAAATTTTTACTATCTTGTGATTTTTAATACCTTTTATAAATTTTATAAATTTGATTTACTCAATATTTAAAATTTCTTAAAATGGAAGAATGCAAATAACTATCCGTCTTTTAGAAACCATTTGAAAACATTAATAACTATACTAAATTCTATCTGATAGATATATCATCAATGAAACACAACTATTTTCTCTTCATTTTCTATTTTGAATATTATAGAAGAGTTTAAAGACTAGTGCAATACCCTTAAATTAGATTCACCAGTTGTTAATATTTTGCTGCATTTGCTTTTTCTCTTTATTGCCTTTTACTGTTATTATTCGTGTTACTGCTGAATAATTTGGTAGTAACATATCATAATATTCACCCCTAAACACTTCATTAGGCAGTTCATAAAAGCAAAGGCAGTCTCCTACCTAACTTTATTACCTCCTAGGAATTAACCTAACACTGGTATAATATTCTCTAATACCTAGCCTACATTTGAGTTTCACTAATTGTCCCAGGGCTGTGTTTTTTCTTTTTCTTTTTAGATCTCAGATCCAATCAAGAATTAAGCATTGCACTTGGTTTCTATGTTTCTTTATTCTTCATAATTAAAAAAGCCCCTGCCTTTTTTTCTCATTGGTCTTCTCATTGATATTTTTTTAATGCAGGCTAATTGTTTTGTAGAATGCCATATAATCTGAATTTGTCTGGGAGTGTCCTTGTGATTAGATTCAGTTTAAACATTTTTAACAATGATACCTCGTAGGTGACATTGCTCATAATGTCTATCTGTCCCAGAACTGGAGAGGGCAAAGTTTGATCACTTGGTTATGGTAGTACCTATTGCCAAACTTTTCCATTGTAAAGATACACTTCCTTTGTGTAATTTTTTTTTTAATTTTTTTTTTTAACTTTTTATTTTTGAGACAGAGAGAGACAGAGCATGAACGGGGGAGGGGCAGAGAGAGAGGGAGACACAGAATTGGAAGCAGGCTCCAGGCTCTGAGCCATCAGCCCAGAGCCCGACGCGGGGCTCGAACCCACGGACCGTGAGATCGTGACCTGAGCTGAAGTCGGCCGCTTAACCGACTGAGCCACCCAGGCGCCCCACCTTTGTGTAATTTTTAATATGTGGGATGACACTTTGTGACTGTGGGAATATTTGTTCCCAAAGGACATTTTACTTAATGTTTTTAGTATCCATTGATATTTGTTATAATCAATAATTACATTGGTAGTGCAAAACAGAGATGTTCTAATTCTATATATTTTCCTTACCTTCATTACCTGGTACTCTTTTGTAAAGGAGGGCTTGCCCCCAACCCCTCACATCTCCTGACCCTTTAATTTTTTTTTTAGTATTACTATGGGTTCATGGATTTAAAAAAATTCCATAGATTACAATCCATTAGCATCATTCCTTTTGATACTCAAAATTACTAAATTTGGATAGTAAATGCCCCTTCAAGTAGGCTGTTATGTTCTTTTGAAATGTCCTCATCAATCTTTGAGGACTTTAGCACTTTCTGATATGACAAGATTCCAGACTTCTCCCACCTCAGAGTTGAGACATTAGGATGGTATTTATAAGCCAAGATCCAGAGACTACGTGTACATACAGATACTGAGATTTCACTGTTTTTAAGACCTTTCAGTGCACAGTTAGGAAATATTTTTAATTTTCTTCAAATTGTAAGTTCGTACTTATATCCAATTTAAATCTAAAAGGAACCTTTCCCCATTCCATATTTGAGACTCCCTTCTCTCATGGGAGAAGCCTGGTGTTCAACAACATTAAAATATTTACTAATTTGCTCTACCCTGTGATATACACAAAATATTTTAAAATTATCAACACCACTCTCAACAACATACTGATTAAAATTCAAAATTTATTTGTAATTCCTTTTGCCCTTAGGATATATCATATTAAGGGTAAACACTAAACTGGGGCTCCTGGGTGGCTCAGTCAGTTAAGCGACCGACTTTAGCTCAGGGCATGATCTCGCAGTTCGAGCCCCACATCTGGCTCTGTGCTGATAACTTGGAGCCTGGAACCTGCTTCAGATTCTGTGTCTCCCTCTCTCTCTGCCCCTCTCCCACTCCCACTCTGTCTCTCTCTCTCTCAAAAATAAAATAAACATTAAAAAAAAAAAGTATACACTAAGGAAACTGTGTTAAAAATACTTGAATTCATTCTTTTTGGTGTGTGGCTATATTATTTAAAAATATTTTTTTAATGTTTATTTATTTTTGGGAGAGAGACAGAGACAGAGCATGAGCAGGGGAGGGGCAGAGAGAGAGGGAGACACAGAATCTGAGGCAGGCTCCAGGCTCTGAGCTGTCAGCACAGAGGCTGAAGTGGGGCTTGAACTTATGAACTGCAAGATCATGACCTGAGTGGTCAGACACCTAACTGACTGAACCACCCAGGCGCCCCTAATTTGATATGCAGTTAGTTTCATTTACTTTTGTTTGCATTCAATATTAAGTTTTTTCCCATTTTAATTAAAAAAAAAGTAAGTTTATTTATTTTGAAAGAGTGTGTGTGCATATGAATGGGGGAGGGGCAGAGAGAGAGGGAGAGAGAGAGAATCACAAGCAGGCTCCATGCTGTCAGCACAGAGCCAGATGTGGGGCTCCATCCTACAACCCTGGGATCATGACCTGAGCCGAAATCAAGAGTCAGACACTCAACTGACTGAGCCACCTAAGTACTTCAAAAGTTAAAACTCTATGAAAAGTTATACTCATCTCATCCCTATCTCTTCTACCTGATATAGATCAATGTTTTCATTAGCTTCTGGTTTAGCCTTCATGTTTTGTTTCATTTTTCAAAAATATGCACAGAAGTGTGAATCTGAAGATGGTCAGAACTGCTATGAAATGGCTGGTCTGAGAAAGGTCACTTTCTGTCTTGATAATTTCTTTATCACAGTTATATAGGATTAAATAAAAGTTTATACTCTAACAAATTATAAGCAAATCTGGCACATTTTTTCAAATCCACAATAAAAATGAACATCAGCCAGGCCCACCTGGGGTACTGAAGGTGGCCCTGAGAGATTCAGGGTCATGTCTGCTTAAATAATAAGCCTTACTCTTAGCATGAATGAAAATTTAGAAGGCATCAGTAACTCTTCTTATTTTATGAATTTTGCAACTCACTGAGTTATAGAACAGAGCCAGTGGTGATTGGAAATCACTGTGTTCCCTAAAGGTGATTAATCTGAAGTTGGGGGGCACCACAGGTGGTGCATCAGTCACAAACATCTTCCATGCAGATAACCAAGTTGAAAGGTCCCTGGAAAGGAAACTTCTTGGCTCGCCAAGGACTTCAAGCAGCTTGATTGTAGCCATTTGTTCCCCCTTCTCGTTACTGAAGGCTATAGCAGCCAAATGTGTTTAAGGAAAACCTGAGCACTGGCCTGTATTCCCTTCTCTGGGATTAAAGAGAAACAACATCATGTCTTCTGAGGCCATTACTCTAAAACCTTTAAAGAGGAAGCAGCAATTTTTCTACCATCTGAGAATAAAAGGGGGAGGGGAATAAAACCAAGAATCTATGTACCAAGTCCATGATACTTTATGAGCACCAATGTCAAAGGCCTTTCCACAAAGATGGAAAAACTAATGAGTGGCCAGCACCCATCACTAGAAGGAGCTGATCAGCCTGAATAGCACATCAGACTGATAATGGTCAGGGAAATCTAAAATGTGCAGGTATCATTAAAGATGAGCCAGTACTCAAAACAATGTCCTACTACACTGCCTGTTGGTCTGGAGAGAACAATGCATCTGGTTTGTACATTCTTATCCCTTGACGTTTTTAAATGTTTTTTTTAAATGTTTATTTATTTATTTTGAGAGACAGAAAGAAAGCATGCATGCATGTGCACAAGCAGGGGAGGGGCAGAGAGAGTGAGGAAGAAAGACAATTTTTGCGCTGACAGTGCAGAACCTGATGTGGGGCTCGATCTCACAAACCTTTAGATCATGACCTGAGCTAAAATCAAGAGTTGGATACTTAATCAACTGAGCCACCCAGCCAAATCTTGATGGTTTTTAACAAAGAAGTTTATTTCTAAATTTTTTATTTCTAATTTTTAGTTCTTGCTCTTCTCATCAGGAAGATACGCCAAACAAAAATACAACTACTCTCAGTTTTAGCTGTTTATCTTTTCTGTGGATGGAATCAATTTCTCCAAAGTTTTGGTATGCAAAAATATTCTACTGCTTAAGAGAAAATGAAAATCAAGAAAATGTTAAATCATTAGAGCATGCTGAGTTTTTAAGTGTTATGATAACAATGGGCATTCCTTCACCCTGGCAATCTCTTTCCAGCAGATAAATAATCTTGAATTGAAACAGCTGGTTAAAATCCCTGCTGATTGTTTCCAGGGCTCACTGCATTGGGTCCCTTTGTCTTTTGGTGGCCCAGCTGGCTCCCTTCTGTTCTCCTCTGGGACACGATTCTTTAATCTGTGTTTGGTGAAACTTGTCTGTGTGAGTCTTTACTACTGTGCAGTTTGAATGCAGCATTAGAACTGTACAAGAACAGCATTCTGAACACACAGATACAACTTCAGAGTCCTGAATGACAGGCAGACACACCTAATACACATACATTTAAGGCTTCTACTTGTAGCCAAAGTAGATTTCTGAAATATGGGTTTAATGACCAAATAAGATTTTGCCAAGAGGACTGCCAAATCTCAAATATTGCTTCTATGTCTTCCTTTTAGAACAGATTTCAAGTTACAGTTCAATTCCACAAAATGTTACAAAAAATTCAGTTCAACAAATATTAAGTGTCTGCTGTGCCATCCATAAACAGAGATGTTCCCTGAATATTTTACTTTCTAGTTGTGGAGAAAAAACACTAATAAACACACAGCCATGACACAGTATTGAGTGCCACGGCTGGAGCACCACAGGGTGCAGATGAGCACTGAGTGCATGAGCTGTGGAAGAAAAGCTGGGTAAGAATGTGTCCTGAAAGCCAAAGGAACTGCAGTGTTTAAAGGAAGAAGTGGAGGTCAACTGTGCTGGCCTGAAAAGGTCATTGGTAACATTGGTGAGTCCTAAAAGGGTGAGGGTGGGAAGTGGAGGCAAGTTTTTAGGGCATTGAGGAGTGAGTGGGGAGATGAGGAAATGAGATGACAATGGACAACTCTTTTTTTTTTTTAATTTTTTAATGTTTATTTACTTTTGAGAGAGAGAGAGAGAGAGAGCATGAGTGGGAGAAGGCATAGAGAGAGGGAGAGAGAGAATCTCAAGAAGGCTCCACGCTGTCATGTAGGGTTTGAATCCATGAACTGTGAAATCATGACTTGAGCCAAAATCAAGAGTTGGAGGCTCAACCTACTGAGCCACCCAGGTGTCTCTGATTTTAAAAATTCTTTGTGTGTGTGTGTGTGTGTGTGTGTGTGTGTGTGTGTGTGTCATTCTTTTTTTTTTTATTATATGAAATTTATTGTCAAATTAGTTTCCATACAACACCCAGTGCTCATCCCAAAAGATGCCCTCTTCAATGCCCGTCACCTACCCTCCCCTCCCTCCCACCCCAATCAATTGTTTATTTATTTTTGAGAGACAGAGAGAGAGACAGAGCATGGGCAGGGAAGGAAGAGAGAGAGGAAGACACAGAATCCGAAGCAGGTTCCAGGCTTTGAGCTGTCAGAACAGAGCCCAATGTGGGGCTCGAACTCACAAACTGTGAGATCATGACCTAAGCCGAAGTCAGACACTCTACCAAGTGAGCCACCCAGGCGCCCCAATGGATGACTCTCTTAACAACTTGGGCAGCTAACTAGAGGAGGGTGAGCTGGAGGGTTAGGTGGGATTAACAGAGGCTCATTTTGTCTTTGAGAGAGTGGGGGCAGGTTTAAATGGATGAAATGAACCCTAGGAAAGAAAGAAGTTGAAGGTGGCAATAAGTGAAGAGGTAATCAATTGTGTGAAGTCCATGAGAATGAGGAGGGATGCATCTAAAATCAGGCTTAAGTAGAGCTCTTTCACTGATAGGAGGTAAGGGGAAAAGATAGGTGTGTATGCAGTTAGGTTTCTAGATCTGGAAGCAGGAAGTTCTAATTTTTATTATTTTTTTTAACATTTATTTTTAAGAGACAGAGAGAGATAGAGCATAAGCAGAGTGCGTCAGAGAGCAAGGGAGACAGATCCTAAGTAGGCTCCAGGCTCTGAGCTATCAGCACAGAGCTCAATGAGGGGCTTAAACTCATGAACTGTGAGATCATGACCTGAACCGAAGTTGGCCACCCAGGCACCCCTGGAAGCAGGAAGTTTTTATCCAAAGTTTTCTTCTTTTGGGGTTGGGGAAGGGAGAAGTACATGGCATGGTCATATGCTAAGAGAGAAGGGTGAAGACATAAGGGTTGGTGAAACAGAATCTATAATAGTCAGCCCTGTGAAGAATGGGAGAGAGATCCAACTAGAGAACCAAAGTATATGATGATATCAGTTGGAAGTGTTGACTTTTTTCCCCCTATAGTATCTAACATTGTGAATATGTAGGAAGAAATTTTGTGGACTGACACTGGGGATATTGGAATGCTGATTCCAGGATCCAGCAGGAACTGGGATGTGACTTGGGAACAGGCAGTTGAAGAGGACTGGGAATGAAGAGCTTAAGGTACAGAGAAGCTAGGATACTGGATGTATAGACAGTACCTCCAGATGATGGTGGGTTGGGAGGTGGAGCCTGTGAGCCAGGTGCCAACATCTTTTATAAACCAGGGTTGGGCACTGGGCAGCTAACTACTTGGTTGGAAATTGGTTTTAAGAATGTTAGCTTTAGGGGTGCCTAGGTGGCTCAGTCAGTTAAGCATCTGACTTCAGTTCAGGTCATGATCTCATGGCCTGTGGGTTTGAGCCCCACATGGGGCTCTGTGCTGACAGCTCAGAGCCTGGAGCCTGCTTCAGATTCTGTGTCTCCCCCTCTCTCTGCCCCTCTCCAACTTGAGCCTCTTTCTCTCTCTGTCAAAAATAAATAAAACATTAAAAAATTTTTGAAAAAAAAGAATGTTAACTTTAAGGGGGTACCTGGGTGGCTCAGTCAGTTAAGCGTCTGACCTCACCATTTGTGAATTTGAGTCCCACGTCAGGCTCTATGCTGTCAGCAGAGCTTCAGATCCTTTGTCCTTCTCTCTCTGCTCCTCCTCTCTCTGCCCTCTCTCTCTCTCCCTCTCAAAAAAACCAAACCAAAACAAACAAACAAAAAAAAAAAACCTTAAAAAAAATAACGTTAACTTTAGGTACTTGATTCCCTGCTGCCTGTCACTGCCCAATAAATAGTTTTTTAAAATTTTAGGTGACTGACAAGGTGGTATGAAGTTGATGAGACCAAGAATACCTATTTAGAAAGCAAAAATGCCTTCCACTATCTCTTCACTCCCCTTCCTAATCTCTACCCTTTCCTTAAGATCTCTTTGCCTCCATATGGACAGAATAAGCTACTTTACATATCAGAGACAGAAAGGTTTCTCTGTTTCTTTCATAATCAGGCATGTGTTGAGGCGTCAAATTTGTATCAATTCCCTGAGCATGATAAAACTTCCTTGCCTGGAAGCTGCCAGATCTGCTCTCATTCACTGAGACCACCACAGACACCATTTTAAAAGCAGGGAGGAACAAAATATTTACGGTCACTAATATTTCCTGTTGTCATCCCAATCACCTTGAATTGAAAGTGGCTTGCATTTTGATCACACTGATACCCTAGTATTCCAAGTTATAGAATTTGGGGTCTCCTTAGAATTAAAAGAATTATGCTCCCACATCAAAAAGTTTTTAAATGACATTACAACAGAAGTATTTCCTATAGTCTAAAAATTCCTTATGCTGCTTCTCCATTGATCATTCCAGCAGTTACAATCCATTTTGGTCAAACTTAAAAATGTTTAACCCCTTTAATTTCTTTTTTTTACCTTCCAATTCTTTCCATGTTTTCTTTCTTTTTCTTTTTTCCTATCTGCCTCCCTTCCATAATTAGAATGTGAGTTGAGGTATCACATGCTTTGCTTTAGAGCTGAGTCTGCAACGATGTGATGGTTTCTATTTTCACCTTTTTCTTTCACCCACACAAGGACTGCCAAGGATGTGGCCTTTCTGCATGCCCTGGCTGCTTCTCCCTGCCCGATGTTTTTCCTGGCCGACTAGCTGCTGAAATGCTTCCTTTAGGGAAAGGCAAATAGAACCAGAAAACAGAGCACTTGGACACTGTTTTCCCCTCTGTCTATCCCTCCCCTCTCTCCCTCCAGCCCTTCATTCAAACATTAGTTGGGAAGCTACTTGCACCTGGCTGGAGAGAGGCACAAGTGAGGCACAGGCCTGCAGAAATGAAAAAGCAGTTCTTGTCCCCAAGGCACTGCCCTCTGTGACCTTAGGCAAATGAAGCTCTTCTTGACTCATATGGTGAAACATGAGGAAACTGAACAAGATGATTTCTTGAGAATCCTTTCTGTTTTCATAGCTCTGATGTTTGAGTTGTTTTAGTGGATAATAGTTGTTTTAGTAGTGCTTACTACTCTGCTGTGGACAATTTCTCTTTATACCTTAACTGTGCTTGCTCTCATACAATCAGTTGTTATATGTTCCAAGAATATGAAGGTATTTAAATAGTAAAGTACATAAATGCTGGTGCCATCATGATATGGAATACTACATATTCATTAACAATGATGTTTACAAAAGCTTTTAATGATACAGAAAAATGTGCATACTAAAATGTAAGGTGAAAAAACAGACAGAGGTAGAGAAGAAAGCCTGAAACACTAGGTATTAATTCATTTGTTAACACCCAGATTGTAATACTAGTTATCCTTGAATAGTGGGATTATAAATGTTTAAAATTTCCTACTTTGATTCTTTTTTTTTTTTTTTTAATTTTTTTTTTCAACGTTTATTTATTTTTGGGACAGAGAGAGACAGAGCATGAATGGGGGAGGGGCAGAGAGAGAGGGAGACACAGAACCGGAAACAGGCTCCAGGCTCTGAGCCATCAGCCCAGAGCCCGACGCGGGGCTCGAACTCACGGACCACGAGATCGTGACCTGGCTGAAGTCGGACGCTTAACCGACTGCGCCACCCAGGCGCCCCTGATTCTTCTATTTTTAAAAAATAAAGAATGCAACTATTTTTTATAATAAAATGAACAAAGTTATTTTTAAATATATAGAAGTGATTGCTTTTGCAGCATAAAATTAAGTATGTATTCCAAAGCCAGATATGAATAATTTTAAAAATATGCTTTGCTTTGAATTTTCCACATTTGTCCATAACATTGGTTTTTCCAGATTCCAAGCTTATGTAATTGGTCAAATTCTGGTACCTTGCTGAGGTGTTATAGTCTTGAAATTCTCAATTTAAAAATCTGAGGACACTGAGAAGGGAAACGGAAGGACCTATACAATTTCATCTCAAAAATGCAAGGTTTTATTTAGGGTCTTACATTAATAAGAAAGGTGAAAATACAGGTCACCAAGAGGTTATTTTAGGAAAAGCCTCTGCAGAGAGCACAATTGCTGACCATGGGTGATTTCACCACTTGAAACAGGTGCTATGATGTGTTTGCTCAAGCATGATTTCAGATATCAGATCACAAACTCAGGAAGGCCACAAAGGCCAACTGGTACAAATAAAAGACATATAAGAGAAGGCATTCCCTCCATGGTAAGGAAGTGAAAAATCCATGAAAAAAAAAAATCTGGTGACTGCTTGCTATGACTATAGCCCATCCATTTCCCACAATAGGAGCAGAAAGTAGTGCAGAAACGGCGAGTAGCTGAGGGGGCCTAGAACTCACTCTGGTTTCTGGCAGAGGTGTAAGAGAAGGCGTTTGACCTTCTCTGGCTAATCACCTATAAGTCAATATTTCCAACAGGTCATTTTGTAACTTGTCATTCAGAATTTTAGAGGCTGCAAAAAATATCACACTGTTGACCAGGCACTTGGGCCTCCAGAAGGCATGGAAAGTCACATGTAGAGCGTCAGTCACATGTAAAGAGGGGAAAATCTATTGTCATTCAGCTCGTTTAGCCCATGGAACTAACACTGAAAGATTTCTTATAGAGTGTGTTACTCAAAGAGTGGTCCTCCCACCAACAGCACTGGCATCCCCTGGGAGCACATTAGAAATGTTGAATCTGAAATAAGTCCGTCAGAGAAAGACAAATACCATGCAGTCATACTTACATGTGGTATCTAAAAAACAAAACAAATAAGCAAACAAAAAACAACAACAAAAAGAAGCTCATAGATACTGAGAGGAAATTGGTGGTTGCTGGATGGGGTAGTGGGGAACAGGTGAAGGTTGTCAAAAGGTACAAACTTCCAGCTGTAAAATAGATAAATCCCAGGCATGTAATGTACAGCATGGTGACTATAGTTAATAATACTATATTGCATGTTTTAAAGTTGCTAAGAGAGTAAATTTTAAAAGTCCTCCTCCCAAGGAAAGAAAAAGAACAAATTTCTGCAAGGATGTATGGTAACAGATGTTAACTAGACTTACTGTGGTGATCATTTCACAAAATATACAATTATCGAATCATTATGTTGTACACCTGAAACTAATACAAAGTTATATGTCAACTATACCTCAGTTGAAAAAAAAGAAATGAGCCCATCCAGAACCACTAAGAGGAATCTGCATTTTAATAAGATCCCCAGGTGATCTATATGAATACTAAAGTTTAAAGAGCACTGTATCATAGGCGTGAAACATAATAAACTACATTTTAATTTCCTGAATTTTTCTTCTTCTTACTTTTTTTCAACTATATTGAAAATCAAATTTTATTACTATGGCTAAAGATTCATCCTCCAGGTAAAATCTGCATGTGTATGTGTGTATGTATGTATGTGTTTCTCTCAGCTAAGGTACTCAGAAGCTTATAAAGATGACATTTATAATTTCCTTTTCAAACCTAGCTTACAAAGGCAAGCATTTTTTAGCTGCCCCAGTTTTCCGAATTATTTATTGCATCTTCTAATTCTAGGCAAATTTTATATTTGGAAGGGATACTATTTACCACAAACTTCTAAAATCTTTCCTTCCTATCTTTTTTTCCATTTTCTGAGAAAAATATTTTTTCTTCCCTACTCATTCTCTTAAAGTCATTAGAAGAAATTCTAACTTTGTAGTTGTTTAAGGAGGTGTTATCATTGTTGACATGGGGGAATGGTGATCTGGTTTCCAGTTTGAAAATGTGCTGGAAGTGTGCTAAATATCTAAGAAGCCACCCATCCATGCCACAGAAGGGGCTCAGGTGGCATAGACCCCAGTGCCCCATGCAGGGTTATCCTTTGAGAAAATTTCTCTTCATAAATGAACGACCAGTTTCTAGTCCACCAATTACATCATGGACTTAACAGTATCAGGCAAACATGCACATCAATTTACCCTTGACCTAGGAGGGAAAAGGGTCAGAGTACTTTCGAGGTAAAACTTGCAGATAAATTTAAAATAATGTTTAAAGTGCTCTTATCATTTGTATTACTGTAAAAAAAAAGGATGGAATTGTTCTATAAACATTTGGATTAAGCAAAAGCAAGAGGCAGAGGGAATCTAAGTGTGGATCTTCATAGGGTGTTCTTTGAAAGTTCAATCTCACCTGATTGTCGAATCCGTTGAAGAGTTTGCTGGACCAGAACTTCCGATCTTGGGACAATGATGATGAAGTCCACTTTGCTGAAGTGGCCGAGGTCCAGGCTCTGGCTGCCACTGTCTGCTATAGCACACACTTGGGATAAGAGTTTTCTGGCAACCGTTAGCTGTGGTTGATAAATTTGGAAGGTTTCAATATCTAAATCTAAAATAAAAAAGTCATAAGAACAAGATTAATTCACTTCTGTTGATGGCCACTATGAATCCATACAGGGGACACACAACACACATACATGGTGAAGTAATGCTCTCTACCAAGCATTCTCACTGTCTAGTCTCACTCTCTGTTGAGTTTTAATAGATTTGCTTATTTTCCCTGAAAACCTGGCTGAAAGGATGTGTCCAAGAGTGAATGTGGTAACTGTACAAATGTATTCTTTTAAAATCAACTGATTGTCTCACAAATCACTACTCAACACCCCTCCCCCACCCAGAAATGTAGGGACAGACTACACTCTCTCAGCGAGAGCCGGGACTCTTCTCTGGAGAGGAGAAGCAAGAGTTTCCAGTTTTCTTGCGCACTATCAGCAAGGTCAGGTGCCCAAGCCCAGACCTCGTTCAGGGAAGGAGGTGATGCTGTAACCATAATAATGCTGAGTTCCTTTGAACTTTTCTGGATGGCACCACAGTACACATTTCCTCTCCAAGTCAGTTGCAACATGATTTGAAATTCTCCTCCCTGGGGAATGCATGACACAGGTCAAGAGATACTACCTTCACCTCTCTTCCCACTTGACTTGCCAGTGTTTGTGACCTGGCAATTGTAGGTGGTTGTGGTAAACTTCAATGCTGACGCCTGTACTATCTGAAGAGACCTGACTCATGACATGGCCAGCTGGCCACTCAAGAGGTGACGTATTAGAAAAACATTGCCCAAACACTCTAAACATGCCAGTAGCTTTTTATTACAAGTTATAACCAAGCAATCTCATACGTGCATGCATGCACACACAAACAATGAACTCAAGCAGGCAACATTTAATACTTCTTTACGAGGCTGCTTTTTATTGGGAACACATGTGGAAGTCTCACTGAAACACACAAGGGCCCAATTAACCTGCACTAATTAATGTTTTCTCAAATCAAACTACAGTGCGGCCAAGGCAAAGACAGTAGTCACAGTACCCTAGCCACATGGAACCCTGAGAGTGAGTGGAGATTTATACAGGTGGCTGAGAGAACCCACTAGAAAAGCCCAAAGCTGCAAACTTACAATAACAGAATGGTTTTTGACCCGCAAAGATTACCAATCAAAATAAATCTGTCTTTTGACAGGCTATTATTTCTTTCATGTCATAGGTTAAATAGATGGGGACTAGCACAGATGATAGCATAACTTTGTAGAATTTAACCTAGTAAATTTTGAAGTTTGAGGAAATCTAAAAATCTCTTTAAGCAATGTTTCTTAAGCAGGGAATTGAGGATATGAACATGGAAATCTGTTAAGTACTTTAAGAACTTTTAAATTCTAACTTTGTTAATAATTCAAAAACTATGAACATATTTTAGATCCTCTGGGTGATCATTTTCTTACCAAATAACACGCAGAAGTAAGTAACTTTTATTGTGTGTGTTTGAATTTGTTTGTGTGACTGAGCCGATGCCAAGCCATGCTGCTTTTATTGCTGAGGCAATCCTAATATATAAATTATACATTCCTATCAAGTGAAGGCCAGAAGGCTGTCAGCAGCAGCTCTATGGTTCTGTTTCATGTCTACCCTTTGTCCTATCTTTTTTATCTCGGTTCTCTCCGATGTTGTCCTTGTCAAATAGGGAATTGGGAAAGGAATCTGAACATAAAGGAATCCAATTGAATGATGGAGCTCCTCAGTCCTGGTCCCACCATCCTCTCTTATGTCCCGGAGGCTTGCAGGGAAGATGGTGTGTTGGTATTGCTGAGCTATCTGCCAGGAACGCCTTGCAATCACTGAAATTATGTGTGTTTTACGTGTCAGAGAGTAAATGAAGGGGGTGGAGAGCCAGGAGTCCTGCACGGACTGCATTCCACACTCAAGCAGTTCTTTGTAAGCCTCAGATAACACTGAAAGCTCTCTGGGCATAGCTGGTGGAGCTAAGGAAAGTACCCCATGGACCCCAGAATTTTTCGAGGGAAAAAAAGAGAGAGTCTGCTTATAGTAAAGTCTTTGATTTTAATTCTAGAAGACATTTACTAAGGACAAGGTGCTTGATCCAGGCCCCATAGTAAGACGTTTTTAATTTGGACCCTATTTATCATGTAGACAATGAGGAAAAGCCTGTCATAGTCTGTGACTCTAAGACAAGACCTCAAAAATCCTCAGAATGACTTAGCTTCTATTTCCTCCTTTTGGTCTGAGGTGACGTTACCCAGGTTTTGTGTGGGAATCATAGTGGCAGCCTCCTGAGCTGACACACATTCGTGAAGGTCTCCGTTGAAGGGCGTAACCACACTCTCTCCTCTTCTTTGTTGCATTTTGTCTAGAAGCTTGTCCAGGTCATCGCCTATTACACAATAAAGCGGAGATAAGAAGATTACAAGGAATGATACATTTCTATCAGTCTCCAAATTGGGCACCTAAGCTGGGTTCTCATCAAGATTTGTCAGTCAGCCAGCTTTTCCTGTCTGGGTTTACTCAGCCAGCTTTTTATGTCTGAGTTTACACTTGGCCATGCCTGTAGAGTATCTCTATAGCCAGAGCTACTCTCATTTGCATTGTGCTTACAATTTGTATGCTTTCACATGGCATATCTCTCTTGACCTCCATAATACTCAAAGCGGGCAGGATGGGATCATTCTATCTCCATTTGACATATTAGAAAACAGATCTGGGGAAGCAGAATCTCTCCCAAGGTCACATCACTAAATAGTGGCTGAGCGGAGGCCCTCCATATTAGTGCCTGCATGCCTTCCTCTGGACCCCTTGTTGTGTCAGTAACAAAATACTGAGGATAAACCATTCCGAATGAGGGAAGGTCGGCTGGCAAGTTCAAGCTCCACACTCATCTCCTTGACAGGCTAAGATTTAAATTCAGAAAATCACATAGTTAGGGGCTGTCAGTGTTGCTGAATCCTACAACCACTCACCTAATGATGTGGTTTTGAAATGCGATGCCAGGAAACTGACCTTTCCTGTGATGAGCTCATAACTAATTTCTTTCAAAAACTCACTTGTGGTGAGCATACTCTCTGCCAGAGCTCTGGACTGATGCTGACCTGCAGGACAGAGGGAGAGGAGGTGATGCATCCGTGAACAAATACTCACTAAAATATGATTTATAATAGCAAAAATTGGAAACAACTGAAGTAAGTAACTACAGAGACTTGGTTAAGGAAATTAGGGCACATAGAAAGATGGACAATTACTCAGCATTTAAAATGACAATTTTAAACAGAAAATGTTTATAATAAAATGTTAGATGATCAAGGGCAAAAATGATATACCTTATGTTTGTAACATAAGTGAAAACATACTGTACATGTGTTTAAAGACTAGGGGAGAATGTGAAAAACCTTTAAGAACGGTGTTTGCATGGCTATTATGAATATCTGTATTAAAAATGTAAGTTTAAGACGTTTAATTGTTTTCTCAAATGAAAATTAAAAAAAATAATGTATTATACTTTCTGAAAGAGATTTATGTCATATGTCATAGAGAGATGGGCAGGCAGGTTTTGCCAAAGTGAGGGCGCTTGGCTTCTTTAGTAGGAACAGGTGAGAGCCTTTCACTAGAGAGAAAAAAAGCAAATTTAATTCAGATGGCTGGCTACTCACGATGGTGCCTGACAGAAAATTGCACAAAGAACAAAAACACATTTTGTAATGTACCAACCTCCTGAACCTTTTCTTTAGAGTCAATGTTACAACATAAGTATCCTCTTTAGTGAGGAGGTGAATATATGAGCTAAGTTCCTGCCAAATTTGATTAACTGGCTTAGGCCACCTGTGGCAATGGCTTTATCACATGCTAGAGTGGTAACATTTCCAAAACCTTTTAAGAACAGAAGTTACTTGAGACAAGGGTATCTATTACTAGGGTATGCTTTGAAATAATGTTCTCACAACCAGCTGACAGGGACACCAGTCAAACTAAGGGCTACAAAAATCTGATCTGAGGAGAAAAACAAAAGTTAAAATTAGGAGGAAGAACTCAAGTTGGAGCAATTAGAGATTAATTACATGGATGCTTGAACACCCAATAAATGGACAGATGATTGAATGAATAGATTAAAAAAAAACCCTAAAAAAACATGACTCACCTAGTACTACCACACAAAATTCATTTCCTCTGATTTTCGATGCACAAATTGCCACGACATAATCTGGTAGTCTTTGATAGTGTCTCATTTCACTGAGAGTCCTCAACGTCTCTGAAATGCCCTCTGCCAAAGAGTTCTGGGTCACAATCACATGAACCAAGTCTTGAGATACGCTGGCAATTAGTCTAGCCAGCCAGGGGAGCTGTCCTGGAGACACAGGTGCACACTGAGCACCCATCTGCAGGGCTCTCTCTCTCAGAGTAAATTCTTGCATAGCTTTCAGCATGATTTGCTCAAATTCTTCCCTGAGAGGTATCTGATCAGGACCTAAATTGAAGAGAATTACAGCTAGAATTTTAAAAATATCACGGCTAGAAAGGAGAGAAACACACACATATGTCCGTGTACGGTCCTTCCACCATACTCCAACTGGGCAAATGGGCTCTTTTTCCTGTTGGGGCCGCAAGTATGGACCCCAACTAACCATTTTCCATTGTGAAATTACCTTCTCTCTGCTTCAATATTAAAAAAAAAATGCAGGCTTCTGTTTTCCTTTATGCTATTCATGATATTTTTATTTTTTTTTTTAATTTTTTTTCAACGTTTATTTATTTTTTTTTGAGACAGAGAGAGACAGAGCATGAACGGGGGAGGGGCAGAGAGAGAGGGAGACACAGAATCGGAAACAGGCTCCAGGCTCTGAGCCATCAGCCCAGAGCCTGACGCGGGGCTCGAACTCACGGACCGCGAGATCGTGACCTGGCTGAAGTCGGACGCTTAACCGACTGCGCCACCCAGGCGCCCCTATTCATGATATTTTTAAAAGAGGATATACTGAGAGAGAGTATCAATTCCTTAGGGGGTTGTCCCTGAAGGTGGTATATTCGTTGACCTGTTAAACGTGGTGTTACAGACATGGTTAATGACTCAGGAGGGAAGAAGCTAAACTTTAGGTTTCACCCATTTCTCAATTTATTTATAGCTACTTTGAAAAACAGTTTAATGTATTGCATCTGTATCTATTCTAAGGCATACTGTCCTTAGGAAAATTAAGTTTAAGTGTTTTTTATTTTAGCTTATATTTAAGCAGCCACACACTTCCCCTAAATAGAGAATGTCACTGTCATATAGCTGTTCCCCCAGCATTCTGGATTGTTAAGAATGGTGTTTGGCCCTTTCCTCCAGCTGTGGTTATGATAGGCTAAATTTGTGTGGGTGACTGGCAGTCCCTGGAATGAGGGGTGTTTTGTTTCTCTGCTTCTCTTTAAAACTCAGCCAGTCTGTAGGACAAAGCAAGCAAGTCAATGTTTGGCATCCAAGTGACTCAGATGAATTCCTATGCTCACTACCTCTCTTCAGTGATTTCTTTTGCTGTGCAGACCTGAGATTTGAAAGTCAGGCTCCAGTAGACAGATACAGATCCCTCAGTGTCTGTGACCCGAGATCAAGCAATAGCCTCAGAATCCAGTATTAAAATCCCCTTGGGAAAGAATACAGGTTTAAGGGACTGCACTTCTGTATGAGAAGAGGCACCTTGAATGAGTCAGAAATCTCTCCTTCCACTAATAGGGATTTAAGTTGCCTCCCAGGCCACCACCCATGTTCTCTGGGAAAGTAAGAAAATGAAGGTTTAGTAATATTTTAAGGATATGGAAAATTAAATCCTCACAGAGTTTTTTTAATGCTGTCCATGGAAAGAGGGCAAGAACACTGCAATGCATACATTATGTTAATGTTTCTTATGCCCTCCCCAATTGCTTGCTATAGGGAGGTGGATGCCATCTTATCACCTGGGAACCACCAAAGCTTCTATCTTCATTTTGCTTTATCAAATTAGCATCATGATTAGTGGTCATTAGGTACATAGTAGGTGGTGAGCTCAAAGCGTATAGATTTGTATCAACTATACAAATGCACAGTACAAGTGAGATGAAGGGAAGGTGGCTGTCTATTTAAAGCTTTCTTCCATCAGAATAAATGACAGCCCAAAAGCAAGTGGTTCTGTCTGCCATCCCCTACTGCCTCTCACAGACAGACCACCTGAAGGCTCAGAGGCCTGGTTCATAGGTGTGTCCATAAGATCCACTCCAAACCGTGATTGAGTAACATGTTCTATGAAGCAGTATAATTAATTTCAAATATAAAGGCATTCTGGGAAAATAAAATTATCAAACATGTTCATAGCATTCTCTACTGCCTTAAAATTCACTTTTACAGAGTTTCGAAGGAACTACTGTTAGGAATTGAGAAGTGGAGAAAAATGTACCAAAGTTTAAATGAGGTAAAAGAGCAAAATGCCTTGCTTCCAATCACCTCCCATCATTTCCTCATCCTCAGCCTTTATGGCCAAATTGCAGGAGCCTTTTCTCCACTTCCCACAAGCTTGATAATAGTAATTTTTTCCCATCAACTGCTGGTCTCCAGCAACTCAGCCTAAGCATCAGTTCTGATGGCTTTTTTTTTTTTTTTGATGGCTTTTCAGATAGAGCTACCTTAAGAAAAGACAAGGTTCCAACAGACTCAGAGCCTTCCAATAATCACTGGATTTGCTGATTTCATTATCTACTTCAAAAGGTTTTCAGACTGTGAAATAATAGATGGATTTTTTTTTTTGAAGCGACTCTAGTGGAAAGACCTGTTCATTTTGAAGAATCTTGCTTTTCTCTTCTCTGTTACACCCACGTAGCTGAGCCATCAAAGTATTAGACCTGTTCTTCTAAAAGTTTGGATTAAAAAAAAAAAAGTCTATCTATAATCTACAGTATATATGAAAATGTTCTTGCTGCCTTCTTCAAAACCTTGAAGGCAAAACAAACAAACAAAAACTCAAGGGAGTTTTTGAGAAGAAGAAGGGAGTTGTTGAGAATAGGTATCCTAACGTGCAAAATTTAGATTAAAAAAAAAAAAAGAAATAGCCAGTCATGTTGCACATTGAGAGATATATTAATTGGCTGCCAGTAAAACTCCAGAAAGAACTGATCTTGCAAGGCAGACAAGAGGTCTGATTGAATGGAGATTTTTCTTTTCCTTTTTTTTTAAGATAAGAGCTTTTATAGTAATTTGAGGGAAGCCATTTTGTCTTGACCATTTAGTTCATTTAATTAACTTGGACTTTGATAAATTGTTATTAAGATTGAAAAAAATGCTGTGCTGACTGGCTTGGCCTGCCAATAGAATTACTCTATGCAGGCTTGTTTTACTAATTCTGGATGCATTTGGAGGTCGCTCTTAGATCTTAGAACATAGCTAAAAGTGTATGTAGCAATTAAAATTATGACATCAAATGAGCTGCAGACAGAGGTGGTTTTTATAATTTTATTACCCACTAATCAATATGATTAGCAAGTCCTATGTTTACCATCAAAGTGATATCTGAAGCCTTCCACGTTTCAAAAGCCCATGTCAAAGCAGGCCTTCACTGTCAGGGTACCAACACTTACAGCCACAGGTGCTAGCTGATGCTCCAAAGACTGAATCCGGTTGGCTGAAGCTTTTGTTTTGTTTTTAGCATTGGTTAGCCCAGTATTTTTATTATTTAACACTTATATATTTTCAAACATTAAAATAATTCCTAAGAATGCAGATGGAAAATTTCTTCTATGTAATATTACATCTTGAACATTTTCCTAAGTAAATCAGTGGCTTGAAGTCCTGAGTGTATAATTAGGCTGCATATTAGATGACCTGCTGCAGTTTGCAAAATAAAGGACATTGCAATGTAAATGCTGCTGAGCCAGGACAGTATTGTCAGGACACCTGCACACACCCACTGTGGGCCTCTGGAGGATATACCAAAGAGAGGAAGTGAAGGGTTCATGACCTATGTATCTCCTTTACCCTACAACCTACAGAGCCTTCCAGGGAGGTCCACAGTTACTGCCTCAATGAAGGAAAACATGATGGGACTACATCAAAGGGGTGTAGCTGCAGAAGAAAAAAAAAATGGGTGTAGGGACAGTGGATAAACAAGATAAAAAGGCTAAGTGGAAAACTGTAAAATAATTGTCTAAGACAATGGCTACATTTTCAGTCCAGATGATAGGTGCATTTTTGGAAAGGTGGCTTGGGCAGACTCCCCAAGGGAGGAGGGTAACCATGGCCATAGCCCTTTGAGGTTCTGCCTATATTAACTACTCTGGAGACCTTAGGACCATCATGAAACTGGACACTAGGTGGAGCAATTTATCTCTTCTAGGAAACAAGCAAAGCCAGAGGGTAGGGAGGTTAGGCAAGAGAGAAGTGGGGAAAAAAACAGGCAAGTGGCAGAAAGGAGAAGAAAAGAAACGGGAGAAGAAAGGGAACAGTCATAGAGAGTGGGGCTGAAGGAAAAGAATGTTAGAAATGAAAGCGAAAGTAAGAGATGGACAAATAGACGAATATGAGAAAGTGGGGAAAGAAAGGGAAAAAAACCATGTTGTGAAAAGAATAAAAATCGTCACCATCAAATAATTATTAAAAATTGCTTACCCAGTCGCACAAGATACTGTATCGTCAGAAGAATCATGTTTTCCACACTCAGGAGCTGGCTGCCAGTCAACCCTAAATGTTCCAAATCTTTGTTTTCCAACTGTGGAATCTTGTAGCAATTCACCAGCAGAGGACTCACAACAATGTCACCAACATTTCCATAGAAATAGGGTAAAGTGCCATAGCCTGCCCCAATAGAAGCAGGTCAATAAAGTTCAACATTTCTTTTTGAGGTCCAACCAGGTATACTTGCTCAACTAGGATTAAAGATGCTTAACAAAGTTTCCTGCCCTCTTAGGTGACTACCAAACAAATCACTCAAATATCCTAGGGAATTCACTCAGATGCTTCTCACTTATATTAAATCAGATGAACAGGAAGCAAAAGACTCAGATTATATTATCTCTGTTACCCACAGAAAGGACATGTTAATATTATATCTGCCACAGAGAATTGATGAGAATTTGCAAAACATCTCTGTATCCTTTTGTAAAACTGCAATGATAAAATATTTCCCAATAAAATTCTTGATCAAGTTTCTTTCCACATAAGACGACAGAACACAAAACTACAATAACATGTTTCATTTCCTGAGGTTTTCTTAAACATTTTAAAAAGCTAAACTCATTGATCACCAGCAATATTCTTCTAGTCACTGGTACTTGCAGGTTCCTACTCTTTGTGCTATCTTAGTTATTTTTATGTTTCCCTTCTTAAATGTCCATAAACAGCCTCAAATTATCTTAGAAGTAGATAGGACAAAAATATGTTGAAATGTACCCTATTTTGGTGGTGTGGTAAAGAGCGCAGTCCCTCTGTGAGACCTTCTAAAAGGCAGACACCAAATGGTCCCATGTTCCAAATATCTTTCCAAGGCTTAGCTGCATTATGCATGCCACTCAGGTGTTCAATAAGAACTTCCTGACCATATGGAATTTAAACAACTGGGGTTCTCCCAGTGCCTATAGGCCCAAGAGCAGTGGATAGGGCAGCCTGATAAAGGACAGGGCTTGAAGCAAAACCATCCATGTCAGTAGGCTCCAGTCAACCAAAAGAAGCAGATAACACCTCACATAGACATACCCTAAAGATCCAGTGGAGCTTATACACCCTATCCGTTCAGTTCCAAAGGTAAAGCAGGTAGTCTCCTTCTGATCTAGGATAGCACCCAAATGAGGTGACTCTTGATGTGAGTCTGAAAAGCACTAAGTTAGTCCTGGAATCTAGAGACCTCTAAATGTCTGCACCTCTACTTATAGACATCTTGGAAACACTCAGACTCTATAAACATACTAATTCACAGATGCTTCTCCATGGTTCAGATATGCAACTCTGGGACTTCTTTGTTCTCCTGAATGGGGCCTGTTAGCTGGTTCAGCTTGTTTTTTCATTTCTCTGTGGTTTGGCTCCCTTTTCCCCACCTTGTCCACTCTTGCCAACCCTTCAGGAACTAACTGAAACATCACCTCTGAGAAGTCTTTTCAGACTCCCTCCAGGCAAAGTTAAGCTCTCTCTCCTCTGAGTTCTTGTAGTTCTTGGTTGTGAACCTGTACTAGCTCAAGTATCACAATGTTGTACTTATTTAAATGATAGACTCCCTACCTAACAGTATTCCCTGCAGGCAAATAGACTGCCTTATTTCCAACTTCTAGTCACATGTTTAATATAGCATGAGAGAGCTGGCCAATAAAAGCTGAAAGAATTAATAAATGGATAAATGAATACATGCATGAACAAATATGGATAAATATATGAAGAATGAAATGAAGAAACAGTACTAGATGCCAGCAGACACAGGCAATTTGGAATTCTTTCCCCTTACCTATCAGAATTACTGGTCTAACTCCTGAGTTAGTCAGCAGGTTTTCAGGAACAATTACAGTTTCCCCTGCAGGAATGGGTCGAGGTTGTAAAATTCCAGTTAATGGGGTCTGTGGAACTGGGGCAGATAAAAGGGACTCTGGAAAAAAAGTTGTTTGACAAGAAGGATTAGACATGAAAGCTAAGTGAAATACAACTGAAATCAACAGTCTTAATACTTTTAATATAGAAGTTTTAGAAGTCTAACCGTCCATTGTTCTTTAATTAAAGTAATTCATGGTTTATTATATAAAATTAGAAGTGACAAAAACAAAAGGAAAAAAAATCAACCATAAATCACATTCTGGAGATAACTACTATTTAGCATTTTCATAGTTTTTCCTAGTTGTTTTTCCACATGTAATCTATTGGATTCTGTTTCATACTTAACTCCCCCACCTCCACTCCAATTATCGTGGCTTATCTGTTCATTATAGAGAATTGGAAAATTCCAAAAACAGTGAAGAAGGTCAAACTCATCACTAATCAGTACTATCTAGAGTCAAACACAGTAACATATGGGCATAATTCTTTGTATATATAGAATCTCTATGTAATCTTTAAAACTAAACAAATTTTTGAAGAATCCCATCCATGTCTTAGAATTGGCATGTTTACATTTGTCTGTGCTTAATACAGCAAGGTAGACTAGTGTTTGAACATTTAACAGTAGGTACCCAATGGCTATGGCTTGGTTATTATAAAGGAGAACAAGTTGGGTTTTTTGGGGGGGTGGGGGTGGTTTCTAGACCAGAAATAATAGGTGCAGGTCACATAAGGAACCAGAGCTCAGGAGAACATATCTAATAGCACAACCGGCAAAACAAGTCCATTTGTGACCTGTGCTGGTGGGCTACTAGCATCATGCCGCATGTAAAGAATGGCTTATTGATACTATGGGCCAAAACAAAGCCAGATGCTAACTTAAGATCCATTGTGATGACACATGTACTTTTAGGGAAGACAGATGTGATGGGGACAAAATATCAGCTACTATTAATTTCCTTACATAATACAGGACATAATGATTAAGGAAATTTATCTCCAATGGTTCAGGGAAAGAATAGAAGACACCTCTGCTAATTAAAAAAACAAACAAACAAAAAAACTTAAAACCCATCTTACCACTTCTTGAAAGAGGGCGAACTGTAGGAACAGGTACAACTAAACCAGGTTGGGGGACAGGTGACCCAGGATACCATCCCCGGTGTCGTTTCTTTGGTGGCCCAGAAATAAACATGGTAGCTGAAGGCAAAAAGAAAGATGAGCCTTGTCCTTACTAGTGGAAGAAATGAGAATTCAGAGTAACATGGGGCCTTTAATTTGATTATACTCAGAAAGTCTAAGCCACTCTTCTAGAGGTAAAGATAAAATTAGAAAAAGTCACCCTAACAATACCACCTCACATTTGTATGCTGTTTTACAATTTACAGTTTTACCCAGATTATTTCATTTAATTCTGCCAACAACCCTGTGAAGTTGTAGGATAAGTATATTTTTATACCAATTTTGTAGGTGGTTAAAGGAAGGCTCAGATTTGCCCAGAGTCACACTATAGAGAAGAACCTTGAACTCTGTATCTTGGTCAGCAAGGCTCATGGTTTTTCAAGACATTTCCTTTTACATCTGTTTCAACACTATTTTCTAGTGAGGTTCATCCTTGTAAATCACCAAGATATTTAATCATCATTGTTCACACCAATCATAAACCTTCAAAACTTTGGACGAGAAGCTAAGGAAAAACTGGGAGTGTACTGTCAGATAATTCATCACTCCAAACTCCATAGCACTTCTTCCATAATTTAGGTACATTCTTTCAAAACTCTAAGATGGGTATTGTACCTTGGTCTCCTGATGCATAGCTAGGTCTTGGTGATAATGAGTAATTTCCTGGGCGGGCTGGAGTAGAGCTGGAGGCACTGCTCTTCCCTCCATGGCTACTGTTTCCATTAGCAGCATCTGTACCACATGAGAGGAAGACTCAGAACAGAGGCTGAGCAGAACACTGCATTCTGTGACACTGAATTTTTCCACATGCAATCTTGATAAACCGCACACTGCAGGATTCAAAGACATCTCACGGACTGGACAGTACAGTTGTGTAAAACTGACTACAACCATAAGACTGGTACCTTCTTCAAAACGAAATGTCACCTAAAAATAATTTTCTGGGATCCTAAGAGATCTTTTACAATCATTTTCAGTGAAGCTTTTGGAGATGGTGGGTGGAAGAAAGAGAAAGTTGTTTTGTTTTGTTTTGTTTTTATTTTATATCTTGGGAATTTTCAAACATATACAAAAGTGGAGAAAATAGTATAATAAATTACATACCTATCACCCAGCTTCAACAGTTATCAACACATAGCCAATCTTGCTTTATCTATACTCCCTCTCCCTTCCCCCTCACCCAACATACACATATACTTGCTCTAGATTATTTTGAAGCAAACTTATTTATATCATTTCATCCATAAATATTTCTAAATGAGTTTCTAAAAGAAAAGAACTCTTAAGAACATAACTGTAATAAGGGCACCTGGGTAGTTCAGTTGGTTAAGCGTCCAACTTGGGCTCAGGTCATAATCTCACAGTTCTCAAGTTCAAGCCCCATGTCGGGCTCTGTGCTGACAACTCAGAGCCTGGAGCCTGCTTCAGATTCTGTGTCTCCCTTTCTCTCTGCCTCTCCCCAACTCGTACTCTGTCTCTCCCTCTCTCACAAATAAACATTAAAAAAATTTAAGAACATAACTGTAATGTCATTATTATACTTAAAATTATCCATGGTTAATAATTTCTTAATATCAAATATCCCATTAATATTCAAATTTCCCCCCAGTTATCTCAGAAATAGTTTTTTTTTACAGCGGACTTCTTCAAAAAGGAAGGTTCAAAAAGGATCTACACATTGTTTAGTTTTTATGTCCCTTAAACCTCTTTTTTTAAGTTCACAATTATTTATTCATATAATAAAAATACAGTGTTCACATTTCATGGATTGTCTCACAAATTTTAAGAATAATTTGAAAAAAAAAGAATAATCTGTTTGAATCAGGGTAAGGTCATACACTGCAAGTAGACTTAAGATTATGTAATTTTTGCTGAGTTTCCCAGACTCTTTAGGGTGTCAGTTATATCCCTTCCCCCACCCCCACCTCTCCTTAAACCTCCTTTAATCTATAGGATTCCCCTTCTTCTTTTTCTTTCTTCCAGTTAATTTGCTGAAAATCTGGCAGAATTTCTCATTTTCTGAATTTTGCTGATTGACTAGCTATGGCATCATTTAATGTCCCCTCTTTCCTATATACTAATTGTTAGATACAGAGGTTGGCTCAGATTCAGGATTGAATTTTGGGGCAAGCATATCTCATAAATAGTGTTATATTGTTCCATCAGCAGGCACATAATAACTGGCTTTCTCTCTTCTTGTCATGTTAAGAAAGAGCAGGGGGTTCAAGAGCTGTTATCTTAATCCTCAAATTATAAAGCTGTCCATCAAGGGGTGCCTGGGTGGCTCAGTTGGTTAAACATCTGACTTTGGCTTAGCTCACAGCTCGTGGGTTCAAGTCCCGCATCGGGCTCTGTGCTGACAGCTCAGAGCCTGGAGCCTGCTTCAGGTCCTGAGTCTCCCTCTCTCTGCCCCTCCCCTGCTCGTGCTCTGTCTCTCTCTGTCTCTCCAAAATGAATAAACATTAAAAAAATTTTTTTAAGTTGTCCATCAGTCCATCTGATGGTTTTAGCAACTATGCTGGTTACTGCCAAGATCTATAATTTCACTAATTTTTAAAATATTGTAATAACTTGGATTCAGTTTGTTCAAGTCTATAATCTAACCAGAAGGTAGATTCTACAAGAACTGTTGGAACAGAATAAGAAACTTGTCAAGTTTCCAAGAATGATAAGCTCTCTTCTCATTCTTCCTCTGCCTCTCTGACCATTTATTTTCCTTAAACACTGGAATTTTCGAAAATATTATCCTTGTTAACAGCTTGCCTTCTCCTACCTTTCCCCTTAGCAGATACTATTTACCCTGGTGATTTTTTTTTTAGGTAGGCTCCAATATGGGGCTTGAACTCAGAACCTTGAGATCAAGACCCAAGTTGAGAACAAGAGTCAGACGCTTAACTGAATGAGCCACACAGGCAACGCCCTACCGGTGATTTTAACCTCATGTACAATAAATTAGATGACTGTTGAGCAGCTCCACTTGGATTATTCCACTTGGGCATTTCAAACTTAACATGTCCAAAGTTGAACTCACAATCTCCTCCTGGAGAACCTGCTCCTTCTTCTGTATTTTCTGTCTTAAGTAATTGCATCACCATTAGCAGAAAGATGGATGTAGACCCGAGACCCCTTCTTACACTTCATGCTTACATTAATCAGACAAATTCTGTTGATTTTACTTCCTGAGTAGTTCTTCAATATGTCTCTTCCTCTACAACCTATTATTATCCAGGTCAAGGACCTCATTCACCTAGACTACTGAAATGACCTCCAACTAGTTTTCCTACCTTTTTTTTTTTCCTGCCCAAGTGATCTAACTCAAGTTCAAATCAGACCAGATCAACTCCTGTGTTCCATAAGTTATAGAGTAAAATCCATTCTTCTTAGCTTGGCCTCTTGTGACCCTTTCCTTGCCCACTACTTGCTCCCCTCCTGCCACTCCCTGAGTTTTACATTTTATGGTTCTAACAAGTCCAAACCAGTGGAAGTTCCTGCACACATCATGCTGCTTCTTTTCTTTCCTTTTCCTTTCAAGCTTTGATCTTGGATTTTCCCTGAATTTGAAGTATCTTTCCCCTACTCCTTTGTGCAGTGAATATCTCCTCATAGTTCAAGACCAAGCTCCTCCAAGAACTCATTCTTCATTACTCCCTAAAATGTTGGGGCTAAAACTCTCCTTCCTTTGTGCTCCCCCAGCATATTGCTGTATTTACTGTAGTATACTGAAAATAACTTCCTATAGGTCTATCCCCCCAACTAGGTTATTAGTTCATTAGAGGTCAGGGATTGAGCATTATTTATATTTGTATCCTCAGTTCCTCAAAATAGCAGGTACCCAAGAAATGTTTGCTGAACAAAACCAACCTGCTCTGTCTTCCCATGTGCCAAATGTCATTCCTTGACTCTTCTGGTTGGAGCACAGAGAACACAAAGCTTTGTATAATAATACAATATTAGAGACAGCCCCACTTCTGTCTTCAGCTGGAAGGAAAAGAGCTTCTGTTTTCTTGTAGCAAATTGTCAACTGGATTTCACATAAGTCTTTTATAGACTATGTATTTACCAAAGAAATATAAATGAGGAAAACATCACCTGCAGCAAAAGTCTTCCCTACAACCTGCAAAGATAAAGCCAGTGGCTTCACAACATTCTTATTCCGGGTCAGGTCCTGAGCTCCACTTAAATTGATTGCAGAATTAGCTGGACTGAGAATCGGTGAATCTTGAAAATGAAACAGGTTGTTCAAATTAGAAACTATTTTACATGCAGGAAGAAAGTTAATTCATCAAGAAAGAAATGAGAGAAAGCAGATTGTAAAATACCAGTTTTATCCTTGACCTATTTTAAGAAAGTCATTTTCTCTGTATTCAGGTTTCACTTTCTTTGTATGTATTTAACAAACACTATAAGTTACTATGTGCTGGGTACTAGTATATGTACTTTAAATATATCAATTCACTGAGTTCCTATAAAAACTCAATGAGATAGGTAGTATTACTTTAAGGAGTAGTAGTCATTTAACTTGGTCAAAGTCATATGACGTGGCATCAAGGATATCATTATGTGCCATATTAAAACTATCTCAGGGGTGCCTGGGTGGCTCAGTCGGCTTATGTCTGACTCTTGACTTCAGTTCAGGTCATGATCTCACAGTTCGTGAGAACGAGCCCCGAGGCAGGCTCAGTGCTGATAGTGTAGAACCTGGTTGGGATTCTCTCTCTCTCTCTCTCTCTCTCTCTCTCTCCTTCTCTCTCTCCCTCAATACATAAATAAATAAATAAATAAATAAATAAATAAATAAATAAATAAATAAATAAATAAATAAATATTAAAAAAATCTTCACAGTTCCCCTTAAAGTTGTATTTTAATTAAATATATTTAATTCTATTCAGATGAGTTTGTTATTTAAAAGTTGTTCTGCAAACTAAGTCATTGCAACGTAGGAAGAAGTACTTTTGCTGAAGGAGTTTGCTTTAACTTTTGGAATAAACTTGAATTAATTTACCTATATAATGCTAGGTACATCCAAAAGGTGGTTCCCATTTGGATTCAGAAAATAATGCAGCTCAGAAAAAACACATGCCATTTCAGAAACAGGCCATGGGGGATATAAAGACTAAAGCCAAATAGAGTTTTCCAAAATAAGTATAGACCCCCAATCAGTGACTCTACTCTACCAGAAAGCTTAATCAATTAGTACCAGCAAGGGTCAAAGGGATTGTGAAAATTTGAAAAGAAAAAAATGTTCTAAAGAACAGGATATTGATGGTACTACATTAGGAATTATCTAAAAGATAGTATTTGTATACAATTTGATTACTGATACATCTAATCAGTGTTCCTCATAAGAACTCAAAAAATTGAGTTTTGAATGGCTCAAAAAACTAAAAAACTAAAAAAAGTAAAAAAAAATTGAGTTTTCAACTGGCTTAAAAGAGTTAATGTGCCTCTCTAGGGGCCAGACTTACCACCCAGGAGCAATTTAAGGTCTATAGGAAGAATAGAGGCCAGCAACTGCATATACATTACAACACTGCAGAAAACTGAAGACAGTTTTTTATGTCTTATAGGATAGGAATCCTAGGGGAGTTTGATGTGCTATTATATAGGTTAGTCATTATGTTTTGGGCCACAATTGTATTGTTTGGAACAAGGCTAGTAACTTACTATAGTGGTTTATACCTATAATTTTAGCATATTTCTAATAGTCCAGGTAAACATATAGGTGAAAAGTAGTTGATCAATTATGAAGGGCTGTGATTTACCTTATTTTTTCAAATCACTGAATGCAAATTAGCACAGACCAATATTTTTAAAATAATGAAAAGGAAAAAAATTAATGTACAAAAATCAGTCTTCATATATATAAACAACAATAAATAGATAAATGCCTAGGAATAAGCTTAATAAGAAATGTACAAAACTATATGGAGAAAACTTTACGAAACTTCTTAATATAATGTCCGGGATTTGTTTCATCTATTTGCTTATTTATTTATTTATTATCAAACCTGCTTTATTGCATGTTTTAGCACAATTGTTCCAAGCAAAAACCATCGTTTTATGTTAACCATACTGCATTCATTTGCACACCTAAAGTGTCATTTCTCCAGTTATTTTACCAGAGCCACGTTTACAATTATCTGTAAGGTCAAATCTATTTTTGTAATACATATTTAATTTATTTTAATTTATTATATATATATAATTTATTGTCAAATTGGTTTCCATACAACACCCAGTGCTCATCCCAACAGGTGTCCTCCTCAATGCCCATCACCCACTTTCCTCTCTCCCCCACCCCTCATCAACCCTCAGTTTGTTTTCAGTATTCAAGAGTCTCTTATAGTTTGCCTCCTTCCCTCTCGGTAACTTTTTTTTTCCCCCTTCCCCTCCCCACTGGTCCTCTATTAAGTTTCTCAGGATCCACATAAGAGTGAAAACATATGGTATCTGTCCTTTTCCACCTGATTTATTTCACTTAGCATAATACTCTCCAGTTCCATTCACATTGCTACAAATGGCCAGATTTTATTCTTTCTCATCGCCAAGTAGTATTCCATTGTATATATAAGCCATATCTTTTTTATCTGTTAGTTGATGGACATTTAGTCTCTTTCCATAATTTGGCTATTGTTGAAAGTGTTGCTATAAACATGGGGGTATAAGTGCCCTTATGCATCAGCACTCCTGTATCCCTTGGGTAAATTCCTAGCAGTGCTATTGCTGGGTCATAGAGTAGGTCTATTTTTAATTTTTTGAGGAACCTCCACACTGTTTTCCAGAGCGGCTACACCACTTTGCATTCCCACCAACAGTGCAACAAGGTTCCCGTTTCTCCACATCCTTGCCAGCATCTATAGTCTCCTGATTTGTTCATTTTAGCCACTCTGACCAGTGTGAGGTGGTATCTTGGTGTGGTTTTGATTTGTATTTCCATGATGAGGAGTGACATTGAGCATCTTTTCATGTGCCTGTTGGCCATCTGGATGTCTTCTTTAGAGAAGTGTCTATTCATGTCTTCTGCCCATTTCTTCATGGGATTATTTGTTTCTCAGGTGTGGAGTTTGGTGAGTTCTTTGTAGATTTTGGATACTAGCCCTTTATCCAATATGTCATTTGCAAATATCTCTTCCCATTCCGTCGGTTGCCTTTTAGTTTTTGTTGATTGTTTCCTTTGCAGTGCAGAAGCTTTTTATCTTGATGAGGTCCCAGTAGTTCATCTTTGCTTTTAATTCCCTTGCCTTTGGAGATGTGTCAAGTAAGAAATTGCTGGTGCTGAGGTCAGAGAGGTTTTTCCTGCTTCTTCTCTAGGGTTTTGATGGTTTCTTGTCTTACATTCAGGTCCTTCATCCATTTTGAGTTTATTTTTGTGAATGGTGTAAGAAAGTGGTTTAGTTTCATTCTTCTGCATGTTGCTGTCGAGTTCTCCCAGCACCATTTGTTAAAGAGACTGTCTTTTTTCCATTGGATATTCTTTCCTGCTTTATCAAAGATTAGTTGGCCCTACATTTGTGGGTCTAATTCTGGAGTCTCTATTCTATTCCATTGGTCTATGTGTCTGTTTTTGTGCCAATACCATACTGTCTTGATGATTACAACTTTGTAGTAGAGGCTAAAGTCTGGGATTGTGATGCCTCCCGCTTTGGTTTTCTTCTTCAATATTACTTTGGCTATTCGGGGTCTTTTGTGGTTCCACACAAATTTTAGGATTGCTTGTTCTAGCTTCAAGAAGAATGCTGGTGCAATTTTGACTGGGATTGCATTGAATGTGTAGATTACTTTGGGTAGTATTGACATTTTAACAATATTTATTCTTCCAATCCATGAGCACGGAATGTTTTTCCATTTCTTTGTATCTTCTTCAATTTCCTTCATAAGCTTTCTATAGTCAGGATTTGTTTTAAAATACTGATGGAAGGGGGCACCTGGGTGGCTCAGTCAGGTAAGTGTCCAACTTCAGCTCAGGTCATGATCTCATGGTTCATGGGTTTAAGCCTCACATCAGGCTCTGTGCTGACAGCTTGGAGCCTGGAGCTTGCTTCAGATTCTGTCTGCCTTCAGATTCTGCCTCTCTCTCTGCCCTTCCCCCACTTGCCCTCTGTCTCTCTCTCTCAAAAATAAATAAACATTAAAAAAAATTTTAAAGTAAAATATTGAGGGAAGGAAGGGGAAAGGAAATAAGACTAAATAATATTGGCCATGTGCTCATAATTTTGCAGTCAAATGCTCTGCCACTCATGTGCTCATAATTTTAAAGCTTGGTCTATGGTTTTGGTTCATAATATTAGTCTATTTTTTTTAAGTTTTTATTTAAATTCCAGTTAGTTACAGACAGTGTAATATTAGTTTCAGGTGTACAATATAGTGATTCAACACTTCCACACAACCCCCAGTACTCATCAAAACATATGCACTCATTAATTCCCATCACCTATTTAACCCATTCCCCCACCCACCCACTTCTGGCAACCATTAGTTTGTTCTCTAGAGTTTAGAGTCTGTTTCTTGGTTTGCCTCTCTCTCTCTCTCTCTCTCTCTTTTTTTCCCCTTTACTTGTTTGCTTTGTTTCTTAAATTCCACATGAGTGAAATCATACGGTATTTGTCTTTCTCTGACTTACTTCATTAGGCATAATACTGGCCAGCTCCATCAATGTTATTGCAAATGGCAAAATTTCATTTTTTTAATCACTGAGTAATATTCTATGATCTATCTATCTATCTATCTATCTATCTATCTATCTACCTATCTATATCACATCATATCTTTTTTATTCATTCATCAGTTGATGGACACTTGGGCTGTTTCCATAATTTGGCTTTGGAGATGATGCTGCTGTAAACACTGGGGTGCATGTATCTCTTTGTATTAGTATTTTTGTATTCTTTGGGTAAATACCTAGTAGTGTAATTACTGGATTTTAGGGTTGTTCAATTTATAACTTTTTGAGGAACCTCCATACTGTTTTCCACAGTGGCTGCACCAGTTTGCATTCCCACCAACAGTGCATGTGGGGTTCCCCTTTTTCACATTCTCACCAACACCTGTTGTTTCTTGTGTTGTTGATTTTACCCATTCTGACAGGTGTGAGGTGATATCTCATTGTAGTTTTGATTTGCATTTCCCTCATAATACGTGATGATGAGCATCTTTTCATGTGTCTGTTGGCCACCTGTATATCTTCTTTGGAAAAATGTCTATTCATGTCTTCTGCCCATTTTTCAACTGGATTATTCATTTTTTAGATGTTTAATTTTATAAATTCTTTATATATTTTGGATACTGACCCTTTATCAGATATGTCCTTTGCAAATATCTTCTCCTATTCCACAGGCTGCCTTTTAGTTTTGTTGATTGCTAGTCTATTTTTATATGTATTTTAACTTTTCATATTAAAGATTTCTAAAAATTAAAAAATATTTACTTCTGAATATCATGAAAATAGACTTGAACAAATGTCAAGATATACCAAGTTTCTGAGCAGGAACATTCAATGTCAAAAAGATTAAGTCATGGGGTAGCTGGATGGCTCGGTTGGTTAAGCATCTGACTCCTGATTTTGGCTCAGGTCATGCTCTCATGGTCTATGAGATCAAGCCTTGCATTGGGCCCAGTGCTGACAGCATGGAGCTGCTTGGGATTCTCTCTCTCCCTCTCTCTCTGCCCCTCTCCCACTCATGCATGCTCTCTCTTTCTCTTTCAAAATAAATAAACTTTAAAAAAGATGAAATCAAGCTAGGTTAATTTATGAATTTAATGTGATCCTAGAAAAATACCAACAGGTTTAGATATTATTAGAATAACTACTAGAATTCTTAGAATGTTTATAAAGTAGGTAAATTGATGTAATGTTGATAAGGAAAAAAAGAAACATACAAGGATAGCTGGAAACGTTCTGAAAAATAAGAGAAATGAGGGGAGCCTAATATGATGACATAATAAGGCTTATAAAACCTCAGTCAATAAATAATGTAGTTTTGGTGCATTAGTAGACAAATAGAATAATATAACAAAAAAGGCAGTAAGAAATAGATGCAAATACACAAGAGAATTTATATAAGATAAAAGTAGCTCAAAGCCACAATGAAGATGAACGCATTCAATAAACTGTATTGAGGCCATTGGATATACAAGAAAAAAGTTAAGATGGACCCACATCTTAAGACTAAGCACCAAACAAAGTCAAATGGACAATAGATATAAATTCAAAAACTGAAGATATAGAAATAATAAGACACAATGTGGAAGAGTTATCACCTTAAAATGGAAAAGGGCAAACTATTGGTCAAAACACAGAACCCATTAGAAAAAGGTTTATATAGGGGCACCTGGGTGGCTCAGTCGGTTAAGGAGCCAACTTCGGCTCAGGTCACGATCTCGCGGTCCGTGAATTCGAGCCCCGCGTCGGGCTCTGTGCTGACCGCTCAGAACCTGGAGCCTGTTTCAGATTCTGTGTCTCCCTCTCTCTCTGACCCTCCCCCGTTCATGCTCTGTCTCTCTCTGTCTCAAAAATAAATAAACGTAAAAAAAAATTTTTTTAAATAAAAAAAGAAAAAGGTTTATATATATAATTCAGCTACATAAAAATTAAAAAAAATATGTATGACAAAACATACTATATCCATGCAAACAATAGCTAGAGAGGACTGGAGTAGCCATACTAGTATCAGAAAAAAATAGACTTTAAGACAAGAATTGTTATTAGAGAAAAAGAAGGATATTTTATATTGATAAAAGGATTAATTAACTAGGAAGACATAAAAATTAAAAATATACATGCACCTAAAAAGAGCCCCAAATTCGTGAAGCAAAGACTGACAGAATTGAAGGGAGAAATAAGCAATTCAATAGTAATCGACTGAGACTATAATATGCCACTTTCAATAATGAATAGAAAAAGTAGGGAGGTGATCAACAAGGAAACAGAATACTTGAACAACACTATAAATCAACTAGACCTAACTGAAAGCAATAAAACATTCTCCCACCAAAAGCAGAACACATATTCTTCTCAAGTGCACAGGGAAAATTCTCGAGTATAGACAATATGTTAGATGATAAAATAAGCCTCAATAAACTTAAAGGAAATTACATCCTACAAACGACATTCTCTAACCTCAATGGCCTCAAATGAGCGATCAATTACAGAAGGAAATTTGAAAATTCACAAATATGTGGCAATTAAACAAGGCACTCCTAAATAACCAATGAGTCAAAGAAGAAATCACAAGGGAAACTAGATATCACTTTAATATAAGTTAAAATGAGAGGTGCCTGGGTGGCTCAGTTGGTTAAGTGTCCAACTTCAGCTCAGATTATGATCTCACGGTTCATGAATTTGAGCCCCGCATGAGGCTCTGAACTGACAGCATGGAGCCTGCTTGGAATTCTCTCTCTCTTCTCTCTTTACCCCTCGCCAAATCTCTCTCTCTCTCTCTCAAGATAAATAAATGAACTTAAAAAAAAAAAAAAGATTGGCATGCTGGTGTGGTTCAGTCAGTTAAGCGTCTGACTTTGGCTCAGGTCATGATCTCGTGGTTCATGAGATGGAGCCCAGCATCAGGCTCTACACTGGCAGAGCAGAGCCTGCTTGGGATTCTCTCTCTGCCCTCCCCCACTTGTGTGCGTTCTCTCTCTCTCTCTCAAAATAAATAAATAAACATTTTTTAAAAACATAAATGAAAATGAAAAAACAACATATGGAAACTTATGAGATGCCATTAAAGAAGTGCTCACAGGGAAATTTATCGCTGTGAGTGCCTATATCAAAACAGAAGAAAACTCTCAACTAACCTCTACCTTAAAAAACTAGAAAAGGAAGAGCAAACTAAACTCTAAGCAGAAGAAAGGAAATAATAAAGACTACAGCAGAAATGAATGAAGTAGGGAACAGAGAAACAAGAGCAAAAATTAACAAAACCAAGTTTGTTTTTTGAGTAGACAAAGTTGACAAACTTTTAGCTAGATTGCCCAAGAAAAAGAAAAGATGCAAATTACTAAAATAAAAAATGAACAAGAGGGTATCACTGGCAACTTTCTATGCCATTATTACAGACTGAATTGTGTTCCCTCCCCCCAAAAACTCATATTTTGAAACCTTAATGCCTAGTATCTTTGAATGTGACAGTATTAGAGCACTTGAGTGGCTCAGCTGGTTGAGCATCTGACTCTTGATTTTGGATCATGTCATGATGCCAGGGTCATGGGATTGAGTCTTGTGTCAGGATTCATTCTCTCTCCCTCTACCCCTCTCCCTCTGCCTCTCTTCCTCTCTCTCTCTTTCTCTCTCAAATAAAAAATAGAGAATATATATATAAAGAATGTGACAGAATTTGGAGATAGCATCTTTAAATAGGTAATTAAGATTAAAGAAGGTCATGAGGGTTGGGTGTTCATCTGACTGGTGTTCTTATAAGAAGAGGAAGAGACACCAGGGATGTACACACACACAGAGGAAGGGCCATATGAAAATGTAGGAAGAAGGCAGCTATCTGCAAGCCAAGGAAAACCCAACCCTACTGTACCTTGATCTTGGACTTGCAGCCTCTAGAACTTTGAGAAAATAAATTTCTGTTGTTTAAGCCACTCAGTCTGTGATATTTTGTTATGGCAGCCCTGGCATACAGACATTTAATTATATAACTCAAATGAAGTGGATAAAAAAAATACTAAGGAATACACTACAAAACTACTAGGGTTAATAAATGAGTTCACCAAAATTGCAGGATAGAAGATCAAGATACATTCATCAACTGTATTCCATGCACTTGTAATAAACGATACAAAAGTAAAATTAAGAAAAAGCTTCTTCCATTTAAATAGCATCAGAAAAATTAAATACTTAGGAATAAATTTAATACAAGAACTATAAAACTTATACTAAGAAAACTATAAACTATCAATAATTTTTTTAAAGATTTTAAAAGAATTGAAAGACATCTCATGCTCATGGGTCAGAAGACTTATTATTGTTAAGATGGCAATATTCCCCAAGTTGTTCTAAAATTCCAGTGCAAGCCATATCAGAATTCCAGCTAATTTCTTTGCAGAAATTGACAAGCTAATCATAAAATCCATTTGGAAGTGCAAAGGACCCAGAATCGCAAAACAGTCTTGGAAAAGAAAGACAAAACTGGAGGATTCACACTTCATCATTTCAGAACTTCATATAAAGCTACAATTAACACACAGGGTGGCATTGACAAAAGGGTAGACATACAGATCAATGGAATAGCACTTAGAGTCCAGAAATAAGTCATTGCATATTATGGGTAATTAAATTTTTTTAGGTTTATTTATTTTTAAGAGAGAGAGTGCACAAGGGGAGGAGGGACAGAGAGAGAGAGGGAGACACAGAATCTAAAGCAGGTTCCAGGCTCTGAGCTGTCAGTGCAGAGACTGACGCGGGTTTCAAATCCATGAACTTCAAACCCACGAACTGTGAGATCATGACCTGGGCTGAAGTCAGACACTTAACTGACTGAGCCACCCAGGTACCCCAGGCAGTTAAATTTTGGCAAGGGTGCCACAAAAATTCAATAGGTAAAAAAAACAGTCTTTTCACAAATGATTATGGGACAACTGGAAATCCCCATGCGAAAGAATAAACTTGGACCTCTTCTTCACACCATATACAGAAGCTAACCAAAAAATTAACCAAAAAACAACTAGATGTAAGAGCTAAAACTGTAACTCTCAGGGGCAGCTGGCTGGCTCAGTCAGTAGACTGTGCAACTCTTGATCTTAGGGTCGTGAGTTCAAGCTCCACATTGGGTGTAGAGATTACTTAAATAAAAACTTAAAAAAATAATAAAACTATAACACTCTCAGAAGGAAAATAAGAGTAAATGTTCATGGCCTTGGATTAGGCAATGGTTTCTTACATATGACACCAAAAGCACAAGTAACGAAAGAAAAAAATAAATGAACTGAACTTCACGAAAAAAAAAATTGTGCTTCAAAGGACACCATCAAGAGAGTGAAAAGACTACCCATCAAGTGGGAGAAATATTTGCAACTCATATAGTTGATAAAGGACTTGTATCGAGTATGTATAGAAAACCCTTATAACTCAAATTAGAAAGATACATAACTAAAAAATGGGCAAATGATTTGTATAGACATTTCTCCAAAGAAGATGTACAAATGACCAACAGTGCATGAAACAAATAACTGATGATTAGCCAATGGAGAAATACAAATCAATGAGGGGTGCCTGGGTGGCTGAATCAGTTCAGCATCCAACTCTTGATTTCAGCCTCAGATCATGATCTCACAGTTGATGAGATTGAGCCCCACGTGAGGCTCTCAGCTGACAATGTGGAGCCTGCTTTGGATTTTCTCTTTCCCTCTCTTTCTCCCCCACTCATGCTCTCTCTCTCAAAATAAATAAATACTAAAAAAAATGCTTTATAAAAAAAAGCCACAATGAGATATTACTTCATGCCCACTAGAATGCCTAAACTAAAAAAAAAAAGACAGATAGTAAAGACTATTGGTGAGGATATGGAGAAATTGGAACCCTCACACATTGTTAGTAGGAATGTAAAATGGTACAGACATTTTGAAAACAGTTCCTCAAATGGATATATACAGTTACCATATGACCCAGAAATTCCACTCATAGGTAGGAAATGAGAAACAAGGGAAAATATATGTCTACACAAAAATCTGTGCACAAATGTTCATAGCAGCATCATTAATAATAGCCTCAAAGCAGAAACAATCCAAATGTCCATCAACTGATAAATGGATAAATAAAATACGGTATATCCATAAAATGGGATTTTTTTCAGCAGCAAAAAGGAATGAAGTACTGATACATACTGAACTATGGATGAACCTTGAAAACAATATGCCAAATTAAAGAAGCCAATCACAAAGGGCCATATGTTGTATGATCCCATTTATATGAAATGCCCAGAATAGACAAATTCATAAAAATAGTGGATTTGTAGTTCCCAGGGGCTGGGAGCAGAGGACTGAAATAGAGAATGACTGATAATGGATACAGGGTTTCTCCTGGATGAAAATGTTCTGAAATTTATTGTGGTGATGGCTGTAAAATTCTGCAAATATACTAAAAACCATTAATTGTATACTTTTAATGGGTAAGTTGTAAGATATATGAATTATATCTCAATAAAGCTATTATTTTAAAAACAGTACAAGCAAAATTATAAACCAGGGATAATATTTATAACTTACAATTACACTATGCTCCTATCAACAGAAGTCAATAAGAGAATAGATTACTGTTGGAGATACATTGTTGCCCCATACCACATCCTTTTGGCCCACCTTTGATTTCAGCAGGTGCTATGGTGGACAGTTCTATGTGAGCTCCAATTCCTGGGGCAGCATCTTACCTCAAGCTTATATCTAGCTTCTTTGAGCTTTTTATCTCAAGGGCTTCTCCAAGGCCATCAGGCTCTGAGCCCTATGTTGTGGTCCAGAAGTGTGAAGAACTATGACACCTCTGGGGCAGCCCTCAACTAATGAAGGACTAAGAATAAATGTCCTAGCCTTCCATTCTTTGGAAGGATAATTCTGGGAGGCATTCTGCATGCTTCTTAGAAAACCTGGTAGATTCCAACCCTCCTGGTTTATAGCAACAACACAGAAAATACACTCTTAGGTTGGCTTACTCCTGCTTGCAGGCATCACTTCCCAAATAAACCAATGGCATCCAAATCTTTTCTTTGGGTTATTATTCCAGTAGAACCCAAACTATGACACAAGTCAAGGTAAAGGAACTTTCAGTGCATAGAAAGAAGATGTAAATGGCTTTTAAAAAAATGTAAAGATGCTCGATGTCAACAAGGAAAATGTAAATTAAAACCACACTCAGATATTATTTTTCACCTATCAGATTGACAACATCCAGAAGTTCAATAATAAACTTTGTCAGTGAGCTGCTATGGAAATACAAACTGACACACATGTACTGGTAGAATCTCCATAGAAAGTAATTTACAGCATTTATAGGAATTACAAATGAGTACATGTTTGACCCAGTAATTCCTGGGTATTTATGTGCATGTGAGAAATAATACATGTTGAGGTTATTCATTGTTGCACTGTTTGAAAACAATATAAATGACCATCAATAGGGGCTAGGTGAAATAAATTATGGCACACAGTATAATAGCTTGCAACAGTAAAAAATACCAAGGAAGCTCTTTATTGATTTGGAAAGATTTCTAAGAAACAGCAATATGAAAAAGTGAAGTGCAGAGCAGTATGCACAAAATGCTGCCTTCAGAGTAAGAAATGTGTAAAAATAAGAATCTTTGTGCTTGCTTGAATAGATATAAAGAAAATCTAGAAAGACACATGGTTACCTGTTTGGTGGAGGCATGCAGAAATGAGGGGGGATGGAAGAGAAACTTCACTGTGTATATATGGATGTAGCAAATATCTACACATGTACATTTTTGAAAAATGTAAATGTTTCAAAACAGTGTAATAATTGAATTTCTAAAATAAAGACAGAAAATAGCTACATGGAGACTGACAACTGGCATCAGAAGTATGGCTTAAATTGTACAAAGTGAGAATTTACTGCAGTATTAGATTACACACAGTGATTTAAAGGATAATCCAATTTCAATGAAACTGTTTTTGCCAAGCCACCAATGATTTAATTCCCAATCCAGAACACATGTTTCAGTCCCTATCATACTGAATCCCACTGCTGTATTTATTTATGTATTTATTTATTTAACAATTATTTATTGAGCACTTACTATGTGTTAAGTAACTTGGTGGGATCTACGGGTAAAATGGTCAACAAGGCAAGCATCGTTCTTGTGCAAGTTTTCCTCTGTCTACTAAAGTATCGGTGTTCTAAACTCTTACTTATCTCAAGACAATGTGATCAGACTCCATGGTTTCATTTTTAATTTTTGAAAATTTGTTTCATATATATTCTTTATTTCATTTCATTAACATAAATTTTGGAACATACCAATTATAGAATAATCAGAAAGCATAGATGAGCATTAGATAAGGTCAGAGTAAACTCTTCAAAATGTAAATCCTATTATGTTATTTTCCTAATCTTTGCCACCTTGTATATGCTTCTATTCTTTAATTTATTGTTGATGGTGGACATTGGCATATTTAGCATTTAACGTTAGTGGTTTTGATTATTTGGAAGTAGCCCCAAATTTCCAAACTGTGACAGCCTGTGATGCTGCTCATGCTCAGGCAGGAATTCAAACCCTGGGCTGTTGTGTAGTACCTGGTGCTTAGCTTAGATAATGAGTAAGCAGCTGATTGCCTGATTCTCTCTACCAGTGATTTCACATCCATTAAAAGGAGGAACTTGTAAGCACTGGAGGAATCACAGACTGGGCAAGTTCCTTGAGCAAGTCACAGCTCTGGTCTCTATGTTGTGGTTTGTAACTTCTTGTTTCTCCCACTAGGTCATGAGCTCCTTGAGGCATTCCCAGCTCCTGGCTAAATGTCTGTCATATCGTGGCTAAAGAAATAAAATGGAAAAAAAAAAAAAAGCCAAAACAATCTCCTTATCCTCTTTATGCAATAGTTCAAAAACTCTGTTAGCCCAAAATCCCTAGGGGGGAAATACTTTCTTTAAAAAAAAAAGGAGCCATTTAAGTAGTAAGTAGAAAGAGTTTGAATTCTGATTTTGCCATTTACTAGCTCTTTTTGCCAAATACTAACCCTTTCTGAGATTGTTTCATAATCTGAAAAATGGCACATACCTACCTCACTGTAACAGTTATGTTTAGCACAGTGCCTGAAACACAGTAGATATTCAGTAAATATCTATTTTGCTAAACCTTTTTATTAACTTGTTTTTTATTTTTTTTTATTTACATTCAAATTAGTTAGCATACAGTGCAACAATTTCAGGAGTAGATTCCTTAATGCGCCTTCCCCATTTAGCCCATCCCCCCTCCCCCAACCCCTCCCATAACCCTCAGTTTGTTCTCCATATTTACGAGTCTCTTCTGTTTTGTCCCCCTCCCTGTTTTTATATTATTTTTGTTTCCCTTCCCTTATGTTCATCTGTTTTGTCACTTAAAGTCTTCATATGAGTGAAGTCATATGATTTTTCTCTTTCTCTAATTTCACTTAGCATAATACCCTCCAGTTCCATCCACATAGCTGCAAATGGCAAGATTTCATTCTTTTTGCCTGCTGAGTAATACTCCATTATATATATACCACATTTTCTTTATCCGTTCATCCATCAATGGACATTTGGGCTCTTTCCATACTTTGGCTATTGTTGATAGTGCTGCTATAAACATGGGGGTGCATGTGTCCCTTCGAAACAGCACACCTGTATCCCGTGGATAAATGCCTAGTAGTGCAATTGCTGGGTTGTAGGGTAGTTCTATTTTTAGTTTTTTGAGGAACCTCCATACTGTTTTCCAGAGTGGCTGCACCAGCTTGCATTCCCATAAACCTTATTTTTTTAAGTAGGCTCCACACTCAATGTGGGGCCCAAACTCACAACTCTGAAATCAAGAGTCACATGCTCTACCGAGTCAGTCAGGCGTCCCTGTTTTTGCTAAATCTTGTTAAGCATTTTCCAGATGATTGAGAACTTAAATCTTCACCATCTCTCTTTTTGCCCTTGACACCTGTATAAAATGTGGATTACATAATTTGCTTCTTTCCCAAGTAAAGTACACTGATCTATTTTCACATTCAGACTGCAATTAGAGTAACATTCTTCTAATAAGACACCATATTCCTATTTAATGCACTCTGAGGCTGCATTAATTACTTTTGTCAGCTGTGTTTTACTTTTCACTCAATTGAAACACAACTCCCCCTAAAATTAATATTAAATAAGATACCTCCCTAATCTGTTCTTATGCCTTTGATTTTTTTAAACAGCTTTGAGTATAATTGACAATAAATGCATATACTTAAGGTAAACAATTTGGTAAGTTTTTACAGGTATACACACACACACACACACACACACACACACACACACATACCTGAACCATCACCATAGTCAACAAGGTGAACATATTCATCACCCCCAAATTTCCTTGCACCTCCTTGTAATCCCTCCCTCCTGTGTGTATTCCTTATTCACCAAGCCCCAAGCAATCACTCACCTGTTGTCACTATAGATTATTTGTTTCATATAAACAGACTAACACAATATTTTTTCTTTTGTCTGTCTTCTTTCACTCACCATAATTATTTTGAGATTCATCCATGTTGTTATGAGTATCAATAGCTCATTACTGTTCACTGAGTTGTATTACATTGCATGGACATATAACAATTTCTTTATCCAGTCACCTGTATAAACATCCACCTGGATGGACATTTGGATTGTTTCTAGTTTTGGCTATTACAAATAAAGCTGCTATCAACATTTGTGCACAACTGTTTATATGGATATATATTTCTGTTCTCTTGGATAAATATCTAGGAATGGAATGGCTAGACTATATGATAGGTATATGTTTAACTTTTTAAGAAACTACCAAAGTGTTTCCCAAAGTGGTTTTTCTATTTTATGTTCTCAGCAGTGTATTAGAGTTCCAATTCCTCCACATCCTCATCAATGCATGGTATAGTCAGTCCTTCAATTTTAACTATTCTAATAAATGTGTAGATATCTCATTGTTTTATTTGCATTTTCTGATGACTAATGGTGCTAAGCATCTTTTCATGTGCTTACTTGCCATCCATATATCTTTTGTCCATTTAAAAAATGGATTATTTTCGGGGTGCCTGGGGGCTTAGTCGGCTAAGTGTCCACCTCTTGATTTCAGCTCAGTTCATGATCTCACAGTTTGTGAATTTGAGCCCCGCATCAGGCTCTGTGTTGACAGTGAGGAGCATTTTGAGATTCTCTCTCTCCCTGTCTCTCTGCCTCTCCCCTGCTCACATGTGCATGCTCCTTCTTTCTTTCTCTCTCTCTCTCAAACAAACAAACAAAAAACTTAAAAAATGGATGATTTTCAGGGTGCCTGGGTGGCCCAGTTGGTTAAGCATCCAACTCTTGATTTCAGCTCAGATCATGATCTCACAATTTGCGAGTTCAAGCCCTATGTTGGGCTCTGCACTGACAGTGTGGAGCCTGCTTGGGATACTCTCTCTCCCCACCTCTCTCTCTGCCCCTCCCCTGCTTGCTCTCTATCTCTCTCTCTCTCTCTCAAAATAGATAAGTATTAAAAAATGTATTATTTTCTTATTATTGAGTTATTTTTTTAAGTTTATTTATTTGTTTTGGGAGAGAGCAAGAGCATAACAGCTTTCTTGTAGATTTCATTGAATTTTCTGCAAAGATCACCTGTGGTATATAAATAAGGACAGTTTTATGTTTTCCTTTCCAATCTGAAAGCTTTTTATTTATTTTTCTTGCCTGACTCCACTGGCTAGAATCTGCAGCACAATTGGATAGAAGTGGTAAGAGCAGACATACTTGTCTTGTTCTTATCTTAAGCTAGCTGTGGGTTTTTGGTAGATGTTCATTACCAGGCTGAGGAAACACCCTTCTTTTTCTAGTTTGTTAAGAATCTTTATCAGGAATAAATATTGAGTTCTGTCAATGTTTTTTTCCTGTATCTACTGAGGTCTTACTTTTTAATTTGTTAACATGGTAAACATTGACTGATATTCAAATGTTAAACCAACCATGCATTCCTTGGTCATGCTATATTATCCTTAACATATTGTTGGATTCAATATACTAAAATTTCATTTAGAAATTTTGTATTTATTTCATGAGGGACATCGGTTTGAACTTTTATTTAATACCTTTGATCTTGGTATCAAGGTAATGCTAACTAGAATGAGTTGGAAAGTAGTCCCTTCTCTTCTATTATTTGAATGATTCTGTGTAGAGTTGGTATTATTTCTTGTTTAAAACTTTGGTGGAATCTACCAATGGAGCTATCTGGACCTGGAGGTTTTTTGTTGTTTTTTTTTTGTTTGTTTGTTTTTTGTTTTTTTTTTTAGGAAAGATATTAATCACATTAAAAAAAATTTCAATGTTTATTTTTGAGAGAGAGAGTGTGTGTGTGTGTGAGAGTCAGGTCGGTGGGGCGGGAGTGGGCAGAAAGAGAGGGAGACAGAGAATCCAAAGTGGGGCCATGAGATCATGACCTGAGCTGAAGTCAGACACTCAACTGAGTCATTCAGGTGCCCCTATTAACCACATTATAATGTATTTATGAGACATAGAGGTATTCAAGTTATCTATTTCTTTTCATGTAAGCTTTTGTAATTTGTCTTTCAAGGAATCTGTTTATTTCATCTAAGTTATCAATTTTTTTTGGTGTAAAATGTCCCTAACATTCCCTTATTATTCTTTTAATATCATTCAAATGGAGGGTGATGTCACCTCTTTCAGTCCTAATATTAGTAATTTGTATCTTTTCTTCTTTTTCCCTGTTAGTGTGACTACATGTTTATCAATTTTATTGATTTTCTCAAAGAATGAGTTTCTAGTTTTATTAAAATTTTTCTGTTTTTTTTTTTTTGTTGTTGTTGTCGTTTATTTCACTGATTGCCACTTTGATCTTTATTACTTCACTTCTCCCTATTACTTTGGGGTTAATTTTCTTTTTCCTACTTTCTTAAGATGGAAGCTGAGTTCACTGATTCAAGATCTCTCTTTTCTAATGTAGGTTTCGTGCTATAAATTTCCCTCAAAATAGTGCTTTAGTGTCATCCTCAAAATTTTGGTATGTTGTTTTTCATTTTCATCCAATTCAAAATATTGCTAATTTCCTTTTGGGTTTCTCTTTTGACCCATCAATTACTTAGAAGTGTATGATTTACTTTCCAAATATTTAGAGATTTTCTAGAGATCTTTCAGTTACTGGTTTGTAATATAATTACATTTTAGGTAAAGAATATATTTCATATTATTTGAATCTTTTCAAATGTATCAAGACTTGTTTTATGAGCTTTTGTATAGCAAAGGAAACCATCAGTGAAACAAAATGACAATCTGCTGAATAGGAGAAGGTATTTGCAAATATATCTGATAAGGATTTAATATCCAAAATATATAAAGTACTTATACTACACACCCCCAAAAAACAACACAACTTAAAAATGGACAGAGGACCCAACTAGACATTTTCCCAAAGAAAACATACAGATGGCCAACACATGAAATGATGTTCAACATCACTAATTATCAGGGAAAAGCAAATCAAAATCACAACTACACCTGTCAGCATGGTTAAACTAAAAAAGACAAGAAGTAACAAGTGTCGGTGAGGATGTGGATAAAAAGGAATCCTTGGGGGCGCCTGGGTGGCGCAGTCGGTTAAGCGTCCGACTTCAACCAGGTCACGATCTCGCGGTCCGTGAGTTCAAGCCCCGCATCAGGCTCTGTGCTGATGGCTCGGAGCCTGGAGCCTGTTTCCAATTCTGTGTCTCCCTCTCTCTCTGCCCCTCCCCCATTCATGCTCTGTCTCTCTCTGTCCCAAAAATAAATAAACGTTGAAAAAAAAAAAAAAAAAGGAATCCTTTTACCCTGTTGGTAGGAATGTAAATTGGTGCAGCCACTGTGGAAAACAGTATGGAGGTTCCTCAAAAAATTAAAATTACATGAGCGCCTGGGTGGCTCAGTCAGTTAAGCATCTATCTGACTCTTGATTTCAGCTCAGGTCATGATCTCATGGTTCATGAGATCAAGCCCTGTGTTGGGATCCACACTGACAGCATGGAGCCTGCTTAGGATTCTCTCTCTCCCTTTCTCTGTGCCCCTCCCATGCTTGCACACACACTCTCTCTCTCAAAATAAATAAATAAACTTAAAAAAATTAAATTAGAAATACCATAAGTAATTATACAACTAGGTATTCTGTAATAATACCATAAATAATACCATAAGTAATTCTACAACTAGTAATTCTACAACTAGGTATTTTCCCAAAGAAAATGAAAATATTAATTTGAAAAAATATATGCACCCTATGTGTATTGCAGCATTATTTATAATAGCCAAGACATGGAAGCAACCTAAGTGTTCATCAATAGATGAATAGCTAAGGAAGATATGGTGTGTGTGTGTGTGTGTGTGTGTGTGTGTATGCGTGCATGCACATACACAATGGAATATTATGCAGCCCTAAAAACAATGAGATCATGCCATTTGAGACAACATGGATGGAACTAGAGGGTATTATGCTAAGTGAAATAAGTCCAACTGATAAAGGCAAATACTACATTTCACTCATAAGTGGAATCTAAAAAACAACAACAAAAACAAATGAATAAATAAAGCAGAATCAGACTTATAAATACAGAAAACAAACTGACAGTTGCCAGAAGAGGGGGGATGAAGGGCTGGGCAAAATGGGTGAAAGGGAGGGGGAGTTACAGGCTTCCAGTTATAGAATGAATGAATTGCAGAAATAAAAGGCACAGCTTAAGGAATATAGTCAATAATATTGTAATAGCAATGTATCAGGACAGATGGTAGTTACACTTGTGGTGAACACAGCATAATGTATAAACCTGTTGGATCACTATATTGTATATCTGAAACTAATGTAACATTGCACGTCAACTATACTAAAAAAAAAAAAAAAGACTTATTCTATGGCCCATGAGCATGATATCATGATTATTTTTATTCCTCTGTATGTAACATTTCTGTTTTCTTTGGCTTGGTAAGTGTTCTATGTGAACTTGAGGAGAATGTGTATCTTGCTGTTTGGTGGAATGTTCTATAAATAACAATTACGTCAAGTTGGTTGATACTGTTCAAATATTTCATATCCTTTCTGTTTACCTGTTGTACCAATTACTGAGAGAAAGGTATTCAAATACCTGGCTATATTGTGGATTTGTGTATTTCTTTTTTTTTTTTTTTTTTTTTCAACGTTTATTTATTTTTGGGACAGAGAGAGACAGAGCATGAACGGGGGAGGGGCAGAGAGAGAGGGAGACACAGAATCGGAAACAGGCTCCGGGCTCTGAGCCATCAGCCCCGAGCCCTATGCGGGGCTCGAACTCACGGACCGCGAGATCGTGACCTGGCTGAAGTCGGACGCTTAACCGACTGCGCCACCCAGGCGCCCCGGATTTGTGTATTTCTTAAAACAATTCTATTAGTTTTTTCTTCCTATATTTTGAAGCTCTCCCATTAGGTGCATAGATGTTTAAGATTGCTCTGTTCTCTTGATTACTTGACCCCTTTAATATTATGAAATTACTTCCTTGATCTCTGGTAACATTCTTTTCTCTGAAATCTATTTTTGCTGATGTTAATATAGCCACTTTCTTTTGAATGCTGTTAGCATGGTACATTTTTTAATACTTTTACCTTTAACTTATTTGTGCTTATATTTTAATTGAACTTCATGGTAGCAGCATAGAGTTAGATATTACTTCCCCCCAAACCCCAATCTCATAATATTTGCCTTTGAATTGGGGTGTTTAGATCATTTACATTTAATGTGATTCTTGATGTAATTAGGTCTGGGTCTTTCATCTTTCTATTTGTTGTTTTTTGAGGTTTATTTATTCATTTTGAGGGGGTAGGGTCAGAGAGAGAGGGACTGTCTCCCTTTGGGCTGTCAGCCCAAAGCCTGGTGCAGGGCTCAACCTTAGGAACCATGAGATCATGACCTGAGCCAAAACAACACTCAGATGCTTAACCAACTGAGTCACCCAGGTGTCCCTTTCTATTTGCTTTCTACCTGTCCTATCTATTCTTTGTCCCCCTTTTCCTCTTTTCAGCCTTTTTTGGATTATTTTTTATTATTCTATTTCATCTCCTTCGTTGCTTATTAACTATAACTCTTGGGGCTCTTTAGTGGTTGCCTCAGGATTTATAGAATATGTCTTATCATAGTCTAATCTTAAGTGATACTACACAACTTCACATATAGTACTAGAACTTTACAATAGTATCCTTCCATATCTCCCTTCCTGGCTTTCATGTAGTTTACTTTTACATATTTTACAAATCTCACAATGTATTACTATATTTGTATAAGTCACCTATCACTTAAATAGATTTAAATAATAAGAAAAAATTATATACATTTACCCATGTAGTTATCACTTCTAGTGGTTTTCTTCCCTTCTTTTTTAAAGATTCAGATTCTCTTCTGTCTGGTATCATTGTCCATCCATCTAAATACTTCCTTTTCTTGTAGTGTGAAACTGCTGGTAGTAAATTCTTTCATATTCGGTATGTCTGAAAATATCTTTATTTCACCTTCAGTTTTGAAAGATATTTTTGCTGAGTACAGAATTCTAGATGTTGCTCCCCTATCTCCTTATGTATATTGTTCCTATTAGAAATATGAAATCATGCTTACTTGTGTTCCTGTGTGTGTGTCTTTTTCTCTTGCTGTGTTTAAGATATTCTCTTTTTGTTGGTCTAGGCAACTTTATTATGATGTGCTTTGGTGTAGTTTTCTACATGTTTATTCTGCTTGTGGTTCATTGAACTTCTTTGATCTGTGAATTTATAATTTTCATCAAGTTTGGGAGGCTTTTGGTCATTATGTCTTCAAATATCTTTTCTCTCCCACACCCTCACCTCTTCAGGCACTCCACTAGCCAATATATTAGATTGCCTGAAGTTGTCCTACAGTTCACTGATGCTCTTTTTGTTTTCTTTTTATTTCTTTTCCATGTTTCGTTGTAGACAGTTTCTATTATTATGCAGGCTACTGCATAATACTGCAGGCTACTAATCTTTTCTTCTGCAATGACTAATCCATTGTTAATCCTTATCAGTGTATTTTTCATTTCAAACACTGTACTTTTCATCTTTAGAAGTTTGATTTGGCTTTTTTTTATGGATTCTATTTTTATTACTTATTATTATTATTTTAAAAATATTTTTATTTATTTTTGAGAGAGAGTGTATGTGAAGTGGGGAGGGACAGAGAGAGAGGGAGACATAGAATCAAAAGCAGGCTCCAGGCTCTGAGCTATCAGCACAGAGCCCGATGCAGGGCTCAAGCTCACGAACTGTGAGATCATAACCTGAGACAAAGTCAGACGCTTAACCAACTGAGCCACCCAGGTGCCCCTATTACTTATTATTTTTTATTTTTAAGTAATCTCTGCACCCAACATGGGGCTCAAACTCATAACCCCAAGATCAAGAGTCACATGTTGTACTGACTGAGTCAGCCAGGCAGACTGGCTGTAAGTCAGATATCTTACATATCTACTTAACTTTTTGAACATACGATATATACTTATAATAACTGTCTTGATGTCCTTCTCTGCTAATACCAACATCTATGCCAGTTATTGGTTGGTTTGGTTGATTAGTCCTCTCAGTATTAATTGTGTTTTCTTCCCTCTTTGTTTGCCTGGTAATCTCTGTTTGGATGTCAGGTATTATTAATATTCTCTTGTTGGAGGCTGGGTTATTTTTTTGAATTCCTATAAATATTCTTGAACTTGGTCCTGGAATGCAGTTAAGTTACTTGAAAATCCTTTGATCCTTTGAGGTTTTGTTTTTTGGCATTTTTAGGCAGGTCTGGAGCAGTCAGTATTCAGTCTACAACCAAGTATTCTCCCTCATGGGAATAAGACCTTTCTAAGTACTCTAGTCAATGCCTGATGAACTATGAGGTTTTCCTGTCTAGCTGGTGGAAATAGTCCCTGTTCCTGGCCCTGTGTAAATGCTGAGCAATGTTTCCTCTCATTGTTTTGGAAGGTCCTTTTTACCAGCCTGGCATGGTATGCATCAATCAGTGCTGTGCTAAACATTTGAGGGAACCCTCTGCACATTCTCTCTGTTCATCTCTCTTTTCTGGTACGTGGTCCTATGAACTCTGGCTATTTTGGTCTCCCTATGCTCTCTCAGTTCCTTCTACTTAACTTAGGGATCTACTAGGCCCCCCAAGAATTCCCCCTCCCTGAATCATGGTCTGGAAACTCAAAGCACTAAGCTGAGGTGATGGTAAGACTCACATTATTTGTTTCTTGTCTCTCAGATACCAGTTTTTTATTGCCTGATATAAAGTGTCTTCAAACTAATTTTTCATGTATTTTTGTCTGGGTTTTTTTTTTTTTCAGTTATTTCAGGTGGGAGGCCAAATTCAGTCCCTATTTATTCATTTTGGCCAGAAGCAAATATTAAGTTGATCTGCTATTGATTTTTCAACCTTAGTTCTTCCCCTCTTCTTCTGCTCCTCCTGTCTCTTACTCTTAAAATCTAAGACACAGGAAAATTTTACAGAATTCTAAGTAGAAATCAATATCATCTTTACATTCCCAGATCCTAGTCCTTAGTAACTGATTAATAAAATTGTCAGTAGTGAGTAAAGAACGTTCAAATTCTGGTTTTGTTGCCTTCTAGCTGTATCTTGGACTTGTCTATGCTTAAATACCGGTCCTTTTCTCTACACATGCGTAGAAAGCTGAAGAAAGATCAGGAAAAGCAGATATTTTCTACTGAGCTATACATTTGGCTTAATCCTGAGAATTTAAAATTTTTAACTATTAAAAATATAAAATAAAAAAATTGAAAAATAGAAACAAACATGCTAAAAATTTCACTTCTCCCACAAACCAGTGTTCTTTTCTGTCAGTATATACTCTTCTACATTTTATTTGCATTATATTTTGTACATGATATAACAAAAAAAACACTTTAATATTACTTTAGTTAACAGAATTACATTCTATGTGGCTGCATAGTGCCATAATTATATTTTTAAACATCTTTGTCATGTGAGCATGCTACGATGTACTCAGTTGTTTCTATATGAAGGTAACCTCTTTTTAGTTAGTATAAAAAATAACTTCAGTGACTATCTTGACCTCCATTTTAGGTTATTTTCTCAGCTAATCCCCTAAAGTGAGATTACTAGAGTAAAGGATATAAATATTTTTAATATTCTTGTTACATATTGCCAAACTGCTCTCTTGAAAGACTATACCACTGTTCACCTCTACCAGCCTAGCTAAGAGTGTCAACCTAGATAAGGATATCACTTAAAAGAAAATGTCGTGGCTAACATAATTAGTAAAAATGACTTTTCATTGTTATTACCTAGTTTCTTCATTTCCACAAAGTGGGCCATATTCCTTATACTTGCTATATAGTGGCATTTTCTTTATTAGAAAAGGAATTCTTTTGTAAATGGCTTTTTGCCCAACATGACGTTTGTAAGATTCTTCTATTGTGCTGCACGTAGGTATATTTTGTTCGTTCTCATTGCCAAGTGATATTTCATTGTATAAATGTGTTACAACTTATTTAACCATTCTATTGCTGATGAACATTGAGTTGTGTCCATTTTGAGCCAGTTGTGAAGAACACTGTTACGAACAGTCTTGTATATATCTCTTGGTGCACATGTGTAAGAATTTCTTTATGGAGTAGAAGAGCTGGAAGACAGGATATGCACATTTTCTACTTGGCTATGTGTTGCAAATTACTTGCAAAGTGGTGGCACCAATTAACACTCCTACCACCAGCAGTGTTCTTGTTGCTTGAAATCTTGGCCAGCATTTACTGCTGTCATACTTCAACTTATTGCCAATTTGGTCTGTGTATAATGGTATCTCATTGTATTTTTATTTTTATTTTTATTTTTTTTTTATTAAAAAAAAATTTTTTTTTTCAACGTTTATTTATTTTTGGGACAGAGAGAGACAGAGCATGAACGGGGGAGGGGCAGAGAGAGAGGGAGACACAGAATCGGAAACAGGCTCCAGGCTCTGAGCCATCAGCCCAGAGCCTGACGCGGGGCTCGAACTCACGCACGGCGAGATCGTGACCTGGCTGAAGTCGGACGCTTAACCGACTGCGCCACCCAGGCGCCCCTCTCATTGTATTTTTAAAGTAACTTCCCTAATTACCAAAGTGGTTAATGATCTTTTCATGTATTTGTTGGCCCCTTGTATTTCCACTTTTGTGAAGACTTTGCTCATTTTTTCTGCTACTGTATCTTTTTCTTATTCCTTCATAGGCATTCTTTACATACTCTTCATACTCGTCAGTTTTATGTTTTACATGGGTTCTCCTAGTTCATGGCTTGATTTTTCACTCTCTTCATGGTGTCTTTTAATAATTATAAGTTGCAATTTTAGGGGCACCTGGGTGGCTCAGTTGGTTAAGCATCCGACTTCAGGTCATGATCTCATGTTTGAGCCCCGCGTCAGACTCTGCACTGACAGCACAGAGCCCATTTGGGATTCTGTCCTCTCTCTGTCCATCCCCTGCTCACTCTCTCTCTCCCTCAAAATAAATAAATAAACATTTTTTTCAACAGTTGTAATTTTAATGTAATGAAACAACAGTCTTTTCCTCTATGTGCCGTACTTTTTGTCTCTGTTTTTAAGGTATCTATAATGCCTAAGATATTCTACAATATCTTATAAAAGCTTGACAGTTTTGCCTTTCACATTTAGATTTTCTAACTACCTGGAATTGATTTTGTGTATCGTGGGAAATAGGGGTCCAGTTTTATTTTTCTTTCCACATAGGATATACAGTTTCCGCACACCATTTATTGAAAGAAAACGTCCCACTGATCTTCAGGTCACCTCTGTTAAGTATGAAATACGTCATGTGAATCTGCTTTTTATACTTTCTACTCTGTTCTGTGGCTCTGTGTCTATTCCCATTACAGGTCCACTCTGTCTTTATTAGGAAAGGTTCATGAGCTTCATACAGTATAGGGCAAGTCCTTTCATTTGTTATTTAAAAAATATTTTTTTAATGTTTATTTTTGAGAGAGAGACAGAGCAGGAGTGGGGGAGGGACAAAGAAAGATGGAGACACAGAATCCAAAGCAGGCTCCAGGCTCCAAGCTGTCAGCACAGAGCCCAACGTGGGGCTCAAACCCATGAACTGTGAAATCATGACCTTAGCCGAAGTTGGACACTTAACCAACTGAGCCACCCATATTAATTTTAGTTCTTATAATATGCAAGAGTAAGACAGTACAGGGCTTATGTTACTTTGGGCCTACCATGGTTCACAAAGAAGAAAAGCCCATTTCATGTATAATACCTCTGTCTCCAATAACAGGGCCAACTTCCCCATTAGACAAGAAGCCACCACTCTTTGGGTCCATAATACTTTTAGGGGCTCATGAAAATGTTTTAATTTATTTTAAAATCAGAAGAAAACAATGAGCTTTTGGCTGAAGGAAGTATTTTAGTATATAATACTAAATATTCCTTTTTATATTAACACAGTCATAAAACATATTTTTTTTTAATTTTTTTTTCAACGTTTATTTATTTTGGGGACAGAGAGAGACAGAGCATGAACGGGGGAGGGGCAGAGAGAGAGGGAGACACAGAATCGGAAACAGGCTCCAGGCTCTGAGCTGTCAGCGCAGAGTTCAATGTGGGGCTCGAACACATGAACTGTGAGATCAAGACCTGAGCTGAAGTCGGACGCTTAACCAACTAAACCACCTAGGTGCCCCAAAACGTATTTTTAAATACTGTTCTAGGGAGAAAGGGCCCACATAAGCAAATGTGCCCAAAGCCCATAAAGTGGCCCTGCCTGAGGGGCACCTGGGTTGCTCAGTTGGTTAAGCCCCAACCTCGGTTCAGGTCATGATCTTGCGGTCTGTGGGTTTGAGCCTCACGTCAGGCTCTGTGCTGACAGCTCAGAGCCTGGAGCCTGCTTCAAATTCTGTGTCTCCCTCTCTCTCTCTGCCCCTCCCTGCTCACACTCTGTCTCTCAAAAATAAATAAATATTGGGGCGCCTGGGTGGCGCAGTTGGTTAAGCGTCCGACTTCAGCCAGGTCACGATCTCGCGGTCCGTGAGTTCGAGCCCCGCATCAGGCTCTGGGCTGATGGCTCAGAGCCTGGAGCCTGTTTCCGATTCTGTGTCTCCGTCTCTCTCTGCCCCTCCCCCGCTCATGCTCTGTCTCTCTCTGTCCCCAAAAAAATAAATAAACGTTCAAAAAAAAAATTTAAAAAAATAAATAAATATTAAAAGAAAATTTTTTTAAATGGCCCTGTCTGATAGTGTTCTTAAAAATTATCCTATTAATCATAAGGGCAGAGATTAGGTGGCTCATCCATACACTGCCCTATAGGCTAGGGCATAAAAACATGTTTCCTCTTGATCATAGGTAAGTATATCATCTTCATTTGGGAAAATTGTACACACCAGTAAATTAATAATCCCCCAAAGGCTAACTTTAAATTTGAATAAAAAATAGAATTCAGATAATATTTCTATCCAGGCATTTGCCAGGTACTAGGGGTTACAGGGATAAACAAATGAACATAGAGCTTCTAACATATAAGATGGTTAACAATTATAATTGGGAAGAATGTCATACAAATAGAAGTATGGTAGCAAGATTGAGTTAATCCTTAGTTGCAAAATAGGTGATGTTATTTTTGGTTTTTCAAACAAAGAAACCAAGGCACAGAACAACTGAATGGCTTATCCCAAGCATCAACAAATATACTCAGATGAAGTATTTGAATACCAGGACTTGGACTCCAGGTCTTGTGCTATATACTACCTGGTCTGAAACAGTGCTCATTCCATAGTAGATATTCAATAAATTAGACTGTATTGCATTGAATAAGAAATAGTGCCACTCCAAAGGATTTCATCTTTCTCTCAGAGCAACTATTTAATCTTTTCCCCCACAACTTTATCAATGTATATTTTATATATCATAAAATTTACCCATTTCAAATGTGTAATTCAATTATTTTTAGCAACTTACTACATGGTGCAATCATCATCATAAATCAGTTTTAGAACATTTTCATTCCCCCAATAAGAACTTGAATGCTTGTTTTTTAATTAATTTCTATTCCTATCCCTTGTCCCAGGCAACCACTAATCTATATCCTGTCACCATAAATTTGCCTTTTCTGGACATTTCACATAAACAAAATCATACAGTATATGGTCTCTCTTGTCTGGTTTCTTTCACTTAGCACAGTGTTTTTGAGGTTCATCCATGATTCAGCATGTGTCAGCAGTTTGTTCTCTATTATTGCTGAATGGTATTCCCTTGTATAGATACACTACATTTGTGTCTATCTGTTCACAAGCTGATTGACATTTGGGTTGCTTCCCATTTTCACCTATAATGAATAATGCTGCTATGAACATTTGCATGAAATTTTTTGTGAGGATATGTCTTCATCTCTCTTAGGTAGATACTCAGAAGTAGAATTCCTGAGTTATATAATAGTTTAACTTTTTTTTGTTTACATTTTTATTTACTTTTTTTTTTTACTTTTTTTTTTTTTACTTTTTTACTTTTTATTTACTCTTTGAGAGACAGAGACAGAGTGCAAGCAGGGGAGGAGCAGAGAGAGAGGGAGACACAGAATCCAAAGCAGGCTTCAGGCTCTTAGCTTGTGAGCACAGAGCCCAGTGTGGGGCTTGAACCCACAAATGCGAGATCATGACCTGAGCTGAAGTCAGATGCTCAACTGACTGCCATCCAGGCACCCCTATATTTAACTTTTGAGAATCTGTCAAATTGTATTCTAAAGTGGCTGCCACATTTTACATTACTACCAGCAATGTATGGAGGGTTCCAATTTCTCCATATCCACAGACTCTTACTGTCATCTTTTTTGACTATGGTCATTCTAGTGGGTGTGAAGTAGTATCTCATTGTGGTTTTGATCTGCATTTCCTTAGTGACGTTGAGCATCTGTTCATGTGCTTGTTAGCCATTTGTATATAGTCCATGAAAAGTGTCTATTCCAAATCCTTTGCTCATGTTTTGACTTATTGTCCTCTTAATACTGAGTTATAAGAGTTCTTTGTAAATTCTGGATACAAATTCTTTGTCAAATATGTGTTTCACACATTCCCCCCCATTCTGCCACTTGTCTTTTCATTTTCTTAATGTTGCCTTTTTAACTGTAAAAGTCATGAATTTTGATGAAGTCCATTTCATCCATTTTCCAGAAATAAATCCTTATATTTATGGTCAATTGATTTTTGACAAGTGCAATTCACTGACAAGAAGGTAGTTTGTTCAAAGACGGTAGTTTGTTCAAAGATAGGAACAATTGTATATCCACATGCAAAAAGATGAACTTAGATGCCCACTTCACGCTGTGCACAGAAATTAACTCAAAGTGGCTCATAGATTTCAATGCAAGAGATAAAACAACAAAACTTTCAGAAGAAAACATGGAAGATAAACTCAAGATCTTCAGGTAGGCAAGGGTTTTTTTTTAATTGATTCTTGAATTCTTGTCTTGATTAAACACAAAATATATACGTGTGTATGTATTTATATGTGGTATGTGGGTATAGTATAGGTAGGTAACTACACAGCCATCTTCAGCCACAATGAGAAACTGTTTTACTGGGATTGTTGACTAAAGTTTGAATTATCAATGACATAAATATGTTGAAAATAATATGCAAAGGAAAAGTGGCAAGCCAGCCAGAACATAAAATCCGGAGCTTGGCAGGTGGAATTCAAGACAAAACTGTGTAAATGGCACATTAATCCTTTCTTCAAATACTATGCAACGCGCCTACTTACATTTCAGGCTAAGAAATGTTGATTACAGGCAGTCATTGACTGCAGATTAAGAAGCCAATCTTCTAGGGGCACCCAGGTGGCTGAGTTGGTTAAGTGTCTGACTTTGGCTCAGGTCATGATCTCACGGTTTGTGGGTTTAAGCTCTGCATTGGGCTCTGTGCTAATGGCTCAGAGCCTGGAACCTGCTTCATATTCTGTGTTTTCCTTCCTCTCTCTGCCCCTCCCTTGCTTGTGCACTCTCTCTCTCTCTCTCAAAAAATAAACATTAAAAACATTTTTAAAAATAAGCCAATCTTCTATAGAAAGATGAATCTCTATTAGCTAAGGAGATGCTACACACTCTTATGATTGCAATGATTTCATAATACTAACATGAAAGTCTTAAAGCCTATTGCTTTCAACATGTGTAGGAAGAAAGAAATTATTGTTGAAGAGTCATAAACCTAATTTGTCAAGAAGAAAATTTTAGATACAAAGTCTCACTTTTATTATTATTTTTTTTTAATTTTTTTTTTCAACGTTTATTTATTTTTGGGACAGAGAGAGACAGAGCATGAACGGGGGAGGGGCAGAGAGAGAGGGAGACACAGCATCGGAAACAGGCTCCAGGCTCCGAGCCATCAGCCCAGAGCCTGACGCGGGGCTCGAACTCACGGACCGCGAGATCGTGACCTGGCTGAAGTCGGACGCTTAACCGACTGCGCCACCCAGGCGCCCCACAAAGTCTCACTTTTAAAGCTACTTTCTTCTATTAAATTCTATGGATCTCACCTAAAATTGTTAACAGCTAATTTCATGGTCAAATCGCCACAAGGGATACTCAAGGATATGGGCATGAATCTTGGCCACTTGTATTCACTGTGAGGCAGTCAGTGCCTTGTCTGTCTCTTCATGGCAATTGATGGAGCTTTGCTAAAGCCTAAAACTTGATTTCCTCTATTTCAGAGCAGTATTTGTTTTCAAAATATATTTCCTAATATAATTAAAACTGCATTACTGCTTATTAGCATGTTAATATATTTTCATTGTTTTCAGGTACAACTGATTATTTACATATCTACCTGTCCCTTTTAAGAAAGGTAACATGTTTTATTGTGCTTTTATCCCCTACATGAGTGGTTTTAAATCATCAGAGCCATTGGTCAAGTGTTGGAACCCTGCCTTCCAGTATGTGACAAGGGTTTTAGGACACAGTAAATATTTCATAAGTTTTTACTGTAATTAAGTAACTATTCATTTTTAATAGTGTAGTTTTAAAATTACATTTCAGTAGTCCCAAGGTCTAATGGAAGAAAATATACCATGGAATCAAACAAGTTACTAAAATAATATTCTAGGAAAGACATATAGGTCTATCATTATTGTAATGAAGGCTAACTAATGTTTCAATGCCTAGAGCCAAGTGCCAACTTTTTTCTTTCTTGAATACCTAGTAACACAATGTTCTCTCATTTATTCTAAAGAGATATGCTCTCTTCTCTTAGATTAGAGCCTCTATCTAAATCTCTTGGACACTTTAAAAATCAGACCTTTTAAATCTGAGTACAGAAACATAGCTAGAAGAGCCCCAAATAAGGTTAGCCTTGTTACCATTGCTATTGTTGCAAATGCCTTCTAATAACTACTTACCTCTTGAAAGTAAGTAGAAAAAATTTATCAACTCATCAAAATTTCACATGAACTTGAAAGAGGAATGTTAAGTAGTGAAATAAATGAAGACAGCCTTCTTTTCAACTTGTGGGTAACGGGATGCTGGCAAAGCACATTATACTACGACATTTGCATATCAGATGAGTAAAATGATGCTTTACAAAAAACAAGTGAACTGGAAAACAATTCACAGATTCTTTTAAAATACTTTCCTTCTTGCCTAAGATATAACCTAGACTGGTTCTGAATAATTTTCTCTTTTTTTTCTGATTTTATTTTATTTTTAATTTTATTTTTTAAATTTATATCCAAAATAGTGTATAGTGCAACAATGATTTCAGGAGTAGATTCCTTACTGCCCCTTACCCATTTAGCCCATCCCCCCTCCCACAACCCCTCCAGTAACCCTCTGTTTGTTCTCCATATTTATGAGTCTCTTATGCTTTGTCCCCCTTCCTGTTATTATATTATTTTTGTTTCCCTTCCCTTATGTTCATCTGTTTTGTCTCTTAAAGTCCTCATATGAGTGAAGTCATATGATTTTTGTCTTTCTCTGACTAATTTCACTTAGCAGAATACCCTCCAGTTCTATCCACATAGTTGCAAATGGCAAGATTTCATTCTTTTTGATTGCCGAGTAATACTCCATCATATATATACCACATCTTCTTTATCCATTTATCCATTGATGGACATTTGGGCTGTTTCCATACTTTGACTATTGTTGATAGCGCTGCATGGGGGTGTATGTGTCCCTTTGAAACAGCACACCCGTATCCCTTGGATAAATGTCTATTAGTGCAATTGCTGGGTTGTAGGGTAGTTCTATTTTTAGTTTTTTTGAGGGACCTCCATACTGTTTTCCAGAGTGGCTGCACCAGCTTGCATTCCATGAATAATTTTCTTAAATATTATCTGCAGTGATATTTTCAGTTACAGCCCTCCAGCCCTCCAGCCACCTGGAAACATTAAGTCCCACCTGGAGCCTTATCCTGTCCTTGGGGCCTGGGCTAGTACAACTCTCTACACTGGAGGAATTTTTAGAAGCCTTAGACTGGCAACTTATCTGTTCATTATCAGTGTGGCCCTTCTGCTGATCCTGCCCTGATAGTATAACCTGGTTTCAGGCACTAAAATTTTATCTGGTTATTTGTAACCCAGCCTCCATCTTGAACCACTAGAAACTAGTGGATTCTTCCACTGTGATCCTCAGTCCTACCTTGGGACCTTACTTAATATACCAGTTGGTGCAATACTCCCTGTAATGTTCTGTGGGCTTAGTTTAGAGCCCTACCCTAGAACTCCAGTCTTTATGAGTTATGTCCCCAGTATATGCCACCTGATAGCTATGAGACAGACTTTCCTCATGTCTGGGTTTCTACTTATTGCCCACTGTTAGACTTTTCTAGGGATAGGTCCTATGCTTGAGCTAAATTTCTTATCCATGAACTAACCCATCTCAGTGCTGGCTTCTAACTCTAATAGTAACTCAGGTAATACTTGTTTTAAAACATTTCTATTCAAACCAGCCAACAGTCATTTTTAAAGTGAACCACTAAACATACATCTGGCTGCTTGAAATTCCAAAAGTAAATATCCCATACCTGTCTGAATGAATCCTGACTTGTATCCATTAGTTGTGCCATTTTCTGGTGTCACAGTTGATGATACTGAAGAGTTTGGTTTCATAGAGTGGCAAGTGGCAGAGGATTGTCGGCTTCTACATTCTGGGAAGGAGTAAGAATTATATTATGGGAGGAGACCAATACCCTGTCAAAGCAGGTGATGAGAACACAATCCACAAAATCTCTAAAATAAACTACTGTTCCTTAAGTAGCAACCATGTTCCTTATTGGCGGTTTCCCCTCCTCTAATCCTGACTCCAACAGAATGTTCAAGATGGTGAATTCACTTTGTCTTCCTAGGGCCAGATGTCATGTTTAGAAGGAAAAAAAAAGAAAGAAAGAAAAAAGATCCGGCTTTTGTTCTTCACAGACTAGCTCCCAGGGGAAAAATTACTCATAACCAATATAATCATGCTAGTTTTATGGATAAGGCAGGCTAAAATATCAGTAATTTGTTTTAAAAAAAATAAGCTTTCAAACACCAGTTAACCTCCCGTCAAGGATCAATTTAGTGTGGAACAGGAATCTATATAGGTTGTCTTCAATATTCTCACCTCAACCTTAATTTATGTCCAAAAGCTGAAGCAAAGAAAAATTTATAGTCAGAGGAGAAAAATTAGAAATGCTCAAATTCTTTTTTTTTTAAGCCTACTTATTATTTTTAAGTGAGAAAGAACAGGGGAGGGGCAGGGAGAGAGGGGGATAGAAAATCCCAAGCAGACTTGATGCTGACAGCAGTGAGCCTGATGCAAGGCTTGAACTCATGAACAGATCATGACCTGAACCAAAGTCCAACGCTCAACCAACTAAGCTACCCAGGTGTCCCAGAAATGCTCAAATTCTTATTACTCTTAGTTTGTATCAAAGGAAATAGGTACACAATATTCTAGGTGATTTCTGATCATGCAACACCAAGCTTCATTTTAGGTAAGCCAATACTAATGGAGCTCTAACATGATACTTTAATAATACTTTGAACTGAATCAAGTAGATAGCAAATACTAAGAAACCATGTAGGGCTATAACTTCTAACTAAATTATACCACACATTACACTATGTTAGTTTTTAAAGGTAGCATGTGAAAAAGAAATATAAATGGTTGTAAATGACAGTTAATTATAGAGGGTCCTTTAGAGAGTTTCCAAGTTTATCAGATATATGCAAGGTTGGACACAGTTTTCTATGACCACCTTGGCTAGGATTTTCCTTGAAAAGCAATTGTACTTTGGCCTACAAGGATACCTCCACATTATGTGTATCGTATGCATACATTTATATTGATGTTCTATGTCTGCATATCTGCATATCTCCATATCTGCATATATGGATACATATGCATATACAATCTTAATTCTAAAATAGTAACTTCTATAAATGTGAGGCTTCAGACACCTGGCTGGCTCAGTTGGTAGAGTGTGTGACTCTTAATCTTGGGTTTGTGAGTTTGAGTCCCACATTGTGGGTACAGATTACTTAAAAATAAAATCTTTTAAAAGATTTTTTAAAAATGTGAACCTTCAAAAGCCATTCAGGATGATTGTGCCTGTCTTGGAACATGCAGCTATTTCCTAAGGAATTATATAATGTCATTTCAAATGCACCCAAGAGTAATTACAGTGGAAAACTCAGAGGAAAATCTGAAGTCATTTATAATTTGGATTTATTATGCTATTTCTTATGGTCAGGCCAAAATCTTGCACAGACAACAAATGGAAGCATTAAAGACAATTATTATATCATCTTTAATAATATAATAATATTGATAATTAAGAAAAATCTCAGCATCTAAGTAACTGCTCAAAAGAATAAGGATTAGATATTCCACTGCATTAGAACAATGAATAGAACTTGTGGTAAATCCTATCAACTACATGCAGATGTGAGATTTCAACTGGATTCAGATCCACAAATAAGTTAGTTAAGTTCTTCTACACTTAAAAAAAAAAAAAACAACTTTGCCAACTTAATAATGTGTTTCCCCCAGGTATTAAGGTATTATGAAGAAGCGTTATTTGTTCAAAGTATGCTTAGTTCTAATGAAAACAGAAAACTATATGCTTGAGAATTACCAAAGAACCTAAATAAAATAGAAAGAGCATCTAACCAGAAAAATGACACTTTGAGGTCCTCTCTAAGTGACAGGAAAGCTGAAAAGAGTCCTCCTGTACTCCACCCTCCCAAGAGACAAATATAAAGAGACATGCACTTTTTCTAAACCTGGATAGTCTCTACTGAAAATAGAAAGAAGTTGGGGCGCTTGGGTGGCTCGGTCGGTTAAGCGTCCGACTTCGGCTCACGTCACGATCTCGCAGTCCGTGAGTTCGAGCCCTGCGTCGGGCTCTGTGCTGACTGCTCAGAGCCTGGAGCCTGTTTCAGATTCTGTGTCTCCCTCTCTCTCTGACCCTCCCCCATTCACGCTCTGTCTCTCTCTGTCTCAAAAATAAACGTTAAAAAAAAATTAAAAAAAAAAAAAAAAGAAAGAAAGAAGCAAGTCAAATAACCTGCCAGAGAGCTTCACATCTTTGGATAGTCTTCTGAACTTGGGATATTTACATACATCATACCTGATTCTGAACCCCAGAAGGCCACTTGTCCTTACTGTAACATCCTCATTCCTTTCCCTTCCCTTTCCCTCCCAGAAGTTGACGCTACCTTTCCAGCAGATAAGAGGTCCCTTCGACAGTACACCCTGGGAGCTTCTGACTAGGTAGTACTTTAAGTGCTTCTGCTTCTTTGGCTGGGTGGTGAGCTTCAAGTTAATATGGTTGGAAAATTCTGTGAAATACCGAAATCCTCTTTCTCCACAGCCGATACAGTTTCCAGAAAACCCTGAAAGAAGACAAACCAAAGTTACTGGTGGATTTGTAAATTGATACAATACTTTTACATATGAAAAGTATAGAAATATTCAGTGCTTTTGACCCAATAATTTCCTAACCTCAAGGAAAAACACCAATTTTTTTTAGCAGAATTATTTTATAATAGTGGAAGACTGAAAGTAATTTAAATTCTGCTCTAAGTTTAATGGCTAAGAAAATAGAGTGGATAGTAGCATGTGATAGAATTCATACAGTTGACATAAAAATATGAAAAAGTTTGCTTCTAGAGATGCCCATGATTTCCTCCCCACACACTCCCTTCTTAGAGAACTTGCTGGCCCTGGTTCTCTGCCCTACCCACCACGTGCACTGTCACAGATGATTAGATTGTGCTAATATCAGACCCAGTCTGGGACAGTCAGAGTCTCTTTCATGGAATTTTATTTTATTTTATTTTTCAACTTAAAAATATTTTATTATTTGTTTTTTTTTTAATTTTTTTTTCAACGTTTATTTATTTTTGGGACAGAGAGAGACAGAGCATGAACGGGGGAGGGGCAGAGAGAGAGGGAGACACAGCATCGGAAACAGGATCCAGGCTCTGAGCCATCAGCCCAGAGCCTGACGCGGGGCTCGAACTCACGGACCGCAAGATCGTGACCTGGCCGAAGTCGGACGCTTAAGCGACTGCGCCACCCAGGCGCCCCTATTATTTGTTTTTTATTTGAGAGGTGGTGGGCAGAGGGAGAGAGAACAAGAATCCCAAGCAGGCTCCACACCCAGCATGGAGCTCGATGCAGGGCTCAGGGCCACAATCCTGGGATCATGAAATCAAGAGTCAGATCCCCAAAGGACTGAGACACCCAAGTGCCCCTTTCCTGGAATTTTAAAATAAATACAAATAGAATCAGTCAGATGGAACTGGGCCCTAAATTTGTAAGGTTTTGTAAAATTGGAACCCAAGTTGGGGGTTATGTCCAACCACCTGTCAGCTAAGGGATGGGAGAGAATAAATTGGCAACTGTGAAGGTTGTCTGCAGAGAGGAGGGCATGGACAGTGATGGGCAAGCCCAGGTGCTGTCAACTTTCCAGTTCCTATGACAGCTAGCTGTAATTTCTCACACAGGTGCCCCGAGAGTCCCATTTCCTCTTTATTCACCCCCCCATACTCAAACTAGCTTATTATCCCTTTAGATCAAACATCCAAACAATTCTCACTCAGATTATTCAAACAAAATAAAACTTTCAGTGACCTGCTTAGAGCAGTGGGCACAGAAAGAAGAAATGGAGGAGGCTAAGAGGATGTGAGGCTATCCTTTGCTTAATTGGAAATCAATCCCGTAATACACAGAGAAAAGTCACACAGAAATAATGTGAGTTCCTCTGGTTGTGACTGAGGAGGAAGCATCATATGTACTGCCATGTAGTGAACAAGGACAAGATAGGTGGAAATGAGAAAAGGCATTCCAAACTCCACACGTACAATCTCTCTCTATATAAATGACTAACTTAAAATCAATCCACTGATGAAGTGATACTCTTTTTAAACCCCTAAACCAACCTGTTATCTAATTAACAAAGATATAAAAGGAGAGAAGAGAAAGGCCACCAGGATTAAAGACAGAATATCTCACAACATACCAATCGCAGACAGTCAATTCTGACAATCAATAGAAATGGCAGTCCAATTTATTATTTTTTCAACAATTACTTACTGAGCATCCACCTATATACCAGGCATGATGCAAAACTGGAAAAACAGAGATAGTCATATCTTCTGATCGGTTACATAAAATTAGTAATTTATATAATTAGTTTATTACTGTTACTTTATAGAAATATAAACATAAATTATTTAAAATATATTCAAAGATGGACTGAATTTGAGAGCATTTGGCTATCTGTCCAATGCTTTATAGCTACAGGCCAAAACCAAAAAAAGAAAAAAAAAAGCCAATTTTTTTCACCGAGTTCCCAAGCCATCTAATCATCCATTTCTCCATGCATCCATGCATCTAGCCAACAAATCCATCCATCCATCCAACAAATACTTATATACTCTACCATATGCTAGGCACTCTTTCAGGTACCAGGTTTTCAGCACGGAGCAAAGGAGACAAAACCACTGCCTCCATGTAACTTACATTGTAGTGCGATTATCATGCCTTGACAGAAAAGTGCCTGGCTTGCCAGGCAGATGTAGAACCCAGTAAAATAATATAAGAACATTTTAGTCAAAACAATTAAAGATGGTGCCTCCCAAAAGAGGCTTATCTGGTAGATCCAAGTAGTTCATAAAAGATTAGTGTGAGAATTAAAATTAACAAATTACTGAGGTGAGGTTTTATCTTTTGTCTTTTGCTTATTCTCTGAGGTGAAAAGCAAGAGAATATACAAAGGAAGAAAAGCAAAGGATCTGGACAATCTTCAAAGAACAGAGATGGCACATTAATGATGAGAACTGACAATATTAAAGACAAAGAATCCTACAGCTCATTTTTAAAACTCTGTACAGTTTCAGTATCAGTCTTCGTTCAAGAGAGATTTTATCTGCCCAAAGTTCTTGTTGTCATCATCACAAAAAATAATACCTCTTACAGCTAAATTACCTATCTAGTGTTTCTGTCAACCAAGTCTTCCAATTGCACAGTAGATTTGGGACACATGAATGAACTGCCAACTGGATCAATATATACTTTTTAATGTTTATTTATTTTGAAAGAGAGAAAGAGAGAGAATGAGTGGAGGAGGGGCAGAGAGAAAGGGGGAAAGAGAATCCCAAGCAGTCTCCATGCTTAGCACTCAGTGCAGAGTCCAATGCAGGACCAGATCCCACAACTGTGAGATCATGACCTGAGCCAAAATCAAAAGTCAGACACCGAGCGAACTGAGCCACCCAAATGCCCCCTCAATATATTTTTTAACCAATTCCTTCACTCACAGTCTTTTGAATCAGCATAATTTATATAAAAAGTTTATAAATTGATATTGGAGTTCACTGGGATTATAACATATTCGAAGCTTAAAATTTTTCCCCCTATACTTTAATGCATACTAAAATAATCTATCATCAGTAAGAAATGTTGGATGGGTATTAACATATAAAAATCTCAACAACACGCTTATCTAAGAGAAAAGTTCTACCATCTTGCTGCACTACACTTTCACTTGGAAAGTGGTTACTAAAAAATTATGTCCATTCACAAGGCTAGAGAAAGCAAACAAACTTCCATTTCTATAAAGGTATTAATAAATATGACAGAATGGCAGAATAATAACCATTTAAAGAGCAAGTGCTCTGTGCCAGGCACTGTGCTGGATGGGTTGCCTTATAAACATCATATCTTTTGATCTTTACAACCCTGAAAGTTAGGCATCATTGGCCTCTTTTTATAGATGAGAAATCTGAGACCTCATGAGAATAAGTAGCTTGCCCCAGTTCTGAAAATACTAAGTGGCAAATCTGGGATTTTAATCCCAGTTCCAACTCCAATGACCAAGGTCTTTGATCTAATATTCATTATTATACACAATCATGAAATCTCTTCTTCTTCTTCTTCTTCTTCTTCTTCTTCTTCTTCTTCTTTCTCTTTTTAGAAACAGACAGAGCGTGTAAGTAGGGGAGAGTAGCAGAGAGAGAGAGAGAGAGAGGGAGAGAAGGAGAAGGAGAGAGAGAGAGAGAGAGAGAGAGAGAGAGAGAGAGAATCTTAAGCAGGTTCCATGCTCAGTGCAGAACCCAATGCAGGGCTTGATCCCATGACCCTGGGAACATGACCTGAGCCGAAATCAAGAGTCAGACGTTCAGCCGACTGAGACACCCTGAAAATCTATTATTCTGATGGTGTTTCTTGTATCCTTTCATGATGTATTCTAGGAGGATTCCTCTAGTCATGAAGAATCATTAGGCAAAAAGGCATCATGAGATATTTTTCTGTGTCTGTGGTCAGAGCCACATATAAACTATTCCATCTGATGTCATGGTGATGCTTTTATTTATTTTTTAAAAGTTTGTTTGTTTATAGCAATCTCTACAACCAATGTGGGGCTAGAACTCATGACCCTGATATCAAGAGCTGCATGCTTTTCTGACTGAGCCAGCCAGGCACCTCAACACTATGATGCTTTTAAAATGCTAAAAAGAAGTTTCCCAAAATTGTTATACCACAGCCAACTAGATTACTAGCTCTGTGTCTTAACATTTTTGTGCCCCCACAACACAGCCTAGTATGATTTTTGTCACATAGTACATTTTGAACAAAGTGTTGAATGAATGAGTGAACAGATACTTAGAAACTTCTTTGCTAATTTAGTCCAACTTATAAACTTTACCATTAGGCTTCTGTGTTAAACCATCTGCTCAATTTCACTAAAAGAAAATCATCATCTTTTTATGAAAGCCTATGGAAATTATCACTTTCCTATGAACCAAGAAAAAGCTTTGAATTATAAGTTAAGGAACTTTTATAAAGCATGGATAGGGTTACTTTCTAACTCAGGATACTGATGTATATATTTCCAGACTTTCTGATGACACTGTGTCATACATACATCAGAAAAATGTATCTAACTAAACAAGTACAGCTTAAGAACAATACAATTCTTGAATTCTTTGCCCTCTTTCCTTTCATTTTTATTATTTTCACCAAAGACATCTCATGTGCCATTTTGTCTTCTTAATTAAAAATAAATCCAGTCTTTATTTCCCATGATGTAAGGAAGCTAGGTTGTGAAAAAAAAAAGTCCAGACTCAAAGTAAAGCCAGAGAGTAAAAACAATTCTGAGATACAGTAATACATTTTACATCATATGTATATTCCTAGTTACTTTGGTTGAACTAATGCTAAATATAACATGGGAATCATATCAATCAAATATAGCTAGGAATGATGGGTAGTATGGAGAAACTACCAAAAACTTACAAAGCAGATAATCTGCAGCTGAATTACTGAGAGTTGACTGGACATCAGGTCTAGATCAATAACTCTGTACAGAGTGAATCCTACTTTGCTTTACACAGAATTAATTTTTGATAAATCGCATGCCATCCTTTAGCTTGGCTTGAAAAGGCGGCCTCTTCAAGGCGGGTGTTTTGGGAATGAATAAAAAATAAAAGCTAATTTTTAAGAAGTTACTAAAAGAAAAAAAATGTTTCATACTTGAGTTAATTACAGAATTCCCAATTCTGTGATCTAAAAAAAAATCTGTGATAATTTAACATGCTTTTTAATTTTTGTTTTTTTATTTGAGAGAGAGAGCGAGCGTTGGGCAAAGGGGCAGAAATAAAGAATCTTGAGCAGGCTCCATGCTCAGTACAGAGCCCCACGTGGGGCTTGATCCCACAACCCTAGGATCTTGACCTGAGTTGAAATCAAGAGTCAGACGCCCAACCAACTGAGTCACCTAGGCACCCCTATGATAATTTAAACTTGTAGTTTAACTCCTTCATCTTGGAAGGAATTTTATAGGTGTGAAATACTCACCTAAAAGTGCATTTTTCCCATGATCATCTGGTAGAAATCGCTTGTCTACAGCACACACGAGGATGTGTTCAGGCAGATTGGGAGACTTGGCCCCTACTAGGAGGAATCCTGCTGGGATGTCGATTTGTTCCATACAAAGAGATACCAAACGCAAATCCTTTCCTGCTTGACAAAAACCTAAAAATGGTAAAAAGGACACAGTAAAATGTTTAGAAAGGTCCTATCTCCTTATCACCCATCTGGAGAGTGGATTTGCCTATGGGAAATCCCATAAAGGCATAATCCCATAAAAAATTAAGGAGTAGATTATTTTTTTATGTTTATTTATTTTTTGAAAGAGAGAGGGAGAGAAAGAGCAAGCTGGGGGAGGGGTAGAGAGAGAGGGAGAGAGAAATCCCAAGCAGGTTCTGCACTTTCAGTGCAGAGCCTGATGCGGGACTCAAACTCAGGAATTGCGAGATCATGACCTGAACTGAAACCAAGATTTGGACGCTCAACCGACTGAGCCACCCAGGCACCCCAGGACTAAATTTAAAGTCCATATACTCCAACCTGAAGACAAATCTATCATACGTATCCCCTTCCCCCGAGTGGAGCTGAAAACACACAAAAAGGAGGTATTTCTGACAAGTTCAGCCAACATTTATGACTTTATATTTTCTGATCTACAAGTAAGCAAATGATAAATACACACAGAGCTTTGAAAAATGTATGTAATTTTTATGTGTATGTAGTACAATATTTTTATACTTTCAAAGCAAGTTTATATCTATAAATGGTGACTGTCATAGAAGAGAGAGGCTTCCATTTCACATAGGAAGAGACTGCACTTCAGATGTGGCTCATAAATGAATGGGCCAGAACTAGAACTCAGAACCGTGAAGTCATTTTTGTAAGCTACAACAGAACAACACATAACAAAACCTTACATAACCACGTTGTGTACCAAAACATATTACACTAATTAGTTCATCATTTATTAAAAATCACTTGCAACAGATGCTACCCTAGGCCTGGGGATAGAATTGAACAAATATATCTTCCCCCAAGAACCTACATTATAGTCTAATTGGAAGAATGTATGAGGAACCAATAATCACAAAACAATATTACAGAGGACAGCTATTTTCTACTGCAAAGCACCTATTTCACATCTTCTGGGAGATAATCAAACCTCCTTGAACTCTAATCACGTGATTCCTCTGGAGAATGGGGATATTCTAGACTGACAGGAGGTAGCACCTGATCCAAGCTGGCCACTATAATATCCCACCTTTCCAGCCATAGTTGATTAGTCAGGGACACCTGACATAAACTGGGACAATCAAAGCCTTTTCTCAAGGAATTCCAAATATGGAGCCAGAAAGAGTATGACTTAGTTTGATCTGTGGCAGCTCAGTTCCTTGCCTTGTGAGAGAAGTCTGTCAGCAGACAGGAGGCTCAAAGGAAATGTTCCAGCAGTGTGTGGACCCCTGAAACCCAGCTGTATGTGCGTTTCCCAAGGTCGGATTGTGAAACCTTTTGCTTAGGAATTCTTTGAATAATATCTTCATTATACCTAAAGCTAATTTCAGTTGGGTTGGGTTTCACCTGCAGCCAAAAGAGGGTAAATACAAGTATGAAAAATACTATTTCAGAGAGTTGCAGAAGGTAAACGATGGACACCTAAATCTCCACACACAAACCTGAGGAGACTATCATCACCCAATACAAAGTAGAGAAAGACCCTGCTAAATTCTGCCAGTATCAATTTATAGTATGATGTTCACCAAATGCCAACAAACAATTGGATGCAATCAGTTATTATAAGAGAAAAAAAATCCAAATATTGTGTGAAGTTGTGGCGCACATAAATCTACCATGAATCTACTGCATGGTTGAGCTCATCAAACCTCAAAAGCAGACATAATGGAATTGGAGGAAGTCAACAGAAGAAAGAATAAAATGATAAAATAATGGGGTTCAACCATCTCAAGCTTATAGGCTCCCTTTAACACTAAAATAATTCAAATTTAACTTTTAGTGTTTGTTAATTGAAAAAAACAAAAGCAGAATATTATTGTGAATTAACAATTTTGAATGAATCTATATTTTATTAGTCACAATATCATCTATATTTATTTGAAAAATAGTCATTTATACATGCAGGTCATATTATTTATTCAGTTTACACACAGTTTTTGGAAGCTATGGATACATAAAAGCCCTAAAAAAAATTCTGCTGCCCCCACCCCATTTAAGGGACAGAACTCAGGTTTGAAAGTGGGGAAATGATGATGATGGTATCAATGGCAGTAAAATTTACGGAGAACTTAATATAAGCCAGGCATGGTACTAACCATTGTACAGATTATTTTATTTAATCCTCTGAACAACTACCAACTCCTTTCCATAGATGGAGAAGTTGAGGCTCAGGAAGGTTAGGGAACTTGTGCAGTGTTATATAATGAGTTCAGTAATGTTCAGGATGTAAGACATGGTAAGTTTGCTATATAAAGACAGATCAAGGGGTGCCTGGGTGGAGCCTATTTAAGATTCTCTCTCTCTCTTCTGCCCCTCCCCCACTTGTGGACATGCTCGCTCGCTCTCTCTCTCTCAAAAAAAGAAAAAGAAAAGAAATAACACTTTATCATGACTTGCTCCAAAAGGCAGAACACGTATCTTCCCAAAAGATGCAGATAAATTCAGTGATGAGAAGAAGTTCATGATTGTCTATTGACAAAAAACAGGATGCGTGGGGAACTATCTCTGTCACTAAGAAGTAGTAACAAACCTTTCTACGACTTTGACTCACACCATATTAGAAAGAGTGGACTAGATGAAATGATAGTCTGTACCAATTTGTATGAATTTTCAAATTATTACCAGCTTTTTAGAACATCAGAGCTATATAGAACCTTAAGATTATCTGATATAGGATCTCTCAACAGGCAGTTATTAAACTCCCAGGGACTTACAGGTATTCCATGATACTTGAAGTTATAAGACAAAATCAAATAGTTACCAATTTCTAAAATCTAACAAATAATTATTCTAATATTAAAGAATGTTCTGAGTGCTTTCCCTGCTACACATAGAGGGAGAGTGGAAACCAGTTGAATGAATTCAGGACTCACTTGTTTGAACCCTGTATCAGTGTATGGCTTTGATTTTCACACAACTGTTTTTATTCTTAGCCATTTGTATTGATATTGTGCTTAATTTATACTCATCATACATTGTTGGTTAATGATAGGAAGCACTGATTGTGTTAATGAACACAGTAATGTTACAAATGTGTCTAAAGATGCTCTTGCTAGATTTATGAAAGTTAGATTCAATCCCAACCCCACTCATTAAATTATAAAATTACATAAAATGCACCAATATGTTTTTGGGCACCCCACCCCCAAAAGCAATGTCAAGGTAAAATTTTGGTGATTACAATCCAACTTGGCTTTTCATGTAGGAGAGAAAAGCCTACCTCATTTTGCAGCATGTTCAGTAGCAGAAATTCTGCACACAGCAGCCTGAAATCTTTTCATCATATAGATGATGTAAAAATTATAAAAATAAACTAGCATATCCTTTTAATCCTAAAATTTCAAATTTTGGGTATTAAAAGTAGATTTTGATTTTCTTTTTATTTGATGCTGGAAAACATTTAAATAGACTCAGCCCCCTGAAAAGCTATAATATTTTATTTTTGAATTTGTCAATAAAATATGCTTTTTCTTACACAACCGATTTTAAATACATTAAGTAGCAATTACTGAATGATAAAATGTAGACAATTTTTCTCATATGCATGAATAATATCAAAGAGTATATTAACATACTGGTCTAAAATAAATACTTTCTACTTAAAATCAATTCTTTATCATATGCCATGTAGTGACAGAATTAGGTTTTAAATTCCTAAAAAGTTCAAAAGACTATATATTAGTATAAAAGAAATTTGTGAGTCAAAGATTGGGTAACACTAATCTATTTAATATGTAAATGAGGACACTGGGGCCTATAAAGCTTAAGAAAATGGTCCAATTTTTAAAATATTCAGTAACTGGAGAAAGTGGGACTAAAACCCAAGTCTCCGGACTCCAAATTAGATACTCCTTCATCCTCATTAACATCTCTGACTCATATAATGCTTCACCTTCCCTCAGTCTGATGTAGGACACTCTCCTATTACTTCTTCCTTGCCTTTTTTTGGAGTCCTATTACCCAACTTTCTAAGTTGAATCTTTGGTCTATTGGCACTCACCTACCTCATACTTGCTGATGAGTCCTTAAAATTCATTATTTTTCTGATGAGTTTTCTTTTTTTAAAAAAGCTATTTATTTATTTTGAGAGAGACAGAGACAGTGCAAAGAAGGGCAGAGAGAGGGAGAATCCCGAGCAGGCTCTGTGCTGCCAGAGCATAGCCTGACATGGGGCTGAAACCCATGAGGCCACAGGAACATAACTTGAGCCGAAACCAAGAGTCAGACACTTAACCAACTGAGCCACCAGGCACCCCTCTGATGAGATCTCTAAAAGCAATACATTGCAGCAAAAGGAGACCAAGGGGGAAAGTACAATTTTTGTTCTTGACTTAACAGAGATAGAGTCAAGAGGACTTAGTGTGGAGAATATCTGAAGAAAGCAGGATTTTCTGTAGAAGAGAGATGATTTCAGAGTGATTTCTGTGGCAAAAAAGGAGAACTACACAGTCCACTCAAATTAAGAAATACAAATAGTTTTTACTACAGCCTTTAGTATGAGGACACCTAGAGGTCAAAAGTAATAATTATTCAACAAATGACTGGATCCTCAGAGAAGCATGTTTTCTAGTCTCCTCCCCACAAAAATTTTAAGGGATGCTCATGACAATAAAAAGAGAAAATGTCCTATTTTATGCTAAAAAAAAAAGCTGCAATGATGAGAGTATGTAAAAGGGGTACAGGAACCAACTGAAGGTGCTCCCAATGTCCAAAACCAGAACAATCTGAGCAGTGAGGTAAAGTAGTATTGACTTATAACTCAACATAAAATAAATATCCATGAGTACATAATAATATAAATAAATGAGTGAATAAATTAGTAAGTGGGGGGGGGAGACAAATCCCCATACAGAATTTTAAATAATTTATGTAGATACTCTGCCCTCGAGAAGGTGGAGCATAATTCCCTGTTCCTAAAGTATAAGCTGAGCATAGTGACTTTCTCCCACAGTATGGCAAGTGGGGGAAAGAGTGGAGATCACACTACCTCGGCCAGATGATCTACATCAACATCAACCCTCATAAATCATGTTGACAGAATGTACCCTTGATACAATATGATGAAAATGGCAATTTACCTTTGTGATCTTTCTCCCCAAAACCCATAACCCCAGTCTAATTAGGAGAAAAATATCAAATTCCAGTAGAGGGTCACCTACAATATACCTGACCAATAATTCCTAAAACTGTCAGGGTCATCAGAAACAAGGAAAGTCTGAGAAACTGTAACAGCCAAGAGAAGCCTAAAGAGACAAAACAACTAACTCTATTTTAGTATCCTGAAGGGATTCTGGAAAAGAAAAGAGATATTAGGTAAAAACTAAGGAACCTAAATAAACTATGAACTTTAATTATTATTAAAATTAGTAATAATGTAAGATAATAATAGGAGAAACTGCAGGAATATATAGAAACCTATACTATTGTCTCAATTTTTCTTTAAGTCTAAAACTGTTCTTAAAAAGTAAAGTCTATTTTTACAATGTCCAATTTTATCTTCTTGCCTTCATGTTACTCGCTAACACAAGCCACTCAGCCAATTTGATTAAGAGGAAAGAAAATAGGAGAGAAAGAGAAGGCAAGGCTGAGTCCAGCAACAGGGTAATTCAAGAAATAAATCAATTCAAGGCCAGAAATGGTGGCAACATCAAGAAAGTTTCCTAAATTGAGTTTGTAATTATTCTGAGAATACACTCACCTGGCAAAGATTTGGCTTTTTGCTGTGACACCTTTTACCTGTCTTTTCTAAATCCTAATTTTGGGGGGGTGGGATTCAGATCAGCAAATTATATACAAAATATATTATGAGGGATCCCCAAGTAAGAAAAAACATTATGCAAAGAACAATATTTATTTTTTTAAGAATGAAAATAAGCTCTGTGTGTCTGTAAAGAAAAAAAGAGTGGGTAGCTAAAGAATCTATGAAATGTGATTATATTTGAAGGTCTGTAGGATCCAAATATCTAGTGTAACAGGTAGTTCTGGTCTCTAGAAATATGTCAGATTATTAATATAATAAAGACCAACTACTCAATCTCAATTAAAACCTCAAACAAAATGAAAAGAAACCTTATTACAACCCTGTAGTGTGATTTTGAATCACATCTGAACTAATCTTGAAAGACAGAATCTTTTTTTAGGGGCTTCTGGAAGACCTGGGGGAAGAGTGCCCTAAGGAAGGATCTATGCCTGTTTACTGTATGCAAGTAAGGAAAGATAAGTTATCGATGTTGGCACACAAATAACAAACTTGTCCCTAAATAGCTTCATTTTCTGAGAATAATACTGAAATGCTGCCTTAACCCCAAGACCTTTGCAGCAAATTATTTTAATTTAAAAAAAGGAATAATGGTAGAGGGCCCTTCTTTGTAAACTTCATCTGCATTTCCTTAAGAAAATAGCCAAGGTTTTCACTTCACAGAACCAGATTTGCATTCTCCAATTATCTCCAACTTGAAGGTTACAGAGTAATCTAAGCGGGGGGAGGGGAAAGTTTACTGAAACAGCTGTAAACACAAACTAAAGTAATCAAAGCAGTATTTGGAAGCCTCAAATTTGGTTGCCCTTCACCCCTTTAGACAATCAACTGCCTCCCAGCAGGGTGGGAACCTACACTATTCCAATAATTTACATAAGAAATTAGCAACCAAAATTTACATCTGAATGGTAACCCCCAGAAGCCCATCAGGTATTAAGTATCTGCTTATCTAAATTGCCTCTAAAAATAGCTTTACCTTCCTTTAAGTCTTAGGTAAATAGAGGATTTCCCATGAAGGGAAGGTGGTATGCTAAAACAAGTCCAGGCATTACATTGTCCTAATTCACTGTCATTTCTATAAGAAAAATTTCACAACTGTTCTGTCTTTGGGTGAGAGGGTTCTTAGAACTACCCTAGAATGAGCCAAACTGAAACAGCTATGGACAAACTTTAAACTATCAAATTATGAACTATGCTTTTTGTTTTTAATGGCCACCTTGAGGTGAATTAAAGGGGAAAAAATATGGACATGCAATTAATTATAAGAAACCAAAGTAGCTGATGTAGGAATCTACGTCTATGACCTGTGTCTTCAGGTTGTCTTGGAATTTGAATTTATGCTTGGGTGCTATATTTGTTTCCCCCCCCAGAAAAACTGCATCTCCAAATCTTTTTCCTTCATATCTAAAATTAACTATTACCCTTCCCTTAAACTTTACATAATCGCCTCATGGTAAGAGTAGTGTTCTCATGTTTTAAAGTTCAAGAAATAGTTGCTCTCTGTTAGATCACTGAGTTTGTATCTTGGTGAACACTAAATATACCTGATTGTTAGTAATACCAGTGTCAGCACCCCAAAAGGCAAACTAAAACATATTTAGAGCACAGGAAAAACAGGAGAGCCCCTCCTCCATTTTTGGTATAAAATTTGATATTTCAGAATTATCCCCTAAAGCTTTGACTCTCGTTCTATTTAATTCTTAAATATAACAAGATTCTCAATGACAAGCCAACAATATTTTAAGCACAATTTCAATATTTGGTCATTAACTGTTAAGTATGACTTGACTGATAAATAAAAGGCACAAAAATGGATATAGAACAGCCAAGTGGAAACCTAACCCAGTCACTTGCTACACAACTACCTATCATACCAAGAATAATGAGTAAATTTGATGCATAATATTAAGTCTGGGCAAAATAAATCAATCACATCTGGAAGCAAATTTATAAGAAATAGTGCAGATAGGATTAAGGATTTTGAGCTCTTTACAGCTTATCAAATTCTTGAAAGGAAGAAAAGGAAAGGAAAAGAAAAAGAAAAAAGAAAAGAGGGAGGGAAGGTAAAAGAGAAAGAGAAAAGAAAGTCAAGAAATAATAAAACTTCCAAGCAGTGCAAACTCATTTATCTGGATTTGCACATTTGAATCTTTAGTTTACCCCAAATTATTTACAATTCAAGCTGTGTAGGGATAATGTCCTGAAATCTTACCCCTTTCCGCCTCACTCCTCACCCCTAGGATTTGCATGCATTGTAAACACCCCAGGTCCAAGTCAATCAGGGTATAAAAACTGCACTCTGGCTAATATGGATAAAGTAGAATCCACATACTAATTAGGTTGGGATTACCAGAAAATAGCACTGTAAATACTGAATGTAAGGAAGAGAGTATATTTTAAAGTTGTGACATCATCAAAACCATGAAATACTGAGAATGTTTTATATTAGGATTTCCTTTTTAAAGTGTGGTTAAAGCCGTGGTGGAAGAGGAGGTTCACAAAATAAATAAAATGGGATTATCAAAATATGTACATTTTTATCTTCTACAGATAACACTATATTGCATGAGTGTTCAGAATAAATGAAAAAGGTAAATATAAAACATCTGATATCTCTATTAATGTTTTTAAGGTTGGAACAGAAAGAAGTAGGAAGACAGGACACTTAAAAAGTACCTGAGATAGTAGCATTCTTGCAGGAAAAGCCCTGACTTGGGCCTAGGCTTGCTTTTGCCACATATCATCTCAGAGAAGTCATTCAACTGCTGTGAATCTTACTTTCTTCATCTATAAGATGAAGCAATAATACCTGTCTTTCTTATAGACACCTGCTGTGAAGTCACAGAAGATAATGTCAGTGAGACCATAATCATTCCTCATTCCTTTCTGTAATTACTGGTTTCCAGCCTTCAGCACCACATGTAATGATTGAAAACTAGCCAGACAATAAAGAGGAATTGGTAAAAGAAAGAAAAGAAAAGAAAGAAAAGAAAAGAAAAGAAAAGAAAAGAAAAGAAAAGAAAGAAGGAAAGAAGGAAGGAAGGAAGGAAGGAAGGAAGGAAGGAAGGAAGGAAGGAAGGAAGGAAAGAAGAAAGAAAGAAAGAAAGAAAGAAAGAAAGAAAGAAAGAAAGAAAGAAAGAAAGAAAGAAAGAAAGAAAGAAAAGAAACCCACCATCTGTAGTGCAAGACCCTTCTGGGGCAGGTTTTTGTGAATAGGGAATTGGTGGGCTATTTGAATCAGACATTTCTTCATCATCTTCGTCATCTTCCATTTCATTAACTGTTAGATTGTTAGAAAAATCCAGGCTTCCATTTTGAGTGTAGCGGTGTACCAAATCTTTATCCAGATCCTCCACCTTGGGTTTTACATCTGGGTGAGCAAATAAATTACAACTAATTTAATAAAAAGATGCTTATAGAAAAAATAACCAAAAGAAAAATTCATACTTCTGAAAGATATCAGAGGACAGGAAGACTAGCAATGTCTAATATTATATCAATTTATTTCAGAGGTCCCCAGATTTGGAATTTCCACTTCTTTTAAAAGAAATCTAGAAATGTGTGGGATTGAGAAACTTACCTGCAGATGAGAAAGGATGCTGGTCAGGGTCCAGGTACAGCTGGGAAAAAATTGGCCGTGGAACCACACTACTACATCTGAGAGAGGCTTCTATGGAGTTGTGGAGAGCTTCCTCAAATTGAGCAGATTTCAGTTGCCCAGCATATGAATTCCCCATGGTCTACACCACCCCCCCAAAGAAAAAGAGGAAGAAAGGAGAAAATTTATATAATTAGAGGACTCTATGACTGCAAAGTACACGTAGAGCTGATATAAACTATACCCATATATCTTGTTAAGATTCATATATGAACCCTACCTATATTTCCTAAGACAACCTGTTTTAAATTCTCTGTTACATAACTTTTGCTTTTTGTTTTCATAATCCAAATCCATTTCAAAAAGGCCCTTTAGAGGATCTTCTGTCTGAGAATCAAACAGTAATAAATGCTTTAAGTCAAGGTTCTCTGACCAGTAAATCAAGATTGACCTGTCAATCATGAAGCCTAACATGATGACAATGGGGCCACTCCTCCTTAAAACTAGTGGGCTACCATGATCCCATTCCAACTCTATCAGTGCTTTCAGAGTAAATATCTAGTTACTGCTCTCTCTACTAAGATCTTCTTACCCTGGCAGAATAGGGGGAAATTCTTCTCTTGGGGGGGAAAAAAAAGAAGAAGAAAGAAAGAAAGCTTTGTGATACTATATTTGACAAATTCCTGAAAGCAAGATTTGAGCCTTTTAAACCCAAAGAAGTCATTTATGCATAATTAGTATTTATTTAAAAAAAACACAGTTTTTTTTTTTTCCTTAATCTGAATCACAATCTTATTTGAGACCCTCTAGGAATGTATAGAGTAAGAAGTTCGAAAGCCATGGCCTTTACTTCTCATAACCGATATTTGTATAGTTCTTGCTAGTTACAAAAATCTCCATGAATATCAATAATAACTACAATTCTTTGGGTACTAACTACTGGCTATACCAACAATTCTCAAAGTATGTTCTGAGGTCACCAAGACCCTTTCTGGGGTCTATGAGATCAAAACTCTTTTCAAACTTATTACTAAGATAGTATTTGCCTTTTTTACTCTCATACGTGTACAGTAGGATTTTACAGAGGCTGCATGATGTGTAATATTGCAACAGGTTTAATTAGAAGCAGATAGATCACTTTTCTCACTAACTTTTTTTGGGAAAATATAGTTATTTTCCCCAAAATGTTATATATGTTGACATATAATGGGTTATAATTTTAACTTTTAAAGTTAATATATATTTTAAACATTTCTTACTCTTAGTTTCTAATAAATATAGTCTACATAAACAAAACTCAATTTTGATTCTGGGATCAAAAATGTGAGAGCTGTGGAGCTAGACAGTACCCTAAATATTTTATAAAAATTATTTTATTTAGGGCACTTGGGTGGCTCAGTTGATTAAGACTTCCGACTCTTGGTTTCAGCTCAGGTCATGATCCATGGTTCTTGGGTTTGAGCCCCGCATGGGGCTCCATGCTGGCAGTGTGGAGCATACCTGGAATTCTCTCTCTAACCCTCTCCCTCTCTGCCCTTCCCCAGCTTGTGCTCTCACATGCACTCTCTCTCTCTCAAAATAAATAAACTTCAAAAATATATTTTATTTAATCCTTAGTATTCAGAAGTAGGTAGGACTTGTCTCACTTCATCAATGAAACAATTGAGGCTTGGAGAAGCCAAGTGACTTGCCCCCTATCACCCAGCTGGTAAAGATCAGAACAAGAACTCAATATCTAGCTGTGTGAGGATAAATCCTATACTCCTACAGTATAGGCTCAATTTGGATAAATCTCATTTCAAGAAAGGCAGTTTGAAAATATCATAGCTCCACTTATCCCATCAAAGAGAGGGACAGATACTAAATTTCACCTGGAAAGCCAACTGTGATGGCCTCTCTGAAGGGAGTCCCTAGAGGACTCATTGAGAAGGACCCTAAGCATGCATCTGGGCTCAGCAGGAAAAGGAAGCCAAGATCCAGTCACTCCTAAGCAGGGAAGGGGTAATGCATACAACCTTACTATCAGGCTTCCCAGAGTTATATTCATGAGCTTCAAAGGATTTTGGTGGCTATGAGCTGCTGAGCTGCCTCTATATAGCAAAGAAGGCTGTTTACATGATTCTGGGTAGCAATGAGTAGTATTCAGAGATTTCCATCAGAGTGGCTGCGTTTAGTAAAGCTTTGTTGGAGATTCTTATGATTTGGAGGAAAAGCTGGAATTATATTTTAGCAATCTTTCTCAAAATAGGTAATAAGAAGCTAAATACCATGGATTTAAATTAGTAAATTCCTCTTTACAAGTAAAAGAAATTTTATAACTATATGAGGTGATGGATATCAACTAAACTTATATGTAGTAATCACTTTGCAAGATATACCTATATCAAATCATCATATTGTACACCTAAAACTTATACAATGTTATATGTCACTTTTATCTCAGTAAAACTAGAAAAAATAAACTAGATTTCTTCAATTATTAGGTTCCTTTCTTTCAAAAAGTACATACCCAAAAATATGTATGATACTCAATTAAAAGTTATAAGTAGAAGCAAAATCAACAAACTCTGTCAAATAAAGTTTTCCTGAAACACCAAGTTTTTGTCCAACCTTCTAAGACTCTCCATTAGGACAACTATAAACATTTAAATTTTCTAAAGCTCAAGACCACACATGATCAAAATAGGGTGAGTTTGCAGGAGAAATATGTTGTGTTACCATTTAATGCATCTAAGTCAAAATTCAATAGCCATTTCACCTTTTTTTTTTCTTTTTTGCTGAAGGGAGAAAACTACCAGCACAGTCAACCATGGGATTTCTTAACCATAGAGAACAATGGAATAACTTCAAAGGTGGACCTTTCTCCAGAGCACCAAATGCCTGGAAATCTTGCCTCTTTTTAACTATTACCTGCTGAACAAATTACCTTCCTTTCATCATTGAAAACTATATTCTCTAAGAGATTTTTTTAGTTTAATAAAGAAATGCCCAATTGTACATGGAGGACTACATAATCTCAATCTCTTTGATTTATAGTTTAAGGAGCAATATAAAAAATATGTATATGTAGGGCAAATAAATATTGTGCTGAATAAAAATATTAAATCAGCATAAAAATGGATAATCATGTTTCACCATCATAGAGGATATACATAATGCTATAAGAACATTAGCAATACTCAAGATGACAAAGGGAAGTACCCAGGAAACAGTTGGAAGAGTAAAAGGAAGAGACTGATTATTCCAGATGAAAACATAACTGGACATTTTAAAAACAATAATGATAATATGAAGAATTATAAAACTGACCCCAGACTTTTTTAGTGCTGAGTACAGAGTTCTTCCCTTTACAGTTCAAGTTCAATGCTACCCAATTTCCAGTTCAATGCTCTCAAAAGAAGGGTAGAGTTCAAGGAAGCCTTTTTAGTGTAATGTATTCTTAATACATTAAGAATGTGGCTCAGTCAGTTGAACGTCTGATTTCGGCTCAGGTCATGATCTTATAGTTCCTGAGGTGGAGCCCCACATTGGGCTTAGTGCTGTCAGCATGGAGCCTGCTTTGGATCCTCTGTTCCTCATTCTCTCTGCCCCTCCCCTGCTCACTCTTTCTCTCTCCCAAGATAAACAAACATTTAAAAATAAAAAAATATATCATATGCTATATGATATAGGGTCACTGGGGGCACTTGGGTGGCTCAGTCGGTTAAGTATCTGACTTTGGCTAAGGTCATGATCTCGCAGTTTATGAGTTCGAGCCCTGCCTCAGACTCTGTATGGACAGTTCAGAGCCTGGAGCCTACTTCAAATCCTCTGTCCCTCTCTCTCTCTCTCTGCCCCTCCCCTGCTTGCTCTTTCTCTTTCTCAAAAATAAACAATTAAAAAAATGTTTAATATCATATGCTATAATATTTAGGGTGACTGGGGGCACCTGATGGCTCAGTTGAGTGTCTGACTTCAGCTTAGGTCATGAGCTCACAGCTCGTGAGTTGGAGCCCCGTGTCGGGCTCTGTGCTGACAGCTTAGAGCCTGGAGCCTGCTTTGGATTCTGTGTCTCCCTCTCTCTGTGTCCCTCCCCACTCACACTGTCTCTCTCTCTCAAAAAAATAAATAAAAACATTAAAAAAATTAAAAAGATATTTAGGGTCACTGAAACTGTTGGCATTATCTACCTAGACTACTGGCCTTCCCTTCCTCTGAATCTCAAAGAGCCCCCAGTAGTTGAGATGGCATAACATACACTAAAAGTCAGTGTATAATAATTGTGATAGGCACTTCACACATAAAGTTAACATTTGAAAAATAAGACTATGTATTCTGAAGTCTTATCTGATGCTTTAATTGTAAGAAGTGTTTGGGAAGCAACTGAAAGGAACATTTCGTCCTGTGTCTTCTGTACTTGATAACTTCTATAAAAGTACTTACTACATTAATAATACAGTAACTATTAACCATGAAACATTTGACAAAAGGGAAATAAAAACATTGCAGATCAAGAAGCGGTTTCCCTCAAATTGTATTCCTTCTCCTTTCCATTTTCAATAGAAAAAGGAGAATTGGGGAAAGGCCATGGAGCCATTAGCAGGTACCAGTTTCCCAGGCTACTCTTTTCCTTACTTCTCCAGTCCCTATTCCTAAAACCTCCAGTGAATGAAGCTGCCTGTTCTATGCCAGCCCTTTTATCTTTCTGTAGAAAAGGCAAAAGGCTAGAGCAGAAAGGCACCAAACCACAATGGTGTGGTGGTTTGTACTTGATCCCATTTGCATTTTGAGCAATTAATTAGTGGTGCAGAAAGAGCCCATATTGTATACCATCTCTTTCTTAGAGATTTCTGTAGTGTCACAAGAGTATCCATTAGCATCTCAGCGTCTGTAGTCCTTAATGTCAGCCAGATATATAAAAGATACATATATATGTAGAAATTGCAAGTTTGCTTTCTTCTTGTATGTTGTACAACTCATTCTGAAAAGTAGTTCTACATTATCTGACCTGAAGTTGGATTTATTAGGTAATTGTGGTAATATGAGGTAATTGTGTTTCATGGTTAATAGTTACTGTATTATTAATGTAGTAATTACTTTTATAGAAGTTATCAAGTACAGAAGACACAGGACGAAAATGTTCCTTTCAGTTGCTTCCCAAACACTTCTTACAATTAAAGCATCAGATAAGACTTCAGAATACATAGTCTTATTTTTCAAATGTTAACTTTATGTGTGAAGTGCCTATCACAATGGTAGGCATCTAACAGGCAGATGATATAATAATAGTTGTTGCTGTCATTAATATTACTGGTGGTGGTGGTCCTTGCTGTCATTGTTAAGAAAAGTGAAAGGAAACATTCTACTTTGGACAATTACAATACTGGTAACATGGAGAACTTACTAATTGCCAGATAATACTCTATTGCCTCCTTTTAAGAGAATTGAGGCCTAGGAAAGTTAAGGAATTTGCCCAAGGACAAATAAAAGGAGATGGCAAAGACAGGAGTAGGATCTAGTCAGTTTGGCTACACAACAGCTCTCTTAGGCTATCTTAATCACTTAGACCATTAAGCTGTTTAACCACCTACTATAATGATCTAATTGGGTAAATGGGTATTCTATAAAGTATTACTAAATTGCCAAAACAAACAAAACACCCACAAAAACACAAAACAGAACAACCCAAGGAAGAATTTTTTTGTTTGCTTATTTGTCCTTGTCTGTATATGTCACAGTGGCAAGAAGACAAGGCTGAAAAAAGAGTTTTAGCATAAGATATGGGCTAATAGGCACAAAGCCGAGCAATAATTTTAAAAAGTCAAAACAGGGGCGCCTGGGTGGCGCAGTCGGTTAAGCGTCCGACTTCAGCCAGGTCACGATCTCGCGGTCCGTGAGTTCGAGCCCCGCGTCAGGCTCTGGGCTGATGGCTCAGAGCCTGGAGCCTGTTTCCGATTCTGTGTCTCCCTCTCTCTCTGCCCCTCCCCCGTTCATGCTCTGTCTCTCTCTGTCCCAAAAATAAATAAACGCTGAAAAAAAAAATTAAAAAAAAAAAAAGTCAAAACAAAATAAAACCGGGGTACCTGGGTGGCTAAGTTGGTTAAGCGTCTGGCTTTGGCTCAGGGCATGATCTCACAGTTCATGGGTTCAAGCCCCACGTTGGGCTCTGTGCTGATAGCTCAGAGCCTGAAGCCTGCTTCGGATTCTGTGTCTCCCTCTCTCTCTGCCCCTTCACCACTCACACTCTGTCTCTCTGTTTCTCAAAAATGAATAAACATTAAATAAAAATTTTAAAGCAAAATAAAACTATCCCTCCCCTGAATAAAAAGACCCAAACCTCCCTGTATTAGATGAAAGGGAAAGACAAACAAAGGGTAAATTATTTAACAAAGAATAAATACACACATATAAGGAAGGAAGCATAGGCCCGCCCTTGGACTCCAAAGTATCTGATGCATGGGTTGCGTGTCCCCTGATTTTGAGAACTCTCTTGTCCATACCCTTTTTCTTCCCATTTCTTCCAATTTTGGAAGACTCAGTCATGTTTCATTAATCCATTATGTGGCAAGTCTAGAAATCAAAAACATTCTTATCAACTCCCTAAAATATTAGGAATATTTATATAACTTATTTCCCTCCAATATTTCCCCGTCTAAAAAAGTTTCTTCTTCTATTAAGAACAAGAAAAAGTTTCCTAAAACTCAAATGATAAAAAGAAAGAAGGAACCTGAGAGTATATCTTCCTTGACTTTCTTCTCAAATCAGTTTTTTAAAAAGTACTAGATTTGAGATATGGTCCAATATATTACTTTTGAAAAAGTAACACAATTTAATTTCTATTACCCTCTTCCATCTGAAGCAGACCACTTAATCCAGGTAGGTAGAAGAAAAAAAAATCTGACCTTAATAATATGATATGAATTTACTGGAAATTTTATAAACACAACTTTTCTTATGTTTATAAAAACACAAAAACCTGGGAAGTACACACAATAATCTATTAGTAATGTTTATCTATTGATACTGTGTGGTTTTTAAACTGTCTTTTTTGGGGGGCACCTGCCTGGTTCAATCAGTAGAGCATGTGACTCTTGATCTCAGGGTCCTGAGTTTGAGCCCCTCGTTAGGCAGAGCCTACTTAAAACAAACAAAAAAACAACAACAAACAAACAAAAAAACCTATCTTTTTTGTCTTATTAATGTCTTCTAATTTTTAAAGTAATGAACAGTATTATAGCATAATATAATAAAGGAAAAGGAAAATATCATATAGCACGTGAGCTAATCCCAACTCTATGACTATCCTTGAACACAAGCAGTTTAAAACAGGCTTATTACTTAATAGCTGGGTTTGCAAAGTGAACACTCTTCACCTTTTCCTGGTGCTTCAAGATTCCAGGGAAAATCCAGATCATTCCAGCACTTAGACTGAGAACCTCTCATCAAGATTTGGAGTTTCCACTACTACTTTCTATCATAATTACTCCAAACTATTTCCCCCCAGTTTTGATATACTGGTATTGGCCCAACCATCTCCCTCAACAAGTTCCTCTTTTGACCACGAATAAATATTTTCAAGGTACTACACTTGGCTGTTTATAAAAGCTGACTTTTAATACCAATTATGTGGAGAAGATAAACATTAACTTTAAAATGTATGGGGGGAGGGGCACCTGGGTGGCTAGGTCAGGTAAGCATCGGACTCTTGATCTTGGCTCAGGTCATGATCTCACAGTTCGTGGGATTGAACCCCACATCAGAGACTGCTTGGGATTCTCTCTCTCTCTCTCTCTCTCTCTGTCTCTCTGTCTCTCTCTCTCTCTGCCCCTCCCCTCCTTGCTATCTCCCTCTCTCTCAAAATAAATAAATAAACATTAAAAAAATAAAATGTATAGGGGAAAAGGATCATTACAGTTAATGACAAGAAAGAACAAGAAAAACACTGATTTAAAAAAAATCATGTACATGCTAAAAGAAAATCTAAGATACTACTTCAGGGTTAATCTAATTTTAACAGCAAGACAGTCTATGCAAAAGATAGATGGGTATATATATTTTTTAAACTAATAATTTATTTAAAAAATATTTTAGATTTGTATTTCCAAGAATTGTCTACTGAAGTCTGAGAAGCAATGACAATTCAGTAACAATAAGCACTTCCTAGTACCCTGATTGTGGTTTTCTACTACCATTCCCCACTGAAAAGCATCAAAGCTCCTTGAAGTTATAGCCAATTCCAGGTCTGACGCAGGAAATACACAAGAGGAGCCTTGAACAAAGAGCAAAGAAGCTATTGAGGGGTGATGGATCATGTCAAAAGACATGAGTCAATATGAAATGTCCCCATAGACCAAAGACTAGAGAAATTGAACATAAAAGAGAACTAATTCAATGGAGTGAAGCATATTTAAAATATGAAAACTCACAAATTAATTTTTGCTACTCAAGGTGAAGAAGAGAGCTCTGCTTGGGGAAAAATAACAACAACAATACAACCCAAATAAATCATCTAAGTGAATGCTGCAAAAAGGAAAAGGAAAGAAGGAAATATTTATTTTGCTCTTTCTGTACTTCAGAGTAACCAAATTGTCCTGGTTATGAGACTTTTAATATTTTTAATGAAGAATTTCAGCTAATAAATGTGGAAAGAATGACAGAATTATAAAATTACCAATTTGCAACCCTTGATGCAAAATTCATTTACTCAATGATAATGGGGGAACTCTATAATAGAGGGGTCAGGCTGACATCTCCTGAGCTCACTGCTCAAGTTTAGTATCACTAATAGTCAAGCCATGAGACGCCATGAGCCTCCCCATAAGAGAGAAAAGGAAGCACACACACTGTAGAAAGTACTTCTGCCAATGGGTGTAGTGAATATAGTCAAACCCCTATAGCTAACTTGCATTTATAGGATGAAGGAACAAGAAACCACATGGAAACAAGCAAACTCAGAACAAGGGACAGGTGGACAGAACAATTTATTTTTTGCAACAACCTAAGCTTATCTAGTTTATAAATGATAGAACTAGGATTCAAATTTAGACTAAAAACCCCGTGTTTTTTTCCCCACTAAAACATGCTATTGGACATAGAAAAAAGGTGAGCATAAAAATGATACATTCTGTTTGTGGTGTGTGTGTATAGTTGGTTTTAGTGTGAGGTTTTTGCTTTTAAGGCCCAATTTATTGATTGCGTGCCAGACATAGTACTAAAAGGACAACTTCATGTAACTTGTCAGTTTTGTTACCTTTTTACTTTATAGATGTTGTCACCCCCTCTCCAAACTTTAACAGTTATCCACGCAGCCAGGCAACATTTATAGAAATCCTACAAGTGAAGTGGGTAAGCACATAGGCTGTAGAGTCAGATGACCTTAATTCAAATCCCACTCCCACTACCTCTATGATATTGGACAAGTTACTTGGTCATTTATTAAGAAATTTTACAGTCACATATATAAATTATTACTGTCCCTCACAGTTCTCAGATTCTTTGACTTTGTATAAGAAAACTACTGGTAGGGGCACCTCGGTGGCTCAATTGATTGAGCATTCGACTTTAGCTCAGGCCATGATCTCCCAGTTTGCAGGTTCGAGCTCCATGTAGGGGTCTGTACTGACAGCGTAGAGCCTGCTTGGGATATTTTTTCTCCCTCTCTCTCTGCGCCTTCCCTGCTTGCATGTTGTGCTTGCTCTCTCTCTCTCTCTCTCAGAATAAATAAATAAATATTAAAAAATAAAAGAAAATTACTCGTAATGATGAATCACTAAATTCTACTCCTGAAACCAATATTACACTATATATTAACTAGAATTTAATTTTTTTGTTTATTATTTTGAGAGAGAGAGTGTGAGAGAAAGGGGGGAGGGGCAGAGAGAGAGAGGGAGACACAGAATCTGAAGCAGGCTCCAGACTCTGAGCTGTCAGCACAGAGCCCAACACGGGGCTCCAACTCATGAACCGTGAGATCATGGCTTGAGCTGAAGTTGGCTGCTCAACCGACTGAGCCATCCAGGCACCCCTAATTAACTACAATTTAAATAAAAACTTGAAACATGAAAATAAAAAGAACATTACTTGTTATATAGCATTACTGTTCACATACCTTTTCTCTATTAAAAATATTTGCCGATGATAGTGATAATGACAAGGAAATCAAACATGGTTCTTGCAAACTCTCACAATCTATACATAATCCAAAACTAAAAGCAAGCATATATTCACATTTCTCTTTTGTCTGTTTTTGCATTTCATTTAGTCTTTGAAATTGACATTTGTTGCTCTTGATTATAATTAGTTGGGTCTAGTGTCTGTCTGACTCCCCCATTAGACTGTGAGTTCTTAGGGGAAATATTTTGTTTAAAATTAGAATGAGTAAACAAACAAACAAACAAACAAAGAATACATTGAGCTTTTTGTGTGTCTAATCTAATTATACATTAAATGAGTTTAAAGAGATATTATTGCTTCCCAAGCACATTTCAAAAAAGCACAAAGCTAATCATGCATTCAAAACAAAAGTGTTTTATTTCATTTTTATTCATCCTCTTTGCTGAAAACTTTGGAAAATGCAAATAGATTAAAAGATGAAATTTCCAACCATTTTAAACAGTTCTGTACATTTAAATCTAGATCAATCTCTTTTGACAGTTTCTGAAGCCAAAAGTATTTTAGGTACTGAAATAAAAACCCAGCCCTAGTAACTTTATTCTAAAATTAACCATTTTACCAATATACTTATGGATATGAAATATGTCTTAAATTGTTATGGAAATAATTACTGTAATATGCCAACTAATTTCACAATTATTAAAAAGTGTCATAATTAAAAGATAAAGTATGATGCTATTTTTTTCTTTGTAACAAAGAGTCACATGTTACTACTAGAAATCTTTACTTTCTTCCTTGAAATACCAGAAATTCTTCTGTAAAATAAACACATCTCATGGAGACTCTCTGGAACTAGTATAATTACCAGAGGCAATCCCTGTGTAAGATCAAAGAAGCAAAACAATAATAGGCAATGTGTGACCTCTACCATGTCACCAGAGACCAATTTTTCAACAGGGAGAAGAGTCAATAATCCAGAACAGAAAACATTAAATAACGAGAAATGCTTCCAAAGTGTGGTTTACCGCATCCATCAAGGCTGCCACACTCAGAGAGTTCAGTCTCTACGGTTTCAGAGAACAAACTTGTGTGGATTTATCACACCAATTATTCAAATCTACGTAAAACACCAGAGGCAAAAACCAATTTCTCAAATGCAGAGTAGAATTTCAAAAGATACCACAATAATTTTCCAAATTTCACTGGATGCGTTAAAAAGTATAATGGGAACAGTACAGATGACTAAATCTTTTTCATATAACATTCACCTAATTTCTCTTATTTCCAATCGCCACTTATTTTTCCCAAGAAGTTGTCTACAAAGTGGGCTATAAACATTAACCAGATAAATACAATCAGTAATAATACATTGAAGACTTCTGCAGGTTTTTGTTTTGTTTTGTTTTGGTAATACTGGGTCCCTGGATCCAGAAACAGGGCTTGCTTTGGTCTCTTTTGTAATGTATTGAGATGGCCAATAAGAATTATAAGGGTGCAAAGTAGGGTAATCCCACTCATGGTAATTACAGTACAACAGAAGTACATTTAAAATTGACTTCTAAAAAGCACCACACAGAAAATTGGGCCTCTTTAGAATCAGCAAAATTTGATTGTTTTTAGATATGACCACCAAACAGCTATGTTCTTTCAAAATTAGATGTGACTTAGGGACTGAACAAATATATCTGAATTTAATTTGCAAAACACCCATTCTGCTGCTAATTCATAGAGTAGTAAAAAGACTTAACTTAGAAGAGACAGTGCTGGAAATACAAAGCAACTGTGAACATTGTGTTCTTATATGGATTTGTTAACTCCTGCTACCTTCATCTTTCCACTCTGTCATCTGCCCATCTTTCCACCTTCTTATCTTATTAACATTGCTAATTGTATTTGTCAGTTTTGCCACAATTTCAATGCTACTTAAACAGCTGTGGGTTTTCTCTAGGCAATTATCAGTCACTACACTTAGGTTTCTAAATTAGTTGTTGAAAGGCACTTTAACCTTGAGAAAATAGACACTAAGCACACTAAGTCTTACATTTATGTATATGTTGCTCCAAAACGAGTAATTGTTAACAGAAATTGAAAAAAATCACAAATATTGTAAACTCACAAATTAGTAAGAAAATGCTTAACAAAGCCTGTTACACACTACTCATCATTTAATCTTTCTCTTACTATATATATAGTAACATATACTCTCTATGTGTTTGTACATGTATATAGCATATCAACTGGAACATCCAAATACTGCCAAATTCCTCTAACAGTCCTCTTTTACTACCTGCCAAGTGGCCAAGACCTTTCAAAGGTACCCATAATCATGGAAATGGTATCTTGAGGTCCTGGGCTCTGGTAAGGAGAGCTCTCACAACATGCAGATTCCGCCCCCCAGCCCCCACTTTCCCATTTCCCTTCTAAGAGAAAAATCCTTTACTATATTTCTTTTCCCATTCTCTATTCTTGACTCTGACATTGATTTTCTTCTTTCTACTAAAATGGACAAGAAACACATTCAGGGAGAAACACAGGTTTATGATTATTCATCAACTGATACCCACTTCTATGAAATACAACTAAATTTTTAAAACATCTTCTGTAATCTAGAAACATATTTCATGTGTCATTTATTTTCTTTATACATTAAAATAAATTCTAAGGAAACTTTTTAGAGTTCACACGTCTTGGTGTTGTTAAAGGTATATAATATCCTGTTTATAGATCAGTCAAAATCTTGTTAGAATAATTTTTAAATTAATGTAGGCTCCACCTTACCCGTCTCCCTCCCACCCCCCCACTTTCAGCTCCGAGGAAAGAAAAGGGTGGTAATTCAACAGTGCAAAATTCTTCACTGAGAGACAAACATTAAAATGATAAACATTTTGGAAAGTGAAGTACACTTCAAACCCTCACTGTTCTTTCAGACCTATATTGACTCTTATGCTAGTTGCCAACATTTGGTAAGGATTATCCTACCATTAGACAAAAGCAAGCATTCCTTAGATAAATCAGGAGTTTTTGCCATGAGACTCATAAAACCTTTTCACAACACAGATTTTCAAGAGAATCCTTTAAGGTTTTAGGAGGCTGCTCCTTTTACTGAGTAACAAAATACACCCCGTGGTGTCTCACTGACCCCACTCAGCTGTCCTTTGACCTCTTCAATTGTTGAAGCCTAACTCCAGGCCCACAGAATTTGCCTCCCATATCAAACAGGGGATGTTGCTAACTCCTAGCACCTGGTGTAACAAAACCGTTCTCCACTCTTCTGTCTCCTCTGCTCCTTCTCTGATCATTTTCCAGATGTTCCAGGCCCAAATGTTAAGCCAACACTAGGTTCCAGGGTCTGCATGGTCACGAAGGCACAAACAGGGACCACGCTGAAGTGGCAATGACCCTCTTGTTCTTTTTGGCCTCAAAAGGATTCAGCACGAGGAAAAGATCTTTGCCCTTTCTTGGAAATGCCAGGCTACTCAAACACATTGTGACGTACGAAAGGAAAGACAGTCTTGGGCTATGCCCTGATAGATAAGAGTTCCTTAAACAGCATCCCTAAATCCTTAATTCCAAGCCAACTTTTAATTTTCTTTGATGTAGGGAGAAAAAAACCAGTATTGCCTTTTCCTTTTCTAAATTAAAAGCCTCCTAAAAATAGGGGAAAAAAACCTTTTAAAACATATATCTCAGGATAGTGTTATATGATAATTTTTATACGGTCACTACATACCGTTTGGGTTTTTCTGCAGATGCCAATAATCTAGATGTCTCTCTTATTAGACAACTTAAAAAAATAAAAACCACAGCAAAGAGGAATCAAAAACTGAATTCTTATATTAATTTAGGTATACAGGAAATACAACACAAAGGCTGTTGTCAGAAAAAAATAATTATCCAGCAATACTGAGTAAGCAAAAGCTTATTGCTGAATAAGGTTTTTTGCCCCCTTTTTTTGTGTGTGTGGAGAGGATGGGGGAGGGGAGAGGAAAGCAGAGGAGAGGAAATGGAAGAAGAGCTCATAGAAAATATCTCCTTAATCAGTTGAAGAACCAAATACAATAACTTTATTTAAATTCTAAATATAACTTCCTAAAACAAATTTGATCTTGAAAAATTTGGGGGGATACTATAATTGTACAATACCTTGGTTTATTTATTAACATTTTTGAATCACGGTCATGATTAAGTTGGGCTGTCAATACTTCAGGGAGCCTGTTGTCTAGATTTTACTTGTTTAAAGCTTTTTTGCACCTGCAAAAACATAAAAAAAATAAAAATATATGTAAAGATATGAATTAATTTCCAAATTCATTACATTCCAGAAGAAAATTATTTAAATATTTACAATTCTACAAAAATTACAATTAGAAATGAATTATCAAAGTCTCATGTAACTCCATATACCTCATAACTGGCAAATACAGATATTCCTCCATCTTAAATATTCCCAAATAATCATTCTTAATTACATACACTCAAAAATAATTTCTCTTGTTCTTAATATTTCCCCCTCTTCATCCTACTAAATTGAATAAATCTGTCAAGTCTGCATTTTCCACAAGTGTTACCACATGCTAAAAGCCCCACAGACTATTTTTATTTTAGGAATGAAAATAATGAAAGGCAGTTTTCTTATTCTAGGGAGTTTGAATTTCATAATCTCTGATTCTCAGCCAAAATTTATCTCCTCAAAGAACTATCAAAAATTGAAGACATAACTCATATTGCTTAAAATAATTTTTCTACTTTTTGAAACTAATGCTTTAATAATCTCTGAGAAAGAGAGACTGCAAGAAGAAAAAGAGCTACTGTTTTCTACCCTTTTGAGTAGTGTATTTCTAGAAGTAACTAAACTAAATAATTATAATTACATATAACTGGTTGAAAATTATAGGGTACATATTATTCTCTCCTTTAAGTAGATTATGTTCAAAATAAACTATTGGGTGAAAAACAGGAAATACAGTTATAAAATATCAAGTGAAATAAAAACTATTTGTCAATGATTTTAATATGTAACTTAGAAATATTTCTATTCCTGTGTTATTGTGTCTAAAGGAAAACAAAAGGGGACTTTCCTAAGAATATACTAATTTCAATATGCATATTTATAGCACTAAAATATTAAAAGTAATATTAACTTATGCTTTCTAAAGACAGTTTTCATTTTATTGTCCTTTTATTCCAATGTGAGAGAGAGAAAAGAGAAAACCATTTTAGATTTTGAAATAAAAATCTTTATCTTACCTCTCCTACTGTCAGAAGAATGTCTTCAGGCAAAAGAACAATTTAAAAAGCAAGACGCAAAAAAAATATAAAAAATTTTAAAAAAAGGGCAAGACGCAGATTTTCAAACTTATGTATCTCCCACCCACCCACCCACAAATAGACATCTTTTTGTAAGTCAGGAGTCTTGCTACCTACAACTAAACCCAAGATTACCCCATATGGTCAACAAGGTCAAACTGCATTACTGCCAATGAAACTATATGACTCCACAAGGACCTTAATGATTTTTAAAAAAGGTCAGTAATCCAATTCCAATAGCTTCAGAGTCTAAAATTGCTAATTTTTGGCCACGTGCTACACACTTCACCTGCTAGTAATGACATTTTTGTATTTTCTTCTAATTACACTCAAAGCTAAGACCTTTGGCCCTGGGCCACAGACCCCTATTCAGGCTGCACACATTCTCTTAAACGACCTGATCCTTTGTTGTCACTCTTACTCTTTCATCTATTATTTACACCCATAGAGAAGGAAGAGACTCTACCATTTGTATAGCTTAAAGCTTCTAATCATCTTAATTTCTTTGCCTTTCAACCTATGGTCTTTTTCATAGACTAATGCCAGAAAGTTTGACAAAATCATTTTTTTCAACCACATCCTCCCAGCTCCCCTTCCCCTTTCCTACTCCCTGGCCAACCTCTCTCCTGTTCCTTCTTTTACACAGGAATGATTCTGCATCAGTCCAAATTTACAAATTTTGACTTTCACCAACAAATTGAATTTCTAAGTATAATACAAAATTTCTATGTTGTTTTGACAGATCAATAACAATTATATTTCTTTCTTTCATCAAAGGACCATTAAATTAACTGGAAGTTTACTTAAAATATGCCCCCAGTCTCACTAAGTCATGAGCATAGATTTTTCAGAATCCCCCGCAAAAATGTCAAAAAACTTAACAGTAAAGATGTTGGTTATGTGGTTATTACTTTTCCAACATTTTAATATCTACAGTTGCTCAAATGCTTACAAGAAAAAAAGGAAAGAAAGAAAAGCAAAAATATAAGGAAACTTTTTAAAGAAAACAAATTTCTTAAATAAAAAATTTCAAATCTTTACATTTTAAGACTACTAATTCTCAAACAGCAAAATTGTCACATAAAACAATGTATATCATTGCAATTTCCCAACATTTTCCCCCAGACTTTTTTTAACTGTCCAAATACATTTTGCAAATCCAAAGCACAGAATTGTTTACCATGATGCAGTCGTGCCCCTCAGATCACAGTAGCCACCAAAAGCCTCTGATTTCCAAGATGTTTATAAAATGACATATGATCCATCTTTGCTCTCTCTTTCTCTATTGCTCAGCTTACTCTTGATTTCTAACAGTGTTTCCTTGTTGTCTGTCCTTTCTGCAGACCCCGAAACCCCTTGTCTTTTCTTATTTTCACCATTTGCTTCAACCAGCAGTTCACTGGAGACCCATCCATCTTGTAATGCCTAAAGTGACAGATGCTCTCAGGAACCACCACACTGCTGAGTGAACAAAAGATAACATCACCTCTAGGAACTCCAGAGAGAAATACAACTACAACCTTAAGACAGGGGCTGACTTGACAGACACTGGACCATAAACCTCTTCTAAGTGAAAAAAAAACAAAACAAAACAATTGCCACACACACACACACACACACACACACACACACACACAAAATCTGACACAAATCAAAGGCAGAAAAGAGTGATTATTTGTGGATTGCCTTTTCACTCCGAGGCTCACTTTTCCCTCCCAACGCCTTTATATTGGGGCAATTCACTTGCCAAGAGGCAAGAGAAGTTCTTGGGAAAAAGAGCCTTTCTCAAGTATCTTCTTTTATTCAACCATATTTGAAGTGAAATTTATTCACATGTGTGTTTCAGTAAAACTAAGGCTTATGACAGAGCATTTGTAAGCCTGACCTGTCCTGCTTGCATAAAGCAATATCTGGACTCAGAAATGCTGACTCAATTCTACTGCTAGGCACAGGCATGCTTTGCAAATTAAAAACACATTTAGAAATTAAAAAGCAACGTGTGACACAATGTCAACAGTATGTGTAGCTCATAAAAATGGCTCACCATTCATTCATCAGACAACTTCCAACTTGGGTTAAAAAGACAGTTAACAAGAGGATTCTGGGAAGGGCTACAGATCTCTTTTCTAACAAAGGAAGGGTTATATTAACATCTCCCAGCAACAAACTAATGACAGGGACGCTGTAGATACAGGGATGCTGCCTGATGCCATCTAGGGTTTTGTTTTTCGTTTTTTAAGCATCTTGTTTAAAATCTTCATGCAGGAATAGGTAAATGCAAATTCTAACATTTAACTTTAGTTTAACTCTAAATTTACATAAATACAGCGAAGGGAAAATTTTGAAGAATAGAAAAACAAAACCTGACTTGAAGGTCACTTAAGAACATCATGTGATCAATGTCAATTACAGAGATTAACAACTGTTTTTTATAATAGGTATCAAGCAACAAGGAAGAAAAATCTCTGCTACAGCTAAATTATCATTTTCAAACCAGGTAAATGATACAAATATTTATGTTAAATCTAAAATAAAGAGTGAAATGCTTAAGAAAAGTTCTGTCAACTATACTTCTAAAAAGAAATGTAAGCATTTGCCGTGGCATTTCTTTGATACAAGTATTTTAATTTTCCTTTAAAATTTTTGCACAAAAAGCCTTTAGTTACAATTATTTTTCTTTGAAGTCACTAGTGACTGTCCTCTCAGTCCCATTTTACTAAAAAAATATAAAACTTAAAAGATATTTTATCTCCGGGGTTTGAACTATTTGTGGGGTAACAGAAAAATGTCCAACCTGATAAATCAACATATCTGTTTTTTAAACATTTTTTTAATGTTTCTCTTATTTCCTCAAACATTTCAGTGTATCTGTACAAATGAGATACTGCAAATATTTCAGAATCTCAGAATTTTCTGGTTTTTATTTTAATGCTGGCAAAACAGAATGCATACAAAATAATTAAATGAATATGCACAATTTATGTAACTAAATGGGAAAAAGATTAAATAGAGACTGCTTATCAATATAAAAAGGACTTGTTCTAATATAAACTTGATCTTTAAACCAGATCATTTTGTTTTTTGTTTAACACACCATGATCCTAAGTAATTCACCCAGAATTACTGATCCAAAAGTACCATATCATTCAACACTTTCAAATTTTGGCATTAATACCAAAAAGAGAGACGTGACCTTGAAATGACAGTTCCATTGCAGAAGGCTCCCCCCCCCCAAAAAAAAGCCCACTTAAATGACTTACTTTTAAACACAATAGGATCGATATGCATGCAGGAAAAGTACACCCCTGTGGAAAGTTCTTATTGCCTGATTGATCAAAAACAAAACAAAACTTTTCTTTTTTAAGGGCCCCTTCCAGATCACAGTCAGTGCCAGAAATCCACACAGGAAAAAAATCCATCAAAATGAAACCCTAAAAGGGTTTACCCTTCACCATCCTATTTGCACTTCAAAACCCTGTAAGTCCTTCAGTTAAACCCCAGGGCTGAACCATTTCAATAATAAGAGAGGTGGCCAGAGGTGATTTATCTCCCATTTGGCCTCTGGACAGAGGCTGTAATGTCTACGAAACTTCCCTTCCCTGAGTCGTACCCTCCCCCAAGTCTCAACCTTCATTTGTGCGGCTTTGGATCTGCAACCTTACAAACAACTCCTATGCCCCTTCCAATCAGATGCAAGAACGGTCTGTAACTCAAGATTTGGGTACATTTTCTTGGCAAAGCTTTCACAAAATGGAATGCTGCTGAGTAATTAGAGCTTTGAAAATACCAGGTTAAATTTCAGGTTCTCTTTGTTATAAGTGGGGGAAGAAAAGAAACTTTCTTTAGCTTCTCTCTTCTCACATATGTTAATTGTTGTCAGAACTTCTTAAACTTTTTCCAGTTTATACTTTGATACTCAATGTTTCTGGCCACATCAGCCAACTTCCTGCAGTGATGTTCATCTAAATTTAAATCCTTGCATTGTAAAATATCTTATCCAACAAAGTACAGATTTCACAGGTCATACACTCCTGGGTCAAAAAGACCTTAAAAACAGATATCAGACCACTATGACTCAACTGATTTATCTTACCTACCCTTGTTATCAAATATGTACTATAACTGTCATCATACAATTTTCCTCTAGTGAAATAAACATCAAACAATGTCAACAGTTATTTACATAGAAATATAGGTCCCAGCAGTCATCAAATGTGAAACACAGTGAAGTTATTCCTTAAAAATGAAGGATATTTTGTCAGTATGCATGAATTCTCTATTTCAAAATTACATTCACATGCGTCTTAGTGTGGAAAGAGGATGAAATACATATGCACAGTTTTCCCTGTTTTCTTTGTTGTTGTTTTTTTCATTAAATGAGAAGTTTGTTTTTCTAATTGATTCTGATAAATTCCAATTGAATGCCACATTAACAACTTGCACTAAATGATTCCACTATAGTGATTTCATTTTTACAAGTTGAAACTTTCAAGTTATGTCACTAACTTCATATATTTAAAGACTCACAGGCAAATATATATTTCACTGAAACCTAAAATCAGTTAAGAAAAATTTTGAATAATACAATTAAATATATGCTGATAGTTAAAAATACAAGAAAGACACATTTTTGTCAACTAAAAATTTTTTATGTTTTTGGAGATATTTATCAATAAAAATTATATTTCTGCCATTAAAAAATGTACCATCAACATCCTTATACCTCATTAGCAAATATTTTTCATTTTCAGAGCTCTTCAACTACCATGAATTCAAGAAAAAACAATCCTCACAGCAAATGACGTTATTGCATGGTACCAAGTCAATGAATCTCACACGTGTATTTGAGATAACATAATAATTCAAATTGCATAAATAAACCAGGAAAAATAGACGGCTAAAAAAAAACAACTAAGAGACATGGATTATATCACTGAAACAAACTTTGGCATTAGTAACAATATTCAGGAAAACAAATTTCTTAACCTACTACAGGACATAAAATAAAAACAAAAAAAATGCTTTCTTCAGATAATCAACAAGAGTAAATTGATCCACCACAGAGGAAATATTCAATTTTCATTAAATATTTACTCAGTGCAATAGGTTGTTAGGTCTATGTAGACCTCAAAGAAAAAATAGTTCCTGTCTGGTAGGAATCAGGTCTTGGGAGAATTGAATGGAGATGAGAGGCAGTTTCTCAAGTCCTGACACTGTATTTCAAATTGACAATGCTAAAAACTGGAGATGTGGTATAAAACGTATAGTACTACTTTGAAATCTGATACAAAGAAAGTGATACTTATTATGATGAGCACTAAGTAATGTATAGAATTGTTAAATAACTATATTATACACCTGAAACTAGTATAACACTGTATGTTAACTATATTGGAATTAAAATAAAAAAACTTAATAAAAAAATAGAAAACAAACAAAAAAAAACAAAGAAGGTAATACTTAAGAGACTATTAATTTTAATAAAGTTTGACTGGATAAGCAACTTCATTTCCTATTGTAGCACAATAAAATTCAGATGTTCAAAATCTGCAGTCCCCAACTCTCCCACTCTATAACCATAGCCCAGTCCCCGATATTCTCTGGGCCTCTTATCTATAAAATGGGGAATAAAGTAAATACATTTCTAGATTGAAAACATTATGGTGGTAATGGGGGAGGGGAAGAGATCCCATTCACAGTAGCAACAACAAAAATAATACCCAGGGATCAACTTAATGACAGATATATGATAACATTTTTTAAATTGCTAATCTTTATTTAGGTGATTTAAGTGAAATTTTACACACATAGAGGAATGTGCTACGTGTTTTTTTATTTTTATTTTATTTTAAAATTACAGATTTAATCTCAGAGTGGTAGAGCAATTAATGTCATTCAACAATGTTTATTGAGTGTAAGGTAGAATTGAGGTTTTAATTTTTTTTTAATTCGTCATCTTTTTCATTATTTATTTATTTTTAAATTTACATCCAAGTTAGTTAGCATATAGTGCAATAATGATTTCAGGAGTAGAATCCATACATATTCCCCTACATATAACACCCAGTGCTCATCTCAACAAGTGTCTTCCTTAATGCCCCTTGCGCATTTAGTCCATCCCCCAACCCACAACCCCTCCAGCAACAGTTTGTTCTTTGTATTTAAGACTCTCATATGTTATGTCCCCCTCCCTGTTTTTATATTATTTTTGCTTCCCTTCCCTCATGTTCATCTGTTTTGTATCTTAAATCTGTTTCACATATGAGTGAAGTCATATGATATTTGTCTTTCTCTGACTAATGTTGCCTAATATAATACACTCTAGTTCTATCCACGTTGTTGCAAATGGCAAGATTTCATTCTTTTTCATTGGTGGGTAATACTTCATTATATATATGTATACCATATCTTCCTTATCCATTCATCTGCTGATGGACATTTCGGCTCTTTCCATACCTTGGCTATTGTTGATAGCTCTGCTATAAACATCGGGGTGCATGTGCCCCTTTGAAACATGTGCTAGGTGTTTTAAAGAGAAACCTAATTGTTGTAAAAATATGCTTCTCAAACAAAATCATAAAGTTAACACAATTCCACTCAAAGTATCAAAGTTTTAGGGGAACATTATGAAAACATCCATAGGGATGTTAAAAGATTACTAAAAAAAAAAGATGGGGAAAAAGTCTCTTCAATAAAAGTTATAAGGGGAGGTAAGTCAAAATAAATGTTAAATTATATCATGAGGAAAGAGCTTTCAGTCATTAAATCTATGTCACTAAATCCAATGAACATATTTTTGGCTCTCCTCTAACATGCCCTCTTGGTAGATTTCTTGAAATTTCCTTTTCTTCGGCTGGATTTCATCTGGTATTCTTCCTTCCCTAGCTTCTTCTCAGTTTCCTTTGCACTCCCACAATATACCACCCAGAAATGAAATGTTGGAGTTCCACAAGGTTTAGTCTTTGTAGCCATCTTCCAAGGTGGCTTAAATGATTCTTGTCTCCTGTGTATGCCCGCCCCCACACTGAATCAGGGTTGACTTGTGCGATCACTAAAATACCAAACAAATGACAGCCTGTGATTTCCAAGGTCATAAAAGATACTGCAGTTTCTGCCTTGACCTCTTGGATCACTTGCTCTAGGAGAAGGCAGTCACCATGCTATAAGGACCCTCAAAACAGCTCTGGGGGTGGGACCTGAGGTTTCCTGCCAAGAGACAGCACGAACTTACCTAATTGATCTCCTTGCCTCCTGTCTGGTGCTCTCCAATCATTTCTCTGCATTACAGTGCAAATATAACCTGTCAATCCTTGCTAGAGCCCTTCATGGTTTTATATTACTCTGAGTATAAAAATCAACAGTGTAAATATCCCTGCCCATCTCTCTAGCCTTATCCTGAACTGTTCTTTTCCTAAATGTTGTGCTCCAGCAACACTGACCAGCCTTTAAACACCTATGTTCCCTCTGCCGGTAATTTCACCCATCTTATCTTTTAATTTTGCCAGTTTAAATCCCCTCATCCTTGGGGCGCCTGGGTGGCGCAGTTGGTTAAGCGTCCGACTTCAGCCAGGTCACGATCTCGCGGTCTGGGAGTTCGAGCCCCACGTCAGGCTCTGGGCTGATGGCTCAGAGCCTGGAGCCTGTTTCCGATTCTGTGTCTCCCTCTCTCTCTGCCCCTCCCCCGTTCATGCTCTGTCTCTCTTTGTCCCAAAAATAAATAAACGTTGAAAAAAAAAATTTTTTTTTAAAAATAAATCCCCTCATCCTTTAGATCTCAAGCATTGCTTCCTTGATCCCCTTAGTCCTTGCTAAAAGCTCCCATAGGACCTTATTCATATCCTTACCAGCATTTAATTCACTGATGAGCTATATAACTTGTGTATTAATGTTTGTCTTCCCTATTAAATTCTAAGTTACATGAAGGTAGGGACTATGTTTTTCTGTTTTTGCCTATTATTGATATCGCAGCACCTATTGTAGTGCCCTCCTACAGAGCAGGTACTCATAAATACTGTTTGAATAATTTAATAATTTAAAATGCAGGGCTAGCACAAGAATGAGAAGCTCATTAGAGACAGTCCAAGAAAACTTTATTATCTATAAGAATTATTATATGACACCCACAGCTAACATCATACTCAGTGGAGAAAAACTGAGAGCTTTTCTCCTAAGGTCAGGAACCAGACAAGGATGTCTACTCTCACCACTTTTATTCAACATGGTACTGGAAATCCTAGCCATAACAATCAGACAATAAAAACAGATAAAGGTGGGCACCTGGGTGGCTCAGTTGGTTAAGCACCCGACACTTGGTTTGGGCTCAGATCATGATCTCACAGTTGGTGAGTTCGAGCCCCATGTTAGGCTCTATGCTGACAGTGCAGAGCCTGCTTGGGATTTCTCTCTCTCCCTCTCTCTCTCTGCCCTTCCCTCGCTCACTCACTCACTCGCAAAATAAAATAAAATAAACATTTAAAAAAATTAAATTAAAAAAAACAAAAGGCATCCAAATTGGTAAGGAAGAAATAAAATTTTCACTATTTGCAGATGATATTACTATATATAGAAAACCCTAAAGACTCCACCAAAAAACTACTAACACTGATAAATCAGTAAGGTTGGAAGATACAGAATCAATGTATGGAAATCCACTGCATTTCTATAATGAAGCAGCAAAAAAAGAGAAATTAAGAAAACAATCCCACAGGTGTGCTATTTTGAAGGGGCACATGCACCCCGATGTTTATAGCAGAGTTATCAACAATAGCCAAGGTATGGAAAGAGCCGAAATGTCCATCAGCAGATGAATGGATAAGGAAGATATGGTACACATATATATAATGAAGTATTACCCACCAATGAAAAAGAATGAAATCTTGCCATTTGCAACAACGTGGATGGAACTAGAGTGTATTATACTAAGCAACATTAGTCAGAGAAAGACAAATATCATATGACTTCACTCATATGTGAAACAGATTTAAGATACAAAACAGATGAACATGAGGGAAGGGAAGCAAAAATAATATAAAAACAGGGAGGGGGACATAACATATGAGAGTCTTAAATACAGAGAACAAACTGAGGGTTGATGGAGGGGTTGTGGGTTGGGGGATGGACTAAATGCGCAAGGGGCATTAAGGAAGACTCTTTTTGGGATGAGCACTGGGTGTTATATGTAGGGGAATCACTGGATTCTACTCCTGAAATCATTATTGCACTATATGCTAACTAACTTGGATGTAAATTTAAAAACAAATACATAAATAAAATGTAAAACAAGATCCCATTTACAATTGCACAAAGAAATAATAAAATACCCAGGAGCAAACTTAATCAAAGAAGTGAAAGACCTGTACTCTAAAAGCTATAAAACACTGATGAAAGAAATTGATGATGACATAAACAAATAGAAAAACATTCCATACTTATGGGTTGGAAGAACAAATATTGTTAAAATGTCTATACTACCCAAAGTAATCTATAGATTTAATGCAATCCCTATCAAAACACCAACAGCATTTTTCACAGAAGAATCCTAAAATTTATATGGAATCACAAAAGATCCCAGATAGTAAAAGCAATCTTGAAAAAAGAAAAACAAAAGCAAAGGTATCACAATTCCAGATTTCAAGTTTATTACAAAGTGATAGTAATTAAAACATGACATGATGCTGGCATAAAAACAGACACATAGATCAACAGAATAGAATAGAAAGCCAAGAAATAAACCCACAATTATATGGTCAGTTAATCTTTGATAAAGGAAGAATGAATATACAATGGGAAAAAAGTCTCTCCAATACATGGTGATGGGAAAACTGGACAGCTACATGCAAAAAAATGAAACTAGACCACTTTCTTTCACTGTACACAAAAAATAAACTCAAAATGCATCAAGGATCTAAACATGAGACCTGAAACCATAAAAATCCTTGAAGAGACCACAGACAGCAATTTCTCTGACATTGGCTGTAATAACATCACTCTAGATATGTATCCTGAGGCACGGGAAACAAGAGCAAAAATAAACTATTGAGATTACATCAAAATAGCTTCTGCACAATGGAAACAATCAACAAACTAAAAGGTAACCTACTGAATGGGAGAACATATTTGCAAATGACATATCTGATAAAGGGTTAGTATCCAAAATGTATGAAGAAGTTCTGAAACTCAACTCACCCCCCCCCCCCGCAAACAAATAATCCAATTTAAAAATGGGCAGAAGACATGAGCAGACATTTCCCCAAAGAAGACATGAATGGCCAAAAAACACATGAAAAGATGTTCAACATCACTTACTATCAGAGAAATACAAATCAAAACCACAATGAGATACCACCTCATACCTGGCAGAATGGCAAAAATAAAAAACAAGAAACAAGTGTTAGCGAGGATCTGGAGAAAAAGGAACCTTCGTGCACTGTTGGTGGGAATATAAACTGGGTGCAGCTACTGTGGAAGACATTTGGAGGTTCCTCAAAAAAATTAAAAATAGAACTGTCCCATGATCCAGGAATCGCACTACAGGGTATTTACCCCCAAAATACAAAAACATTAACTCAAAGGGATATATGCACCGTTATGTTTATTGCAGCATTGTCTACAACAGCCAAACTATGGAAGCAGCCTAAGTGTCCACTGATAGATGAAGGGATAAAGAAGATGTGAATATCATTCAGCCATAAAAAGAATGAAATATTTCCATTTGTAACAATATGGATGGATCTAGACAGTATTATGCTAAGTTTAATAAGTCAGAGAAAGACAAACACCATATGATTTCATTGATATGTGGAATTTAAGAAACAAAACAAATCAGCAGAGGGGAAAAAAAAAGAGAGAGAGAAAGAGAGACAAACCAAGAAACAGACACTTAACTATAGACAACAAACTGATGGTTACCAGAAAGGAGGTGGGTAGAAAGATGGGGAAATAGGTGATGTGGCTTAAAGAATACACTTACCATAATGAAAAAATAATAATAAAAAATATTTTGGAGATATTTCTGTATAAACATGTAAAGATATTCCTCATTCTTTTTTGTGGCTGCAGAGAATTCCCTGGCATGTATATACCATGATTATTTTAAGCTAGTCCCTTAATGATGGATACTGAGTCAAAGGATATATGCAGTTTTAATTTTGTTAAATATTGCCAAACTTCCCTGGTTTTGTTTTATCACACACAAAGCAGTCTTCATTTCTTCTACACATTAGAAACATTTTCAATTACAGTTCTGTTTCTCTAAGGTCCACACCAGATAGGAAACCGCCAAAAGCACAGAAAAGCTGGGTTGGAAAGAATCCCTGATAATTAGGTACCAAGTGAGAGTTGAACTAATCGTTGAACCAATTTACACTCCCGTTAGCAATTTATGGATCACCATACCTTCAACAGTGTAGAATATTATCTACTTTTGGATCTTTGTCAATCTGACAGATGAAAAATGGTATCTCAATGTAGTTTTAATCCGTATTTCTCTTACTATGGATGAAATTGAACATCTTTTCAAACATTTAAAAGCCCTTGAATTTTCTTCTCTGAAAAGTCCAGTCTTTATCCATTTTTATATTTGGTTGTTGGTTTCATTCTTGATTTGTAGAAGTTCTTTATATATTAAAGAATTTTGTCTTTTGTGTATGATATGGGGTGCAACATTTTCTGCCAGTTTTCCATTTTGCCTTTGCTTTTGGTGTTTGCTATTGTTTTTCCACCCCAAAAAAGGTTAATTTTTATGTAATCAAATTTATCAATTGTTAATATGTTAAAAAGTTGCATGGAAACACATAATTCACTTTACTTGTTTAATTAAATGATCTATGTAAGTGTTTACTTCCCAGAAGCATTAAGAAAGCAAAGGCGTCGGGGCGCCTGGGTGGCGCAGTCGGTTAAGCGTCCGACTTCAGCCAGGTCACGATCTCGCGGTCCGTGAGTTCGAGCCCCGCGTCAGGCTCTGGGCTGATGGCTCGGAGCCTGGAGCCTGTTTCCGATTCTGTGTCTCCCTCTCTCTCTGCCCCTCCCCCGTTCATGCTCTGTCTCTCTCTGTCCCAAAAATAAATAAACGTTGAAAAAAAATTAAAAAAAAAAAAAAAAAAAAAGAAAGCAAAGGCGTGGAGTAGAGGGAGAGTAAGTTAAGAAAAAGAAATCTCAGGACACCTGGGTGGCTCAGTTAGTTGAATGTTTGACTCTTGATTTTGGCTCAGGTCATGATCCCAGGATTGTGGGATTGAGCCCTGTGTTGAACTGTGCGCTGAGCATAGAGCCTACTTAAGTTTCTCTCTCTCTCTCTCTCTCTCTCTCTCTCTCTCTCTCTCTCTCCCCTCCTCCCCTCCTTCTCTCTCTCTCCCTCTCTCCCCCTCTCTTCCTCTCCCCCTCTCCTTCAGCTCTCTCTCTCACACACATACACACACTCTCTCTCTCTCAAAATAAAAAATAAAAGAAAAAGAATCTAAATAAATAGAACCCCAAAGATGTTATTTTTCTATTTAAAAAAGTTTTTCAGTTTTTTCAGTTTATTTATCATTTTTTAGGGGAAATAGATATTTCCACCTTACCTACTTCCTCTTGCTTTTGCAAAAGGGGCAGAAACACACACACACACACACACACACACACACACACACACACCACAAAAACAAGAGAGGTGGAGATGATGAATGGATAAGGGTTTGAAGTTGCCAACAGGAGCTTAGGATGAAAAGTTTGAATCAGTAGCTTCTTAGAAGAAAGAGAATGAACATCTTTAGATCCATTTATTTCTTGATTCTGGACTTTAAATTGGTGGAAGGGCTGCATACTTCTGGTAGAGGGGAGGATCCCAGGAAAAGCGTTAACTATGGTTTGTTTCTTTTTTTCTAACAAGAGAATCCAACAATGGATTTTCTCCCTCATACCCCAAATTCTAACTCCCAACCCTTTCTCTACCTCCTATAAACTTTCTACCTTTCTTTAGTCCATAGTTGAAAAACATGAGAGCCAATTAGTGTTTGTTACCATCTTTGCTGGTAACTCCCACATCTACATCATTGGCCATAATATCTTTTCTGAGTTGCTGATCTCCACCCAAACTCATATGTCCAAAATTAGTATGTCCAAAAAAAACCTCATAATTATTAGAGTAAAAGCTATTCCTTTTTCCTGATTTCATTTTTTTACCTAGAAAGTACTGTGAACTGTGCTGTTCCACTCACCACTCTATCAATGACACCCAATCCCATCTGCCACCTCCCCCATTTGGGGTCCAGAATTATGTTCTATCACTGGTCTACAGTGTGCCCTCTGTTCCAGCCTCCAGAAACTCGACTACAGGACCCCAACTTTGTTCCCATCACCTGCCTCCTGGATCTTCTTCCCCTCACCAACTGACTGACTGTTGAATAGGAAACCTCTTCGGTGCTATTTCTTGTGCATGTGTCCTCCCAGCCCCCAGTACTGCCCTTGATTCCTGAGAGCCATGGAATCTTTCTTTCTTTTTTTTCTTTTCTTTTCTTTTCTTTCTTTTCTTACCATTCTTTTCTTCTAGCTGCTTGTTTTAAGTCCTTTTTTTTTTTTTTTTTTCAACGTTTTATTTTTATTTTTGGGACAGAGAGAGACAGAGCATGAACGGGGGAGGGGCAGAGAGAGAGGGAGACACAGAATCCGAAACAGGCTCCAGGCTCTGAGCCATCAGCCCAGAGCCCGACGCGGGGCTCGAACTCACGGACCGCGAGATCGTGACCTGGCTGAAGTCGGACGCTTAACCGACTGCGCCACCCAGGCGCCCCTTAAGTCCTTTTTAAAAAAGTGTTTATTTATTTATTTTTAGAGAAAGAAGGAGAGAGAACAAGGGAGGAGAGAGACAGACAGAGAGAGAGAGAATCCTGAGCAGGCTCCATGCTTTCAGCGCGGAGCCCGATGTGGGGCTCAATCTCACAATTGTGAGATCATGACTGAGCTGAAACTAAGAGCCAGAGGCTTAACTGACAGCCGCCTAGGTGCTCCTTAAGTTCTTTTTATGTGATTCCCCCTCAGGCCCCCAATGCTGCCAGCTGCTCTGTGAGACTAACCAGGTTGTCTGACCTGGGGTCAATTCTGTATGACTCGTACAGAGTCACTCCCTGAAAGGCCACTTTCCCTACTTTCCAGATTTTGTAGTTTCTGCATCAGTCACACGAACCCCACTGCTCTGGTCTGTCATCACTGTGCTTTGTGAAACTGTATCTCCTCGTAGCCTTTCTCAGTGTCTGTGGCACTTTTGTAACCTCCTAATAGTAGAGTAAGTTTTTTTTTGCCAAAATGGTGCCCTCTAGATTTTCTGCACCTCTCAACCTGGGAGAATTGGGAAACTTTCTGCAAGACTGCCTCCCTGGTCCTCCACATTCTTCTCCTGATGTCAGTTTTTCTGGGTTTGACACAAGCCCATGAGACACCCTTTAAAGCCTCTGACAGGCTATGCCATGTCCTTTCCAGCCCACTTTAGTTAGACTACATCATTGTGAGGCCACCAGCCCTTCTGTTTGAATTCTGTCAATCTCCACCTGGCCCACTTCTGGGTGGAACCTGGACAGTATTGTCACCCTTTTCCTACCTTCTCCCCCCACATCCCTGGAACTGGCTGTTTTCTGTGAAAATGGCAGTGAGCAGGTTCAGTTTTGAACTGGCCCTGAGGAAAGGGGTTAGGAGTTGTGTGGGCAAGAGGCAGGGATGACAGACATTGGAGAAGTGAGAATAAATTTTTTTCTTTTGAATATTTTTTGTATAAGTAATAAATGCAGTGGAAACAAACAAAAAGTAGCTTGGAGGCAGTCTGTAAGGGAACTTATATGCCAAATTGGGAATTTGAATTTTGTCCCAGAAGCAGGAGAAAGCCAATGGAACCTTTCCAAAAAAAAAAAAAAAAAAAAAAAAAAAAAAATTAACATAATTAGATTTTTAAAAATAGAAGGTAACTCTGGCAATAATGTGAAAGTTAGAGACCAGATAAAAGCTTTCTGAAGAATCTAGGAGGAGTTGATGGGGACTGTACATAATCAGGGCTGCCCTTTAGGTAGGGAGTTAGAAATTCAAGACTCAAGTTCAGGAATGAGAACTCAACAAACAGACCCTGGAGACAGACAGTTGCCACATGGAAAACTGTTGTCTGTACTGGGGAGATTACTAGGGACTGCCACTGTAGAGAAAGTATGTGGAGTAAGGGTCAAGGGCGGGGGGGGGGGGAGTCTGAGAAACATCGTCATTTGAGAGTCAGTCAAAGGATGAGGAAAACCACTTTGCAGAAGGAGCAGTAGGAGAAGCAGGAAGGAAACCAGGAACCTGAAGGGTTTTGAAAACCAAAGGACAAGAGACTTTGGAAGAGTGGGAGGTGGTCAACAGTTTCAACAGGTAAGGAAGGTCAAATAGGATCAAGAATGAAAATCTGCCGGGTAGCAATTAGTCTTTCAAGAAGTGTGGTGAACTAGGATGGAAATCCATTGGTAGCTGTTGGAAAGGTAGAATGGCAGGAAAGATACTAGAATGAGGGATCTTCACAGGATGAGTTTCTTCCCTCCAAGGAAATGGAGAGGTGGTGATACTGAAGAGAGGAGATGATTAATGGAATAAGGTGCTGGAGGGGTAGAGAAAGGAGAGAGGAACAGATGAAAGACACACATCAATGGCAGAACCACAGGACAGGAGCCTGGGTCCCTGATCATAGCAGAAATGTGTTATGAGCTATAGACAATTACCTCCAAACTCTGTTTATGTGGAAAAGAAATAAACTTCCAGCTTGGTATTTAATGCTTCCTGTCATAAGCAGACAAACGAACTCCTAACTGATACAGGAGAGAAGGGAGTTCAAAGAACAAGCAAGTACCTCTCACAAGCATGAAGACATGAAATAGCACAGTATGTTCTGAAGACAAGACCAGTCTGCAATTGCTAGACTATCAAATGTGAGAGAGGGAACAGTAGGAAAGGAAGATGAAAATGTAGACCCAGGCTGTGAGGAGTTGAGACTGGATCCTATGGATAAGAAGTAGCCACATGAAAGGATGTTAAACAAAGAAATGGCATGCCCCCCATTTCAGCTTTGGATAGATTCTTCTTGTGGCAGTCTGGAAGGGGCTGATGTGGAGGCAAAACAGGATGTAGGGAGAGTGCTTAGAAACTTCTACTAATAGTCCTGGTGAGAGATCATGATGCCTGCATGGGTGCAGTTATGGAAGGGTTACAGAGGGATGGAGAGACCTGAGAAATACTCAGGAATTAAATCAATAGGAATTGGTGACCAATAGCATGGGCAAATGATTCAGGGTGAAGCCCAGGTCTCTATCTTACATTGCTTTTCTCCATCCTCACTGTTAGTACCTCAATTCAGGCATGCCACTACCTCATATATTCATTCAGTAGATATGTATTGAGTGCCATCTCTGTGCCAGGTCCTGCAGATACAATGGTGAACAAGACAGAAATGGTCTTTGCTCTCCCAGATCTTAAACAGGAATACCATTGCTGAAAGCTTCATATGTGATATCTCATTTAATCCTCCAAATACCCTTTGATGTAAGAATTACTATGTTCCCATTTTTCAGATGAGATAACCCAGTCTTAGAAAGTTTAATGATTTGTTCAAGGTCATATGGCTAGCTGGTAAATGGTGGTGCCAGGAATCACATGCAAATCCACCTTACTTTAAGGCATGGTTTTATTTTGTTTTGTTTTGTTCTGTAGGCTCTACACCTAATGTGGGGCTTGAACTCACAACCCCAAGATCAAGAGTCACATGCTCTATGGACTGAGCCAGCCATGTGCCACCTAGAGCCATGTTTTTAATCACTTGACTATGTTCTTTCTCATGCAATTACAATGAATTGAATACTGTAACAAGAAGTATGGTGGTTTGGATCACTGCAGCCTCCCAACTGGACATTCTTTCTGCATTTGTATGTTTCTAAAGTGCAAACTGGGGAGAATGGTGGTACCTCCTCTAATTGAGGGCACTTGGAGGAAGAAGATGAGGCTTTGCATGGAAGGTGATAGATACATTCAGGCCTTAGATATATATTGATTTTGAGATGGCTCTGAAACATCCAAGTGGAGATACCCAGCAGTAATGTGACAGACAAGTCTGAAGTTTGGAGGGAAGCAGGGTTGGAGACGAAGCACTTGGCATCACTTGTACTTATAGGTCAGCTAAATTAAGGCAATTACTGGGACTCTTCAGGGGCTCCTAGAAGAGGAGCAGCCTGCTGAGAAAAGGGCAGGGTACAGGCTTAAAGAGAGTGGAGTAGATTTAGGATAATTGATTAGAGAAAAAAAGAATTCACCAAGGGTACTCAACTTAAGATAATTAAGTTGTATTTAGGGTTAGAGAGAATGAATTTATAGTTGATATCCATCTGCATGACTGAGGGATTTTCTCCAGCAACAAATAACCAACTCAAGAATAGGAAGACTTGCCAAAATTTTATTATTTTACTAGTTCCTTTCTTTTGTCTCACTCTGATTCAAGACCTTGCCTGTGAGTTCCCAGAGCACCCTGATTTTACCTTTGATCTGCTAAGGAACACTTGACCTATTAGGTTCTATTTAAGTCCACCTCCCCTTTGGACTTTGAAATCCTCAAAGTTCTTTGAGACTTTGAGAACTCCAAAGTTATTTTCCTTTTGAAATCTGTTTTTTATTGTTTTTATTCCCTATTATGTACTTGTTTTATCTCCATGTTAGGCTGCAGAGTCTCTAAGGGGAGGGACTGTGATTTTGCACAGTTCTATAGGAGCATCACCGTAGTTCAATGCCTCAGACACAGTATTTTGTTAAACATTTGTGGGACTGGATTGACTTTAATCTGGAAGCTGCAATGTGAAAACTAACCAACTATCTAATTCTATCAAGCAGCAATTTTTAAGACTTGGCAATTTTATTCAGACTTGGAATAAACAATCCCCTCGTCTCAGCCTTCATTCTCTGTCTTTCATTAAGAAGTAGCTAGGACACCTCCACCAGGTACATAACATTTTGTCTTTGGAGTTTGGACCCTACAGGCAGCTCTCTAGGCTCTTTGACCATGGATAAGCTACTCAGCATTTCTGGGTCTACTGAATCTCAGCAGTTTAATAAAACTCAGAGGATTGGATGTGATGATTGCAGATGTCCCTTTCTGTTCTAAAATCCAAAGATTAAAAAAGAAGTGACCAGCACCAAAAAACAAGTAGATAAAAATCAAATCAAATCAAATCCAAAGATTTCATGACCCCCCCCCCCCAGAAGACCTTTAAACCACACTTAAGAATACTGCCTTATAAAGCACAATTAAAACATGGGTTCCAAGTGAAATAAGTCAGAGACACAAAAACCACTATGACTTAAAAAATATGTGGAATCTAAAAAAAATAAATGAATGAACAAAGAAACAAAAACTAGAAACAGACTCATAAATACAGAGAACAACTGATGGTTGCCAGAGGGGAGGTGGTTCGTGTGATGGGCAAAATAGGTGAAGGGGATTAAGAGATACAAACTTCCAGCTATAAAATAGATAAGTTAAAGGGATGAATAGTACAGCATAGGGAATATAGTCAATAATATTGTAAGAACTTTGTATGATGACACATGGTAACTACACTTTTCATGGTGAGCATTTCATAACGTATGTAATGGTCAAATCACTATGTTGTACACCTGAAACTAATATAATACTATATGTCAACTATACTTAAATTAAAAAACACATGGGTGCCATGTTTCACAATTAGAAAATGTCAAACAAATCCCTATCTCTATAAAGTTGGGCTACAATGAACTTCCTTTAATCCTCACAGAGCACATTGCCTCTAAAATGAAGACACTGGCATTTTATATTTAATTATTGCTTTGACCACTGGTTAAAACATTTAATAGATGCAAGATGTTTTTCAGTGGTAGATTTATCCAAAAATCAAACAAAAGGGCACTGTTATTCACTTTGCTAGTAAAAAGACAAGAAGGCTAGAATGTGAAACACCATCTCAAATCTCATGTGTACCTTGGATAACACTTTCCTTTTTTTCAGATTAGAAATCAAAGAGTGGAAGTGACTTACTCAAGGTTATAGATGTACCAAATGGCAAGGCTGGTAGTAGAATCCAAGGCTTCCAGTCATATGCTTTTTTTTTTTTTTTAAACAACCAAATTGGTCAAAAATCTCCTGAAAGACAAAAACAGATGAAAGTGAAATGCCAGTTGACTGAGTTTAAACAGAGACCCCACTTTGTTCTTTCCAGGTTCAATAATAAACAATTCCAGTGATTAGCATGAAGGGCTGGCAGATGAAACATTTAACTCCTAAACAAAAATATTTGTATTTTTGCACTGAAGTTAGCAAATCAATTGTAAAAATTAAAGTAAATGGAAAATAAAGAGAATTAACAAACCCAGAATTCAATTTTCCTTCACTCTTTTGGAAGACAGAAAAAAAAAAAATCCCTGCGGTTCCCTTCATTAGCAGGCAGGGTGGTGAGTCCCATTGTAAATCCCACTTATAAAGGCTCATGGCTACCTGCAGAGCCTAGGAGTACCAATCACATTAGTGAAGACACCAGATGACCAAAGGAAGCAGTGAGGGTCTGGGAAAGCTAGTAAACAAAAGGCAGCATTCCAAATGAATGCCATTGCTAGAGACTGCATTGTAAAATGCCTGGATTTGAGAACCCTAAAGCAGATTAGTTTAAGGCAACAAAAGATTCAAACAAGATACAAAGAACCCATTTTGACACATTAAGAAATTGTCTTCATTAGATCATCAGGTGCTTAAGTGTAATCATTAAAAAAATAATAATAATTCCATTTAAGTTGTGTTTCAAGAAGTTGTCCTGGAAGAACGGGGACTTAAACATGGTTCTTGAATATAACATGTTCATGACCAAAATTAATGAACTACACATGCTAGCCTTTTTCCCTTTTAATCTTCCTGACATTTTAAAGCCCTGTAATGACTTTAAAATTTGTTATACACACCATTTCAATGGACCACTCTGCCATGAGTACTGCTACTTTAAGCACCAACTAGAAAAACTTGAATCTTTCCAATCTTCCACGTTGTTGTAATACTTTTAAGTATGAATTGCCAAAATGAAAAGCAACAAAACATCAGGCCATGGCATAATTTCCTGGACATTTTCTATCACTTCCTGTGCTTATTTGGCTGTTGTCACAAAGTTTAGACTCAAATACAGTCTAGATGTTTAAATTTGAAAATGTGGAAGTAAAACCTTATTTACTTCCATGTGAAGAAGGCTGATATTAGCTGCTGTTTGTTTTCTTTTGTTTTAAGGGTGGAATTAGGGAATTATGTTCAATAAAGTTAATAACTGCCAATATTGTTTGCCAGTTTTATTCACTAGATATCCATAGTGATAGGCTTAATAATGTTGATGTGAGGTAGAATTACTTATTGAAAGTCCTGTAAGAAGACATGGTCACTGACAATATGTGTAACATTAGATCAAATGGCCTTCTATTCAACGTTAGACCATCAATCAGTCTGAAATTTTACAAATGTATTTAAAGACCCTCTATCAATAGCAGATAAGCAGACAGGCAAAAGTGGTTCTGATCATTTAAACAGTCCTAAAATTCTATAAGCCAAACTTGAGATATAATAATGAGAACCTTTTCCTGTAATTTGTATTTGAAAATTAATTTCTCATCATACCTCAATTTGATAATCATCCCTCACCAAGAACAAAAGTAGTTCAGCTCCCACTTTCCCTTTAGAGGTACTCCCATTGTTTTGTCAAACCCTAATAGGGTCATAAGCAAGGCTTCACTGACACAGAAGGAAACAGTTCACAACTAATGAGCTGAGGTCACCTGCAGCTTTTAAGGCCAGGTGAAAACTTTGACTTCATTGATGTTCAAGTGGAAAAACATTGGAAAAGTACAGTGAGTATGAGCTAACAGTTTTCTGGCTTCACCTCTCCCCTAGGCTTAAAAATTATATAATGATAATAACATTATAATAAGATTAAAGTTTGTTATACTATTTATTTAAAAATATAATCAATCACCCTTGTTTGACAGAGGCAAAATGAAGTAGAAAAATAAAGACACTGGTGGCTGAGCCACATTTCAAGTTTGCAATAGCAGATGAGGGGCACAACTCTCATTGCCCACTCCCTCAAACCCTCATAATGCTGTGGCTTCTCCAGCCTTTTCAGTTTTGTCACATCGACGGTGGCATACATATGCCCTATCAAGTCAGTAACAGTATTTTCTCAGACAGCTCCTTATTTGCTGACTGCATTCATGGAGTGTCTCCTTTCATTGTCTCATCTATCCCTTCCCTCTCTCCTTGGCAGCTCAGAGACAGGACCAAGAACTGCCTGACTTGCGAGCCCCTAAAGCAGTGAAGACAAGTGGTGTGGGGGTGATAAATCTGAGTCAGATCATGCTCTAATACTTTGCAATCACGTGGCTTGAGGCTAGTTATTATCTATAAAATGAGAATAAGATTTCCTACCTCATCAGGTTATAGTAGATGGTGTATGCAGAGCACCTGGCATGTATTAGACATACAATAAATGTTAATACTCTTCCTTATAGAAATCCCTAACCACAGGAAGAATTATGCTTTTACAGAGTGTTCTTTCATGTATATTATCTCAGTTAATCTTTGTAAGATTACCACACTCAGAAGTAGCAAAGTACTCAAATGCATGTCCTCTGACGCCAGAACCAACTTTTTTTCTATTGGGCTACTATGTGAGGGGCTGTGGTGGTGGAGATCACATCATATTCCTATATCATCAATGCCTGTGGATAGGGATGTGGCGCATGGGCTGAACTGGGAGGGATCTTAGAAGTAAGTAAATGAAGCAAAAAAAATACAATCAAACAAAACCATACCACTTGGTAGGGTAACTGCCAGAGAGAGAAACTGCCCTTAGTGTTTATCAATAAAGTATCCTTTATGGTAAAAAAAGAAAGAATGAAAGTGAAAAATAATTATAATGTCCTGGGTGCTAGATCTTTATAAGAATGTGATTATATTAAGTTGGTCAAAAAAAAAAACTTATGAAAATAACAGACCTAAGAATATTATTTTTGTCTAAGGTTGAGAAAGCTTTCCTAATTGTCATTAGATGCAACTAATATCTAAATTAGCCAAAATTTCCTAAAGTACCTCAGAACTATGAGTTTTACTTTTATACACTTTTACTTCCTTTAATCCTCACAATAACATCTTGAGATATACATTGTATTCATTATGAGAATACAGACAACAAAAGATTGAGTGACTTATTTGAGAAAGTTAGCACTGCTGTTACCCAGACCTACATCCTTTAAACCCTACATGTGTATTTTTCAAGCTAAGTCACATTATGTTCTCTGCAGTAACAGAAAAGAATATGTGAAATGGTCTAAACTGTAATCAAGATTGTTAATTAAAACTCATGAGAGGAGTAACAAATGTCAGGTTGGTTAAACATGAGTTTACATACACAGACTGTAAATATCCTACTTAGAGACTTCTGAGGTCAGAATGACATCCATTGTTTAGGTTTGAAAATAAATTTTTAAAGTCATTCCTGGCCTACTACGGAAGCCAGACTGAAAGAAAATGGGATTCCTAACTCATTCCAGTCTGATTATATACAATCATATTCTGACTTTACTATTTGCATTTTTTTAACTTAAAATTTTCTAAGAGAAATTTACAGCTTAAACCAGAATGACAACTTTTCACCCAAGGATATGATCTTCACTCTTATTACTTTTCATTCTATTACCTACCTAGAAAAATCTTTGTTGAGAATCAAAATATAAGGAAATTCCTAATTAATGGAGTTGAGATATATGAACCGATGGCATGTAAATTGAAAGACAAAGTGCTCTTTATTTGGGGATAAAAAGTGAATAAACTAAGAAGAACCCTAAAAAAATCTGCGTGAAGAAACAAGTCACCAGAGCTATGGATGCAGATAGTCAACATTCAGGAGAGATGGAGTGGGTCAGTCCTGCCAGTTTGGGTGCTCAGAGAGGCTCTTTTTTTTTTTTTTTTTAATTTTTTTTTTCAACGTTTATTTATTTTTGGGACAGAGAGAGACAGAGTATGAACGGGGGAGGGGCAGAGAGAGAGGGAGACACAGAATCGGAAACAGGCTCCAGGCTCTGAGCCATCAGCCCAGAGCCTGACGCGGGGCTCGAACTCACGGACCGCGAGATCGTGACCTGGCTGAAGTCGGACGCTTAACCGACTGCGCCACCCAGGCGCCCCTGAGAGGCTCTTTTTAAAGTCACTGCTAGTTGAATAGTAATGGTGGTGGTGGTAGAAAGTGCTGAATGATAAATCAGGACATTATGAGGAAGAATGGAATGGAAGTTCCTATTTGTTTCAGCAACTGCTATAGCATGGGTTATATTTGACCTGAATGTAACTAAACAGAAAATCTGGCTGGAATTACTACTGATTTTTCTTGATGAAACCAAGGTGCCCATTGAGACACTGTTAAAGTTTCGCATCATTTACATCAGTGTTTCTCACAAAGTCTAGTTCAAGGACTGCATCTGAATCACTTGACGAATGGTACTCACCATGGAGATTCCTTATCCTCTCTCTCAGAGATTTACAAGTCACTAATTCTAGATAAGGACTCAGGAATCTGCAATTTGAATACCCCAGAAAGTGTTGCTAGATTTAGCAAATAGACAACGCGAGCCCCAGATGATTCTATGACATTACAGTTTGAAAATCACTTATTTGGAAAAAAAGAGGGGGAGGGGATCAAAACTGTGTATGATTGTTAAATGGGATGCTTATTTATAACAATTAGCCATACATATTAAAAAGAAAAGAAAGAAACCTCACTGTCTGATCCTAGGACTGGCTCCTTGACTACTCTCTGCTTCAATCTCTTCCTTTGGAAAGTGGAAACAAACCAATGATGATTCCTACTAAGCCCCCTGCCACTCTGGTTATGCTCAAAGAAGGTACCTAAAAGCACAAGAGAGTTAGAAAGGCCATTTTGCCACGACAACAGCAACTTGTTACTGGGATGAGTACTGTGTACACCTCCACCACTGTTTAGATGCCTGTGGCATTTGACCTTTACCTCTTCCTCTGAGGCCGGCCCTAGCAGGGAATGAAAGCATCTAAAAAAATGGAACATTGCTTATCAACTAGGTTTTTAACTGTTAAACCTAACTTCTCTAGGTTTTACATTCCACTCCCCCCTTCCCAAAAAGCTTCTAACCAAGCTTTAATGGTAATTGGATTCTGTGTTACATGACAAATGTGTATTAGAAGAATATTTAGAATGTTCAACTCTGTAATAAGAGGCATCAAGCCTGTGAATCCTGGGGTAAAGAAGACTGCAAATCATGCTCCCATTTCACAGAAAAGTTAAACAGAAAAATTGCAATATTATTACGTACAATTATTAAAGTAGCTCACTAGGGAAGAGATGTCAGAATGGAGGGGAGTTCTGAGAAAATGACACAGGAGCATAGAAGGGTGGAGGTAAGGATAGAAAGACATATGGGGAGTCTGCAAAGGTAAATTTTGACGATTAGTGGTATGCTGGTGGTTAGTAAATGCCAGTGTGCCTCAGAATCATGGTATGGCTGTCTGTGACATCCTTCTCTGCGTTTTCAAAGTCAGTGTATGCCATAAAGGAAAAGTGAAAAATTAGTCACATTAAGAAGAGCTCACACACAAATAAGTATAATCTGACTTGATGTAAGGAAGACCCAGCAGACTTTGTTTGCTTATTCAAGTTTTCTGCTGTATTGCTGGCATAAGGTCCTATTGTTTCTTTACTACTAACAGATATATGGGAGGCTGGGTCAAACATCATCTGATATCATTCTCAATATGAGGGCTTTGTTTGTTTCCATATAATGATGTTCTTGGGCTGTTAAAATCGGTCAGGGTCTTTCCTTATTATAGTTAGACAAGTCACTTTACAGAAGGAAGGAAGACACCTGATTCACATGACCAAGTATAGCAAAGGGAGCATGTGAACTTTCAACAAAAGAGGAAGCTTTATACCAGATGTGAAAAAGTAAAGTTTATTTTTCCATTTAGTTTGTTTATTTAAGTAAGAAGGAAGGAGACAGCGGCTGCTTCCCATTCCAAACTACTCAGGGAATTACTTTTCTTTCTTCTTTATAAATGAACAAAATTGGCTTACTGCAGTTTCCAGAGAGATCTGGAAAGGAACCAAGTCAGTAATGATTACATTTCATCTGTAGCTAGTTTAACCTTTGAAACCTGCCAATCAGCAGACAAGACCAACAGGGAAGGTCAATGCAGCCTTGCCCATCTAGCATTCTCTTAATGTTTCGATAGAAAACAATTTATTACAGAAATTATTTTAAGAAATACAAAGCACAGTATAGACTGTAATCAAGGCCCTTATAAAATTCATTTAGCAGCTGAGAAACCCTCAAGTCTTAGGTTAGTTTACTTTCCATTTTAATCATTGTGATTAGGCAGCACAATGATAGAACTTTTACATTTAAAACAAAATAACTGAAGGAAAACATCTTTTGTCCTTGATTCATCTATCTTTTCACATTATTTTGGTCTGACACATCATTTGTTTCTCAGCTGAAGATCTTCTTGGTATATATCCAAAGACAAACACAATCTTTTTCACAAATTGTTAAACATTCCTCTTAATCCTGAAGGTATTAAATGCTATAAAAATAATATAAAATATACCACAAAACAATCATTGATATTTTGATCATGTATTCATTAGCAAAAAGAAAAAAAACAGGCCACAAAATATTAAATGGCTTTTCCCTCTTCATTTACACATCCATTAAAAAAAATGCTTAACTCCTCTTCCTCCCCCATAATATCCTCTCATCCTGCTTCTTGCAGGAAAAAAGAGAACACCATCACTGAGATTAATGGAGCATTGGTAAAGTACTTTAGGTACAAATGACCCACTTTTATGTACTGCCAGAACAATTCAGCAAGGGTTTAGGAAGAAGAAAACCTCAAGTTCCTTTCCATTGAATCCATGCAGCTGGTGGTGATAAATTGATTGTTCTCCTTTAACAGCAGGGTCAGAAAGACAAAGAGAGAAACATTTTCTATAACTGGCTATATTTTTTATTAATTAGTAAACTTTTTTTCTTTAAGTGCCCTATGTCATCAAGAAGAATTACCTCCAGTTTTAATTAAAGCCCTCTCAAAGATAAACTCATCCTGCTAAAATGCAAGAGTGGCATAATGGGATGATTTTTCTTTGAGTAAGACAAAATGCAAGTGGTCCCTCTTTCTAAATGAAGGAGAAAAGGGATTGATCTACTTCTGGACTTCTATTTCCTGGGATTGTTTCTTAAATACTTTCTGTTTATCACTCTAGTTTATCATCTTTAAAAACAACCAAGGGGCGCCTGGGTGGCGCAGTCGGTTGAGCATCCGACTTCAGCCAGGTCACGATCTCGCGGTCCGTGAGTTCGAGCCCCGCATCAGGCTCTGGGCTGATGGCTCAGAGCCTGGAGCCTGTTTCCGATTCTGTGTCTCCCTCTCTCTCTGCCCCTCCCCCGTTCATGCTCTGTCTCTCTCTGTCCCAAAAATAAATAAACGTTGAAAAAAAAAATTAAAAACAACCAAAAATAGAATTGGTAATATATCAAATTCTAGATACTGTGTGAAATTCAAGAATCCTAAATTTTGAACTTAAATCTGTTCTTCTAAGTATCACTATCAAGTGTGAGTTAAAGTAAGACTCACTTACTCATTTGGTCTTTGCTATGAACTCTCCACAAAGATCTGAATCTGGCCCTTCAACTACTATAGTTACTGCAAAAATTACAATTGCTAACATCAGCTAATATTTAATGCTCAGTTTGAAGATTTTTTCATGCAATCTAATAGTTTGTTTTTATTTAAAACCAGGATGTAGCTACCATTTCATAGCAGTAGTGTTAGAGACCAGGAAAGGTAGGGAAGAGGTGTCTAGAGTGGAGTGGTTACTACAAGTCTATTCTCAAGGCTTAGATGTAAAAGCATGCTGGGATGTAAAAGATTCAGTATTCACAGAATCACTAAAATAATACATTGAACAGAGTATTAACATTTGATACGATTAGTAAATGAACACATTTATATGTGCATTTGTGTGCATGTGTGTGTGTGTGTGTACACAGTAAAGCCACCTTCCAGACATCGGATTTGTGGGAAACCTCAACTACCTATCCTTGAACCAGTCAGGCACCTAGAAATAAGAGGAAAATAAACTTTCACAGTGAAATAAAGAAAGAAATGTGACTAATTTGTATTGTAGGTGCAGACTCACCCTCAAGTATAACATAAAACAGCAGTTTACCAGCAACATGACACACTGGTTCCAGGGAGAAGTGATAACTCACCTAAAGAGAAGAGACTCCATATCTACAAAAGTAGACAAACACACACACACACACACACACACACACACACACACACATATGTACTAAATACTCAGGATATTATAGAGGCAAATGACCCTATACTAAATACTTCAATAGTCACTGCAGGCAACGCTGTAATTCAGTGAACCCCAAAAGCAGATCTTTATAATTAGGACCCTGAGTCAGCAAATATGTGCTATTTAAAAGGCAGAATACATGGAAACCAATTTGACAATAAATTTCATATATTGAAAAAAAAATAAAAAATAAAAAAAAATAAAAGGCAGAATACTAAGTAATATATTATAGGAAAATCTTTCAATGAAATAACTGATTTTTTTTGAGCCTTCAGTTACATGGAAAATAAAGTCATATGGAAAAACTTTACTATTGTTATGCTTTAGGCAATGTATTTTGCCTCTAACTTTCGAAGGTTTTTCTGAATACTCATTTGTTATGCTCAAAGAAGTTCCAAGGAATGTAAATATTTTAAATATTATCACTATTTACAACTAGATTAAATTATACAATTAAGAGTTGAATTTTTTAAAGGATGCCTTTTCCAATTATATTTGCCTTGTTAAAAATTGTGTTAATCAATTGTGTGTACAAGTTTTGGGTTGCACTGCAGTGTCTCTTCTTCCATATGACTGTAATAAGCTACCACTCCTGGCTAGTAATAAGTTATCACCTATACTATTATGATGTGATTTTAAAATCTGATGTACAGTCTTGGTTATTAAGACCTCTGAAGAGATTTGCATGAGGAACAGCAGGAGGAATTACTTAAAACTTGAAACAAAAATTCTTGATTCATTAATTACTTGTTGAACACCGCAATGTCATGGATGTAATCCAATGGTCCTGGAGGATGCTTAGAAAACAACAGAATAAGAAGATTTCAGATACTCTGAAATCTTTGACTCTCTTCCTTTGAAAAAAATCTTCTGTCACAAGTCAGAAGGATAATGTCTCTTTTCACCCAATGAGAAAGCTGTTCTCACACGAGCATAATTAATCTTCTGACACCATGACAAAGAAATTCCTTAAAAGGATTTCTCCGATTTCCTCTCAAGACAGAAGATTGTCTTTATCCATCATCTGTTCTTCCTGATCCCTTCTTTTTGAATATCCACATCAGCAGAATTGTCCATCAGAAGAGACAGCAGGAGGGAAATCTCTGCATGATTGATAGGGCCCTGATGCTCTGCAGGCTATTTAAGTGCAAGCATCTATTGTTGCAAACTTACTTTACAGCAGTTAAACAAATATAATAGTCACCAATTCAACCATTGTGCAGCTTAGACTTGACTAAAACTAGTAAGTGAAGTTTGCTAATGACAAGGCACTGATTTAAACTTTGCAGATAAGTTGTCCTGGTGCCTATTCAGAAAAAAAGAATATTCTCAAAGTCATGAAACAGTATATATGGTATATTAGAAAGTGTTATACACTATACTGTATGTAGATAGACATTCCCATTAAAAAACAAGAAACATCTGAAACTTTATCTTAACAGTCACTCAGTACTTCTCACCTACATCATGGCTATTTAGGAAAACAAACAAACAAACAAAATTGCATTATGTTACCATCAAGAAAAATGAGATGTGTCAAAGAAGAAAGTGGTACCAATACTCCCTTAAAATTATTTTTTCAGATTCATCATAGTAAAGTTTTTTTTTCAAAGAGAGATTCTGGTATATTCAGGTGCTCTCACCCCCATCTGTGAAAGAAAATGGAAGGCTATTTGAGACTCCTTGTGAGGACCTCCTACTTCCTTGGGTGGAACTAATGAACAAGAAGAGCACTGTAGGTCAGTTTCAAGTGGAGGAGCAAAGCACACTGAGCAAAGGCCCAATCCACAGAAAATGCAAGCCTGGCTCCATTTGCAAAGTAATCTATATGAAATGGAAACAAATCTAGAAATCTCACTAAGCTCTGGTAAAAGCACACCCAATATCAACAGTAGAGGTTACAGTATGCTCTGTGTTCTTTATAGATGCTGCCAAGAAAGGCCACTTGAGCCCAGACACTAGGACACACTGACACCATGTGTTCTGTTCGCACCACAATGACCTTGACTACTCAGTTCTGGACGCACCCTGTGAAAATATTTGTTTATGCTTCCAATCCCCAAACACTGAGGCCAGCCCCAGCTCACTGGTGCTTCCCTTTGTATCTTTAGAAGGACAGACTGTTGCTGCCTGACCTATCATGGGGCGTCTTCTCCAGCTGACCTGCCTCCTCCGGCCAAGGAGAACGACTGATGGCTGGTCCACAGCCAGGACCCACGTGTTTTGCAATGAGCAGCTTAAAATGGTTTTTCTTAAATTGCAGAGTTATATTCAGGATTGATTACCCCTTTGAAGATTTAGGGGAAAAGAATTAGATCCAGGATAAAGACCTAGGAAAATCTTTGTGGATAATGAGGGACACTAACCAGTTTGAATGCAGAATATCATAGAGTTTGAATTTAGAGAAGCTGGAAATCAATTGAGAATGAACTGGTAGTAAAAGTAACACAGGAGGAGGGCCAGATGGGGAACTCAGACATACAGCTCAGAAGGGACTTTGAAGCGTTCCCTCACCAGCTAAGGACCCAGAAATCTGACCAGGGCTCACATCACCAAGAGCTCCACATCGCTGGCTGACAGTTCTTTTGTGAATGGCTTGTCTTCCCAACAGGATTGTGTGTGTACTGGGACAGAGCAGGGTGGGTGGCAAGAACCAGTCCTTATCATTTTTGTTTGTCTATCATACATCATATAGCATCTTGTCAAGATAAATAAACACTTACTAGTTAGTTAGAATGGAAATTGATTAACAGGCTATTAGTTCTGCCCAAGGCCAGGTGTATAATACCTGAGAAGGGGACCTTGAGACTAAGTCCAAGTTCATGAGGAATTCTCTCTTGCCTATAATGATCCCCAGAGTTAAATCCTTGATGAGAAAAACCTACCAATGTATATGGGAAATCTCCGTACCTTCCTCTTAATTTTGCTATGAACCTAAAATTGCTCTAAAAAATTACATTAAAAAAAAAAGCCCAAAACAAAATAAAACAAACCCTACCAGTACTCACAAAAACACAGGGGAAACCAAACATTTCATTCTTTTGCCCTTCAGAGATATCTTTGTAAGACAAGGATCAGTTGTAATGTGGTCCATCATGAATATTTAACACTAATTGTGTTCACAGAACCGACTCTGGATTGACAGGCATTTACTGGATTCTAGCTCCCCTGCTTCCATGGGTGCATATGGTTCAGTCTCTCTTTGCTTCAGTTACTTCATCTGTAAAGTGGAGATAATAATGGTGCCTATATATTATAAGGTGTTGTAAGGATTAAATGTAAATCCTGGCATTTGGCAAACACTCAGTACATACCAACAGATTATTATTCATTCCCTATTGCCCCCTTGCCCCCTCATTCATGCAACTCTCTTAGTAGGTACATTCAGCTCTATTTCTGGGAGTTTATCACCACACACACACACACACACACTCACACACACACTACCAGATTTTGGTGCTAAGAAAGGAGTAGGCCCAGTAAATTGAGCTAAATGGTCACTTCTGAATGACTGAGAAAAAAGAATGAGTAAATTAAGCAGAACAAGCAAAGAACAGAGCAGGCCAAGGTGACACAGGGGCTGGAAACAGACAATTTCTCTGAACTCTATTTGAACTATTGCAGGCCTGCGTGTGCCTCATTCTGCCTCATCCAGCTCAGCTTCACCACCTGGCTTCCTGGTTACCTTTACACTGTCTTCAAGTTGGGGTCTTACTGGGATACACAAAGCACATTCTGTACTTATTTTTATTTCTATTCAGTTCAATGCATACCTATTTTGTTCCTGTAGTTGCCAAGCATTGCTACATGCTGAGGATACATTTGTGAATAAGACTATAATTTAGAAATTCACAGTTCATTGAGGAGGGCACTTGTGGAGATGAGCATTGGGTGTTGTATGGAAACCAACTTGACAATAAATTATATTTAAAAAAAAAGAGGTTAATACCTCAGAGGGCCTTATATGACAACCTACATACACTGTAATACAGAGCACACATGGTGCAATAGAGTATAGTATAATAGAGAACATGTAGTGTAATAGGGAACATGAACGGTGTAATAGAGAACATACACAATGCAACAGAGAATATACATAGTGTAACAGAGAATATACATGATGTAATAGAGAGCATTCCAGTGCAATGGAGAACATAGTGTAATAGAGAACACACATAGTACAACAGAGGACGTACATAGTGTAATAGAGAACATACATGGTATAACAGAGAACACACAGTGCAATAGAGAGCATACATGGTATAACAGAGAACAGGGAGCATATAGTACAACAGAGAATACACATGGTGCAACAGAGAATAAACATGATGTAATAAAGAACAGACATGATATAATAGAGAGTATACATGGTATAATATAAAACATACACGGCATAATAGAGAACACGTGGTGCAACAGAGAACATACATGATGTAATACAGAACACACATGGTGTAACAAAGAACACACATAGTACAATAGAGAACAGACCTGATATAATATAGAGCATACATGGTGCAATAGAGAATATACATGGTACAATAGAGAATGCACATATTATAATAGCACACATAGTGCAACAGAGCACACACATGGTGAAATAGAGAACATACATGGCATAACAGAGAACATACAAGAAGCCTAGGTGGGAGTGGCACTTAGGACTTAAAACATGAGGGGGAGTTTGCATGACAGAGAAAAGGTAGTGTTGAAGACATTCCACATAAAGAAAACAGTGGGGCCAAAGAAGTAGGTGTCACTTTTGTGTGTGTCTGAGTCCTAGAAAGCATGAAGGCAGAATGGCAAGAAGTTAGATTACAGAGTGAAGTGACATTAAGAAAGGCGATTAGGCTTTAAAAATTTTTTCCCCATATAAAGAGGAGTTTTTAAAGATTTTAGGTAAAAGAGTAACATGATAGAATTTGTTTTTCAAAAAGACAATTCATGGAACCAAATGGAAGACACGGGACTAGGAACAGGAAAAGGAGTCAAATGTCATAGCGCTTGGAAGGGGATGATTAAAATGGTCTGGCAAGAGGCAATGAGGAACTAAAAGGACAGTGGAGCTGCAATGTCATTTATTCAACTTTTGCAGGTTCCTGAATTGGCAGGGTTTAGTGACACACTGGACGTGGGATGTGAGAGGGGAGGAAAAGCCTTCGATAACAGGGAAGTTTCTAGTTGGAGTACTTGAGTAAATGCCATGCCATTAATTAGGATAGGGGTGGTAAAGGAAGTGTTGCCCTGTTTCTGTGTGTGTGAATTTGTAGAATCATGTGTCTGAAGGCCTTTTGTTTACCCTATGTCACTAACACCCGGACCCTCCAGAAGGGAATTTAAGAATAGATTGAAAACTTAGAAAAATACTATTTTCCAGTGGGTTTTTAATAAGGTATTCTTTTATTTCTACTTCCTTACCAAAGGAATCCTATGACACCTACTATAAATTCTAATTTTTAACAATTGTGCAAAATTCCATTATTTACTCCATAAGCTGAATGGCTCAATGGATTTTGTGGCTAGACCTGTCTTTAAGTATGAGACAGAGAGGTGAAAAAAGAAAAAAAGACGAGCAGACATCTGCCAAAAGGCTACATGTGCCAAATGGGAAATGAGAGCACATTTAGAGAAAGAGGAAGAAGAAACAACAGGGGGGTTAAATACCCCTATTTTACTGCTAGGGAAAGTTTCTAAAGGGGAAGAACTTGTTTCATGATCAGTTTCATATATCCGAGGTCCACATCAAAGAGAACACAAGTCATTTTCAGAAGGTAGTAGCTGTCTTATTCTTCTACTACTGTTTTTGGGGCATCTATTATATCAGATTAAAAGATGGTTTTTATTAATGATTAACTACAGTGTTAACAAATATAAACAAAATTAATATGACATTTAATGAAAAGCAACTTGGTTTACTCACTAAACTACATGATTACCCAGCACATTCACCTTTAAAAAATATTATATTGTTATTTTATTTTATTATTTTTAAAATATTAATTCCAGTATAGTTAACATACAATGTTATATTATAGTGATTCAACACTTCCATACATCACCCTGTGCTCATCACAAGGGCACTCCCTAATCCCCTTCATCTATTTCACTCATCCCCCTACTCCCCTCCTCTCTGGTAACAGTTTGTTCTCTACAGTTAAGAATCTGCTTCACTTTTATAAAAAAATAAAATAAAATTACTACTGAGAATGGGGCAGGATTGTGGACAAGGTAGTTGGAGCTCAAGCAGGCAACTATCTTTTTTTTTAATTTTTTTTAATGTTTATTTATTTCTGAGAGAGTGACAGAGCATGAGTGGGGGAGGGGCAGAGAGAGACAGATAAAGAGAGAGGAGACACAGAATCTGAAGCAGGCTCCAGCCTCCAAGCTGTCAGCACAGAGCCCGACATGGGACTCAAACCCACAAACTGCAAGATCATGACCTAAGCCAAAGTCGGATGCTCAACTGACTGAGCCACCCAGGTGCCCCCCTTTTTTTTTTTTTAAGGAAACATATTTTTAGGGGAACTTTTTCTTTTTTTAGTTTTAGTTTTAGAGAGAGACAGACAGAGAGAGCACGAGCAGGGGAAAGGGGTAGAAGGAGAGAGAGAGAGAATGAGAAACTTAAGCAGGCTCCATGCTCAGTACGAATCCCGACACAATCCCGACTCAATCCCATGACCCTGGGATCATGACCTAAGCCCAAATCAAGAGTCAGACGCTCAGCCAACTGAGCCACCCAGGCACCCCACCCCCCACTTTTTAAAAGTTTGTTTATTTATTTAAGTAATCTCTACATCCAACGTGGGGTTCATACGCATGACCCCAAGACCATGAGTTACATGCTGTTCTAACTGAGCCAGCCAGGCACCCCAAGCAGTCAGCTTTCTTGGACCAGGAGGCATCTTCAGGAATGACAGCCACACATAGAGGAGCAAAAGACAGAAGGGGCCCAGATCCCTGATATCATGTATCACAATCTCAGGCCTAGACTAGCTTATGCCAGAAATGGTCTCCTAGAGCAGAAAAGTGGAATAATTCCCCTTAGACACACTCTCAACAATAAGGGTTAAAACAAAAATTTGTTTTTTGGTTGGTTTTTAGAGAGACAAAATTTGCCAGTCACATAAAATTTCCAGTAACCTGTTATTTTATTATATGACTAATGCCTTTCATATTTAATCAAGATTTAATTTTCCCCTAGGAACCAAATGACACTGAAGAAAGATACATCTGCATTCAACCTCCCACAAAGTAAACTCTTATACAGCTTTTATTCTAATCCAAAATGATAGGATGATACAGTGCTTCTTCAGTTAGGTTCAGCAAACATGAATTGGACATCTATCTATGTGCTAGTGTTCAGTCATTTCATTAAACTGTATTAGCAAGAAGCATAAGTATGTATATGCCCAAATTTTCCAACAATTCAAGTACAGTAACAACTTCTCTCTCTAGGGGTCATTGACCCAGAATTCTCAACTACTGGAAACACAGATAAGCATACAAGCAGATAAGTATACAAACAGACACAACAGACTGCACAAAGTTCACATTTTAAATGTATTTGCACTTCACTCAAGGGGAGCGAGCCATCAGGCACTCACCCAAACTTGTTTCCTCTCATTTAAGACACAGTTTGAGGGAGTTTGGATATATGATTCTTAGCTTTGACAGATTAAAAGACGTGAGATCCAGGGGCAAGAACAATGACAATTAAAAAAAAGAAGTGAAACTTAAAATTGACACTGACAGTGAAGATAGAAAAACAACTTCAAAAAGGATACAGAGGAACTTAAAATATGCAACAATCAGGAGCCATTGAGTTTAGGAGTTCTATACATAGTTCTAGTATTTAGCTTGGTTCTAGTACATAGCAAGACATTGAAAATAACCAAAATCATCAGGATAAAGTTGGACTTATTAAACAATTAATAATCTATAGTAACTTTTTGAAAAATTTCTGTCAAATTATTCCTTTTTAAAATCTAAGCATTTCAGAGAATAAATTCTAGAGATCCCCTACAACTAAAAAATTCTCATGCACACATGAGCTGCGGATGGGCAGAGAGAGGGAGAGGAAAAGAATCCCAAGCAGGCTTCAAACTGTCAGTGAAGAGCATGATGTGGGGCTTGAACTCATGAACCATGAGATCATGACCTGAGCTGAAATCAAGGGTCAGATGCTCAACCAACTGAGTCACCCAGGCACCCCCAATGTACACATCTTAACTTAAAAATACTTTCTGGCTAAAAAATACTAACCATTATGTGAGCTTTCAACAGGTCATTAACTTTTTGCTGGGAGAGGGTCTTGCCTCCAAGTTGATGGCTACCAACTGATCTGGGTGGTGGTTGCTGAAGGTTGGGGTGGCTGTGGTACTTTCTTAACACAAGACAACAATGAAGTTTGCCATGGTGAATGACCCTTTCTTTCATGAGTGATTTCTCTGTGGCATGCAATGCTATTTGATAACATATTGCCCACAGTAGAACTTCTTTCAAAATTGGAGTCAATCCTCTCAAACCCTGCCACTGTTTTATCAACTAAGTTCATGTAATATTCTAAGTCCTTTGTTGTCATTTCAACAATCTCCACAGCATCTTCATCAGGAGTAGTTTCCTTCTCAAGAAACCAATTTCTTTGCTCACCCATAAGAAGCAACTGCTCATTCATTAAAATTTTATCATGAGAATATCGCAATTCAGTCACATCTTCAGGCCCCATTTCTAATTATAGTTCTCTATTTCTACCACATCTGCAGTGATTTCCTCCACTGAAGTCTTGAACCCCTCAAAATCATCCATGAGGGTTGGAATCAACTTCTTTCAAACTCCTGGTTAGGTTGATATTTTGATCTCTTTCCGTGAATCATAAATGTTCTTAATCACCTAGAACCTAGAATGGCGAATCCTTTCCAGAAGGTTTTCAATTTACTTTGCCAAGATTCATCAGAGGAGTCACTATCTATGGCAGCTATGGCCTTCCAAAATATATTTCTTAAATCATAAGATTTGAAAGTCAAAGTTACTCTATAATCTATGGGCTACAGAATGGATGTGGTGTTAACAGTCATGGAAAGCACATTCATCTCATTGTATATCTCCATCAGAGCCGTTAGGTGACCATATGCATTGTCACTAAGCAGTAATATTTTGAATGGAATCTTTTCTTCACAGCAGTAGACCTCAACAGTGGCCTTAAAATACTCAGTAAGCCATGTTGTAAACAGATGTGCTGTCATCCACGCTTTATTGTTCCATTTATACAGCACAGGCAGAGTAGATTTAACATAATTCTTCAGGGCCCTAGGATTTTCAGAATGGTCAGTGAGCACTGGCTTCAACTTAAAGTCACCAGGTGCAGTAGCCCCTAGCAAGAGAGTCAGCCTACCCTTGAAGCTTTGAAGCCAAGCATTGACTTCTCCTCTCTAGCTGGGCAAGGCCTAGATGGCATGTTCTTCCAATAGAAGGCTGTTTCATCTACATTGAAAATGTCTTCTCCATTGTAGCCAACTTTAGGTCTTCGGGGTAACTTGCTGCAGCTTCTACATCAGCACTTGCTGCTTTACCTTGTACGTTGATGTTATAGAGACAGCTTCTTTCCTTAAACATTATGAACCACCCTCTGCTAGCCTCAGACTCTTCTTCTACAAGTCTTTACCTGTCTCAGCCTTCACGAAATTGAAGAGAGTTAGGGCTTTGCTCTAGATTAGGCTTTGGCTTAAGGGAATGTTATGGTTAGTTTGATCTCCTATCCGGATTACTCAAACTTTCCCCATATCAGCAATAATGCTGTTACACTTTCTTATCATTTGTGTGTTCACTTGGGTAGCACTTTTAATTTCCTTCAAGAACTTTTCCTTTGCATTCACAACTTGGCTGTTTGGCACAAGAGGCCTAGTTTTTAGCCTATCATGGCTTCTGACTGCCTTCTTCACTATTCATTTCCAGCTTCTGATTTAAAATAAGAGACATGCAGCTCCTCCTTTCACTTGAGCACTTAGAGACTACTATAGAGTAATTATTAATTGGTCTAATTTCAATATTGCTGTATCTCAAAGAATAGTGAGGCCTAAGGAGAGGGGGAGAGATGGGGAAACAGCAGGTCAGTGGAGCAGTCAGATCACACACACCATTGATCCACTAAGTTCACGGTTTTATGTAAGCATAGTTCATCATGCCTCAATTGCAAGAGTAACATCAAAGATCACTAATCACACTAATCACACCATAACAAATCCAATAATAATGAAAAAATTTAAAATATTGCAAGAAGTACCAAAATGGACAGAGACATGAAGTGGACAAACGTTGTTGGAAAAATGGCACCAACAGACTTGCTCGATGCAGGGTTGCCACAAACCTTCAATTTGCAAAAAATGCAATATCTGTGAAGAGCAATAGAGTAAGGCACAATAAAACAAGATATGCCTGTATGTATAGTGAAAAGTATATAATACTTCTCCCTAGGGACAACTACTATTGCTAGTTTCTTGTTTATTCTTTTGAGAGAAGATGGAATGGAATTGCAATATAAATATACACGCATATACATGAATGTATGCATTACCACAAAAGGTTAGCATACAACAACACTCTTGTAGCTCACATTTTTCACTTCACAATAAATCTTGGAGATCTTTACATATCAGAATATAGAAAGCTTCCACATTCTTTCTTTCATGGCTATACAGCAATGTGTGGTTGATTTAACCAGTTCACTAGTGAGTATTCAACCTTTGGCTATTACCAAAAATGTCTGCCATGAGTAATTCTATACATAACCATCTCAAACATGTTATCTCAGTAGGATAAATTCCTATTCATGGAATTGCTAAGTATATGAATTTAAATTTTTGATAGATATTGTCAAGTTGCCCTTCATAGAAATTAATTTCTACCAAACAATGTATAAGACAGCCTGTTTCACCATACCTTTACCCACAGAATCATAACTTTTATATTTTTGATTAATTGAAAATTGAATTGCAAAAACAGTATTATTTCACTGGAAACAGAAATTTAAAAATTTGGAAGAATAGTAGCTCATTACAGTTTTAATTTGTTTAATTATTCCTTAGCATGAATGAGGTTAAGCATCCTCTCAAGTTTAAGGATCACTTAAAGAACGTTAGAGCTGATGTAACTAACTATCACAAACTAAGGAACTAGCCATTTTGTCCATGATAGGAGTTACAAATATTCTTCCAGTTTATCATTTGTCTTTGACTTTCAGCTACATTGTTACACAATTTTTAATTCTATGTGGTTGAATATATCAATCTTTTATTTTCAAACTGAAAAAGTAGTAAACATCCGGTTTACTACTATACTCTTTTATATTTAAATATCTAATTCATTTGCAATTTATTTTGTTACAAGACATGAACATGAATAACTTTGTTTTCCATTTGCATCTGATGAACTTAACCCCATTTGCTGAATAATACATCTTTCTCCTTTTGATTTGAAAGGTCTCCTTTATTATATCTAAATTCCAGTAGGTATTTGGGTCTCTTAAATGACTTCAATGTTATATTTGTTAATATCTGACATATTAGGGGCGCCTGGGTGGCTCAGTCGGTTAAGAGTCCGACTTGGGCTCAGGTCATGATCTCATGGTTCATGGGCTCAAGCCCCAAGCTGGCCCTGTGTTGACAGCTTTGAGCCTGGAGCCTGCTTCAGATTATTTGTCTCCTCTCTCTCTGCCCCTCCCCCACTCGCACTCTGTCTCTCTCTGTCTGTCTGTCTGTCTCTCTCTCTCAAATATAAACATTTTTTTAAAAATCTGACAGATTGTTCTCCATACCGTTACTGTCCTTACTTAGAATTTTCTTGAATTCCTTGTTTGATTTCATATATGAACTTTAGAATCAGATTTTCTGGTTCAAAAAAATCATTTTGTTATTTTTATTGAGATCTCATTAAATTTGTATATTAATTTAGGAAAAATTTATATATATTACCATTTTGGAGCTTCTTATCCAAGAAGGATTAGCCTTTCCCTATGGTCCTGAGTAGCATTTTAAAGCTTTATTTACCTAGATCAGGCCTTTACAACCTCAGCATTATTGACACTGGACAATCAAAATGTCTCTATATATTGCCAGATGTCCCATGGGTGACAAAATCAGCCTCAGCTGAGAACCACTGATCTAGATCAAGCATACTTCTCTTCAAGTTTAATACCAAGGTTTTTTGTTTTTTACCTTTTGTTTTGCTAATCTAAATGGTATCTTTTCCTTTAGTATATCACATAGTTAGTTGTTTGTATGTACAAACGTTACTTATATTCACATATACGTATATCCATATATTACTCTCTGGATTCTCTTATTGTTTATAATAGCTTTTCAGTTGATTCTCATGCGTTTATGAGGTAATCACATCATCTGCAAAATTATAAAGTCACTTGCTTTTTTTTTTTTTTAATTTTTTTTTTTCAACGTTTATTTATTTTTGGGACAGAGAGAGACAGAGCATGAACAGGGGAGGGGCAGAGAGAGAGGGAGACACAGAATCGGAAACAGGCTCCAGGCTCTGAGCCAGCAGCCCAGAGCCCGACGCGGGGCTCGAACTCACGGAGCGCGAGATCGTGACCTGGCTGAAGTCGGACGCTTAACCGACTGCGCCACCCAGGCGCCCCTATCACTTGCTTTTTTTAAATTAAAAAATTTTTAATCCCTTTCTCTTTTCTAACTGCATTGTCTAGTAGCCCACAATGATGATAAATCAAGTTGGTAATAGTGAGTATCCTTATTTTTAATGCTTCTAATATTCCCCATTTAACATGATGCTGGTTTGGGGTTGAACACATAGTGTACCATGCAAAAAAGGAATAGTGTGTTATGCAAAAAAGAAAGAAAAAAAAAAAGAAAGAAAGAAAGAAAGAAAGAAAAAGAAAGAAAGAGAAAGGGAAATATCCATCTCTTGTTTTTTGTTTTTTTTTTGTTTTTGTTTTTGTTTTTTTGGAGTTTTAACCAAGGGCAGATGTGAATTTATAAAGAACCTTTTCAACATCAATGAAGATAATCACATGCTTTTTCATTAACGCAGAAAATTATTTGAGCAACTCTAGAATTCTTAGAATAAACCTCACTTGGTAATAGTATATCATCATTTTAGAATGCTTTTGAATTATCTATAGTTTTCCATTTCGTGCTATTTTTGCTAGGTTTTTGATGCCATTGTCATGATAGCATCATAAAAAGAATTTTAATGCTTTCCCTCTTTCAAATAGTTTAAATAGAACTGAAACTTTTATTTCTTAGAAGGTTAGTAGAATTGTCCCATGAAAACATCTGGGATTGGTGCTTTTTTGGAGAGTTGCTCTTCAACATTTTTTTCTATTTTATTTATTGTGATTAGAGTTTAGATTCTCTTGATCTTCTGAGCTCAGTTTTGATAATTATATTTGCCAATAGATATAACTATTCCAGTATAGTCTAAAATTTCTTTGTATAGTTTATCAATATTGTCTCTTAGGATTCTTTTAACCAGCTCTTTTTTGTGTATGTTTGTTTCCTCATTAGCATTTATTTTGTGATTTATGCTTTCTTCCTCTTTTGTATGCTATTATCTGAAGTTTTATCGTCCTTCTAATCAAGTCCTTGCATTACTTTATTGGTGTTGCCATTTTTTGTTTTAATTAATTTATTTCTGTTTTTGCTTTTTTTATGCTTTGTTATGCTTTCCTTGGATTTATTTTGTTGTTCTGATTGCTCAACTCACTTATTTTTATTCTGTTTTGTTTAATAATAAACATGTTAGACAATAAATGTTTCTCTGAATGCTGCCTTAACTGTTTCTAGGGCTACACTGTACAGTGTTTAAGAACACAGGTTCTTAACTACCTGGATGCTAATCCTATTTACTTCACTTACAAGTTGTGAGATAGGAAGCAGTCACTATTCTTTGCCGTGACTCTATTTTCTCATCTATAAAATGTGGATAACAACAGGTCCTTGAATGAATAGTTATCATGAGGATTAAATGGATCAATACTGAGAGCAATGTCTGGCACATAGTAGGAGCTTAAGTGATTCCTGAATGAATTTTTTAAGTTTATTTATTTATTTTGACAGCGAGAGAGTGTGTGCACACATGTGTGAGTGAGGCAGGGGCAGAGAAAGAAGGAGAGAGAGAAAATCCCAAGCAGAGTCCAGGTTGTTAGCATGGAGCCCAGAGCTGATGTGGGGCTCGAACCCACGAACCACAAGATCATGACCTGAGCCTAAATCAAGGACTCTCAACTGAGAGTCACCCAGGTGCCCTGGTTCCTGAATGAATTAATTACATTATAGATATGTTTAATTTTAACCTTAAATTAACCTTATTTATGTTTCACATTATGTTTTTATTGCTTCTTTCTTTTAAAAATAACGTTTCATGGGGGCACCTGGGTGGCTCAGTTGGTTAAGTGTCTGACTTCAGCTCAGGTCATGATCTCACTATTCATGAGTTCAAGCCCTGCCTCAGGTTCTGTGCTGATAGCTTAGATTCTGTGTCTCCCTCTCTCTCTGCCCCTCTCCCGCTTGTGCCGTCTCCTTCTCTTTCTCTCTCTTAAAAATAAACATTAAAAATTAAAAAAAAATTTTTTTTAAAACAAAAATAATCTTTTATTATGTGAGCTATCTTGCTTTCTGTGCACATGTATGTTTCTTTTGGCAATTTTAAAGTGTTTTGTGTTTGTTTTGTGTTTGTATAACTTTATAGATTATATTTAATCTTCTATTTATATGATATCTACTGACTCCAAACTGTGAGTAATGACAAGTTTAGTACATGTGTCTTTCTTCCCATAATTTACTCTTCTACCTGATTTTGATATTTTTCTAGTTTTAATTATAGTTTTAATTATACTTCTCTATTCTTGACTTATCAGCTTTCTCTGCAAAAATGGCTCCCTACGCTCCACAGCTCTGCAGCTTTTCTTCCCCCCAATTCACCTCTCCGCACCTTGTACCTGCCAAGTTCTGTGGCTCAAGTTATGCAGATTGTTGCATTAATCCTCAGATTAATTTCCTAGGTGTTCAAAATAGTTTGATGCTGATCTAGCTATGTTTCAGGGACAAGACAAGCTCAGGGTCCCCATACTGCTCCACCATCTTAACTCCTCAAGCAACAATCACTGATTTATCAGCTTTAAATTATACCTTTTGACCATTAGCCATAAGAAATGAGGATTTCAGTGTTCTTTATTCATACACAACATTCTTTCTCTGTTTCCCCTGAATTCTTTTAAATATCATTGTTAGGTTTTAAAAAAAAAATTTTTTTAATGTTTATTTTTGAGACAGAGAGAGACAGAGCATGAATGGGGGAGGGTCAGAGAGAGGGAGACACAGAATCTGAAGCAGGCTCCAGGCTCTGAGCTGTCAGCACAGAGCCCGATGTGGGGCTTGAACTCACAGACCGTGAGATCATGACCTGAGCCGAAGTCAGACGCTTAACCGACTGAGCCACCCAGGCGCCCCTCATTGTTAGGTTTTTAAATTGATTTCTGTTCCCAAATATTTTAAAGTCGTAGTTCCACAATTTAACAGATTTAATGTGCTCCTCTAGTTGATTCTGTGACAGTTTATTGAATATTCACAAAACACTCTCAGGAGCTATATTCCTGTGTCCCTACATGTTTAAAAATATCTGCCTATTACTTTTGAGTTAAGTGATAGTTTGCTTGAGTATAAAATTGGGGGTAGGTAGTTATACCTTTTCCCTGCAGATCTATATATATCATCTATCTTTTAGTCTTTTAGAATTGAATACTGCTCTTCAGAAGTCTCAGACTGGCCTGATTTTCCCCTTTATAGATGACTCGTTCCTTTTGCCTTTCTTGATCTTCAAAAGCCATTCAGTTTATTAGGATATATCTTTATGTTTGTTACTGTGCTTTAATTGTTTTAAGCTAGGAAGCAGTGTTTCCAATCTGTTGATCAAATATTTCTTTAGTTTCTGATGAGGCTTCTTAAATACTACTTGTATTGTTTTCATTCTTTTTATTTTTTAAGATTTTATATATTTATTACTTCTGTGACACACAACATTGTAATTAGAATGTTAAACAACAGCTTTACAATAAAGCTTTAGGGATTTCATATAATTTCTGTAACAGTTATAGCATTTACCCATATAGTACAACCTAAGGAGGTTTATCATCATTTGTTTGACAATGCTCCCCATTTAATATTTTATTTATTTATTTATTTATTTATTTATTTATTTATTTATTTATTTTCATGTACTTTTTTTTTAAATATGAAATTTATTGTCAAATTTGTTTCCAAACAACACCTAGTGCTCATCCCAACAGGTGCCCTCCTCAAAACCCATCACCCACCCTTCCCTCCCTCCCACCCCCCATCAATCTTCAGTTTGTTCTCAGTTTTTAAGAGTCTCTTATGTTTTGGCTCCCTCCTTCTCTAACCTCTTTTTTTTTTTTTTTTCCTTCCCTTCCCTCATGGTCTTCTGTTAAGTTTCTCAGGATCCATATAAGAGTGAAAACATCTGGTATCTGTCTTTCTCTGTATGACTTATTTCACTTAGCATAACACTCTCCAGTTCTATCCACGTTGCTACAGAAGGCCATATTTCATCCTTTCTCATTGCCACGTAGTATTCCATTGTGTATATAAACCACAATTTCTTTAACCATTCATCAGTTGATGGTAATATTTTAAAGTAATCTCTGCACCCAACGTGGGGCTCAAACTTACAACATCAAGTTCAAGAGTAGCATGCTCTACCAACTGGGCCAGCCATTTTTATGATGTGCCCCTATTTTTATTTTTATTTTAAATCTCCTTAAGGGGCATCAGTTACACGGATATCGATTTCTTTTTCCTATGTTCCATATTTATTATTTTCCCCATAATTCTTCTAGATTATTATTATTTTATTTTGCTTTCCCTTTCAATCCTCCTTCTTGTCCCTTCTTGTACTTTTAGAATGTCTTTTTTTTGGGGGGGTGGGGTACTGTCAAGGCCTTTTTGCTAAAATAGTTTTATTTTTCTCCTCTGCTTCTTTTCTGAGTTTTACCATATTCATTCCTTCTCCTGACTTGCTATATAGTTCCTGAGCTCCTGTATCTTTGCTGAAACACTTGTTTTTTAGCAGTGATTATAACCTTAAATAAATACGTACATATATTTAATGTATGGGTTGCTTGTTAACAACTTATGTATGTTCATCTGAGGCAATATTTTTTTTCTTCTCTTTGTTCTCTATCATTTTTCTCCCTTTTACTAATTATAACTTTGTACATATTCTGTGTAGTTTCCTTTTTGATTATTTTTCATTCTTAAATGAGATGAGTTCTTCTAGGATCAACAATTCATAAAAGATTCATATGGGAAAAGAACTAGGATCATATTTTGAGCTAGCAGGAATTTACACTTTGACACAATTTATGTGTCAAACTTTATGCTTTAACTTTTCCTTAATGAGAAGAGAGCAGTAGTTAAGGCCTATTCAAATTATTGTCTCTTTTTACTCTGTCTCACTTGCAGACTGTTTTGTACAAATGTTATTTCCCTGGCATTCTTTGTTCGGCTACTTTTGTTTCTTTAGCCAAACCAGTTCCAGGGAAGCTCTTGCATCTGCTTGTATACCGGCTCTCATTGTTCCAAACAAAGAATTATTGGTTTTGCCCACAAGACTGTCCCACATACTTAACTGTTCAAACTGTTCTGTCAGCTTGGTTTCAGATCTGCAGCCATAGGGTCTTCCTAAGTATCTACCTATGCCCTAGTTTTACCTTCATTGTATTTGGCAATGCTTTCTCCTATATTGGAGTTAGGGGTTTCAGGTGTCTTCTAGGTTTGTCCAAGTTGGGAAATTTTTTTTCCTCTTAGTTGCCATTGTGGGATTTCTAAGAAAAGAGGGTAAAAAATACTAACTTTCCTCTGTAACTAAAACTGGAAATCCTACCCAATAAATTAATTCTAAAACTATCTAATAATTCAAATTTTATCTGTTAACTAAAACTGGAACTAAAACTCTGTAACTAAAACTGGAAATCCGGGGCGCCTGGGTGGCGCAGTCGGTTAAGCGTCCGACTTCAGCCAGGTCACGATCTCGCGGTCCGTGAGTTCGAGCCCCGCGTCGGGCTCTGGGCTGATGGTTCAGAACCTGGAGCCTGTTTCCGATTCTGTGTCTCCCTCTCTCTCTGCTCCTCCCCCGTTCATGCTCTGTCTCTCTCTGTCCCAAAAATAAATAAACGTTGAAAAAAAAAATTAAAAAAAAAAAAATAAAACTGGAAATCCTACCCAATAAATTAATTCTAAAACTATCTAATAATTCAAATTTTATCTGTTAATTCTGAAGATACAAGATTATAGGGCCTAAGGCATAATTTCCTACCATCACTTATCAACTTACTTAATTGTAGATGGTAGAGCTTATAATAGCAGGATGCCTCTTAATTTGGCATGACTAGGGACCATGATTGGTTGATTGGCTGAAAGAATCAGTAAGTGGGTGTGCAAGATTGGGCTTTGCCAACTGGTTATCTTAGAAAGTATGTCTCCCAGAGTCTCCTTCTCTGTATCGAGTTGGCAGATGTGGAGGGGGTTGGTGTGAGTTTGGGGAGGTGGAAGTGAGGAAACAGCCATTACCCTTGGAATGTCACTGCATTCAGAAGCAGCAACAGATGTTACAGGTACCAAAGTGGCTCTCTGCTTGTTCTTGCTCTCCTCTGCTCCTCATCTAAGCTTTTTGTCTGGACTGCTAGCCATTAGTGACTTCACGTCTGCCACCTGATTCTGGATGTGGCTCCACAGAACAGCACAATGAGGCAACAGACTCTCCATGAGGTGAAGTACTGCTTTAAGAGCAACCCATGGTTGGTTTCTACCAGTTTCTATTTGTTCACGCATACCAGTGTTTCAGGATGACTGGTTAGTGACTCCATGAATCTCTGCTCCTCCTTTCAGAACTTCATGTTCCCAGGCCCTCTACATTTGTGTAATTTCTAATTCCTAGGATAAATTCCTTTTTTCCTGTAACATTCATAGTGGCTCTGTTGCCCTGATTGAACCCTAACTGTAAAAAAGAAACCCTCTCACACATACACGCAAAGATCCATTTATACATTTAACTTGAAACATAAATATGAATTCATTTACCAATCTTTGAATGAAAGGAAAGGTCTTGTACTTTGGGTATGAGTCAACAGTTTGGTGGTTCCTCTGATGAACTACATCCTTCATGAATTATCTATACTTTCTAATTTCCATGTGTTTAGAGTGAAATAAGAATTCAAATACAGTTATCAAATGATGTAAGTCCAGAACACTTCTAGATTTTTATGATTCTCCCTATCAAGACCTTTCACAGTACTTTCGCCACACCTGTTCAACAGGAATTGTTTTGGTAACTCACCTTTGTTGTGTCTGTCCAAATTGTTTAACCTAGTTTTCACAGACATAATAACTATTTTTTAAATTTATATTTTATTGGTTATTTACTGTGTAAATTGTGCACAATAACTAACAAATACATGCTTGGGAACAAACATACATAACACCTGGAAAGAGAAAATCCTGGACTACTAGGTAATAGCCATGATTATTCATTCAGCTATCAGTGTGCTGTCTGTGGGCATCTGGCAAGCATGTTTTACATATGAGATGGAGAGCCTTGGTTACTCTTACAAGGTTAAAAGTATAATCACTATAATCTGAATCTGACACATCCCACATATTGCTTTTAGAATAAATCTCTGGCATTGGCATGCTAACTTATCATTTATTCCTTCTTCATGAAGGTAGAAAGCAGGATATGCTCAAAAAAGTATCTGAGTTTCATGTGCATTAGATTTACATTATTTTGAATTTTCTAAATTTTAGGTATTGGAACTGGAAACCAATTATAACTGGTTTTTACCCATACATATGCATCTTCTAGTCAAGGTCACACTAGTTCTTGGAAGAATTTGGACCAGTTTAAGAGGCATACACTTACAAGAATGTAGAAAGGATAGGTAGAGTTTTTAAGGTCATTAGGTGCCTATATCTCAGGGAAAAAACAAAAACAAAAAACCCACAAGACTCCCTATAGACCATGAAGTCTTCATCTGAATTTCAGGACTAGTACACCATTAGTTGTTTTAGCCTTAACTTCCTTCTTTTCCTGTGGCCTGATAAAACAGATTTAGATTCTCTAGATATTTGTTGAATACTTAATACATACTAAATTCTGAAAATGTCCATTTTCACAAGTATCATCTCATTTAACCCTTATACCAATCCTAGGGGACATGATTTAATCTCATTTTCTACATGAAGAAACAGATCAGCCAAGTTAGAGACTTAACCAAGGGTATTCAGATATAAACAGTCGAGCCTCAACTGCCTCCAGGTCTGCTCTCAGTGCTTTTCACTTCAGAGCTGGAAGGAATAGGAGTATGAAATCATAATCGTTAGTCCCATGAAATACACTCAATAAACTGATAATTGTTTTACTATTACAAAATTATTGTATAATGAATTTGTGATTATTTTTTAAACATTACATAACTTGGGATAGGAGAATTTTAAAAATGTATTAGGAAAGAAGGTGTTTAATTCAACAAACTTATATCCAATTGCTAAGAAACAGTAATAAAATCAATTTTTAAAAAGTCATATTAATTAGTGATGGTAACAATAATGGCAATATAACTATGCATTTCTATAGACACTCTCTTTTCAACAACTTAAAACAACTTCTGGAAACATTACTTATTATCTTTTATAAGAGCCCAGTAGCAAGGGGTGGTTATTACTGCCAGTAAACATGGGAGAAAGAAAGCTCAGGAAGTCCCAAGAACACAAAAGCCTGTGGATAAAGTGGGAATAATAATCTCTGTGCCTGGTGTTCTATCCATTAGTAGCGGCTTCATCTCTTCAGTCACCATCAAAATGAGTCACTGCTATTTGGTAGAGACAAAAAGATCTGGGAGACAAATTTCAGCTGTAATCTTAAGAGTGTTTTAAACATAATATTGCACCTTTTCCGATTTTCTATAATGTGAAACAGAGCTCTCTTCCATCACTTAGACAAAGACTGGAACAAAAGGACATTGTTCATGTCCTAGTTTTGCTGATGCCTTCAATAACACAAGTACTAAAAGAGGCAGATTTGTTTTTTGCTTGTCACAAATATATGCTTCTCTGGGTTACTGCCATAAGCAGACTATAGGTAGGAACTCACTCTACAGTAAAATTAATAGCTGCATCCTCCACCCAGCCTCCAAGTGAATTTTGAAGAGATGTCTCTATTGTGTGTGCCTTTCTATCCAGTTAACAAATGTATCCAAGATCATGGAAACTCCAGTCATAGTCTCAGGGAGTTCTGGGTTTAAACCTCGTTTAAGTTACCCTAACATAAATGCATAAACATTTCTGTGTGTGTGTGAAACTGTCACAGGTTGCAGAAAAAATGAATTGCTGATGGGCCCCACCACCACTAGTCACAACCGTCTTTGTTTCACTCTTTGTACTTAGATTTTGTTTGAATACTGTTCTCTAGATGATCATTATAAGCTTTACGTGTTATCTTTCCTGTTAATTTGCAAATGTCCTGAGAGAGCACTTCTATTTCTGCTGTGCCCTTAGCCCACAGGTCATAGAATGGGGGAGGGGCTGGTAAGGATAGCAAAGCAGCACAAGGGGCTTCCTGCACCCCAAGTCCTCCTCATATGCTATTACCATGACTCCCCACAAACATCTTATGATATAGCTATTATTGCCCCCATTTTCCAAAAATGAAACTTGAGTCTTAGAGAAGGTAGAAGATTCCTTAATGTTACACAGCTAGTAAAAACTCAGGATGAGATCTAAACCAAAGAAAGGCAATAAATGCTACTTTAAAGGTCAAAAGGAGAGTGAAAAGTAAGCTTTTCCAGCCTCCTCAGAACTATGATAATGAAAAACAATTATTGTAGTACTCTACTGCATTTATTAAGACTCTTGGTCAAAATTTTAGGGAGCGTTTCATAAGCCATTTTCTCTGGATTATCAATGCAACACATACTCTTTATACGAAATATGGTGAGTAGAGGAACATTTCAAATACTTAAAAAGTCACCCTAACCTCAGGACTCAGAGACAATTACATTTAACATTTTAGCATGTTTCTTTCTAGTTCTACTTTTCTAGTTCTTTTTGTGTACATTTTCTCCACATAATTGAGATCAGTCTGAATATTTACCATTAAACCTCTTTCACATAAAACCATAGTGAAAACATTTCTCATGTTTTCATGTTACTAAATCATGTTACTAAAACCTTTTACTAAACATATGGACAGTAGTGCCCTTAAACCGGGTTGCCTGGGACCCTGTGTTTTACAGCAGCCCTGCTCAGGCCTTCCTCCAGCTTGAGATAAGGGGTTCATAGAAAAAGGAGGATGTATACACACAGAATCTATGTCAACCTTCCAGATTATTCTCAAGGTACTTGGAATCCTGGAATTCCATGACCAAAAGGCCCTGCTGAGACCTCTTCTCTAGTCTATCCCCTGAGGGCTGATTACATAGCACTATACACTCTAGACCTAAGGAGTAACCAAGTGGTCCAAGGGTGTTGATGGACTTTGGATGAGAGTTGAGTGTCCTCACAAGCATGTGTAAGTCTCTTCTTGGTGGGACTGAAACAGAACTAGAAGGAGTAGGGGGCTGGCTCTCCCCCATGCCATATATTCTGGTATGGCATTCCAAAGAATCTGAGAATTCTAAATTTAAACCTGGCCTTCTAGGCCATTTAGAAGGTGTATTTATCAAAGTAGGAGGATGAAACATTCTCTAAGAGTCTGTTAGCTTGATTTAAAACTTTTAAATATTTATTTAGACATGTTATGTGAGCCTCCATTTGTCCTCTAGCCCTGGGACCCAAAAATGTGGCAGGAGGCCGGTAATGATGTATTTTTGCATGTAGGTATATCATAATATACCTAACTATTCTTCTAATATTGAGCATTTAAATGGTTCCTATAAATTTTTAAGTGATAATATGTTAAAGATCTGTACATGTTTACCTTAATTGCTGATTATTTACAATACAGTCTGAGAAGAAAAATTAGTGGGTCAAGGAATACCGACTCTTAACAACCAACCTCTTAAACTAATGAGTAGATTAATGGGACATCTCACTAAATGAGATGTCCTCTATCCTCTACCTACATGCTGAATCCATTGACCTATATTAATGATTATAGAGGCCATGTCTACTTTTAAAGACTTTTACATATGGTCATTTTGTTTCAAGATAGGAAACTGACTCACAAAGTATCTTTTTATTTAAATAACAGATTATTTATTTATTTTTAATTTTAGAGAGAGAGGGAGAGAGAGAGAATCTTAAGCCTTGCCACGGGGCTCCATCCCATGACTCTGGGATCATGACCTGAACCAAAATCAAGAGTCGGATGCTTAACTGACTATCCAGGTGTCCCAGTATCTCCTTTTTAAAATTGAGGTATAAATGACATATAACATATTAGTTTCAGGTGTACAACATAATGATTCAATATTTGTATATGTTGCAAAATGATCACCACGATAAGTCCAGTTAATAACCACTAAGTATTTTTTTGATACGTTTTTAAAAAGCCATTAACTTTCAAGCCCTAAAATTAGGAGTAGGCAAACCATGGCCCTTGGCCCAAATCCAGCCTAATGCCTGTTTTTGTAAATAAAGTTTCATTGGAACACAGCCATGGTCCTTCATTTCCAAATTGTGTACATCTGCTTTCAGACTATAATAGGAGGGCTGAGTAGTTGCAACAGAGACGACATATGGTTGACCCACAATGCCTGAAATATTTACTATCTGGCCCTTTAGAGAAAAAGTTTGCTGACTTTGATCTAAAATTATCACAGAATACAGGGGTTCCTGGGTGGCTCAGTCGGTTAAGCATCCGACTTTGGCTCAGGTCATGATCTCAGGGCTTGTGGGTTCGAGCCTTGTGTTGGACTCTGTGCTGACAGCTTGGAGCCTGCTCTGGATTCTGTGTGTCTCTCTCTGTCCCTCCCTTGCTCACATACTCTCTCTCTCAAAAATAAATGAATCAACATTAAAAAAATAAATAAAATTATCACAGAATACAAACCATGAAACAGGAAATTAGATACTGAGTAGTCATACATTTACAATACGTTCTCCCCCATTTCACAAATCAGATGCCCTGGCCTGACCAGGTTTGCTTTGGTATTCTTGCAGATCAAGCAGCTTATATTTCCTCTGCTTAACAAACATTTCCCAGGTGCCTACTATGTATCCAGCAGACCTTACACCAGGTGGTGAGAGCTTTTGCAAGGATAATTAATTATTTTTGTCTTAAAGATGTTGATAAATGTGCCTGTTATATGTCAAGGAGTTCTTATGCCAGGTTAACAGAAGAATAATTCATTGTTTTTGGCCTCAAAGAGCTTACTGGTTTTCCAAGTGTGTGTGTCCAAGATTTCACAAAGCCAATGGGATCATTCCAGTCTTCCTATAACATCTCCTGTCACTTCTGAGATTCTAAAACTGGGTTGTGTAAAAAGCAAGTATTATAAAGAAACTGTGGCAGAGAGTGGAAGCACCTTTACTAAGGCAGCTTGGAGACTGAACCACAATAATTAGGCTATCTTGGTGAAAAATCACTGATGGCAGGTGCAGGAAGAGTAGGTAAAACAAATAATTTCAATGTATCAAGTAATCCCTCCTATAGAAATTTCCTTGATGTTTCAGCTTTAGCCAGTCAGGGAAAAAAATTGCCCACTTTCTGACACCAGGATGAGCAAAAGATTGGTAAATGGCTATTTGATTACTTAAAAATTAAAATTCGTATTTATGAGAAAAAGTCCACGTGTGTGTAGTGAGTAAAGAGAAATAAGTCATTGCTCTTGTTTTACTCTCCATAAAGATGGGACAATAACAGAGTAATTTGGCTTTGAGAGAAGATACAAGCCTGAGCCAACTATTTCAGAAGAAATGTGGTTTGGATCCAAGTGTGAGGAGAGTTTTTTTGTTTTTGTTTTTGTTTTTTAGTTTTAGTGGAAAGATAAACGGGAGAAGAAATTATTTACAACCCAGATACTTTCTCACTTCTTCTTGGCACAATTAATTTTATAAAATTACATTAGAAAACTGCAAACCACAAGCAAATGTCTTGACTGCTCTGTCGTCTTGGACCATCCCTGGTACAACTATCCTATTGTCATTGGGGTAAAAGAGAAGATTCTTTGTCGATTTGCCCTTCTCTTCCTTCTCTTATAAGCTGAGCAACCTTGTGTAAGTTCCTCTACTTCTCAGAGCCTCATCCTCTGCAAAATGTTGATAATATCACTTACTTTGCTGGGTTCTTTCATGGACTAAAGGAGGTAACACACGTCAGCTCATAACACAGCTACTGGCATTTAGTCAATACTAAATAAAACATATTTTTGTAGTTGTTGTCATAATTTTACAATATATGTTAAAGCCCGCACAACATATTTCTCAGAGTTAGTGGGCTAGACACTTGCCTCTGTGGCTTGGCTTGGCAATTATCTGCCTGACTCCTATTTTTCTTTCACACTCACTAACATTCAAGTAATAAAGATGTCTTCCCATGGCTATTGAAATCTTCTCTCCCACTGAGCAGCTAGCAAAAATGGATATGCCTCCAATGCTTGACATCTTAACATGTTATTAGCTGAGCTCTTTCCTGGGATTAGTGGTATCTAGCTGAGTCTAATGCCTTTAGAATAAAGTTCTTGTATTGAGGAGCACATGTGCCTGGAGGAGGGAAAGAAATATTTAGCAGACAAGTGGGTAGGTGCCACTTTAGGCATAATTTATCATTTTGCTGAGATTTATCTCCAATGGCTCATTTGCAGAAATATGCTCTTGTGCGAAGAGGAGTAACTGCAAAAGGAGAGGCCAGTCCTGCCTGTTCATGCCAATTCAAAACCATTAGAATGACTTGTTCTGACCTACTTAAAATAAACAAAGCTCTACTCAAGTATTAACTATTTGTATTGCCTGATTCTGTTATAAAAACAGTTCTCAAAACAAAATATCTTTGTTTTGTTTATTTTGCTCTTGTAAGAGATATCAAAGATAACTGATTGCTGATTGGTTTCTCTAAAGGGTCTTGATTATTCCATTCTTTTTTATTTATTTACTTATTTTGAGGGAGAGAGAGTGTGTGCAGGCGCATGCACACACATGCACATACACATACACACACGTGAGCTGGGGTGGGGGTGGGGCAGAGAGAGAAGAAGAGATAGAATCCCAAGCAGGCTCCATGCTGTCAGTGCAGAGCCCGATGTGGAGCTCAATCCCACGAACTGAACCGTGAAACCATGATCAGAACCGAAATCAAGAGTCAGACCCTTAACCAAGTGAGCCACTTAGGTACCCCTGACTATTCCATTCTTTTCAAGGGCTTCAAATGTCTATCTAGTCCTTGCCTGACCAAGAAAATCAATAATTTGTCCTTCTGCCCCTCACCAAGCATCAGAGCAGTTTGTCTCTACTTCTTTACCCTCCACTCCTTGTAAACATTACTTATATATTATAAGGCTATTGCTTTCTCAGAATTTGACATTACAGGCCCTCTACTTATCAAACCCAGAGGCCTTATGTTCATCTTCATCCTCCACAACAACGTGTCTCTAAAGGATGTGTGCTATGCAATACAATACTTGGAGGACTTTTATTAATGTTTTAAATTTTAACCTTAAAACTTTTAATATGTATATTGTTTTACAACGTGTATAACATATTGAAAAAGTGGTTAATAACTACTCAACCTTATTAATATTATATGTAATCACTAGGGCACCTGGGTGGCACAGTTGGTTAAGCATCCGACTTTGGCTCAGGTCATGGTCTCACAGTTTGTGGGTTCAAGCCCCGCATCTGAACTGTCAGCACAGAGCCTGGATCCTGCTTCAGATTCTGTGTCTCCCTCTCTCTCTTTTCCCTCCTCCCCTTGTGCTCTCTCAACCTTTCTCAAAAATAAATAAGTAAACATTAAAAGAATATATGTAATCAATAAAATTTGGGGGCTCACTCCTAGAGCAGTAGTTCTCAAAGAATGATATAGGCACCTCTGGGGGTATCTGTAATCCTTTCAGGATGTCTGCAAGATTAAAACTGTTTTCATAATACTACTAAGATGGAACTTATCTTTTTTACTCATTCTCTCCCATATACAGTGGAGTCTTCCAGAGACTATCTGACATGTGATATTGTAATAGATTGATGCAGAAGTAGATGTGAGAAGACACTTGTTCTCTGTTTGTAAAAAAATGTAAAACAATGTTCTTGTCATTACATTTCTTCTTTTGGAAGAGTTTTTCATAAAATTACGTTATTTGTATTAGCATCTAATAAATTATGTTATTTTCAAATGAAATAAATCTTAGTTTTAGATATCATTATGGTAAATATCAGTAGATATACAGTGGTGTGTTAGAGATGACTCCTGCCAGTTTTCAGAGAGCTGTCCATAGCCTGAAATAGTCCATGCTGGGAGTTTACACCACAGAAATTGGCAAACCCACAAATCAGGGCTTTCATTTTGGAGAATTGCTTTACCAGCACACCAGTGGATATAACTCACTTAAAAATTCTTTGGGATCCTCAATAATTTTTAAGAATGTAAAGAACTCCTAAGACCACAAAAATTGGGAACCTCTGCTTTACAGCATTTAATACTATTAATTGCTACATTCTCAAGACTCCCTCCACACCCCCACCTCCTTCTTCATACTTTAACTCTGCTACCTTTGGCTTGGCTAACATGGCATAGCACAGACTCTCCTTCTACTTATCTAATTCTTTTCTTTTTTTTAATGTTTATTCATTTTTGAGAGGCAGAGCATGCATAGGGCAGGGGCAGTGAGAGAGAGAGAGAGAGAGAGAGAGGGACAGAGTATCCAAAGTGGGCTCTGAGCTGACAGCAGTGAGCCCGATGCAGGGCTCAAACTTAGAAACTGTGAGATCATGACCTGAGCTGAAGTCAGACACAACTGACTGAGCCACCCAGGTGCCCTTTCTTATCTAATTCTTATTCTTTACTCCTCCCATATTCCCCCTAGCCTAATAGAACACCAGAGATTCCCCTAATTTGATCTCTGAAACTTCTGTGGCTCCCTCCCCTAGCACGTTGGGTCTAGGAGTGATAAGAACACACCTCTGTGGCCAGCTTGGGGTCCTGTACTACCCCTTTGCTGCTCTACATTCTGCCTACACCTTCATAACTAGCCACTTTATGAACACAAACCATTCCAGTTTGAGCATGGCATGTGTTTCCTCCTGGAACCCTAAATGATATACCTGGCTACAAAAGAAGACAGAGGAGAAGGTAGAGGAGAGGGAGGGGAGAGGGAAGAGGAGGGGGAGGAGGAGAAAAAGAAGAGGAGGAGGAAGGGGAGGAGAAAAAGAAGAAAAATTTAGTGAAGCTAAATGGAGGAAAGGAGGAGGGAGTGGAGAACTGATAACTAATTTTCTTCCACAAAGCTGCCCTTCACCTACCTGGTCCACATTTTTCTTCCAGCTCCACTCCCAACATGGGTTATCTTTTCCCCTTTCACATCTCTTTATCCTCTTTCCTCATTACTTTGGCCACTTTCTTCTCTTCTCTCTCTCTCTATATATATTTTTTATGCACTAACTTAAGTTTCTTCTTCCTTCTAGACAATTTATCCAACTCTCTGTCCATTCTGAAATAAATATGGGCTTAATCTTTCAAACACAAGGCACTACATGACTTTCTGGGCTCTGCCTCAGATAAATTTCCTGATGACAGGGCCCCTCTACACCTTCCATCTTGTCCACCGGAGACCAAAACTGCCTTCAGAATCAGGGCTTTTTGGAAGACGCTCCCCTTGCAGCTTCCCCTAAATTCTCTTATTGACCCTCCTGCTCTCAGGTACCACCATCTTCTGCTCATCATTTGTAAGCCAACATATTCAGACAGGAAACCCCTGGTCTAGATTTGCACTGTCTATTGTAACCTCTAGGTATTGTGTCACTAAAATAAAATTAAATTAAAAATTTAGTTCCTCAGTTTTATAAGCCACAAATCAAATGTTCAATAGCCACAAAAAGTAATGAGTACTGTATAGAGCATTTCCATCATCATAGAAAGTTCTATTGAACAGATTAGAGTCTAGATTAGCATTTCTCAACCTTGGAACTATTAATGTTTGGGGCCAGAGGAGTCTTCATGGGGGGGGGGGAGCTTTTCTGTGCATTGTAGGCTGTTTAGCAGCATCCCTGGCCTCTATGCACTGATGCCAGTAGCACTCTCCCGTTTGCGACAACCAAAAATGTCTCCAGATGTTCCCAGACTCTGGTTTAGATGAAACCATACAACTACCGATCATGTTTTGTTCACCCACAAAGAAAGAGCAAGATAAGTCAAGAAAAAAAAAAGAGTTGAGAAACACTTGGAACAGGAGGTAGAGTAACAAAAGGAGACTAGAGAGTAAAAGGTTTCCACAAAACCCTTGCACAGCCTATCACAACTTTTTCATCACAAGTCAGAGGAGCATGCAACTCTTGGTCTTGGGATTGTGAGTTTGAGCCCCATGTTAGGTATAGAGAGTACTTACAAATAAAATCTTAAAAACAAAACAAAACAAGCACTAGTCCTTCAGGAAGGTGCAGTGAGTTTCCTTCTGGTGCCCCTATGGCACTTGGAATTTACTCAGACTAGGTCATCATAGGGTACAAAGCCCCCATCCCATCCCCAGAAATATCCAGAAGAACAGTGGCTGTCATGTAAATTGCTGATGTCTCCTGTTAGGAACACGAGGTACAGGGCTGCCAGAACATCATCACATGATGATGTTAAAGATGACCACAAGGCCTTACTAACTACACAGGGTCACTCATATACATTCCTCCCCAGCACAGGATAGGAGTGCCACATCCTTCTTGACCTGCCTAATTCTGTGTCTTCTGACCCTTCCAGCTCTTCTGGGTTATTAGGCATACAGGGAAAAATTACTACAACCTGAGGTTCTAGTGGAAACAACTCAATTACACAAAGCAAGTTTTCCCAAAATGCCCCAAAAGTCACCAGTCTTCTACAGTGAAGAAAATTTTTAAAGACAATTGCCCAAATCTATTTAATCATACACTCCTTCTTCCGAAGTGCTCCCAACCAAATATGTTGTACCCAATGCTAACATAAAGAAAAGACTTATACTCTACTGAAATCTTCTGTCTCTTTCCAGAAGGGTTTCCTTGACACTCTACAAGATTCCATTCAGAGAGATGAAGGCACAAAAGAGGTCCTGTTATGGGCTCAGGAAATAGTCATGCTTGAAAATCACAGAGGTCACTGTACAGAACTAAAGAGTTGGGAAGTAAGAACAGAACAGGTCAGGACCGAGCATCAGGCACGACCAGACAGGCTGGTGATTTTATACTTTCTTATCAAGCTCTCAAGTATTTAATAGTAAATACACAGTTAAAATAGAGATACATAGTAACAAAGATCAAACAGTGTTCACCTCTATATTTGCTTCAGATTCATATACCATGTCTGGTTTATAGCAGCTATTCAATAAATGTTGATTGAATACTGAATAAGGTAAAGGAGAAGCTTGTCTATCTCACATGATAGATCCCCCAGAAGGCAGACCTTTTCTTTTATTTTGTGTCTGCTCCACTGACTACTTAGGTGATCTCTGTATAGTATGTAATTGGTCAAAAATAGTTGCTAGTATCCAAAATCTAACAGTAAACCAATGGCACATTCAAATAAGGATAATTTCCAGAAACTTATTTAAAAGGACAATTTGCAAAGCTATGGATCCATGTAGGGGAACTACAAGGGATACAGCTGTAATTTGGGGTTGGTAGCAGCAGAACTGTTACCACTCCTAAGGGAAAAGAGAGGAAGGATTGATTACAGGAACCCAAAAGGAGAAAAGTCATATAGTGAAGAACCATGACCTTAGGTCGAGGGGCACAGGCAGCCCAAGGCAACCCCACAAGGAGGGAACCAGGAGAATAATTAGCCTGACCTCATTCTCCTCCCTCCCTTGAATCTCCTGCTGGGACTCTGCCATTGGCGGAAGTCAGAGGGCACAGGAGCCCCTGTGTAGCCCTCACAGGCAGCCTCCTGGGTAGAAAGAGGGAGGGCAGAGAAGGGTGGCGAGGAGATCAGAAGGGGCAATAGGTGATTGCTATCCCTGCACTGGTAGTGTTTGGAAATCTTTAAGATGCCAATTCATGATCAATTTATCCATGATCTCATGAGAAAGAATCACTTTTAAATTCATTATTGATGGTTAAAATCTGAATGTTAGGATTACTGCACTAATTTAAAAATAAGATTTCATCTGGGTCAAAATCAAATCCCAATTAAAAGGAAAGTTAAGCTCAAATTACAGAGATATTACACCTGAATTCTGCCAGACCTGAAGTTCAGCCACAACTTTAGACTCCCGGGAAAAGACGAAAATGGTGGTTCTTCCCACCAGGGGAATTGATCAAAGGATTATTGTACTGCTGCATATAACTGAAGCATCTCTTATTAGAGAACACAGCAGAAGTCAGTATTTGGGGTTTTGCCAGTGGAATGGAGGGAGGGAATCCAAAATTCCTAAAGGAAAAATTACTACCATGCAGAATAGACATTTGAAGACTAGGAAATTTATAAAGAAAGTCAGTGAGAAAAGCTCATCTTTACCATATTTTAATTTTGATGAGTCTATATGGCCTGTGGCCTACTGACATTTATTATCAAAATACAGCAAAGCAAAGAAAAATATCTCTGTTTTTTCCTGTCTTAATTATAGCCATACATCCAATTAATTATACTTGATTTGCAGAGATTTACATTCACAAAATAAATATGTATTTGTTATCTATATATTTATCAATTCCTGGAAAATAACTAAATATTCAGAACATGTACAATTAAATTTATTGCTGTTTACCAGACTCAATCTAGAATTTGATGTTTTCTTTCTTGAGAGAGACATATGCATGGCTATTGCTTGTTCAGTGCAAGCTGTTCTCATCATAATGAGTACTTACCACAATTTCAGACTCTTATCTACAAGGAGTACGCTTTGTACTGTTGTTCAAGCATACAACACTCACACCAAGTTACAAACAAAAGATATGCACAACTGATAAATGATGTCCGGTTTATATGAACAGATACTGCAAGAAGGAAAGCCAACTGACTGTGATTGCCAATCTCTTCTGCCTTGTTCCAGATTACTAGAATAATTGGAAGAGAAAATCATTCCCTTGCCTTTGGGCCACTTAATTACCATGAAAATATGACACAAACATTCTCACTAAAATATAATACATAATGATTTAGTAGCTTATATTCTTCATGGGCCTAAATATTCTTATTCACTAATTCAACCATTAAATATTTTTTAAATTAACTCCTTTTTTTTTTTAAGTTTATTTATTTATTTTGAGAGAGAGAGAGAGCACACACAAGCCGGGGAAGGGGGAAAAGAGGGAGAAAGAATCCCAAGCAGGCTCCACACCGTCAGCGGAGAGTCCAATGCAGGCCAAACTCAGAAACCATGCGGTCATGACTCAAGAGGAAATCAAGAGTCAGATGCTTAACCCACTGAAACACCCAGGTACCTCACAATAATAAATATTTATTGAGCACATACTGCGCATATCAGACAATGTTACACATACTGAGGATACATCAACAAACAAGACAGATAAGGGGTTCCTTGCCCTTGTGGAGCTTACATTCTAAGGGAGAGGGTGAACTATAATAAATAGGTAAATAAATAAGAACTTCAGATAATAATTTTTGATGGGAATAAAATAAAATAGGTAGTGGGATGAAGAGTAACGGGAGAGAGGTACATAATTTAGATGAGATGTTCAAGAAGGCCTCTCTGAGGAGTTGACATTTTAGGTAAAGCTTGAATAGTAGGAAGGAGTCAGTCATGTGAAGACCTGGGGAAAGAGCATTCCAGGACAGAGAAGAGCTGAGGTAAAAGCCCTGAGGTGGGAATAGGCTGGGGATGCCTGAGGAATAGTAAGAAGGTCAGTATGTAAGAGGAAAGTGATAGGAGATAAGACAGCAGAGGTAGCCAGAAACCAGACCATGCTGGGCCTTGCAAAGGCAAGGAATTTGGATTTTTTTTCAGAGTGATGGGAAGTTGCTGTAGGCTTTTGAGACAGGGAGGATCTGATCTCTGCCTTAAAAGAATCACTCTGACTCTGAATAGAGAAGAGATTGTAGGAGGGAGAAGGCCATTGCAGATCACTCAAGTAAGAGAAGATGGTAGCTGCAACCATGATGGGGAAAATATTATGTGGGAAGATGAGTACAGACTGGGGACCTATTCTAGAGATATTCCTGCCAGCAGACTGAAAGAGGGGATATGTTCTAAGAAAGAAAAAAAATTAAAAAATAACTCCTAGGTTTTTGACTTGAGCAACTAGTCATTTTTATAAACTGAAGGGGTAAAAATGGGAGAAAGGAGGTATAAAGTTGGTGGGGTGGTTATGTTAAAAAAAAATCAAGAGTTGCATTTTGTATATATAATATTTGAGATACCTATTTAGATATTCAAATGGAAATATAAAGTAGACAGTTGTTATCTATTTTTCTGGAGTTCTGGGGAAAGGTCAGACATACTTTTTAATTTTTTTTTCATTTTTATTATTTTTATAAATGTTTACTTATTTTTGAGGGAGAGGGAGCATGAGCCAGGGAGAGGCAGAGAGGGGGACAGAGGATCCAAAGCTGGCTCTGCGTTGACAGCAGCAAGCCCCATGTGGGGCTTGAAATCCCAAACAGTGAGATCATGACCTGAGCCAAAGTCAGATGCCTAACCACTCAGGAGCCCCGATACTTTTTTTTTTTTAATCCTAAATGAAAAATGTTATTGGAAACATACAGGCAAGGGCACCTGGGTGGCTTAGTCAGTTAAGTGTCCAGGTTTTGGTTTCAGCTCAGGTCATGATCTCACAGTTCATGAATTCGAGCCCCATGTCTGGTTCTGCTGACAGTGCAGAGCCTGCTTGGAATTCTGTCTCTGCCTCTCTTTCTGCCCTTCCCCTGCTCCCTCTCTCTCTCTCTCTCTCTCTCTCTCTCTCTCTCACTCTGCCCTTCCCCTTCTCATGCTCTCTCTCTGTCTCTGTCTCTCTCTCAAAATGAATAAACTTTAAAAAACAAAAAAGAAGCATACACTGGAGAAGTGGGGATTGTGTGTTCAAATTTATAGGCTATTGTGCCTCACTTACTGAAGTGCTGGAAAAAAAAAAAGACAAGATGATGTGAAGTAGTCATCATAAAACCAAAAACCAAAATATCACCTTTGATTTGTTTGCTTGATGCTCCTACCAACTTAGCTCAAGTATTCCTCCACCAAAACTATATGCCTGATAATTATTTGTTGCAGAGAACTACCACAGTGAGGAAAACAGTAATCCAGGCTTAGCTAATGAAGATTTGAAATACTTGACTGAGTCAGAACCAGATGCACTAGTTTACTAGCTCAAGCCTGAACACAATAGTGGCTCACAGATGATATCTACGAAGTGGCATGCAGGAAAGGTCTATCAGTCCTGCTACATCAAAAGAAGACCAAATTCTATGAGGAGCAACTGACTCAAAGGTGTTAATAATGCTCCCCCTACCCCTTTGGCAGGGGAGTTATAGGTCAACAGAATTTCATAGAAATGTAAACATCTTCTAACTGGTCATTTCTCCACAGTCTCCTGGTTGATTGGCTCTTACTCCATAATTCACTGATCCACTATGAAAAGAAAGAAGCGAAAGGCATTTCAGCTCTCTTAAGAGGAACTCTGAAGTCTCAGTAAGTATTCTTATAAATTGTACAATCAAACAGATTCAAATAAAAACCAAAAATGCTGAATATAATAGACATGCAAATATCAAGAATTTTTCCTTGGGCTGGTTTCTTTACAGTAAGGTCTAAATTCACAAAACCCGTTTGTAAGGGCAATAGGGCAGGAAGTGGCAAAGTCATAATCAGTGACCTCAGATCTTTTTGAAGTGCAAAGAAGCAAAGTCACAGCCTACAGGGTAAAACTAACATCACACCTTCAAATCAGTAAGTGAAGAGAGAAAATCATTAACAGCTAACCTATTTTTAGTGAGAATTTCAAAACCAATTAGAAAGCCTCTGAAAAATAGTTTAGTTATTAAAATAGTTTAATAGTTTAGTCCTTTTATTTTCAATAAATTTCAGAATTTAAAAACTCCCACAGAACAGTAATTTCCATTGGAAACCTTTTTTTCTATTTTTAGTTTAATTCTGAGAGATAATTTGGTGGTTTCTGTATGAGTCTAATACATGACAATACCTGCAAGTTTTACCTTCAAGGTATCCAGGTGATGGCCTAGACTTCAAGAACACACTGCATTCAAAAAAGGCTTGGCTACACAGATGAAAAGTGATCATTAAAATCCTGTGAATAGAAAACTTCCATCTCTTTGAAAAAGCCTAACACTACAATTCATTCCAAAGACTTTCTTTGGGTGGTGAGGTATGTTTCTTCTGATCTACTCCCCTCCTTTCCCAGAAATAATTGTTCATCTTAGACCTTAGTCTGTTTTTCCTTAGTTTCAACAGACTTATACCCACATATGGAGGAGAGAAAGTTAAAAGAAGAAGAAGAGAAAGGAAGAAAGTAAAGGCCATCAATGCTCACTTTAATATGCCAGAGTTAAGAAGTGGTTAATGCTGCCAGAAGTTTCTAGTCTACCAGGGCATCTTAGCCTATCTTCTTGCAGCTTCTTTCTCTTATCTCTCCTTCTGTCTCCTCCCTTTAGCAACTTCCTCCCAGCCCCAGCCTCTGTGCCACCAGTGGCCACACCATGTAAAAGCAGACCAAAAATTAAATTGTGGATATGTTTCAACAATCTTAATAGATTAGTGAGCATATTAGAACTGGCCATTTTAAAGATTTGGTAATTGGTGTGAGCCAAGCTAAATAAGTATTCTAAATTAGTGACTGCTCATTCAACAAATGTGAAAACAAGATGTGTTGTTTTTTCTAATCAGGTATCACAGCCAGCCATAAAAGACTGATAGGATTTAACTAAAACCAGGTAATCAAACTACGTCCCATGAACCATTCCTAGGCTTTCAGTAGAAAAAAGTGACCATAGGAGACCTAATTAATATTTCAGTTCTACCACTTCTAGGCTCTCTCCTAAAATGTCACCAGTGCCTGGGATTCTAGAACATGAAAGAGTTCAGACAACTCCAATACTTTCAATTTATTAGCCTAAAGTTCTTTGTGAACAATGCATACTCAGGTAACATTTGCTAAAAGAGGTGGTTGGGCTCTCAGGGGAATCTCCTATGAACTAAAATGTCTGTGTCAAAAGACAGCCTCTTGGAGTTTAGTTTTGCAGGCTTCCCTTCCAGGATACCAGCACCTCAAGTAAAGCCACCAAGGATGTGCTTGCTTCCTCCTGTTCAGTTCTACAAAGCAAACTAAATAACCTGTCGTCACCAACACTCCAACAATGCACACAGATAAGGGAGGTCAAAATTCCTTTAAGAACCAATAAAATAAATGGCAAATTTATCTCAATTACACTAAATGATTCTTAGGCAATCTGTAAGCACATTTACATTTTCTTTTCCAAACAGCATTCTGCCAGATATCACTCTCCAAATGCCAGCAAATGGACAGCATCATGCATACTGAGTTAAATGCAGGCTCTCCATTCCAAACATAAAGACAATACAGGAAAAACTCAAGCATCCTTTAAGCATACATTAGACCTGACTAGGTCTTGGGTAACCCTTACAGTGCCAGCAGGGCCTCCCTGAAAATAAGCTAGAGAATAATTTTCTAAGAGCAAGAGCCTAATTGTAGGATAATGTGGTAACATGACCTTATTCAAATAGGTAGCCTTCTTCCTCCCTACTCATGGTTGTTGTGTGTTGGGGTGAGGGGTAATATTCCAAGAAAAAAGAGAAGAGGAAAAAATAGACAACAGCAAGAACACAGTGAAAATAGCACACAAAAGAAGTTTTCCACACCAGTTTTGTATAATGTCTGGCATGTAGGTGAACATATCAGTTGGAAATATGTTCCATTCTTTCTGCTTATTTTGGACTGATTTTATAGAACAAAACAATGTAATTACATCAAAGCATCTGCGAAGATAAAATCTAGGGAGTTTTCAAAACCAGAGAATGTTTGGAGAGGGGGAAGGGAAGAGGACAAGGTAACAGAAGCTAGAGCAGGATAAAACAGAGTTACAAAACTGGCTTTTGAACGAAAGAAAATAGGAGCATAAAGTATTTATAAGCATCTTCATTCATACTATTTCTTCCTAAATCAATTAAAACATTGGCTTATGGTAGATTTTATACCACAGTGAAACTCTTGACAACTTCAAAATCAACTTCATGTTTGGGTTCCATTCTTTCAGGTGATGAATAGTGAGAAACCAGTGAAGGAATGTCACTTGAAGTCAGTCATTTATCATGAACCAAAATGGCTAAGTGCCCCATAAACTGCAATGATCCATTTCCTATTAGCATCCCACAACAGAAGGCAGCCTCATCTGCATTAACAACTTTTATGACCTCCGTAGGCAGAGAGGCTAATGTTAGGAAATGGGTTATTTTTGTTCTGTTATAAATGTTCATTATTATACCATAAAAAATTCTTCAAGGATATAAACTACTGATTGATTCATTAAGGAATTCTTTAAAAAGGTTTTCCCCATCTTGGGATTTTTTTTTTTTTTTTTTTTAATTTCATCTTGGTATCTTGGTATAGCAGCTTCACTCTTTTTGGTCAAGCTCTAGCTGGTTTTCTATATGTAATGCACACTTCTTTTCCCATAATGTCAAGTATCATGATTGACTAGAATTAAAATAATTTCCCCCTCCCCCCAAAATTCAGGTGACACAATTTTTCGGCGTTCCAAGTTTCAAAATATAAATATGGCTTTTGAATTTGGGCAAGAAAATTCCAAGAAAAGGCATGAAAAAGGCATGTCACAATTTGAAGCTAAACAAAATTGTTAAAGCACTTCCATTCAATAGACTTTCCATAAAATACACTCTGTTTAACTATGTTAGTGGGTCATATCCAGTACTCACATGACTACTGACACTCTTGACTATAAACATGGCCAGGAACCTACAACAAATGGTATCACTTTCAAACAGAAAGAAAAAAGAAAAGGAAACCCAAATGGCAAGATGAGAAAAGCAACTAAGGAAAAATAGGCACCATATAAAAAGATTACAAAACCAGGGATATATACTAGGATACTATACTTCTATAATTTTTTTTTTTTAATTTTTTTTTTCCAACGTTTATTTATTTTTGGGACAGAGAGAGACAGAGCATGAACGGGGGAGGGGCAGAGAGAGAGGGAGACACAGAATTGGAAACAGGCTCCAGGCTCTGAGCCATCAGCCCAGAGCCCGATGCGGGGCTCGAACTCCCGGACCGCGAGATCGTGACCTGGCTGAAGTCGGACGCTTAACCGACTGCGCCACCCAGGCGCCCCTCTTCTATAATTTTTTAAAACCTCCTCTTTTGAAATGAATCACTAAAAATACAGAAAGATTCCAACATTTATCTAATAGTACTATTTTAGCTTAATTTTAAACTACAGAATATAGTTTAAAATGCACACTGCATGTTTACATATTTTGGAAGACTCTTTAGCCTTTTTTTTTTTCTGAAGAAACATCAACAAATTTGGAAAACAAAGAAGTATATGGCAAATTATTTTTAATTGTTCATATTCAATTATGAGCACCCATGAAAACAGATGTTTCGTAAAGTCACAAATTCCCAGAAAAAACAAAGTAGAATTAGACATGGTCCATGTCCTCAAGGAGCTTATATTTTGTTTAGAGGGACAGGATACATTCATAAATATACATTCATAAATGAGAAAAATAAAATCAACCCTAAGTGAGTTGCTAGAAAAGAAGTACACACTACAGTACTTTTCAAGTATCAGGACTAAAAAATACACTTGTTGACTCATTAGAGAGAATTTTAGAAAATGAGAGAGAGAGAGAGAAAACAAGCCATAAACTGGCGTTACGGAGGAATTCATGGAAGGGAACAACTTAAGCTTGGCCTTGAAGAATAAGCAATTTATTGCACCAATAATTTAAACATTTTTTTCACAAAATTATTCCTAGAATATCCAGGTTCCCCCATAAGTATTGTCCCAAATCAAATGTATGGCTCTGAGTCCCCCAATACAGCAAGTCTTTCACACTTGGACTTTTAACCTCTCCATTTCCTGAAATCCTCCCTGGCTGCCTATTCACCAAATGATGACCATCATTGTTTTCCTTTCTCCTTTGAAATCACTAATAACCCTCAAGTCAGATGATCCCACCCACCAAGAACTAGGGGATCCTGCAGAGTGAGGGCTGAATGTTTATGACCTTATTTATGCCAAGTAGATTTTAATCATCAGAAACTTTCCTCAAGCTTTGGGAGAATGCCCCACAAGAAAAAATGGAAACAAAACAAAAAGTTACAAGGTGTCTCCACAAAGGTACGAAAGAATCTTTGTAGTTCTTTCCAAGCTCTGAAGATTTGGGGATGGGTTTTAAAGTGTTATTCAAATTCCTAAACATAACCACACTCTTTACTCTTGTCCACTGTCACCTTGCATGTGAATTGTTGCAGTTGTCCTCTGTCCTCTCACCCTAGAGCACCCCTTCCCAGTCCATTCTATAGGTCTCTCTCAGGAAAATCTTCCTAGAACAAAAGGAGGTACACAAAACATCCTTTGATAAAAAATCTTCAGGGCATCTCCCACTACTGACAGAGTACAGTCCAGCACTAGCTGGTGATTCCCTGCCTTTTTTCCCTCAAGGCACCCAGAGAAAATTCAAGAGTATTTGTGAAACACATTACAGATAACCAGAGGAGACTTCTTGCCAACAAGAAGTATAAGCTTCCCTAATGGCTTGAGGGGAAAGCAACATCACTGCCCACCTATAATTCATTCCTAGCCCAGCACAGGGGCTGGGAAAATCTGGTTAGGTAATCTACCACCTTCAACCGTATTTCTCACATTTTCTCTACGCAGTATTTGTCAAACTTTACTGCGCATAGGGCCACCAGGGCTCCTGTAAAAATGTGAATTCCAATTCCCTGAGATTCATTCAGAATTTCTAACTAGCCTCCAGGTGGGGCAGGGTATGCTGGTTTGATGAGCACACTCAGAGTAAAGAGATTGTTGCAATGGTCTTCCATGGCAGCTGTACATTAAAATCACCTGTAAAACTTTAAAAAAATCTGGATGCCTAGGCTACCTCGCAGCTCAATCAGAATCTTTAGGGGAGTTTTTAAAGTTTTCCTTGCGATTTCTTTTCAAGTTTACTTAATTTTTTTAGTAATCTCCACAGCCAATGTGGGTCTCGAACTCACAACCCTGAGATCAAAGGTCACATACTCTTCCAACTGAGCCAGCCAGGAGCCCCTTCTCCATGTGATCTTAATCTGCCACCAGGGTTGCATTTTCTGTTTCAGCCAAACCATTCTTCCATGATTCCCTCTACTCCCTACCTTTGCCCAGGCCGTATTCCACATACAGACCACCCCTTCTCTGCTCAGGTAAGTTCTGCCCTTCTTGTAAGACCTGACGTCAGTCCCTCTTCCCCTGTGAAGCTGTCTCCACCCCTGGATATTGGCTATATCCTCTCAGATCCTCTAGTACTGCCTGTTCTATTCCTTAGTCTCTGTCCTGTGTTAGCAGTGGAGGGTGTGCCCCTTGAAGCAGATGCTATTTATTACACTTCTTATTCTCCAGGCCTGGCAAGTATAAATGTTAGCTACACCTTGCTATGACGTTGAGATGGACTTTTAGGGAAATTCAGCAAGTAACATCAAGTGAGTTCTTTTGAGTCTAAAAGGAAACAAAACAAAACAAAACAAAACAAAACAAAAACGTCCTTGCAGATCACAAGTACCTCCTCAGCCAGGAAGGGGTATTTTCAGGACATGACCATGCCTGCCAAACAGGTGCAGAGATCTAGCTCCTCTTGGTTAAGAAAAGCAAAGCCTCTACCGAGTCACTAAGATTCACTTTGAGGAAAGGGCAAAAAGGAAGAAAGAAGTCAGAGCCCAGGGTCATGACCTTTAGGGTAAGATGTGGAGAGGCTCAAATAACAAGCCATTTCCAACCTTCCCCACGGAAGGAAGAATTCTCTGGGCATGATGGTCATAGGAGCTCATTCAAATTTGGGCATGAATGGACTGGGTCCTCCAATTTAACTAATTCCCTAACCACCCCATTTTACGATATAAAAGGCTCCTAGTGCCATAAATATACTGAAAAAGAAGGGAAATTGTCAAGACAGCTATTTCCAAAACCCAAGCTTGTGAAATGCTTAGATATACAAACAAAATAGATATGTTATAACATCAGTCTCTTAGCCAGAAAAAATGTTAAATATGAAATCAGAATATTAAAGAAAAAATTTGTAGAAGACTTATAGTGTGGTCTGAATGAATCATGGAAGGCATACCCAAGGAAATGCATCACAATTTCAAACTAAGAAAAATTTAAATTGTGAAATGTAGAGTCATTGATGGAGAGGATTGATCTCTGAAATCAAATAAGCCTGATTCAAATCCTAGCTCTTTCCATTCACTCTGTGTCCTCAGGCAAATTCCTTTACCTTTGTACGGCTCAGTTTTCTGTGAAATGAGGATCATAATGGCAATTTATGTATCTATTTTAAATGATAAATGTGGTAGCTTCTCTAACAATGTATACAACAAAATAAATGCCAAAAATGTTAAATTTGTTCTTAATCTGTTCAATTACACCTTTGCCATAGGGGCTATGTCATATTGTGGTAACATTACAGTAACCTACATTTAGACCCTACCAAGCCACACACCTTTTCTTGAACTTGTATACACATTTTTAATGCCTCAATGTTTTTGCAGACTATGCCTTTTGCCTAGAATGAACCCACTCAACATCTCCTCATCCTCTGACAAAATAATAATTATTGTTATTACTATTATTTTTATTTTGTTTTCAAGTCTCTTTTTTTTTTTAATTTTTTTTTCAACGTTTATTTATTTTTGGGACAGAGAGAGACAGAGCATGAACGGGGGAGGGGCAGAGAGAGAGGGAGACACAGAATTGGAAACAGGCTCCAGGCTCTGAGCCGTCAGCCCAGAGCCTGACGCGGGGCTGGAACTCACGGACCGCGAGATCGCGACCTGGCTGAAGTCGGACGCTTAACCGACTGCGCCACCCAGGCGCCCCTCAAGTCTCATTTTTCATGCTCCCTCCCCTTCCCTGGGTGTTTTCTCTGGTGTCTCTACCACCAGAGGCTGTCTTTTGAGCTTCTAGAACACTTTATTGAGCTTCTAGAACCTGTGTTGGAGCCACATCACACCATGAATTGTGAGCACTTGTGTTTCTTTCTCTCATTTGTGAATTTCTAGAGCAGTGCTGTCTAATGTGATAGCCATTAGCCTCATATGCCACTATTAATGTTTAATCAAAAATAAATAAAAATTAAAATTTAGTTCCTCAGTCTCATGAGCCACATTTCAAGTGTTTGAGATGCACATGTGGCTACTCTTGTATTGGACTACACAAAATATTGTCATTATCACAGAATGTTCTATTGAATAGCACTGTTCAATCTCTTGGGCAGGGACCATGTCTTATTCATTCCTAGAGCCTAGCACTCACTAAAGTGTTTACAAATGAATGACAATATAGACTAATTCAGTCATGTTTATACACACTCTTTTGGCTGAATGAGAAAGATGAACTATTCATTATTGTTTAAACCTACAAGAGAAAATACATACAAAATGCCTAGCATGAAGGTCATCACAAGGCAGGCAGTGAATAAAAGGTGCTTAATCATACAAGCAAATTGGTTGAGAAGTCCTACTCCCTACCCTCCAATAATTCCTAATTATTCTGCCAGAATATCTTTAAAGAGATTTTAATCTAAGGACTGTCATGACAATGGTTAAATGGTCAGTCCTATTTGGTCGTTTGGTTGCATCTTACTTGTCTAGTCATGCCAAGTCTATCTTTTCTATAATCTCAGAACCAGAGCATATCCCCCTAACGTGAGAGCATGAAAATCTGCGCTGCAGTATTTCTGGTAGACTCAGTTAAGGCCAGAGGCATGGCCAACAAAAAACAATATTTCTCCTAAGGCCAAACCAGAGCTGCAAAACCACTCCTACTATGGATCCTGTCTTCTTCTCAATGAATTCCCTGGCCCCTCTTTATTCTTCCCCCACCCTAAGCAAAGACTGCTGAGATACCCAATTACTAAACTGCCCCTGTGTCATGATGCCACTCAATCCAGTGTTGGTTGCCTCTTCCCCAGTCCCTTCTAGAATCACTCAGCACAAGTCTAAACCCTATAAAAAGATTTTTGTCTTCCTGGATGCCCATAGTCCTGCTGCTGCGATCTCTCCCTTGCTGCATCAAGTTACTAAATCTATGATTACAGTAGCATTCGCACAGTCTTTCCCTATGACCAAGCTTTAGGTCCTATCCTGTAACAACATTCATTTCACTCCATAAAATTTTCCATAGCAGAAAGTTACAGAATGTATTTGGCTTTGATTTTTTATTAAAAAAAAACATGTTTTTCAATTCAGCCATAAAAAGGAATGAAATATTGATATATGCTCCAAATGGATGAACTTTGAAAACATTATACTCAGTGAAAGAAGCCAGATACAAAAGGTTACAGACCATATAAATCCATTTATATAAAGTGTCCAAAATAGGCAAATCCATAAAGATAGAAGATATGAGAGGCTGGTAGGAGGCAGGAATGGAGAGTGACTGTTAATGGAAATGGGGTTTCCTTGTGGGGTGGTGAAAATGTTCTGGAATTACACTGTGGTAATGGTTGTACAACTTCATGAATATATGAAAGGCCACTGAAAAGATTAATTTTATGGCATGTAAATTATATCTCAATTTAAAAAAGAACTAAAGTTATTTCCTTTGACTGGGAGTACAGTTTTCTGTACAAGTTTCAGAGCCACCAAGGGAAAGCCTCTTAAAGGAAGTTCATTAAACTTATTTGGAGAGAGTTACTTTTTTAAAATTTATTTTTAATGTTTTTGTTTATTTTTGAGAGGGAGAGACAGTGTGTGAGGTGGGGAGGAGCAGAGAGAGAGGGAGACACAGAATCTGGCAGGCTCCAGGCTCTGAGCTGTCAGCACAGAGCCCGACATGGTGCTCAAACCCATGGACTGGGAGATCATAACCTGAGCTGAAGTTGGACACTCAACTGACTGAGCCATCCAGGCACCCCTGGAGAGAGTTACTTATTGACCCTAGTGGCATCTAACAAGATTTCCCAAGTAAATCATTCTACTTTGTCTCTATTCATATCACACCTAGAGTTTGTTTTCTTCTCATTCTGTTGTTTCCATTGTGCCTTTAAAAATTTTGCCTTAAAACTTCCCTAGCAGAAATGCATATCAAAACTACAATGAGATATCACCTCACACCTGTCACAATGGCTAATATCAAAAACACGAGAAATAACAAGTGTTGTCAAGGATGTGGAGAAAAAGGAACGCTTGTGCACTGTTGGTAAAAATACAAATCGGTGCAGCCACTGTGGAAAACAGTATGGTGGCTCCCGAAGGGTTAAAAATAGAACTACCCTTCAATCCAGTAATTGCACTATTAGGTATTTACCAAAAAAATACAAAACACTAATTCAAAGGGATACATGCACCCCTGTGTTTATAGCAGCATTATTTACAATAGCCAAATTATGGAAGCAGCCCTTGTCCATTGACAGATGAATGGATAAAGAGTGATATATGTAATGAAATATTATTCAGTCATAAAAAGAATGAAATCCTTTTTGCAATGACATGTATGGAGCTAGAGGGTACAATGCAAAGTGAAATAAGTCAGTCAGAGAAAGACAAATACCATATGATTTTATTCATATGTGAAATTTAAGAAACAAAACAAATGAGCAAAGGGGAAAAAAAAGAGAGAAAAAGAGAGGGGCACCTGAGTGGCTTAGTCAGTTAAGCGTCCAACTTTGGCTCAGGTCATGATCTAATGGTTCGTGGGTTCGAAGCCCGCATCAGTCTCTGTGCTGACAGCTCAGAGCCGAGAGCCTGCTTTGGACTCTGTGTCCCCCACTCATGCTCTGTCTCTCTATGTCTCAAAAATAAATAAAACATTAAAATTTTTTTTTTTAAGAAAAAGAGAGAGATAAACCAAGAAACAGACTCTTAACTATAGAGAACAAACTGATAGTTACCAGAGGGGAAGTGGGGGCAGGGGAGATGGGTGAAATAGGTGACAGGGATTAAAGAGTACACTAATCATAATGAGCACTGAGTAATGTATAGAATTGTTGAATCACTATTTGTACACCTGAAACTAATATAACACTGTATGTTGACTATAGTAGAATTAAAATTAAAAACTTAAAAAAATCTGCCCAGCAGATAATATAACTCTTCAAATGTTGCTCCATAGTTAAAACCAATGTACAAATGTAGCTTCTCTGTTCCACTTGTCTCCACCATACCAAAAAACACATATCTCAAGATGGTATTGGGCATAGAAAATTCAAACAGGGATGCTCAGAAGCTACTGGTATTGGAGCAGAGCTAATGGTGCCAAGCAGGACATAATATGATTTTATGCATTGGAGCGGAGGGATCTGCTTTCAACTGGAATTGGAAATAGAAAATGGCACTTCTCTCAAAAAGGGCTTAAAACACCCCTCTTATTGCCACAGTGCACAAAGCACGTTCATCTCACAGAAAAAAAAAAAAAAGGATCTAACCATGACACCACTGAAAAGAGAAAGGCATAGAATGGCACCATTAACTGATAATGTGGACAACCAGCACTGGGCAAAGCATTTTTATGGAAATGACAGCTTTCTAGAGAAATCTAGTGTAAAGAAATGGTTTTTGAGACTGCTGTGGGCAAGGAAATCAGTAAAAAACAAAGACTTTTCTACTTTTCTATGATTTGTAATTAAGACTCTCAAGCAGCAGATAACCCCACACAGAAGGCTTGAGAGTCAGTGGTGTGGAACGCAAAGACGGTTCAACCCAGATCATGACAGAGAATGTTCTCTGGCTACTCAGGGCTATCACCAGCTTCAGAGAAGAGAAACCGAAAATAACATCAAAATCTATCCTGGGTACTCTATAGTTCATATTATAGAAACATTTAGAGTAAACCACGTAGACCAGTGATTCTCACTTCACAGTATGGGTTCTGTTATTCTCAACAAATCTTTCAGAATTTTGGTGTCATTACATAGAAATATCTGCATACATGGGGTGTGGTTGTTTCAGGGCCCCCAGAAATTCCATACCTCACCCCCAAAAGTAGTCTATACTTAATTTATTCTCTTTCTTAAAATTTTTTTAACGTTTATTTATTTTTGAGACAGAGACAGACAGAGCATGAACGGGGGAGGGGCAGAGAGAGAGGGAGACACAGAATCGGAAGCAGGCTCCAGGCTCTGAGCCATCAGCCCAGAGCCTGACGCGGGGCTTGAACTCATGGACCGCGAGATCGTGACCTGAGTCGAAGTCAGACACTCAACCGACTGGGCTACCCAGGCGCCCCACTCTTTCTTTAAGGTTTTAGTCCCCAGTGAGATGCATGAATTCAGTTTTACAAGGGAAGCCTAGGGAACCAGCTTCTTCACCTGCTTCACAGTTTTGTCTCAGGTTCATTGATTCATGATTTCAGTATGTTGTTTAATACAAAGCCATATTCACAGCATCTTCGAGTAACATAGGTTCCACCCTTCTTTCCTTCTTTAGCAATATAAAGGAATAAACAAAGTCTAAAAATGTTATGGGTTCTCAGCCTAAATATACACTGAGTACCTGGTATTGCACCAGGTGTTGGGAACACAGAAGAGAAAAAGAACCTACTCTGTAATGGTAAAACAGACATGTGCCCACCAGGGAAATACCTCAGATGTCCCTACAATGGGGGTAAACTGTGTCAGAGAAGCCTTCACCACAGAGCATCGCTGGAGCTGTACTAAGTCAGGCTTTCCTCAGGCAAACAGACCTGTGAGAGTAGGAGCAGAGAGCTCTTTCCAGGCCAGCAGAGGGGAGAGTGTGTGTGAAGTCACTGAGACATGAGAATGCTTGGGTTTCAAGAACAAGGGGGGCAAGTCCTCAGTGTAGCTAGGACATAGCCTGGGGGGTGGGAGAAAAGATGAAACAGGGCCAGATTATGATGAATGATCACCTGGCTGAAGAACAGGATAGAATATTAGGCTAAAATTCATTTTTAATGACAATGGAGTGATAGAACTCATTGAGAAAATACATTGTTTGGCTGGAAAAAAAATCCTACAACAAGACAAATGTCGCTCATTATAAAGCACTTTCAAAAGGGAAAGTCTCTTTATATGAATGGCAGCTATAAATGTTGACTTATATAGGGTTGCTAAGCATTGCATGCCCTGAGCCTAGTAAAGCTTCACCATAAACTTGAGATGTTCTATTTTAACTGGATTTTTTTTTTTTTTGGCAAAAAAATAAATAAATAAATAATCCAAATCACAATTTAGCAAGAGAAATAGAGCCATCTGCCCAGTAGTTAAGGATCAGATAAGCACTACATAAGCAACAATTTTTTAAAGGAACAACATTTACATTAGATGAATGTGATATCAAGGTAAAACAAACTGGCTCAAATATGAAAAGACAATGTATACATTTCATACAAAATATAAGCAACTGATCTGACAAATAAAAGCTAAAACAACTTACTTTATCCTTGAAAGGAGTGTGGGACTACCATTAGCATTCATGGAAGCTTGCCTCACTTCTTTTTTGGCTATATCTGGAAGGTAATTAAAACGATCCATTTGGTAGTTGAATGAAGAAGTAGGACAGGAAACCAGGCATTCATGCTACTATATTTTCCACGGAAATACTCCAAAGCCAAAGCCCATTTTACCTTTTGCATTTCCCGGAAGCCAGGTAGTGGCATATGCATTTGTCAGCAATCCCAGACAGGGCAATAAGTCACTAGTAAACTCTTCCAACCCATCTGTTTCAGTCACTGTAGCCAGGGAACTGTTGGTTCTGTATAAAGTAGCTCTGATACAGCCCCTTTTGTGTTTTCTATAAATACTATGCATTCTCAACAAGAAAACCTTCATACCCACATAATTCTAGAGGCAATTAGTGGCAACCAAGAATATAGCCCATTGCTATGGTAATGGCATACCACCACAAACTATCACCAAATATATACAACTTGGACTTAATCACCAAGGTAAAGCAGAAAACAAACCATATTATCATAGTGACTGTACTTTTATTATCCAGATAAACATGGATTGTTCCCCTTCCTATCCTGAATCAAGGACAAGACTAAATGCAAAGTAAACTGGAATCAACCTGCACAAAATAATTATGTAAGCCAGTATCAGCAAAGTGGTAATTTACATTGTATTCAAAGAGGTACATGTATTTTTTTTGAATAGGTATGTGTATTAAGGTCAAGACTAAAAAGCATATTTTGCTGAAGCTCCCTCTGGTGAATCTTTATCATTATAGTTCAGGGTAACTGAAGGAAAAAGAAATGGTAGTTTCCTTTCAGTTAATCAGTGTCCCCTCAATGTATAGTTGGGTAGCTCAATCTCTGACCCAAGGGTGTGATGCACAATTTTCATCGTCTTCTCCTCAGCCCTGAGACAGTGAACAAGAAAGGGAAAGAAAGCATGGCAGCCTTACAAAATTCCACACCACTTGTTTCAATTCCTCAGTCAAGAAGTCACCATGAACTAAGTCTACACAAATCAATTATAGTGACTCCCTCTCTAACTGATAACATGAGTAATTTCTAAAGTCACAGCAAGCCTCTTTAATAGGGAGCTGTCCCCAAACTTCCCACCAGGAATGGACTTGGAAATGGGAAGTCAGAGAAGAAAGGGACCCATGTCCATTGCCCCCTGAAGAAGGAAAAATGACAAGGTGGAGATGAGTCTTTCTACTTGGGAAGCAGGACTCTTTCCTGTTGTGTCTCAGACTTGCAGTCCCCCTGCTACCACATGGCCCCCACCATCCTCATTACACCAGTCTCGGGACGCACGGTGTATGGGTATATGTGTTTTCATCAAAGGCCAGGTTGCCATGATGACCACTGCTCCATTACAGATAAGCTGAGTTTTACTCTCAATGTCCTCATTTGAAAGTGGGATAGTAATATCTACCTCACATAGGTTGCTGTGAGGAATAATTTAGCATAAATCACTTTTTATAAAACACTGCCTCAAGTGTTATTTATGAGTGTAACGATGCCTTGGAACAGACATTTCGTTGTCACCTTATTAGCATTATACTTTATCAATCTCCCAGAGTACGCACTACAAAGTTAAACAGAACATTTCTGCATCCCTCCATTATTTTTAACTGCTTTAAAAAAAACTGCATGGAGCTTATTATTGTCCATTTACATAAGTGCTATAATATTTACTGGCCAAAAAGTTGGCTCTTAACCACTACCTAAAGTTCTATTTTATAATTTAATTCACTCCGCTAAAGTCAAGATAGGTTAAAAGTCACCCAGAGCAGGCCAGGGAAGTACAGTAAAGCTGCTTTTCTTTTTTTTTAATTTTTTTTTTCAACGTTTATTTATTTTTGGGACAGAGAGAGACAGAGCATGAACGGGGGAGGGGCAGAGAGAGAGGGAGACACAGAATCGGAAACAGGCTCCAGGCTCTGAGCCATCAGCCCAGAGCCCGACGCGGGGCTCGAACTCACGGACCGCGAGATCGTGACCTGGCTGATGTCGGACGCCCAACCGACTGCGCCACCCAGGCGCCCCTAAAGCTGCTTTTCTTAAATATAACTTCCCACATATCCTCACAATTCATCTAAAAATTGAACCTATACTATAGCTAAAAGGGCATTTTTAGCTCAGCTTTCAAAATTCTCCTAATATATGCTCAGAGACAAACCATGAAAACAATAATCATTCCAATTAATATGAAATATAGCCTTTTCATATTTATTTGTTGTTGCAAAGGAAAAAATAATCCCATTGGCATTTTTCAAAACTGAGCTTACCACCACTCATTAATATGCAGTGCTGACTAGTTAGCTCAGAGGAGTGTACTTGGTCTAAAAGCAGCAATCTGGCCACAGCCCTGCAGCAGCACAAACATGTTCATTGGAGAAATGAGGGACCTATAGAACTTCCCTCCACAGGGGTGCCTGGGTGGCTCAGGCGGTTAAGCGGTCGACTTCAGCTCAGGCCATGATCTTGCGGTCCGTGAGTTCGAGCCCCGCATTGGGCTCTGTGCTGACAGCTCAGAACCTGGAGCCTGTTTCAGATTCTGTGTCTCCCTCTCTCTGACCCTCCCCCGTTCATGCTCTGTCTCTCTCTGTCTCAAAAATAAATAAACGTTTAAAAAAAAAAAAAAAAGAACTTCCCTCCACAGACAGACACACATCCATTTTCCCAAATGACAGAAAAACCATAGCATAGCTCTTTCTTTTCTGGATAGTCTTGCTCACCTGGGGGGTGGGGTGGGATTCTTTTGGGCTGTTTTCAACTAACATGACCCAAAATGTCTATGGAAAAAAAAAAGGAACAATATTAAACTGGCTTTGAATAAGTTGAAGTAATTTTAACTGTCAAAGCCTATTACAGACTCTTCTTCCATTTCACTAGACTAACAATGTACCCCAAAAAAAAACCACAGTAACTTTTTTTTTAATGTTTATTTTTGAGAAAAGAGAAAGCATAAGCAGAGTAGGGGCAGAGAGAGAAGGAGACACAGAATCCAAAGCAGGCTCCAGGCTCCAGGCTCTGAGCTGTCAGCAATGAGCCTGATGCAGGGCTCGAACCCACAAACTGTGAGATCATGACATGGGCCGAAGCCAGATGCTTAACCAACTGAGCCACCCAGGTGCCCCAAAAGACAGTAACTTTTAAATCTCATGCTTGGCGTAGAAATATATTCAAGGGTAGGATTTCTCTTGTTAAAGGTAAGAATGGGTGGCCCAGTCGGTTAAGTGCCTGTCTTCAGCTCAGGTCATGATCTCATGGTTCATGAGTTTGAGCCCCGATTCGGGCTCTGCACTGGTAGTATGAAACCTGCTTGGGATTCTCTCTCTCTCCCTCTCTCTCTCTGCCCCTGTCCCACTTGCACACACACACACACACACACACACACACTCTCTCTCTCTCTCTCTCAAAATAAATATATAAACTTAAAGAAAAAAAAGATAAGAATGACTCAAAAGGTACTTGGCTGTTACAGAGAACAAAAAATACTGGGCCTACATTTTAAATCAAAATTCATTTTTAGTAACATGTAGGAAAGGTAATTTCAACAAAGAACATAGGATATGTATGTAGGATATGAATGTAGGATAACAGACAATTGCAAATATTTGGCTCATTTATTAGGAATGTGTTTTTCAACTGGCAATGAACATTGTATTTTATTTTTTTAAGTTTATTTAGTTTGAGAGAGGGAGCGTGGAGGAGAGGCAGAGAGAGAGAGGGAGAGAGAGAATCCCAAACAGGCTCTGCACTGTTAGTGCAGAGCCAAATGCAGGGCTCGAACTGATGAACTGCGAGATCATGACCTGAGCTGCGATTAAGAGTCAGACATTTAACTGACTGAGCCACCCAAGCACCCAAAACATTTTGTATTCTGTTTTAATGAAAGACTTCCCCTCTTCTCCAAGGAGTTACTATTTAACATTTATAGAGTGCCAATGGTGCATGGAGTATGCAGTTCTTTAGAACAATGTGTGCAAGTTCTTATTCTACAATCTGGTGTGGGAAAAAAATAGTACATAATTACTATTCTATTTATTAAACAGAAAACTCACACTGAAAAGTTTCATAAAATTAATCTTTTAGAGGGTCGGTTTATTTAATTTTTTTATTTTTTAAGTAATCTCTACACCCAATGGGGGACTCAAACTTACAACCCCAAGATTAAGAATCTCACACTCCACTGACTAAGCCAGCCAGGTGCCCAAAGGGTCAGCTTATTTTAAAAACCATGGCACCACCAGGACTTAAAGCAGCCTACATGAAATACTTTACCATGTGCAATGAAGACAGTAGAAAACTACATGATTAGAGTCAGATTTATAAAATGCCACCTAAAAATTAGAATTGAGCAGCTCTGCCCCAGTGTTAGCATCCACCCTAGGTTTAATCCACTTCACAGGGTTATGTTGCTCCAATGATGGAGCAACCAGGTTGATCAGAATTAAGGCCAAATCTCCAAAAAAGTTCAGGCAAAGCAGTTGAAAGGCTGATAATAGTGGTTAACAGGCTATTTGGTATCAAAGGACAGTGATAACTCTCAACTCAACAGCCCAAAATGTTAAGCAAGATTTGCAAAAGCACTGTATTTAGACAATTATTTAAGAACCTAACAAATCTGGGCTCTGGGTTACACATCACAACCATCTGAAAATCCTGGGACAAGTCATTCAACTTCTTGGAGCCCGTTTCCTCATCTGAAAAATGAGGTTAATAGTACTACCACAAAGGATTGTTGTCAAGATTAAATGAGCTAGCATATATATGTAAAGTGCTTAGTGTGTACAATATTTAGGACATAAAAGAGGCTCAGTAAATACTTCTGCTACTGCTCCGTTTTTACTTCCACAGCCTCAGATCTGACCAGGGATTTACTGTTCACTTTTGCCTGAACTCTTAGGACTTATTTTTTTGGAAGTCTTACTGTTTCATCTTACCCCTACCAACTATCTTAAACCAAAAATCATTAACCATACCATTTCAATTATATTACACCCTCTCCTTTCTGCTTCAAGTCTTTTCACCCTACAGAATGAGGGATAAGCTCAATTTTTGACCTGGTCTCACCTCAAGACATAGCATTTTTTCCTATTATCCCTGAGCATTCATTTTTTATGTATGTATATATGTATTTTTTAAATTTTGTTAATATATATATATTTTAAATGTTTATTCATTTTTTTGAGGGGGGGAGAAGAGAGAGAATAAGAGAGAAAGAGAGAGAAGAACAGAGAGAGGAGGGGACAGAGAGGAGGATCCAAAGTGGGGCTCAAACTCATGAACCATGAGATGATGATCTGAGCCAAAGTCGGATGCTTAACTAACTGAGCCACCCAGGAGCCCCTGTATGTATGTACGTTTAGATTTTATTTTTAAGTAATCTCTACACCCAACATAGGGCTTGAACTCACAACCCTGAGATGAAGAGTTGCATGTTCCACTGACTAATCCATCTAAGCACCGCCGCCCCACCCTGCTGAGCACTCATTTGGATCAAACAGACCTCCGAATTGTGTTAATGGACAGGCAATCTAAACCCTTATGTGGGCATATCAGGACAGTCCATCCTCTAAGCCAGTGTTACTCAAAGTGTGATCCATGGACTGGAGGTGTTCCCTGATCAGGTAAGTACAGAACAGCAATTTGACAGAATAATTTTATGTCTGTTGAATATAATATTTAAAAATTGGGGGTTGTGCTTTGCATGTCTTTTTAAATTTCATTTTTTAGTTTTTATGATTATTGTATTTTACAAAATTATTAATTACCTAAATTGCAAAGAAAATAAACTAGTGCTTCACCACAGACAGTTTAAGAAGCACTGCTCTATTAAATGCTATCTTCCTAGGCAACTAGGTCACAGCTAGTCCCCTACTCAATGTGGTGAATTCCAGCTAATCTGAACACTGAAGGCTACACTCAGCCATATAGAACCTACTCTATCTCAGGACAAATATAGTGATCTATTTACATACATGTGCTAGTTGTAATTTTACCCGCTTGGATTTTGCTAAATGACCACTTTACTATGGCATGGAATTTAGTATAACGTTAGTCCATTTACGGCCCCTTTCAAACATTCCCTAAGTTTTCAGTCACTCTTCTAATGAGATGCTGTAGCTAGAAATTAACTTCAGGCAAGTGTGCTAAAAGTATCAAAAGAAAAATATTTAAATAAGTGCTCCTACTGCACGAACCCTGAGGACATTTTGAGAAGTTCTAGGTCATTTGTTCTTTTATTAGTAGCGCAGATTCATCAACATTATCTCTTTATCTGTAAAGGACTGTTACCTGTGTGTTTTACATGAATTATAAACCCCAGCACCCAGGTACAGAGCCAGTGTCCAGGTCAGGTGCTCAGGTACAGTAAGCTTCTGTTCAAGATTCTTTTTTTTTTTTTAATTTTTTTTTCAACGTTTATTTATTTTTGGGACAGAGAGAGACAGAGCATGAACGGGGCAGGGGCAGAGAGAGGGAGACACAGAATCGGAAACAGGCTCCAGGCTCTTAGCCATCAGCCCAGAGCCTGACGCGGGGCTCGAACTCACGGACTGTGAGATCGTGACCTGACTGAAGTCAGACGCTTAACCGACTGCGCCACTCAGGCGCCCCTCAAGATTCTTGATGAGCTACCCCAGTCAAGTATAAAAAATGGCTGCCTTTTAAGTAGCTAGCCAAGTTCCTCCCATCTTAACCCAGAAATGTAATTTGACAAACATATTTAAACACTCACTGTATTCAACGAATTATATTAGGAGGTTAAGTTATAGCAAGATTAATAACACACACTTAAGCCTGGACTCTAGGAGCATACAACCTAGCAGGGGAATAATGTAAGTACACAAATAACTATTACACAAAGTGACATCTAGTAGGTGCTGTGAGAGATTTATAAACATCTGTTTATACAGAAGTTCAAAGAACACAATCCCATATCTAGCTGGGAGGATCTGGATAGGTTTTATGGAATAGAGTGCATTGAGAGAAGCTTAAGAGGATGATAAGACAATAAGTAGTAGGATTAAGAAGAGAATGAAAAAATGAGCATGAAATTAGTTACACACACAAACACAACTCATTAGTTTATTACCTATGAATATCCTTCTCAAGTCTGTAACATTAGTGCTAAAAACTATTACATCATTCATAAAAGTTGTAAACTGCTAAGGAAATCCATTCACTCACCACTGGATTATATTGTATTTTGTGATTGTTAACTCAAAAAGTGAATGTAAGAAATCAGTTTCCAATGCCGGGAAAAGGATAGTCCACTAAAAGAAAATTCCAGTTTACATTTTATAATATTAGCAAGGTCATTTAGTTATAAAATATTAACATCATCTTCTTCAGGTTGATCAGAGGTATAGAAGCCCAGATCTATATTCCAGAGTGAGAAATGACAACACAGAAGAGAATATGTCAGTATCACCTAGGATTATCATATTCTTGTGGAGGTGTCCAGACTGGACCACAGACTTAACTGGGTATTAAAGGGTGGGAACTCTCCCTCCAAGCTAGAGAACATGTGGACATTCAGGTTACAACAAAACTAACCAACAGACATAATTTCTTCTACCTGATGCTTCACCTCAGCAGACCTCCCAGGTTCCCCTGTATCTGTCAGCTCCCAACTGGTTTTAAGTCATGAGCATCCTGGTCTACTAAGAATGAATATCTACTAAATTAAAAAAAAATCTGTCAGCTATTTCTTTACTTGGAGCCTAGAAATTATACTTTTTCCATTAAAGTTTTCTTAATAGAAATTTTCCTTTTTCCTACATATTGCAAAATTCCTCTTATCTTTTTCTTTTTTTTTAATTTGATAGAGAGAGAAAGGGACAGAGAGAGAGAGAGAGAGAGACAGACAGACAGACAAAGAGAGAGAATCTTAAGCAGGCTCCATGCTCAGTGCAGAGCCTGATGTGGGGCTCAATCTCACGAACTGAGATCATGACCTGAGCCAAAATCAAGAGTCAGATGCTCAACCAACTGAGCCACCCAGGTGCTCCAGCCTCTTATTTTCTGTTTTAATCTATCAAACACCTGTTAATATAATTGGAAGCACACTGGCTTTTGAGAATCAGACAGATGTGGATTTTTCTGAAGTTCAGATCATACCTGAGAGAATAGTGGGAGACGAGGTCAATGCATGAAGGATGTCAAGAATCAATCTCGATCCAAAGATGCCTGGGAGTATAATTGTTATTATTGTGGGTAACACTTATTGAGTGCTTGCTAGGTGCTTCAGATGGATTTTCCTATTTAATGTTCACAACATCCTTATGACATAAGTACACTTACTGACCTCATCTCACATCAGAATGAAGGCAGAAAAAACACACTTAATTATGAATATTTATGAACAGATTCTTCCTTTTCTCTCAGGACTAAGAGCAATAATTACTCTGTCTTGTGGGAGAAGAACAAGGAAGGTACAGTCAGGAGGTACCATTTGGATGTTCAAAGCAATCACACAAAATAGGCCTTGAGATCCCCAAATCCAATGCAGTCCCTATCAAAACCCCAGTTGGTTTTTTAGCAGAAAGTAACATACAGATCCTAAAATTAATATAGACATTCAAAGGACCAAAAATAGCCAAAACAATCTTCAAAAAGAACAAAACTGGAGGACTTGCACTTCTAGTTTACTCCAAAGCTTACTCCAAAGCTACAGTAATCATGACTGTGTGCTACTGGCATAAAAGTAGACATATAGATCAATGGAATACAATTGAGGGTTCAGAAAAAAACATTATCTTGGGGCGCCTGGTGGCTAGGTCGGTTAACCATCTGACTTCAGCTCAGGTCATAGACTCACAGTCTGTGAGTTCGAGCCCCATGTCGGGCTCTGTGCTGACAGCTCAGAGCCTGGAGCCTGCTTCAGGTCCTGGGTCTCCCTCTCTCTCTGCCCCTCCCCTGCTCACACTCTCTCTGTCTCTCTCTGTCTCTGTCTCTGTCTCTCTCTCTCTCAAAAATAAATAAAAACATTAAAAAATTTTTTTAAATAAAAACATTATCTTTATGGTCAATTGATTTTTTTTAATGTTTATTCTTGAGAGAGAGAGAGAGAGACAGAGTGCAAGCAGAGGAGGAGCCAAGAGAGAGGGAGACACAGAATATGACACAGGCACCAGGCTCTGAACTGTCAGCACAGAGCCAGATGTGGGGCTCAAACCCATAAACTGTGAGATCATGATCTCAGCTGAAGTCCCAAAGTCAGATGCTTACCCAGCTGAGCCACCCAGGCATCCAATGGTCAGTTGATATTTGATGATATCTAGATAATTGAGAAGGAATTACAACAAATGGTGCCCAAACAACTACATGTCCACATACAAAGAATGAAGTTGGACCCCTGCACTGTTCTATACATAAAAATTAACTCAAAATGAGTCATATACCTAAATGTAAAAGCAGAAACTACAAAACTCTTAGAAGAAAACATAGGTGTAAATCTCTGCGAACCTTGACTAGGCAATGCTTTCTTAGTCATGAAACCAAAAGCACAAATAACAAAATAATGAGCAGATAAACTTGAAATCATAAAAATTAAAAGCCTTTATGCTTCAAAAGATACCATCAAGAGAATGAAAAGACAGCTCACATAATGGGAGAAAACGTTTGTAAATCATGTACATGATGAAGGCCTTGTATTCAGCATATATAAAGAATTCTTACAATTCAACATTAAAAAGACAACCCAATCAAAGATTTGAACAGATATTTTTCCAAAAAAGACATACAAGATGCTCAACATCATTAGCCATTAGGGTAATGTAAATCAAAACCACAATGAGATACCTCATATCCATTTGTATAGCTAAAATAAAAAAGAGAGACAATAACAAAAGTCAGAAAATCGCAACCCTCATAGATTGTTGGTGGAAACATAAAATGATACAGCTACTTTGGAAAATAGTTTGACAGTTCCTTAAAATGTTAAACATAGAGTTACCATATGACCTAGAAAATCCAGTCCTAGGTATATACCCCCCAAAAATGAAAACATACATCAAACAAAATTTTGTACAATTTTGTATAAAATTTTGTGGGTAGCAGGGTTAAGCATTATTTATAATAGCTAAAAAGAGGAAACAACCCAAAATTCCCATCAACTGATGAATGGATAAAGAAAATGTGGTATAACCATACAAAATAATAGCATTTGGCAATAAAAAAAAAAATGAAGTATCAATGCATGCTACAATGTGGATGAACCTTGAAAACACTGTTCAGTGAAAGAAGACAGTCACAAGAGGTCACATATTATATGATTCCATTTATCTGAAATGTCTAGATTAGGCAAATCTATAGTAATAGAATACAGATTAGTGATTACCTACGGGCTAGGAGATTTGGGGGGTGGAATGCAGCTAACTGATAATGAGTATGGGTTTCTTTTTTCAGGTGATGAAAGTGTTCTAAAATTGACTGTGGTAAGTGATAGTTGCACAACTCTGTGGAAATACTCAAAAGCATTTTGAATGAGTGGATTTTATGGTATGTGAATTAAGTCTCAATAAAGCTGTTTAAAAAAAAAAAAACTGGTCCTTGAATCAATTTGGGGGTAAAATGGGGATGAGAGGGTAAGGGCCTGATAGGTACCACACACACAAAGGGGTAGGAAAAGGAATGCCCCTTGCCCTTGATGTTGGGTTTTCCTGGCCACCCAAGGACTAAAGAGAGGAGAGAAGGGGGAGTATGTGCCAAGGAGGGGGCTAGCTTTAATGTTTGAATAGTCTTTTAAAATTATCTTTGAAAGTATTGGTGACAAGGTCCCAGTTGTCATGACCTGGTTATAGCACAGAGGGAAATGTAGGGAAGGTTATAAAAAGCATGCATTGTTCCTTAGGAACTAACTTGACCTTGGGCTTCCTGAAATTCTACATCTAACTCATCCATTGAGCACAGTATCCTAAAGCCAGTTAATTTAGTCTGTTGTGGCTGATCATTTCAGAAGAACAAAATCCGTAGACTGCCTGTCCCCAGTGACCTGAGTATGTGTAACGTGTGTTTCCTGGATTCTAAGAACTCCTGGAGACTTCCCTAGAATGTCTAGTCACTTTCCTACTTGGTCATGTGGTAAGCCATTAATGCTAACTTAAAAATTTTTAACTAACATTTTGAGTTAAAAGAAGGCTTCTCAGCATGTATCCAGAAAAGCACAGCTGCAAATCAGTAACAAGACATCCCAATACAGACAATTATTTAAGGTGAATAGGCTTTAGAAATCTGAGGCCACCCAACCTAAAGTTAGATTCTGTAGTTTGTATTATAAAATCCTCCATTTGTAAAGTTTAAATAGGATGAAAACACTATGAGGTTGCTGCTACCTTTCCACAAGAGACAACAGTATTGGGTTTCTTCACAGAATTCCTGCCTGTCTTCACTTCAAATAAGTATATCTGATTTTTTTTTTTTTTTTTAAGTATGTTCAGGGCACCTGGGTTGCTCAGTTGGTTAAGACTCTGACTTCAGCTCAGGTCATGATCTCACGGTTTAGTCTGTGGGTTCGAGCCCCGCGTTGGGCTCTGTGCTGACAGCTCAGAGCCTGGAGCCTCCTTTGGATTGTGTGTCTCCCTCCCTCTCTGCCACTCCCTGCCCCCCAACTCACACTCTGTGTCTCTCTCTCTCTCTCTCTTAAAAATAAATAAAACCTTAAAAAAAAAGTATGTTCAGCAAAATATCAGAGGCCATAATATAGATCTTAAAAGGTAATAGTAACAAATGATAGGTTCTCCATATAAGGAATCTTCCAAAACACATCTAAAAGAAATTATATAAAAGCCAATTTTTTTTTAATTCTGAAGTTATTTGTGTTTATTTTAGTTCAAAAGCAGTAGAGGCTTTCTAGGACTTTACCCTAAGTAAAGAATTAAAAAAAGGAAAAAGGAAAGGAAAAGCTATATGCATAAAGTTATTATTATTATTATATCATTATTTTTAACAACAGAAATCCTGAAATAGCTCAAGACCCCCAAAACAGGGATATGGTAATTAGTGCATGACATATGTACCCTATGAAGGATTATGTAACTATCAACAATAATTATGTAACATATGGGGAAATGGCTAGAATAGTGTTTTATAACCACAGTGCTAAACTATGTAATAATGACAACTATGCATCAATATATAAATATATGAGTAAGAATGTAAAAAGGCAAACAAAAAATGTACTATGAAAGTGGGATCTTCTATATTTGCAAGGTGAAGGGAAAAGATCTGGGAGAAACACATTTTGTTAATTATACAATTACAATTTTGTTTTATAGGTATAAATTTGTTGACATGAAAGGCGTCCATAATAAATTTTTAAGTGAACAAAGATGTATGATATGGTCTGAGTAAATCATATTTTTGGTTTTTGCTGGTTAGTGTGGAATTTTTAAAACAAATCTATTGCTATAATTTATATGCCATAAAATATACCCATCAATAGTTCTTAGTAAATTTGTAGAGTTAAGCAACCATCACCACAATCCAGGTTTAGGACACCTCCATTACCCCTCCAAAGTTCCTTTATGTCTGTTTGCAGTCAATTCCTACTCACATCCTTTCTCCCTTCCCCACTGAACTGCTATCTCTGTAGACACAATTGTATTTTTTTATACAAGTGAAAAAATAATAAAAATAAATCAAATGTTTATGTATTCACACAGAAAAGTCATAATGGACAAGTACCAAAATTTTACGTGGTGGTCCATTTATAGATAATATTAACTAAAAATTTTTAAAATATTTTTTCTGAAAATTTTAACCAATTAACATCTATTGACTATAGAGAAGGGTTTGGGTTTTGATTTCTGGTTGGGTTTTTTTTTTAATATTTTTATTTATTTTTGAGAGAGAGAGAGAGAGAACAAGCAGGGGAGGGGCAGAGAGAGAGGGAGACACAGAATTCGAAGCAGGATCCAGGCTCTGAGCTGTCAGCACAGAACCTGATGCAGGGCTCAAACAAACATGAGATCATGACCTGAGCTGAAGTCAGAGGCTTAACCGACTGAGCCACCCAGGCACCCCTGATTTCTGTTTTAAAAGGATATATGAGAATTTCACAGAACTATGGCAGATTGTGCAAATGCATTTACTTTCACTTCCTACCAAAACCTAACTAAAAGTATTGCACAGGATTTTTTAAAGGCATGAATTTGTAAGGACAAAGAAGAACAGAGAAGCAAGGGATCACCAACAAAATTTTCAAACTGGAAAGCAGATGGATAAGCAGATGACCTCACAGCATTGAGAAAGTTGAATCCCAAGTCAAGCTTAGAAACAAGCAGTTTACACGGCAAACCACATATCTCCCCCAAAGGCACTGCCATATTAGGTTTCAGGTATGAGGATAAAGGTGACAGTAGAAACAGGAGGATTAACTGGAATTCTCTTTTAAGAATCAGATAAATCCTTAGATCCTTTCCCCAAGTCCAAGTAGGCAACTATATCTCCCTGATTCTTCAGAAAACTAGACATGCACAATTCAAAGTGGGGGTACCATTCTACAAACAAGGAAATTAGGTGAACATTTTGTTAACTGAAAGCAGAGTCCACCTACTTCCAAACCTCTTCTCCAACTCAGTTTCTAGAAAGATGGTAACCAGTCCTATACCATCAAGGGAGGAAGTCAGAAGATTTCACTCTGGGGAATCTAACCAGTCCAAGATGAAATATTTCACAGTGAGCTTTTCTTAGTGAAATGGCCCATAGGTAGCAAGTCTCACCATGGGATCACAGCTTCTTATCATCTTTATGGGGCACTGCTCTTAAATAAGAACAGGCAGCTAGAATCACGAAACAACCGCAGAACATCTCAAACACAGACTATAGTGATCAAAATAGACAAACAAAAAGCAACTTGGAGAAATAGAGACTCTGAAGGGAGAAAAAAGTGTGTTTAAACATTCATTTCATAAATATATTCAGAGATAGAATAGAATACCTGCATAAAACAATAACAAGTGGCTATGAAAACATACTTTACTCAAATTAGTTCAAAATTTATATCCACACAAAAAACCTGCACACAAATGTTTATAGCAGCTTTATTCATAATTGCCAAAACTAGAAGCAACCAAGATGTTCTTCAAAAGTTGAATGGATAAGCTGTGCTACATCCATACAATGGAATATTTATTCAATGATAAAAAGAAAAAGCTATCAATACATGGAGGAAACATAACTGCATATTGCTAAATGAAAGAAGCCAGTTTGAAAAGACTTCCTAACATATGATTCCAACTATATAACATTCGGGAAAAGGCAAAATTATACAGACAGTAAAAAGATCAGTGGTTTCCAGTGGCTTGTGGGATGGAAGGATGAATAAGTAGAGCATAGGAGATTTTTAGGGCAGGCAGACTATTTTGTATAATATGGTAATGGTAGATACATGACATTAAACATTGGTTAAAATGCATAGAACTCTGCGTTCTGCTGTGGGGACCCATTGAGGACCAGCAGCCAGGGCTCTGCACTACCCTTGTTACCCTATGGCCGTGGGCCTCAACAAGGGCCACAAGGTGACTAAGAACACAAGAAAGCCGAGGCCCAAACACTGCCCGGGGCGCCTCACCATGCACACCAAGTTCATGCGGGATATGGTCCAAGAGGTGTGCAGCTTTGCCCCATATGAGCGAGCAGCGAACCATGGAGCTGCTCAAGGTCTCTAAGGACAAGCACATTCTCAAGTTCATCAAGGAAAGGATGGGGACACACGTCCGTGCCAAGAGGAAGAGAGAGGAGCTGAGCAATGTCCTGGCAGCAATGAGGAAAGCAGCAGCCAAGAAGGACCGAACCCCTCCCCTCTGTAATAAGGCCTTTTTGGAACTTGGGTGGGGGGGGAATCCATAGAACTGTAAGATACCGTGAATCATACTGTAAACTATGAACTTCAGTTAATGATAAGGTATCAATATTTATTCATCAATTGTAACAAATGTACTCCACTAAAGCAAGATGTTAATAATAGGGGAAACTACAGGGAAGGGTACAGAGGGATATCTTTGAACCCTCTGTACTTTCTGCTCCATTTTCTGTAAACCTAAAGCTGCTCTAAAAAAAATAGTCTGTTGTGTAAAACAAAATAGCCAATAAAGTATTCTTTTAAAATACTGCTAAATTAGCAATGAAATTGGTATTCTTACATTACAGGGGGAACTATAAATTCAAAGATCTCCTTTGGGAGATCTTTATGCTACTATGTCTTTAAAAGTAACTTTCAACTGAGCAATTTTACTTTTAGAAATCTACCATAAGAAAAAAGTACAAAGTATGGTGGGGAGGGTCTGTAAGCACCAAGTAAAACATTGCATCTCATCTAAATTATCCATTGGGTAAATGGTTAAGTAAATTATAGTATAGCATTAGGTGGCATCAGTCTGCTTTAAACAATTATAATCATAATTATTTAGTAGCACCACAGAAATACATTCATGAGAGAAACACTAATTTTATTTACTTCTTTTTTTTTTCTTTTTTGAGAGAGAGAGAGAGAGAGAGCAGGAGTAAGGGAGGTACAGAGAGAGAGGGAGACACAGAATCTGAAGCAGGCTCCAGGCTCTGAGCTGTCAGCACAGAGCCCGATGCAAGGCTCGAACCCACTAACCACAAGATCATGACCTGAGCCAAAGTCACATGCTTAACCAACTGAGCCACCCAGGCACCTCTAATTTCATTTTTTAAAATGTTTATTTCTTTATTTTGACAGAGAGAGATAGAGAGTAAGCAGGGGGAGGGGCAGAGAGAGAGAGAGAGAGAGAGAGAGGGAGGGAGGTTAGACAGAGAATCCCAAGCAGGTCCTGCACTGCCATTGTGGAGTCCGATGCAGGGCTCAAACTCATGAACCACAAGACTATGACCTAAGAGAAAACCAAGTATCGGACACTTAACCTACTGAACCACCCAGGCACCCCGACATACTAATTTTAAAAGCAGAACACAGGGGTGCCTGGATGGCTCAGTCAGAGGAGCATATGACTCTTGATCTCAGGGTTGTGAGTTTGAGCCCCAGGTTGGGTACAGAGATTACATAAAGGGAGGGTGGGAGGGAGGAAGGAAGGCAGGCAGGCAGGAAGGAAGGAAAGAAGGAAGGAAGGAAGGAAGGAGGGAAGGAAGGAAGGAAGAAGGATGGATAAATGCAGAATACAAAATTACATAATAATTACAATTATGAAAAATATTTCTGCAGTGTGAAGTCAGTAGGATTATAGATTCCCTTTTTCTATACTTCCCAAATTTTCCAAAATGTTACATTTTATTTAAATAAGGAAAGGGTTTGAAGTGATGAGGCAAACTCTGTTGTTAGTATTATTTTAATTAAATATTGGATTTGGTAATATCTTTTTTTAAATTTTTTTTTTCAACGTTTATTTATTTTTGGGACAGAGAGAGACAGAGCATGAATGGGGGAGGGGCAGAGAGAGAGGGAGACACAGAATCGGAAACAGGCTCCAGGCTCTGAGCCATCAGCCCAGAGCCCGACGCGGGGCTCGAACTCACGGACCGCGAGATCGTGACCTGGCTGAAGTCGGACGCTCAACCGACTGCGCCACCCAGGCGCCCCGGATTTGGTAATATCTTAATGATACTTTTTTACCCAACGGAAGATGTAAACCTTGAATGATTTTTACAATAAAATATTTGTCAGAAAAATTTAGAAAAACATGGAGTTAGTTGTAGATAAGATTACTTTATAGGACATGTGTTCAGTTGTATAGGAAGTGACAGTTAGGCTATTTTAATGTTCATTAATTTTAAATTTCCAAAAGTCTTGACTTGACTTTTAAAAAAATAAAACATTGTTATTGGCATTAAGATAATCTGAATTTTAAACTACATAATTGAGGGGCACCTGGGTGGCTCAGTCGGTTAAGCATCCGACTTCAGCTCAGGTCATGATCTCACAGTTCATGGGTTCAAGCCCCTCATCAGGCTCTGTGCTGACAACCCAGAGCCTGGATCCTGCTTCAGATTCTGTGTCTCCCTCTCTCTCTGCCCCTCCTCTACTCACACTCTGTCTCTCTCAAAAATAAATAAACATTAAAAAAAACTAAACTATATAATTGATCAGTTTCTGGCCTGAGTGTGGCATACATTACCTTTTCCTTATGACATCTGATTGCCACTTTATTAATTCAAATCTGTACTTTGAAGACCATAATTTCTCTACTTTATAATACAGTGTGACAGGTGTTTTCTCTCTTGCATATTTTTGTAGCTGGTGTTGTGAATTGCTTGAGGATTAGTATTCTGACTTAAACACTTCAAGATACCAGAACATTTTACACCCAGAACATTTTGTACTAAGTGTTCTCAATGCCGCCAAGTACCAAGAATTCAGGTACTAGATGAAACTGTGCTCTGTGCTAAATGTAAAATTTCTGATGTTTATACTAAACTTCATATTTTGAGGAAAATGCTCTTGTAGTCTTAGTATCCTACAATCTATAAGCTTAAATGGTTTAAATACTGAATAAAAAGTCATCTGTCACAGCTACTTTGTCAGTTTCAACAGGACTCATGAATTTTTGTTGTGCTTTATCAACAGGCTCTAGAGTAAGGAGAATGTTTTTTGGTACTTCACCATCCAGCCAATTTCTTAGACTCAGTTCATTTCAGAAGATAATCTACTGATGGACTATTTATTATTTCTGCTAGGAACACCTGAATCGAAAATAAGTTTCATCCTTTCTTGTTTTCATTTATCTTTATTACTTCCATTCTCTCATACACCGACTCAACAAACTCAGTGTACCGAACACTGAAGATACAGAGATGAAACATGTGGTCCCTACTCTTAAGAAGCTCCAAATTAAATTGGGAAGACAGAGAAGTCACAGTGTATTATGGGACAGTGGTTCAGGTAGTATGACAGGGTACAGTATGGCATGGCATGGCAGGGGGTTATGGGGAGCTGAATTTTGCTATGTTCTAGTTTGAGATGACATTAGAACATTTAGATAGGTGGAAACTCTAGTAGGCACTTGATGGAGAAGTCTGCAAATAGATCTAGGCTGGGGATAGATATTTGTGAGCCATTAGCATAGAGATAATGAGACTGCCTAGGAAGAATATGTAATGGAAGACTGAGGATAGTCTTCTGTTGAAGAGGTGGGAAAATGACTGGCAGCATGCAAAGCACTTGAGGAAAAAGAAAGAGAAAAACCAGAAAAGGGTAAAATCAACAAAGAAAGTAAAGCAGGTTTTAAGAATGAATTATAACAGTCAACTGTATCATAAGTTCAAATAAGTGCAACAGGACAGGAATGGAAAGAAAACACTGAGTGTAGCAACTTGGCCAGGGCACCTTCACAAGCCTCACAGGAGACTCAATCATATGACACTGTGAGGAAAGAGTGACAAGGAGAGAATGTGTTCAAAAAACTGGGCTGTGAAGGGAAAGAGAGATGTTCAGGAACAGCTGGTGAGGAGTATAAGGCCTAAAAATATATCAAAGAGCTTTCTTTCTTCCTTTTCTTTCCTTTTTTCCTCCCTCCTTCCATCTCCTCTCTTTGTCTTTATCTCATTTGTCTTTTTCTTTTTCTTTCTTTCTTTCTTTCTTTCTTTCTTTCTCTCTCTCTCTCTCTCTCTCTCTCTCTCTCTCTCTTTCCTTCTTTATTTCTGTTCATCTCTTATTTTTCTCTTCCTGCCTCCTTCCTTTTCTTCTCTCTTTCATTTTTGTGGAAAGAATAGAAATTAATTTGTAAGCTATAAGAAAGAAAAACAGTTTAGAGGCAAAATGTTGAAGATAAAGCAGTATCACAGATGCCTTCCTCACTCTGAGGAATCAGAAGAGGTTGGAACCCAGTATTTACTGCAGGAAGGCCTCCTTTTCTTCTGTTAAGTAGAAGGCAAGTTCGTTTTCAGAGAGCTAGAAAGGGAACAGGGGTGCTGAATTAAGAGAAGAAAGTTTAGGCAGGCCAGCTGTTAGATATAATTGGGGAGGAGCTGATTTAGGATCATGTAGGATTTTGTCCATGTAGGATCATGTCCTCACGAGGACACAGTTCCTCACAGAGATGAGAGACCATAAATGTACTGTTATCATTTGCCCTAGTTGTCTGAATTTCTCCAGCAAAAGTCAACAACAGGGATGAGAAAAGTGGATGGTTGGGGAGTCAAGTATTGATGAAAGCCAGAGAATGTGTCTTGAAAACACTGAAGACTCTAGGGTTTGTTTACCATGAAAGAGGTGGTACCGTAGAGAAAGAAGAGAAAGATAGGAACACTGACCCAAAGGGAATAGGTACATAAGAAAACAAACAAACAAACAAACAAAAAAACAGATGCCTACAGGAACTCATGTGTAATAATTCAACCCAAGATGAGTTCAAAATGAAACAGAATGGAGTTAAGGGAGGGACCTCAAAAGACCAACTACTCCATTTTTTGACCTCCAATCAGGACATTCCAAACCTTCCAAGGAGAAGAGATTCTATATTATCTTTCAAGACCACTGAAAGTGGATGTTCCTCTACATCAAAAGTCAGAGAACTTTTTCTGTAAAGGACCAGAGAGCAAACACTGCAGGTTTTGATGTCACAATTATTCAATTCTGGATTGTAGCTCAAAAGTGGCCACAGACAATATGTAAACAAACGAGCATTAAACAAATGAGCATGGCCGTACTCCAATAAAACTTTATTTTCCAAAAAGCTGGTGGGCTTTAGTCCAGGACCAGTCTTGTTGACCTCTAGACCATTTTCTTTTGGGGAATTTGTTCTTTTTTATTGATCATAAGAATGCTTTATATACGAAGACTATTAACAGTCTATAATATATACTGCCAGTATTTTTTCTTCTTATTTATATTTTTTGTTTTGGATACTTGGGGGAAATGTAAAAGTTTAAATAAATATATTCAGGAGTGCCTGGGTGGCTCAATCAGTTAAGTGTCTGACTTCGGCTCAGGTCATGATCTGCTGGTTCCTAAGTTTGAGCCCCACATTGGGCTCTGTGCTGACAGCTCAGAGCCTGGAGCCTGGTTCCAATTCTGTGTCTCCCTCTCTCTCTGCCCCTCTCCTGCTCACACTCTGTCTCTTTCTCTCAAAAATAAATAAACATTAAAAACAAAACTAAATAAATATATTCAGGTAGTCAAATCTATCAATTTTTTCCTTGCTTTTGGTTTTATAATCATGTTTAGAATGAACTTCTAAATATTTGATTAATATCAAATATTTACCTTTGTTTTTTCCTAGAACTTTTTGAGAGAATGTGTGTGTGATAAGAACACAGACACTGGAGCTAAAATGCCAAGGTTTATAGTGCCTATAGCACTACTCATTATCTCTCTAAGTGTCTATTGCCTTAAAATTGGGGGGAAAATAGCTCCTAATTTATAGGGCTGCTGTAAGGATGGAATGAGCAAAATGTGTACAATATAATAAAAAGTGCTTAAATCAGGGTTGGACATATAACACAAGCTAAACAAATGTTAGCTATTATTAGCTTAATATCTTTAAGTCATCTGGAAATTACTCTGATTTAGAAAGTGGGATGGAGCTAGAACTCCACCCTCCCCCGCCCCCCACTTACTGAAAATCCATCGCCTACCACCTTTCTGTCAATGTTGGTTTTCATCCTTCCTTCATGAGGCATAACCAACAGTTTTAATTTTTTTTCATTATTGTTCCAAGAGTGGTATTTTTCAATAGGCTTTATTTTTATCATTTTTTTGATGTTTATGTATTTTGAGAGAGAGTGAGGAGGAATGGGGGAGGGTCAGAGAGAGGAGAGAAAGAATCCCAATCAGGCTCCACACTGTCAGCGCAGAGCCACATGTGAGGCTCCATCTTACAAACCCGGCTCAGATCATGACCAGAATCAAAACCAAAAGTTGAACACTTAACGAACTGAGCCACTTAGGTTCCCCTAAGTGTTTTTTTTTTAATTTAAAAATAAAAATTGTATTTATATATTTGGTATTTATGTATTTTGTTCCAAAATGTTTCTCAGCTGAAACATTTATTACATGTTGCCATCTCAAACAGTACATTCTCTTTCTTTCCAAAGTCTTAACAGGGCCTTGAGATCCAGAAGCCTGGTCCTTGCCTACCTCTGTGCCTCTCCCCAGTCCCTTCCACAAGATGGCCCTGGCCTTCCTTCTCAACTCCTCCCACAGGTCAAGTACTCTCTCTCAGTGCCTTCACACACTGTGAAGTTCTCTTCCCCCAACTCTTCTCTACCTTTGTCTCACTCTTCCTTTCCATCTCAACACAGACAGTAACTCCTCAAAAACTTCCTTACATCTCCAGCATAAATTATGCACTCTGGATACTCTTTGACTTTCTAGCCCCCATCCTGGTTATTAAGTCATACAGTTATAGGGGTGCCTGGGTGGCTCAGTTGGTTAAGCGTCCAACTTGGGCTCAGGTCATGATCTTGCAGTCCGTGAGTTCGAGCCCTGCATCAGGGTTCTGTGCTGACAGCTCAGAGCCTGGAGCCTGTTTCAGATTCTGTGTCTCTCTCTCTCTGATGCTCCCCCCTTCATGCTCTGTCTCTCTCTGTTCAAAAATAAATAAACGTTAAAAAAAAATTTAAATCATACAGTTACATAATTATAGACTAGTGTGTGTATTTGTACCTTCTTTTTGAGTAGGAACTCACTGAATATTGGTTAATGAATAAAAAATTAATAAGTATACAAATACTACAAGTGAAATAAAAATCTCACTAACCTATTCTCCACATATGTGAAATTTAGGGTCACTCGGATTGAACTATATGCTTAATCTATTTATGAAATAAATTTTTAAGTTTTAATTTTAATTCCAGTTAGTTAATATACAGTTATATTTGAAAAAATTTTAAGGTTTTTGCCTTATAATCATTTATATATAACTAGATACTATGACTATATATATGTTACTTACTTGTGAGCAGCTAGTCAAATAATCATTTATGCTGCAGATAAAAACATATACTTAAGAGTACCTGAGTGGCTCAGTCAGTTAAGCATCTGACTTCGGCTCAGGTCATAATCTCACAGTCCCTGAGTTTGAGCCCCATGTTGGGTTCTGTGCTGACAGCTCGGAGCCTGGAGTCTGCTTCAGATTCTCTGTCTCCCTCACTCTGCCCCTCCCCCGCTCACTCATATATCTCTCTCTCTCTCAAAAATAAACATTAAAAATTTTTAACATATTTTTATGAAAATTCTAAATTTTTATGAATTCAAAACCAGTTTTTTATCCTTTTAGTCTGAAGTTTTACTATTATTGATACATCATTCATGCATTTATCCATTTAATCAATCATTAATCACAAGTTTGTTGATTATCCTGTAGGCATTAAGTCCTGGTGACTGAAAGATAAATTGTACATGGTCTATGCCCTCTGAAAGCTTATAGCCAAGTGAGATACATGCCAACCAGTTATTGCAGCCAAGGAGCAGCACACAGAAGTAAATACAGAGGCTCCTTGTCATCTGAAGAGGTCAGGGAAGGTTTTTTGGAAATGATGGGTGTGAGACTTTATTATCCATAGTAAGCTGTCTATAAAGTAAACATAGTAAACTGTCTATAAAGAGGAATATTAGGTGAAATATCTTTAAGAAATAACAAAAGCTAGTAAGTCTCATTTATTTATAACTTCTTGTGAAACTCACTTTTCACATTTATAAAGAATCTCTTTATCCATTTGTCAACCGTTTCAAGACAACTAAATTTCATTCAACCATAGTGTGGCAGAGGCTGACAACATGCTCACCAAACCCACTTCCTCTCCCTGGAGACACGGCTAAACAGCATGTCCTAGTTCTCACGATGGAATGTGTCTGACATGATGGCCAAGACAGTTAAGTGTTGTGTGCCTTCCCTAAACTCTCATCCTTCTAGAGGGATCCTGGAGGCTGGAATTTGAAGATGCCAACAGAAGATGAAAGAGACCTAGATCCCTGAGCAACTGCAAGAAGAAGCACTTCACCATGTTGGACTGCAGTGCAAACAAGTAGCTAATTAAGCCACTGATTTTTGGAAGATTTTGTTCAAGAAGTTAGCTTATCCTAATGAATCATTCTACTGTGAGGGTAAGGTAGGCTGAGGGTAGTATGCAGTCAACCAGAATTTTATTTATTTATTTTTAATGTTTATTTATCTTGAGAGAGTGAGTGCGTGAACAGGGGAAGGGCAGAGAGAGAGAATGGGAGAGAAGAATCCCAAGCAGTCTCCACGTTGTCAGCACAGGCCCAACACAGGGCTCAATCTCATGAACTGTGTGATCGTGACCTGACCCAAAATCAAGAGTTGGACACTTAGCCAACTAAGCCACCCAGGCGCCCATATAGTCAGTCAGAATTTTTAAGAACATGAGGATGACAAATACCCTTAGTCCCTTTCCAAATACTCACACCCCCTTCTTCTTTACTGATAGGACCCAAATTTTGTTTGGGGTGCCAGTGCATACAGCTCCAGGTAAAGGAGTTTGACTGATCCGATCTAAGCGCACCATGAAAACCCTATTCCTTACCTTTCTAGCCTTCTCTGCAGTGAAGGATGGCCAAGCAGCCCAGTTCAAGCTCAGGAGACCTACAGGGAGTGTCCTGCAAGGATTTCTAGAAAACGTTTTCCTTTCCTAATAACAGGGGACCTGCATGGCTGGCATCATCCCTTCTTCCTCTTCTTTGACTCAAACTGGGGCTGCATTCTGAACTAATGTAACAAATTCGCCAATGCCATAAATTTGTGGGCTGATATAGAATATACATGAAAAGAACAGTACATGCCCTATCTAAAGGCATTCAAAGATAATTTTAATTTAAATATTGAAATGACAAAGGCCTCAATGGGTCCATGGATACTCAGTTCATGAAAGTTTAAATATAAAGGCCTACTAACACTAACTATTAATTTTTTGTCATTATCTATTGAACACAGAAAAACATGTTTATCTCTCATGCTTTCTTTTTTTCTTTTTTCTTTTTTCTCATACTTTCTTAATGTGCTTCTTTAAATCAGTACAATATATTGACTGAGAGCTTAGGCTTTGGGGTCAGACTTCCCAGATTCAGATCCCAGCTCTGGCATCTACAGTGTGACCTTAAATGATACTAAACTTCTGTCCATTTTTTTTCATTATTAAGTTAGAATAATAATAGCATATGCTAAGGATGGCAATAAGAACTAAACTACACAATCAGTATAAGTACTTAGTAAAGTATTTGGCACATAATCCTTAATAAATATACACTTTATGGACTTCAAGCTGTATTACAAAGCTGTAATCATCAAGACAGTATGGTACTGGCACAAAAACAGACACTCATATCAATGGAACAGAATAGAGAACACAGAAATGGACCGACAAACGTTTGGCCAACTAATCTTTGACCAAGCAGGAAAGAATATCCAATGGAATAATGACAGTCTCTTCAGCAAATGGTTCTGGGAAAACTGGACAGCGACATGCAGAAAAATGAACCTGGACCACTTTCTTGCACCATACACAAAAATAAACTCAAAATGGATGAAGGACCTAAGTGTAAGACAGGAAGTCATCAAAATCATAGAGGAGAAAGCAGGCAAAAACCTCTTTGATCTTGGCCACAGCAACTTCTTACTCAACACATCTCCAGACACAAGGGAAACAAAAGCAGAAATGAACTATTGGGACCTCATCAAAATAAAAAGCTTCTGCACAGCGAAGGAAACAATCAGCAAAACTAAAAGGCAACTGACAGAATGGGAGAAGATATTTACAAATGACATATCAGATAGAGAGTTAGGATCCAAAATCTATAAAGAACTTATCAAACTCAACACCCAAAAAACAATCCAGTGAAGAAATGGACAAAGGACATGAATAGACACTTCCCCAAAGAAGATATCCACATGGCCAACTGACACATGAAAAAATGCTCAACCTCACTCATCATCAGGGAAATACAAATCAAAACCACAATGAGATACCACCTCACACCTGTCAGAATGGCTAACATTAACAACTCAGGCAACAACAGATATTGGCGAGGATGTGGAGAAAGAGGATCTCTTTTGCACTGCTTGTGGGAATGCAGACTGGTGCGGTCACTCTGGAAAACAGTAATGGAGGTTCCTCAAAGAATTAAAAATAGAACTACCCTTAGGACCCAGCAATTGCACTACTAGGTATTTATCCAATGGATACAGGTGTACTGTTTCGAAGGGGCATGTGCACCCTAATGTTTATAGCAGTGCTATCAACAATAGCCAAAGTATGGAAAGAGCCCAAATGTCCATCAACAGATGAATGGATAAAGAAGATGTAGTATACATACATACAATGGAGTATTACTCGGCAATCAAAAAGAATGAAATCTTGCCATTTGCTACTACATGGATGGAACTGGAGGGTATTATGCTAAGCAAAAATAGTAAGAGAAAGACAAATATCATATGACTTCACTCATATGAGGACTTTAAGAGATAAAACAGATGAACATAAGGGAAGGGAAACAAAAATAATATAAAAACAGGGAGGGGGACAAAACATAAGAGACTCTTAAATATGGAGAAAAAACAGGGGGTTACTGGAGGGATTGTGAGAGGGGGATGGGCTAAATGGGTAAGGGGCATTAAGGAATCTACTCCTGAAATCACTGTTGCACTATATGTTACCTTGATGTAAATTAAAAAAATAAATTAAATTTAAAAATTTTAAATAAATATATACTTTTTTGTTATTACCTCTAAATTTCAGCCATACTGCTTCAAGTACTGAAATAATACATTGTCTGTGAGAGGGTATCTTCTTCCTATGGTGTAATATGCTTTATGTTCAGGGTCTCCTGGTAAGTAAACTAAAGAATAATTAAGATGCACAACAGCCTTTGGACTGCTTGGGTTTTAAGCAGGGTTAAAATAACATCACAGCTAAGTTGTGTTAAGTAAAGGATTACAGTCAATGACTAAGAGTCAAAGGCAGGATGTGAGGGGACACTAGAGGACACGATGGTCTGTGTGCCCTTTCCTACCCTGGGAACTCTTGGGCTTATGGACTCTGGAAGCTCCCTTCAGACAAGATGATAAAGACATGAGAGCTAGTAATGGCCAAGGTGGCCATTCCAGGAGCTGTAGTAGGCCAGGCTCCCTCTCAATACTCCATTCATCTTCCCTGTGCCTCTCCAAAATGGATTATTCACCATTACAAGGACATGGGCCATGTTTTTCTGCTTCCACATCTCTACTCATGCAATTCCCTTCCCTACAAACTCACCAGCCCATCTCTGCTCACCAAAACTCTATTCATTTCTCAGTCTAGAAATGAATACCTCCTCTTTCTACAAATACCTCCTCTTTCAAGATAGCATCTCTAGTTTTCCCTCTCAAATAGTCTGTCTGACATTTTTGAACCCTTATTGAGCTTCATTCATTCAAAAATGCATTTTCAAGTACCTGCTATGACCTTGGAACCATCTCATTGTGCTGAGGGGCATGGTCTTGACTCTCTGGGAATAGTTTAATGTTTATAATAAATTGAATTTATTTGTACCTTCTCTCTTCCCCAACGGGATATGCACTGGCTCCAAGAAGAGATACTATGTAATAGAATAGCAAAAGAAAGTTCAGGTGCAGGAGAGAGAAGGAATCAAATATACTAACCATTAAACACAGTTCAGCATCAACTGTAGCACCTAGGGAACCAGGCTAAATAAAAAGGGAAACATAATGGTCTTTTATCACAACATTCTCTTAGCAGCACAGAAGAAGATACATACCAGTTCCTCAAAGCAAATAAAATTTATCTCTCACCCTAAAGTATCATATACTTCCACCCTTGGATTGTTACAGAGGTTTCAAATAATTACATTTCAATGTGGATACTGTTAAAACTAAGGCATGTATAATAGGATACAAACTAGTTCACTAAATTTCAAACTCCTTAAATATAACTAATGCATTTTATTAATAACAATAGAGACAATAATGCTATCTTGAAGGGTAACTTACCAAAACACCATCCTAGATTGCTTTTTCAGAATTAAACAAGCTGAAATAGGATTTAATAAGGATGGACAGTCACTGTGTACATCCTACAGAGATGAATGTAACGTCTGAGGAAAGTGATAAAAGTACACTTATTTTTACACTTGCCTATTAGGAAGTTACATTGCTACTAGCAAACAATTTCCTCCTAAAATGGAGGCTGATGCAAGTTCAGCTGAAGGAAAATAGCTCACCTTCTTGTGTTGGAAGGTGGTACACTTAGAGGGAACAGTGTGGGCCTAATGGTACAGAGTTGGGGACATTGCCATACACAGTTCTAATTTCTTTCAAGAATTTTATTTAGTTCCATTCTTCCAAATACACACTTTAATCTGAATCTCTCCCATAATGTCACCTTAACCTAAAGTAAAATTCATCACCTGTCTCCCCAAAAACACGAATTGCTGTCTTCCCTGTTTCTGTCAATGGCACCATTTTTCTCCCTGGTAGTTGGGCTTGAAAATATGGAATCATCAATCTTCCACTCTGTTTCCTTGACTCCAAAATTCCACCAGCAATCATAGCTCTTTTCATTTTATTTATTTATTTTGCATCTCTTTCTCTTTTATTGTCAACACTAATATTCAGTTCCTTTTTTCCCTAAGCCCACATTTAGACAATAGTTCAGATTCACCTTTCTAAAATACAATACTATCACATTCCTGTTCAGAAACTTTCAGTGGGCTCTTGTTACTCAATGTTGGCTACACTTCAGAGCCTAAAATTCACCTACTCCATAACATGGCCTCAACTAACAGCTCTACTCCCTATCGACTTATTTCCTCCACTTCTGTACTGTTCTACCCACTGTCCCTGCATTCATTTCCAGTGTTCCTCAATGAGAAACTGCACTCTTTATCTCTCTTCCTTAGCAATCTAAGTTCGAATTTCAGGGCTTAGGTACAGTCATACCTCCTAAGTAAAATGTTCTTAGACTTCTCCACCCTTTGCTTAACTCATAGTACTCTTGTCATCTACTGGGTTTATTCAATAACTGTTTGTAGCTTTGTGATAAGATTAATTTTGTCTCATGGAATTTTTCACATTTACACTGATGGTTCATATGTAAGCATATATCTTATCTTCCCAGCTAAAATGTAAGTTCCTTATATTTCCCTTTTGTCCCCAGTAGACACTAAAATATATTACAGAATCTGAGAGGGGGAGCCCTTGAGATCATGTATTGCCAACTCCCATCCAGGATGGGCATCCCTTTGACATTCCTCAGAGCTGATCCTCCAGCCTTTATTGAACACTCGAGTGATACTCCTCAGCTAAATCATGAGTTCCAGTGCTGAAGAGTACTAGTTAATAGAAAGGTTTCCATTAATCTCCAAAGTACAGCTAAGTGAGTAAAAATGCAAAGTATCAAACACTATGTTCTGTTACGTATGCATGTACTTGCCCAGAATATCTCAGGAAGGATATATAAGAAACTGGGGTTGGGGCGCCTGGGTGGCGCAGTCGGTTAAGCGTCCGACTTCGGCCAGGTCACGATCTCACGGTCCGTGAGTTCGAGCCCCGCGTCGGGCTCTGGGCTGATGGCTCAGAGCCTGGAGCCTGTTTCCGATTCTGTGTCTCCCTCTCTCTCTGCCCCTCCCCCGTTCATGCTCTGTCTCTCTCTGTCCCAAAAATAAATAAACATTGAAAAAAAAATTAAAAAAAAAAAAGAAACTGGGGTTATTTCTGGACAGGGAATTTGGGTGGCTGGAAGATAGAGATGGAAAAAGACTTAATTTTCACTATTAGACTCTTTGGTATATTTAATGATAAATAAGTGAAATATGTTTTAAGTTCTTTCTTGTTATATACTTAAATCTTCCTGTTTTAAACTTTTATCTTGATCCTATTTATGGCTTCTGGAGCTGTTCAACATTACTTAATTATGCAGATTAACTGACATTTTAATGAACTGTTGCTAAGAATCTTGTAAATAGGCACATTCAACTAAGGTCTATTAAAGCCCTTAAAAATAACATATTCTCTTAAATGAGTTAAAAGTTGGCTGATATATGCTTTAATATGCTTAAACAATATTTTTTACATACACAATTTCCAAATCAGTTATCTTAATTGCCTCACATTGTTTCCATAGGTCTTCTATTCTATTTTCATCCAAAGCAGCATAAGATACTTGTTGCCTAATGTTATCCTATATATTATATGAGCAGCTTTGTGACATTCTTAATATGTGCAGTGCCCTCTTATTGCCTAAAGCTCTAAGACATGTTTAGCAGCTTTAAGGATATATTAACAGTTGCAGAATTCTGTACAATCCCCAAATTTCAAAACAGCCTTGAGAAGACAGGGCATGCTTAAATATTATGAAAAATTTATACAATGGATAAAGATACACTTTCATTATTATGAATAAGTATCTATCTCAGGAATCAAATAACCTATATTCTAATCCCGGCTTTTAAGTACCTCTGGACACCCAATTCCTTCTCCATCAGTAACACAGGCATGGATATTAGACTGTTTTTGAAAGCCCTTACCCATCTAGCTTTCTGTTTAAGACATCTTCACCCCAACAGGTACTCAGATAGTATAGCACACATATTTGAGATTTCCAACTACTCACCCAATGAAAGCATCCCGCTCCCTGAGGGTATAGCAAGACTTCCTTAATGCTGGAATCATTACTAGCTCCAGGCATTCCCCTTGTCATTTATCAACAATGAACAACTTGGGCAGAGACCTTTCACAAGCCCATTTGCTTTCAGATGCCACCCCATTTGAACCGTAAGATATTAACATCATGAAACTTGTCCCTAAACTCAGGTCCTGAGTTTGGAGAAGTATGGTGGAGACTTCAAGTAATGATGAATACCATCACCAACAATGGTGTGCACCGAAACGGGTAATTGGCTCTGAAAGTCCCGTTAATAAAATTCAGCTCAATTAAATAAGTACTTCTTAAGTGTCCACTAGGCACAAGACAGTGCACCAGGAACTTAGAGAAACACTCCGCTTTTCCACCCACTACAAAGAGAAGAAATAGAAAAGGTCTCCTAAGCATGAAAGGGCTGTTTCAGATTACACTGTGCTCATCAAGCACCTGTCTGCCCCTATCAATTCTATCACAATTGCTGGATTTCAATTTTGTATCTGGAAATTTTTCCTGTAATTCATACCCCTTTTTTTTTTTTTAATTTTTTTTTTTCAACGTTTATTTTTGGGACAGAGAGAGACAGAGCATGAACGGGGGAGGGGCAGAGAGAGGGAGACACAGAATCGGAAACAGGCTCCAGGCTCTGAGCCATCAGCCCAGAGCCCGACGCGGGGCTCGAACTCACGGACCGCGAGATCGTGACCTGGCTGAAGTCGGACGCTTAACCGACTGCGCCACCCAGGCGCCCCTGCCTTTTTTTTTTTTTTTAATTCATACCCTTTAATTCCAGTTCTCAACAACACCAAAATCAAATGAATCATAAAGCAATAAATCCCTGAAGTCCAGGCTAATGATGTAATCCTTTTATAACACATTTCCCTATCTGCACTTGGGATACCTGGAAATTTCACTATGCCCTTCTATTGTGTCTCAGTTTCTCAATTTGGAGAGTTACGATTTCCACATTCTAGGTTTCACCTGTTAGACCTCAGGGGGTTTGGGGGAGGAGAAGGGAGAGGTCATGTTCACTTTTTCAGACACAGTAGTATTCTGGCCTTCTGGTCCAAAAAAAAAAAATCCAAAAAAACAAAAAAACACCAAAAGCTTATCTTAAATCTCCTTTGTGATTTCTACTATTCCCGGAGGGCAGAAAGCAATAGTGGAAAAAAAAAAAAAATCCCTGCAAATACCTTCCCTTATCACACTTTATGATTGGAAGAGGTCATAAGGCAATCAAGCATGTGCTTCTTGCAGTTATTTCTTGTATCTACAGGTATTTACTGAGCCCCTACATCTATGCTGGGATCTGAAGAATCCAAAAGCAGTTAAGACATTTTTCCTACTCTGGAGACCTATGATTTAATGGGCAGGTAGGGTTTACCCAAAAACCCAATTGAGAACAGCTAAGTATCAAATCATCTGATATTGACAATAAAAGAAGAAAGCAATTACACAATCTTAGAACTGAAGGAAACCTAAGGAAGAGAGGACCCAACCCAACCTCTCCTCGTACGCAAAAATCTTCCAAAATCCTTGTCAGGGGTCGTTAAACTTCTGATTAATGTGGAGCTCACATTTCACATAATACTCCATTTAATTTTTTGAAGTCTCTTATAGCTAAAACATTTTATACTACATTAAATGCAAACTCTACCTTATTTATTATTCTATACAGCAATGATTTCAAAACCTTAAAGCAGTGTGATATGTCTTTAAAAGCAATATCAAGCACAAGCCCAATATATAAAGCAGTTAAAAGTAGAACTCTTCTGTTAGGGAGCTGCAAGGGGTCCTCAGTATGTCGCCTAGTACTCCCTGCTCTACCCTCCTCCAGCCCAAGGCACATCAAGAATGCCTACAGCTCTGCAGAACAAAATTTGAAAACCACTGCTTTAAAGGTAATCAGAGAAAATCTGATTCCAGCTGCACATATCAGCCCTTGAAAACAGCTATCTTGTCTCTCTCTAAATCTTCTGGGATTAAACTTGCCCCTTTCAAACTGTCTATTCCCTTTATGTAATTTTCTTCCAAATATCTCCCATCCTGGTCACTCTTCCTCTGAAAATGGAGAAACCATAATTTTTTAGATACTGTGACCAGCTAAGGATACTGTCTCTCTTGCTCTTGGGGCAGCAATGGAAGTTAAAGAGGGCTTAGTGAATGAAGAAGGACCTGAGCTGGACCTTGAGAAATGTAGATTTTAGGTAGAAAGAAGATAAAATTCCAACCTGGGAAGCCAGCATGAACAAAGATACAAAAAATTAAAATGAGAGTCTTCCTGACACACTCTGAATACTTCTCCTCCAGACTCTTAACTGGTTCTTTTCCACTCGGCCAGCTGCCCACTCTCTTATATTTCTCAGAAGAAAATTAAGCCAGATCTTATCTCCATGAATTTAGGCTTCTGTTGTGTTGATACCAAACGAGGAACATGATCTGGGCAGCACTAAAATTAGATCGTCTCAATATTGTAGTTATTGCCACAGGAGAGAAAGTACTTGGTGAAGATGCATGATTAAGTCTGAAAAGAAGTATGTCATCTTTCAATGAGTCAACATCTCAACAAGAAGATTCATAAGGGTTATAGTACTATTGAGGAGGATCCCTGAGGATTCTCAAATCTAAAGTCAACCCAAAGAACACCTTCTCTCTAAAAAATTATCTTTTACTTGTCACTTATCAAACCATAGGTGATACATGCCCCAAATGGTCTCCTGACTGTAAAAACAACAGCATTTTCATATATATGAGTGCTAACCCACGAAGGCAAAACATCCTGTGAAAACAAATATGAAAAGGCCACTTTTTTGTTAAATGTGTTGGTCAAAGTCCATCTTTTCATGTTACTTAATTTTCCCATTTACAGACAGGAACTGAAGCACATCAGTGTTTCATATAATATGGTTTGTTATTCAAGAGGGAAGATCTTAAAGATAGGGTGTTCCAGTATCTCTTTCTCCCATAAAATGTATTCATTGGTGATTACATGAATATTTACTATTTCATATTATAGGAATGTGATTTTCACACATGTAGCCGTTACAAACTTGGGGAAATTGAGATCTTGTCCTAAATTTTAATATGTGCTATGAATCTAAAAATTTTAAGGTGTCAAAACAAAACAAAACAAAACAGATCTTACTAGCATTCAGGGTAATTGATTCAGACATTTTATTTCCATTATTTTCTCTTTTCCTTCATCTCAAAAGGGGATAATCTGAATTGCTCTAATCTGAAAAACAACAATAAGTGTAGCAAATACTTGACAATGAAGATGGAAAGCCTCTAAAAATCTGTTACCTTAGTAACGGCAAGAATGTGGAAGAATAAGAATACACTGTCAGGACATCATTTCAGATTCCACAGATTTGAGACCTAAATACAGTCAGCTTTCATTAGCTTTTTGTTTTTCCCAGCAGGTCCTTGGACTTTGAAACAAAACCTGAATGACAGCTATGAGCAATTCCAGCCTGGCTCCTGATTAGCTATGCCAAACAAAACAACTCTCTGCAGTGTAAACTTTCCAGGCATCTGCAACCAAGCCTCTGTAGAGACTATAATTCCTCGGTGAGATTTGAAGGAGAGTCAGAGGTTGGGGGGTAAAGGGTGACCTGGAGGGGGGAGGGGGAGAAGGATAAGACCTTATCCTCTACCTCGAACTAGTTCCCTGAACTAGTCTGATTAAAGCAAGAGGGAAAATAAAGTAGAATTTGTCTTGGTGTGATTGTCATTGTCACTTTTTAACTCTGCCTATTCTAGATTTAACTAATTCTCTAAATCTGAACATGCTATTCCAATCAAAATCCATAATATCCTCATATTCCAAACCACTCATGCATTTAAGTCAAGCAAGCAATTCTGAGGTTCTACTAGTTTCAAATAGAGCAAACAGTCGATTAAAAAGATCTAAAAGAGAAGGAAAGCAATGTATATGAATAGACAGTGCTCCATATGAATACAAACTAACATTTTGTGCCATTTGTTGTTATTCACCTTTCCTGCATGTGGACCTAAAATTACTTACATCAAATGACAGTGCACTGTGCTGTGTGCTCCCATCTGCTACATAATTAGATCCTTGTGGAACTATTAAGAAGCTTTTTTCTTACAATCAGTTCCCTTGATTTTACCTAAAGAACATTCCTAAATCTACACAAAAGAATTACAGATTAGATCTCAAAGCTGTCCATTTTGATCAGATGCTTAATTTCAAAGTTATAAGTAGTTTCAGAAAAAGTTGTCTGAAGAAAATTCTATATTAGAGTGCTAGCTGGCAATTCGGCTGTAAAGAGATGAGTTAAACTAAAAATTGACTTAAACTCTGCCAATAATCCTTCTAAAATTTCAGAAGTAAAAACTACTATTTTTATACTTCTTGGCCACACAACAAGACAGTAGCACTGAAACGTCCTCTTGTCTTCTGGAAAAGTGACACACTTAACCACACTCTGATCTCTATTGCTTCTGAGATAACCTACAGAAACTGCAGTTGGCTTACTTAGAATGCTGGGCAACAAAGGTCCCTGCTTCTAGTCAATAACCTTTTTTTTTTTTTTTTAACAGTCTCTGATGATTATGTAGAGTTTAAAGTAAGGAAAATAGCTTTAACACCCTAAGATGTAATTTGCAGATATATGACAACAGATGTCATAGAAAATTTACCGTTTGCATAACCACACCATAAAAGCCTAACCCAGATTTAGGACAACATTAAATTTAAATCATCAAAGATTCAAGTGGAAAATTCAAGTTCAGACATAGAGAAGAGGCTATATAAAGATTTATCAAAAATCACAATCAGGGAGATATTAATTTTGGAAACCACGGACAAGGAAAATTTCAATGTTTGAGAAAGGCAATATCAAATCAGAAAGCTACTTTCCCAATTATTTTATTTCACTTGTCTGCAATCCCACCCCTCTATTAAACTATAGAAAACAACCTTAAGTACATGTTTATAATACCTGAAGACAGTGATGTCAGAACAATAGAAAACCCCTCAATATGAGTCTATACTTGAAATCCCAAACCAAACCTGCTGATTCAGCACAAAGTCATCAACAGAGTTCTTATCTGTAAAAGGAACAATCCATTGTCTGGCTGAAACAAAGGGCAGTGCACAGGAAATCAGCCAAATCTGGGCCAGATGGTCACTGATTCAAGTTTCATTCTCCCCATCCCCCACCCTCCCTGGCACTACAAAAATAGATTCAGACATCATTTTCAGTTACCAGGTAATAACCCTACATGTAAGGTATGAACCTTTTGCAATTACCTATACCACCTCCCACCTCAACACCATCTAATTTACTAAAATAGAATGTCCTTATAAAAAGTTAAATGAGGAAATTGCTACACAGCAGTTACTGAAAGGAAAATACCTCTGAAACCCAACATTTGTTTCTTAGTCATGGCATGGAGTTTTACCAAGTGGAATGATTAAAAATATTTACACTAATTTGTTCTCATCTACTGTTTTTTTCTCAAACCATGAGATCAAATGAAATTAACCTAGAGAAAACTTATTACACTAATTTTCTACAGATCCACCACTGACAACCTTGAAAAAGAGCTTTGTGGTTTATAACCCAGACATGATTTTACCAATGACAAACTACCAACAAAATAATTACTGATTTTGATTATAAACCAATGTGTCTGACCTGATATCACAGAATCTATAAATTATGATACTGCTATAAATACACATTTCACACCCTTGCTATAAAACTCAGAGTTGAATTCTCAACAGCAACTATTAATTAAAGCTAAAAGTACAGAACTATGTCTTAAAATCTGCAAGCACTCTATGGAAACATAGATATTAAAGAATGGCATAAATAAAAATTCAAGATCTCTCAATAAAAATATTTAGAAAATACTCCTTTACTTTTCCTAACTGTCTAAAAGAAAGATATTTGGGTTATAAACAAAGGTCTTTTCTCTGAAGAGAACCCTGACTCTATAGCAGTTGCTTGGAAATATTTACATTTATGTGACCTAAGTAAATTTTATCAACCAACAAAGAGTGATTCCTTTAGTAAATTGTATAATCCTTTTTATAATTACTTTGAAAATACCAGTGCAGGAGTACATTATTTTATGGGCATGCTATGAAGCTACTTTTCCAAAATTTACATATAGAAAGGTTATTTAGGGTAGATCAAAGAGTTTTTTTGTCTGTTTTTTGTTTTGTTTTGTTTTTTTACACAAGATAATCACAGGCTGGTAATGCAATGGCTAAAGACAAAAATGACTTCAAAATATGTAATCAACAGCAACTCACAGAAATGGTCTGTTTTATTGAGGGGAAGTAGAAAAAGCTGCTAAAGTCAATACAAGGTAACCCCCCTTAGGGGAGCATTCTAGCTTACACAACACCAACAAGAGAGTATAAAATTAAGCCAAATTAGAGCTTTGAATCTTGACCTTCTGTCTTAAGGGAATAGTGAAAAGTGGAAACTTTTTCAAAAACTTGCCCTCAGAAATTGTTCCTGAAAATTGATTTATAATTATGGTATCAGACTAAGTTTTAAGCAGTGGTTAAAAATATAATCTAAATATAAACATAGTATGCAGATATGTGCATGTGTGATACATGTCAGTATACTTCAGTTTTTTTTTCAACATCTCAGATTTAATGATTTAAAATGTATTTCCAAACCTGATTTCTTTTTAAAACACTATTGTCTTCCTTGACTACAAAATAAAACTCAGCATCATACTGGAAATTGTTGAACTGTTGTTATATTGTGCTTTTACAGCATCTAAATTAATTTTCTTTTAATATAATTACATAATCTTGGCAAAATTGTTAATGTGAAAAAATTAATAATCCATTAAGAACCTTTAAAGTAAGGTAGTTGAGTTTTGGCTGTTTAACAAGCTTTCTCCTTTAGTATAAAATAAGGATTTATTTCAGTATTTGTGAAAAAAAAGAAGAAAATGACTATTCAAATTAAAATTTTCTACTTTCTGAGCTCATCTTTAGAGTCTCTAAGATAAATTTGCATTTAAATGAAACACACACAAAGGCAGCTGGACTATCATAACCATCCCACACACATTAGTGTTTTCAGAGATTTAAATCTCTAATTCTTAGGAGAGAGAAAATTGTGACTACACAACTATTTTTAGTCTGTTTTATTTACACATCATTGTAATAGGATTTATATGCTAATGATTTAACTTAATATAAGAGTTAAGGGAACAGATCTAAAGAGATCAAAATAGAACTACTAACAAAAGTCAACACAGAACAGAGTTCTCATGCACATAAGTTTCTGGAAAACCAGGTTTTAGATAAGATAAAAACAAACACTGTATCAACAACAATAAATGACTAGATAAATGTAATGAGTTAAAATTCAGCATAGTAAATTATGATCTTGTTCTTTAATAAGCCCTAATATAAAAGAATAACAGAGTTTAAAGCTAAACTACTATAGATAGCATGGAGCTCTAGTAATCCTTTAAGTCTTTATTTTTTTTTCTTTCCTTAATACATATCTTCCTTTCTCTGGTATCCACAACTCAGGTATAAAATTCAATTCCATTCAAGTCAAAAGTATGGTAAATATAGTCCTGATTACTCTTATTTTTTATTACTGTATATAATAATGAGACACATATATCAAGAGCCAAGTTAGAGTGTGCATACGTTTCATTGATGAAAATTGATGAGAATCCAAATTTCTAAAGAGTGACTTGTATTTATAAGGGAATGCTTTTTGATCTTTAAATGTTTATTTCTCAATATAGTCTATATGCATTAATAAAATAGTAATATATCAATTTAGTAAGTAATCTCATATAACTGTAAATGTGCTTTAAACATAGACTGAAGGTCAAAATAAGCTTTTACTCATTGTCTCTCTAAATGATAATTTCTTATACCTTAAATTTACCATATAAAGAACACCCCAAAATGAGCTCATTTACTAAAATTAGTTTCTGCTCTATAAGACTAAAGAAAAAAAGATATGAGCTGAGTAGTGACCAAATTCATACACACACAAAATATATATCACAGTTTTGGTTTTATTTATAGATACCTTAATGTCCATGAAGTGTCACTAACAAACTTAAGACTCACACCATGATTTCCTTGACATCGCCAGCACTCTTTCAAATTTTACATTCAATCCTTTATGAACAAAGTTAAAAATGTCTTCTAATTTAAAAAATTAACGGATACTAAATCTCTGTTAGATATCAGTGCAATTGAATTCTTTCACAATTTTTGTATTTGGTAACAGAACAAATGGCACACTTACATATCATGTTATATAAATCTACTACATTAGTAATGGTTTCAGGAACACGGTTAAAACAAAATTAGATCTGAATCTACAAAACCACAAGCCACATAATTATGTTTTAACTAGATTGTTGGCTACCCTAAGGTCAGAGACAGTTCTTTATTTTCCTTTCTCTTTCTCTAATATCACAATTCTAATTATAGGTACTTGATAAAGACTTATTAAGTTGACTTTCATTGTTAATTTCCTGCCCAATGGAGAATTCTGAATATAAACATTTTGCTTAGGAAAACTATGAAGAGAAAAATTGTTTTTAAGGAAATGACAAATGTATTTGATGCAGTAATTACTTTTTATCCAAATGAACTGAGAGGAAGTTTGATATTATAATTGCTATTGCCAATTACTACTTCAAAGCCTTAAAAAAAAATCAGTACAGGTTAAACACAAACTTTACTCTAAGATAGAATTATGGTGCCTGTTTGCAATTCATGAACTTTAGCTTCCCAAGGGTAAACACCATACAGATGTCTGGTAATCTCCCTTGTAACAGTACCTAAAGTAAACCCATGCTACTTGATTTTAGAAGTCTTATCAATTTGAAATCTAATGAGCAAAATTAATTGTAACATCTATACAGTACAAGAGATTTATCACATTTTTCAAAACATTTTTTCCAGACTTTTAAAACCATGACTCTATTCCATTATGTATTATTATCCTGAAAATAAATGGCTTTCAATTATTTTTTATTAACTAGGCCACTTCTTGGCAAATTTAAAGCCCATATTACCTAAAATATGTAGGTAACTTGTAAATAAGTAAATTTATTGATAAACTGATCATGTATGAAGGATTACAAAGACATCATTTTGTAAAACTCAAAAAGAAGAGAAAATTAAATTCATCTCCATACATCTCTGCCACAGAATTGTTCTGGATTTATTTTTTTGTTAGCATCCTTTATGCAAAAGATAATGCTACTGACCTAGTTTCCACAGGGCCTGGGCTTCATTTCAGTATTTCCAATAGAGGTGATAAGCTTATGTTATTCTGTCTACCCTCCCTTCTCCCAGCTCCCTTGGAGTCAGTGGCTTAAGTATGAAAGAAGTTTGGCTCAAGTTAAGAATGGATTCCACAGCCATGGAAAAAAGGGAACATGTCCCTACAGAAGTCATTCACTGACTCATTCATTCATTACCAAATATTCATTAAGGAACAATTATGTGCTTGTTTTAGGTGTGGAGACAGAATAGTGGGCAAAAGAGACAAACTACTTGCACTCATGGAGTGTTCATTCACATTTTGTGAGTACATCCAAGATTTGACCCCCCACTACATTCCTTACCAACCAAGCTATAGCCCTGGTACAGTCTGTTTCTCCAAAATAAGGTGCTAACTGGTGCCCTGGTGCTCTGAAAGAGTTAATATGCCCATTAGCACCTTCTACACCACCTTCAGCAGGAGCAGCAACATTTGCCAAAAGTTATCTTTCTGGATAATACAAAACATAAGGTACAACTCCTGACATCCACATCTTACAATCTAGTTGAGTAATAAGACATTTACCCAAGAGTATGACTTAGAGGAAAGAACAAAGGCTGTGGAATCAGCCAGCCCTAGGTTTGAGTTCTGATCTTTCTACTTACTACCTATGGACTCTTGTGAAATTTACTTAAACTTTTCTGAGCCTTAGTTTTCTTAGCTGTAAAAATAAGAATCACAATGTCTACTTTACAAGGCTGTTGTGAGGATTAGAAATTATATGTGCACAATACCTGAAGTAGGGCACGTTAATTTTTATTAATTAAGTTACTGGATCAAATTCTTCATTCCTGCTATAAATTAAATGATTAAATAATAGGAAAGGACTAAGCAGAGAAGCATATATGAGTCTTAAAGACTTTTATGGTTGTTTTTTTATTAAAGGCTATGTTTTATGCATACACACATTCTCTGATGTATACATACACTCTCTGAAATTCCAGATATGCCACCACTCCATGTATTACACTGTTCAGTCACAGTTCCTGCTCTGGAGGGAGAGGTTGAGATAAGGCATACCACGGACTCATGAGTTTTTATGATGACAAAAAACCTCAAACATTTAAAATATCTGAAATACCATAACCCAGACACTCTTACTTCCAGACTCCAACATAGCTTCAGTAGATTGGGCAAATGGTCCATTTAATACATAGCAATATCAAACAACTTCTATACATCCTTCGACCAAAACACTATGAAAATACCATACCTGTTATTAGATCATTCCATTTATATGAACATGGAGGAGAAAAGTTGGTTTTTACATGGTCTAACTTTTCTAGAAAATAAAGAACTTGGTAATATTAGTGGAGAGGCAAACCAGTTAATATAAATTGCTACTCTCTGATGAAGTCGGGGGACTGCAATTCAGCAAGTCTGATGAGAAAAACAAAACAACAACAACAACAAAAAAAAAACTAACATTTCCTGAGGGTCTATTTTGTACCAGGCATTGTGCTTAGTGTGTTGATCCATTATCTTGGAAATGTGACTGTTTTGGAATCAAATTATGAATCATCTGTCTCAGAGTCAAAACTATATCAAGAGTTTCAGAGGAAAATAGTTATTTGTTCAATAGAGATTTTATTTCTTAAATAAGAAATTAGATTGACTTTGTATTATAACATGATGAGCCTATCAGAAAATGCAGTTGTTTGTTTTCACATCTACCCATGGAATAATACAACCTGTGAAATTATGCACGAGAGAATGTAAAACATTTCTATATTAGTCCTAAGTGAAATGCTGCCGTTCTATTACTATTACTAGTAGTAATATTACTAGTCTACTTTGATCTTTCACGGTGCCCCAACTTGTGAAGATATAGGTCTAGCCATTCTCTAATATGCCAAGACGTTAACCTCTGCTCCAAAAATTCTCAAGTGATTACTAAATCATCAGAGTGAACAACTACCTGGGATTCTCTAGTTGAGTAGGAGATAAACCTTTAGTTCAGTTGCAACAGCAAGTTTCTCTATCAGCTTTGGCTCCAGAGGTTTGATTAGCTTATGTTCCACTAGATAATCAAGGGATCAGAGCACTTTTTAAAACAGCCATTAAAAAAAATGCTGCACATCTAAACCTTATAGGGAATATCTTCACATAATATGTGTCAGAAATCTATGTAGAGTTTTCAGGTGTATTCTCAGCAAATGAAATTGAGGAAGAATATTGTGGAAATATTCTTATCATCATATATCTTCCATCTCCAATATTTCAGACAGTGTTATGATTTTTCAAAGAATTGCCAATTAAATATAAAATGTAGACTGTCAGTTCTGTAATTAATCAGGAATACTTTGTATTCACCATGCATCCAACACTGTATTAAACATTTTGGAAAACACAGACTATATAATGCCACAGTACCTCCTCTAAAGGGACCTACCCTCTTCAGTTTAACCTGAAGTAAATGAATGCTTTTCTGACTCTATAGTCAAAACTGTGTGAGACTACAGTGGTGCCTGGGTGGCTCAGTCGGTTGAGCATCCGACTTGAGCTCAGGTCATGATCTTACAGTTTGTGGGTTCAAGCCCCGCATCAGGCTCTGTGTTGACAGCTTGCTCAGGCCTGCAGCCTGCTTCAGATTCTGTGTCTCCTTCTCTCTCTCTGCCCCTCCCCAGCTTATGCTCTGTTTCTCACTATCTCTCAAAAATAAATAAATGTTAAAAAAAATTTTTTTAAAGATATGACTACAGTTTTTTGCAAAACAGAATATTATCCCATGATGTAAAATTATTTGTGTTGGTGAATATATATAAATATGCTTTGGGATGCATAAAAGAATTGCCACCAAAATGTTAATGGTATTTAACTTAGGAAGGTTAGATTTCAAGAAGGGAAGAAGAAACGAGGTTAAAAGAGAAGGAGAGAGAAATGAAGACATGGTAAAAAAAAAAAATCAAATAAATTTAAATTTGCCCTTTTGAAAAAACAGAACAGACTGGATGAGGGGGAGACAGACTTTCAAGTAGAAAGGTTCACCCACCCTCTGTGATGGATAAGAATGATGGTAACAGTCTCCTTGAATATTCCAATATAGATATAGACATAAATCTCTATGTCTGTAGACATAAGTATAAGTACTGTTGGTTTAATTGGTTTTAAAATGCAGGAAATAAATGAGACATTATACCAATTACATCTTCTTTCACATAGTGACCTCCACAGACAGTAGAGGTCACAGTAGTGATAATTTTAGGCATACTTGTTCTACAGAAACTAAATGTCCAGGATGACAAATGTGAGGAGTGGTTCTAAGATTTTTATGTCCATAAAACCACCTGAGAAGACTGTTAAAATGCACATTCCAGGGTCCCACCCCAGAAACTCTTATTCACTAGGTCAAGAGACCAATAATCCGCATTTAACAAGCACCCCAGGCGAATAAGGCAGGTGTTGACAGATCGCCCTGAAAAACAGTGAATTTAGGGATGTCTGATCTCTTTACAAACTGATTAACCAAAGAATTTGAGAAGTGTGGTACAGTAGAGAGAACAAAGAATTTTGAAGTCAAAAAATCTAGATTACCTCTCTAACCTAATCCCCTACTCACTCCCTCACTTGCCTCTCCCCTTCAGTGGCATTGGCCTCCTAGCTAGCCCTCCCACAATAGGTGAGAACACTCTTCCTCTCAACTTTCCAATGATTCACACAGATTTCAGGTCTTCACTCAGGTGTCACTTCTCAGTGACACCTTGTAGAGAATCACAATGCCTATCTCACTTTCTACTTCCCCTTTGCTGCTTCATCTCCCTCTCTAGCACTTCTTGCAATCTAAACTACAACAGAGTTTACTCATATTCTTTTGTTTATTGTTTGATCACCAAAAGAGCAGGAATATTCGTTAGTTTTCTTCTCTGTGGTTTCCACAGCACCTAGAATAGTACTTAGAGTTCAAGGAGATTTCACTTGGCCAAGATAAAACAAATAAAGCTTGAGACCTTCAGCAGTAGGAGGCAAATACAACCAGAAGGTGCACAGCTTGTTAATACAGATTCCTGGGCCCTACCAGAGATTCTGATGATACAGTAGGCTTGGACTAGGGCCTGAGATTCTGAATTTCTTTTCTTTTTTTTTTTTTAACCACGGAAGAAAATTTGAGATTCTGAATTTCTAACAGGAACCTGTGTGATACTGATAATGCCTGTGCCCATTTTTTAGTGAAAGGCAACCCATTCTACTGTATGAGAAGAGCTGCAGGCTGAAAGACAGAAAGCTTCATTCTACACATATGCCAGTCAGTAGGGAAAAATTGTTCTCCTACTCTCTATGTATCCAAGATATCTGTATCTAATAAATAAAATGAGTCTACAAGGATATTTTTTGCTTTACAATATATCATGAATATATACTATGACATATATATATATATATATATTTTTTTTTTTTAATTTTAGAGAGAGAGAAAGCATGAGTGGGGGAGAGAAGCAGAGGGAAAGAGACAATCTCAAGCAGGCTCCATGCCCAGCATAGAGCCCCATGTAGGGCTTGATCTCACAACCCTGGGATCACAACCCAAGCAAAAATCAAGAGTCAGACACTGAATTGAGCCACCCAGGAACCCCTACAACCTAATTTTTAATAAAAACATGATGTTTCATTTGTTTCTAAGTTTTTACTCTTATAAATAATAATGCTTTTGTTATATTCCTTTGTGCATGTGTCTAATTATTTCTTTCTAACAAATTCTTAGAAGGGAAATTTCTGGGTCAAAGAGTTGAACCAAAGCTGTCCACCAGAATTTTCACCAATGATGGAAATCCTCTATCTTCACAGTCCAATATGGTAGCCACTAACTACATGCTGGTATTAAGCACTTGAAATATGACTAGCACAACTGAGAAACTAAAGCTTTAGTTTTATATGATGTTAATTAATTTAAACTTAAATAACCACATGTGACAAGGAAGTACCATATTGGACAGGACAGGGATAGACATTTAAAGTCTTGATCCATGATGCCAAATTGCTTTTCAGAAAAGTTGTAAGTATTTGGCTTCATTCTTAGTATATAATAATAACCATTTCTTTACCCCATTGCCAACACTAGATGTTAATGATCTATTGAATCTTTATAATCTGAAAGTTTAAAAATGTGTGGTTTCATATGCATTTCATATGCATTTCTTTATTAATAATGTTGAACAGGGCTGTTTCTTCTGCCATCATACTCATTCAAATGCAAATTATTTTCACCCATGTTAATTAACTCAGAGGTTGGAAATTATCTGGCTTCCAAATTTGTTTTGTTGGATCCATATGCTTTCTTACAAATTTCTTGCCAACATTTAAATGCATAACAAAATATGAATTCTCAGCTCCACTTGAAAAATGAAATGATCTGGCAACAGTGACACATACTCCCACAGAGCAAAATCAGTGAAGCCTTAGAAATTCTGCCACCTTCAGACTTCTTTGTCCACCAGAACCAATCAGCCCATATTATTTTACAGGTGTTCTGCTTCACTCACTCAGATTACCTATGTGACCCCTACAGGCACCTGAGTTTACAATTCCCCTGAGTTAACTTTTGAGAGATTAAAAGGCAACAGCAACTCATAATAATTAAATTTCATTTCATACGTTTATTTCATAGAAAGCAATGTTATGATATTTCTGGGTCATTTTATAGCTAATATTTAACTAGCAGAAGAATACTTTTCTAGTGGTTGTTGACATTTCTTACTCCCTAGAGCAGTGGTTCAGCACCAGAAAGGTTCTTAAAGTGCAGATTGGTGGGTCCTGCCCCCAGAGTGTCTGATTGAATAGGTTGGGTTGGGCCCCAAGAATTTTCATCTAACTCCAACCTGTGAGTGCAGCTCTACATTGAGGTGAGGTTTTCTCAAAATTGTGGACACTCCTAGAAGTGTAGTGATTGTGTGTAATTTTAACAACCTTTTTAAAATGAATTTGTACATCCTTTTTTCCCAAAACATGTCCACACTTATTTCATTTTATCTTCACAATAATCCTATGCAGAAAGTTGACAATTAGAGCAGTCATTGTTAGTTCCATTTTACATAAGAAAAGTAAGGCACGGGGTTAAGAATTTACCCAAACACATAAGAAATTAAAAGAGCTAGAACAAACATGTTTCCCACCTCCTAACCTGGGTAATACAGGCAAACACAGCAACCCAGGACACAACTGGAACTTGCTTCTCCAGATTGGTACCATAAAAATAGAACCATGTCCAGGAAGGGAAAAGACCATACAAGGATGGTTCACAACAACAAACATTTATCAAGTGTTGATTATGTGTTAATCTATGTTAATCATGCCTATAGCCTCTACTCAGAAGACTGTTGAAGACATTCATAAAGCACAGAAAATTTGAAAAATAAAATCTGAAACCACAACCTTGAAAAGATACTGAATTCTCTATATCATAGGACAAAATCAAATATGCTGAAGGAGTAGGTAGTAAGAGTAAATACAGAGTTGGGTAAAAGAGAGGAGTTGCTGTGGGAGCTTCACATCTGGACTTGGAGGAGTTGCTATCACCAGTCAGTCAAGAATGGGAGGGAAGGAAGAGTACACAATAGGGAGCCCTCCTGGGGCTCAGCAGCACAAAGAGCTGCTGTTATCCACATTGGGTGTGTGTTTGCCAGAAATATCAGGGCTGCTGGAACTCCAGAATTTACAAGGGCATGCTTTTGTGTAGTCTAAATTACCTTGACTATATAAGAACTCGAGTCAGAGGGAATAACTTCATTATCCATTTGTAGCTAAAAGATACCATGATTAGAGCTCGTGAAACTTTCTCTCTGATTTTTTCCCCAAGTTTTGAGAAGCATTCCTAAAAAAATCCACCAAATTGTGATCACAATACTAATTATAAATCAGCCCTTCAATGGGGAAAGAAAAGGACTGCATTTTCACTTAAGTAGAATTGATATATTACTAACCTTAACAGGTACTTTTCTAAGATTTAAAATAATAATAACTAATAACAATTAGTTATACTGATACATAGATGGCAAATACAAAAAAAAACAAAAAACAGTACTATTAATTTGAAAGAACCTATTGGGACACTTGATTGGTGTTGTAACTGACCCGTCCTATATGCCTGTCTTATAGTCTAGTTCAAAATGACTGAGGCCATAAAATGTCTACCACTCCATTTAGAAAACTGTAGCAATACTGCTGAAAAAAAAACCACCTCTAACTTTGCACAAGACCAAAGAAATACAAATTAAAACAAAGGGATACAATTTTACATTGATCAAATTAGTTGCAATAACATATATGTTTTACTACAACATAAGCACACACATAGATTGTTAATGACAGTATAAATTTATAAAATCCTTTCGGAAAGTAATTTGGAAATTACCAGGAATCTGGAAATGTCCTGTTAAAAATAAGTGCTAACATTTACTTGTGTTTTCATCATGCTATTGCTTTTTATCTTCACAACTCTGTAGAATGCTACATAACTTAGGAAGCTAAGGTTTCAATAAAATAAGCTACTTGCCCAATTTTGCCAATAAGTGATGGGGCTATTTTTTGAATCCTGAACCTTTAATTTTAGAGCCCACTTATTTACAATACCATTACTCCCTCTCTAAAAAAATAATCCTAAAGAAGTTAAAATAAGAAGAAGAAGGAGAAGAATGAGGGGAAGGGGAAGAAAAAGAAAGTTACCTTCATAAGGACAGTCATCATATTTTTTTAATGACTGGAAAATTCCCTAATAGAGGAAGGGCTAAGTAACTTATGGTACCTTAACTGGATAAACTATTATGAAATTACTACAAATAATAGGGACTAAATTGTAAAAAAATGTTTATGGAAAAAATCAGGGTAGAAATATAACTATAGTATGATACGACATCTGTAAAAATATATATTTCATATGGCAAGACTGAGAAGGGAGCTGGAAGAAACAAAAACTATTACCATTTTAGAAGAACTTCACTGCTAGTACTTAATTTTCTTTTGTTTTTGTCAGTCTTGTCAATCAAGATTACTCTAAGCACCCTTACAAACTCATTCTTCTAACTTATATTCTTACCATCCCAAACATTCCTAAAACTTCACTAATAATGTATTCATATTACAGACTTATTCAAAATAATTACATAATACTCCTTATTGGTGACTCTGAAGCTTTAAAGTATGAAACCTCCTTCTTAACATCTACGATTTTTGCAATCACCATTTACAGTGTACTTTTGAAACCCCTTAGTTGAGATCATATATAGCGACTAAAATCAACTAATTTTTTTTTACTCTCATAACCTTGCAATCACTCTTCAGCTCCCTGCACCCATCAGGGATCATTTGCCCAGAGTTTGCAGGTATTTTAGAGATTAGAAAAGTTTCCTGTTAAGAACATGACCTCTAAGTGAATACTTACAACTAAAATAGTTATAAGAATATTCACATTCTAAATGCTTTTGAGAATTACTAATTAAATTATGTCAGCTTTCTTTGAAGTAGGTAAAAGAACTTCATTTCCACTTACCAAAAAGAAAAGTTAAGAGTTTAGTAAGAGTAATTTCCCTAAAAATGGCACCATTTTTAGGGAAAAATTTCACTCTCCTTAGCCATACAAGGTGATACACAGAGGCCCATTCAGCGCAGAGTTCAGCCTCTATCAGTAACATAAACAGACATTTTGTGGGAAAGTGAAGTAGCTGTTCCTCAATGATATCAATCTCATAAGAACAGGAATGTAGTTTAAACACCTCTAACTTCCTTTTTATGAATCTACAAATCAGGATTTTTTTTGTGTGTCACTCTATTGTCTAATACACACAGGTCCAACTGGGTTATCCTTAGCTAGTCTTAGAACACCTGCAGAACTATTATTTTCATCACAAAATTTTGGATTAGAAGGACTCTTAGAAACCAAGTAGTTCACTTCATTTATTTAACTGAGGAGGGGGAAAAAAAAAAGCATTTCCAAGAAAGTTATTTCATTTAGCTAGTTTATGGTAAATGCAAGCCTGGAACTAGATGTGACCAAATGTCTTAAACTTGGCCTCCGTATTTCTCCCTTACCATTAAGTTTTCATATTGTGCCAATGGGAGTGTATAATTATGTCTTTTCAAAGTCTAATAATACACTGCACTGGACAGAGTTAGCTACAGTGCTCAGCCTTTACTTCATAAGGAGTTCCAAAATGGAGGGAAAAATTCAAAAAAGGTTATAAAAAACCAGTGTAGAGAATTTAGTGAGGGTGGGGGGGTAGGGGCAGGGATAATGGTTTAATAGTCCTGCTTTCCACAGTGTACATGTTTCAAGATTTTTAGCACTCTAACTGATCTTCGACTATAAGTGCCTTAGCCCAAATAAACGGTTCTAAAGTCATCATGAGTGGATAATCACATAGTCATCATCATTGATACGGAGGTTGGTCTCTACTTGTACTCCATTTCTTTTCAGCCTTTATTTCCATAATGTAATTCCATTTTAATAGAAGATTCACGGAAGAATATACAAAACTGGACAACCGTGGTTGCCTCTGGGAAGGAGGACATTGGGAGTATGGAGTGGGCGAGAGAAGACTTACTTTACACTGTTTGAAATTCTTACCTTATGCATATTACTTTTCTTTTTTTTTCAATATATGAAATTTATTGTCAAATTGGTTTCCATACTGCATATTACTTTTCAATATCAATTTAAAATTTTCCTTTAAACGCATGCCTATATCCATGGAATTCTATTATTAAGTATTTTCAACGAAACAATTATTTTATTTTTCTCTTTTACATAACATTTCAGCATTGCAACTTGGAACATCACATAGAAATATTCAGAAAGAAAAAGAACCAGCACAGTCACAAAACTCAAAACGGAATTCCAGGATCCAAAGCATAAGAAAATGTACAGAGGGATGAGAGGTTTCTTAAGTGGGGGGGGGGCATTTAATTTTAAAGCTTTTTGCAGAAAAGCTCTTCCCCATATTTAAATGGCTAGGTTTTAAAATGAGATTTAAGTGAGATTTCGGGGAGGGGAGCGGTTGTAAAGGTGTGAAAGGTAGAAATTAAAATTTGGTTTCTATCTTTTGGACAGGAGACAGAGGCTTAGGGTAGGGTGGATAAGGACCTTGCGACAGTCGCATTCATACAGGAAAGGAGCAGGATGGAATGAGTTTCTGCAGGACCCGGTCACCTCAGCTGGAGGCAGCAGCTGTCCCCGTACCGATGAATCGCGTTCTGGACCTTACTTGGGCTCGATTTACCTCAGAAGCCCCACGAACGAGGTCTGTACAGATAATTTACTTTAACGGAGCTCGGAAGACGGACTGAGGGAATTGATTTACTTTAACAAGCCGCCTCATCACCACCCTCGCAGGCCAGGGCACACACCTCACCTCGCTGTCTACTCGTGTCCGGGTCAGCTGTCAACACAACCCTTTGTGTCTCATTCCGGTTAAGAGTGGTCCTCCAGCACTCACAGAAAAATGGAAATGATGGCTGGAGCCGCGCGCGCGCTCGCGACGAAGTGACATTGGATGTGAGGAAAAGAAGCCCGTGGACGCGGAGCAACCGCGCAGCCACCGCCGGACGCTCTCAACTTTCCCAAGCTGAGCTCTCCCCATCCTCCTCCCCCCGCCCCCCCCCCCGTCACCTCCACGCCTCCCCGCCCGAAGTCCACCCTCCGGGCGACCCCCTCACACGCCCCTTAGGCGCGGGGAGGCCGGTTCGCGGCGCGCCCCCGGCCGCCTCCGCCTCAGCGCTCCCCGCGGCGCCTCAGCCTCTCTCATCCCACTCTCGGGCTTCCTCGCTCCCGCCACAAAGGGAGCGAGAAGAGCCCGCGGTGACAGGCCTCTGGCCTCCGAGCGCGGACCGCACGGGCTGGGTCCCCTCAGCGGGCTGACGCGAGGCGGCGGGGAGAAGGGGTTCGGATCCCGGGCTGCCACTGGCGCCTGCCCTCGCCACACAAACACGGTGGCGCTCACACCCGCCGCTCCGCCTTCCTGGTCCTCCACAAAAAGTCAGCGGCAGCGCTTCCCTGCGCAGGCAGGGTGTCCACAGCCCGCCAAAGGGCAGCTCCTGCCCGGCAGAGGCGTGCGCTCACGCCCGCCTCGCGACCGCTCGCCACCCCCCTCTCCCCCCCCCGCCCCCGCGCCCCGCAGTCCCCGCAGCCGCTCACCTGGCCCTGGCGGGGCGCTAGGGCAGAGGACCAGGGGGTGGCCCTCGCCTCGGCCGGGGCTGGTCTCCCCACCCCCAGTCCCGGTCCCAGCGCTGCGCTGCGCTCGCTCCGGCCGCCCTCCTCCGAGGTGCTAGCGCCGCCGGTGGCTGGCGTCTCTCTGGCAGGCGCGCTCGCCGCGCGCTCAGTTCCCCGGGGCGGAGCGAGGCGGCGGCCGCCGAGGCCGGAGGCGGATTCCTCAGGTGCTGCCCCTCCCGCTTCCCCAGAACCTCCGCGACGGGGACCCCCCCCCCCCCCGCCCCGCCCCGCCTCTCGGCCTCCTGCAGCCCTCGCGCCCGCGAGTGGCCTTTAGGGCTCTCTTGCCCTCCTTGAGTGTAGCGGAGCACATTTCCCTCCCCGCCCCCTCCAAGGACGCCCCCACCCCTCCTCAGTCCCCTGTGCTCCCGCCTCCATTTCCAAACTCCACGGCACAAATGATGTCTGTGGCCACTGTGGGGCGTGGAGGGTGGTGGCGTAAGGGGGTCTTCTGGGAAAGAGGATCGCCCCCTAAAGTGCAGCTGACGCACTCAGCCAGGAAGAAAAATTATTTTCTCGCCGAGTCCGCGTTCATTCACAGAGTGCTCTCGCTTCATTACGCGATTGCTTTCTCTGTCCCAGGACGGCGGCTAAAGGGCCCTAAGTGTGAACTCGGCCTGGGCAATGGTGGGTCAAAAACCCTTGGCCTTTTGCACGAAGGGGGGTAGGGCGGGGGGCAGGACGCGGACAAAACCAAACAAACCCGGGAGCTCCCGGCCAGAGCCGACTTTTGCACCTCCCGAATGAGCCCGCCCTCCGGCCCGCGGACCCTGCGAGAGCAGGGGGAGGCTGCCTGCTCGCCGGGGCTAGTCCTGAGCCTCCTCAGGGACCAGGAGGGATAGTCCGCCCCACCCGCAGCCACATCCAATGGGTCCTGGAGCATGAAGCGTGCTGCAGGAGCAAACGTTCTCAAGAGATGCTCGGCTGATAGTGACAGATTTAGCTCCACTTTTCACAGCTGGTGGTTCCTGTTACTAGAGATGTAGCTCCATTTAAAAAACTGTCGTTGCCAGAGATAGGCTACTAAACGCCTTTACTGAATTGCCCACACTCTGGAAGAAACAGCTCCATCCTGGAAGTGGTGGAAAAGTTTAGGCAAGCGATTTGTTTGTGGTTTAATTTGTCTTCTCTCCCTCCTGCACTGGAAAGACACACTCAACTGCCATTTCCTTTAAAATCATTGCATTCCTGGTGGTGATAAGAAGGAGAAATGGCTTTTTGTTTTGTTTTACAATTGAATCCCTATTGTCCGGCCTTTAAAATCACATAGAAACACTTTCATGTGCCAGGAAGGCAGGAGACATGGCTTTCTCAATCGCTGCTGTATACCCACAGTTCTTGATCTTTCATACAATATAGGCTTAGTAAATGAAGTCAGCATGACTTTTAAATAACTACAACCTAGAAAGATGCAGGTGATTAACAATATAGCTCGACATATGGAAAAGGAATCCAAATTCACCATGAGAACTAGACATACATGTGGAAATGACAGTAGAAACCTGAGACTTCAAGTTGACCTTGTGAATACAAACTAAGCTCACAAAAGGTTAAAGCAGGTGACAGAGAATCTTTTGAAAAACTCAATCCCTCACAAGGTCTGTAGAGTTGGGAGGGGGGATGCCATCCTCTTTAAAGATAAGGAAACTGGGAACAATGAGCAGCCTTAAAGTAAAACCACAGTGCAATTTTCTCTCAATTTAGTTCAAGGACCATTGTTTAGTGCCAACCATGCTAGACTCTGGAGATGTAAAGGCAAATTTGCCTTTACAATTGCTCAAGGACAAATTGCAAAGGACAATTGCTCAAGGACCTTAGATTTATATTATAGGACTCTGGTATTCATTCTTCATTCATTTAACAAATATTTATTGAGCACCTAGTGTGAGCCAGATTGTGTAGTAGAACTGATGATTCATCAATAAACCAGACAAGTCCCTAACAAGGTTAAAAGTTACTGATGCTAATCTATTTCTGGTAGATTGAAAACATTTTAATGTCTCCTTTATTAGATAATACATTCCTTTGCCTTGAATTTATTTGTTTATATATAAGCCCCTCCTGGGTTTATATATTCCTCATCATGCCCAATAGACTTTTGTGATTATAAAATGTGATAAGGTTGAGTGAGTACTCTGAATCCTGGCTCTAAGACTTACCCATTATGTAACATTGACCAAGTTCTTGACTCACCTTAGTGTCCCCATCTGTAAAATAACATCACAATAGTACATACCTCAGAGAGTAGCTAAGTGGACTGAGACAATACACAGTGCCTGGCAAACTATAAAATGTTAAATGCTGTGAATCCCTCCACTCTTCCCCATAACAACGATTCCCAAATGCTCCTCCATAAATATTCTGCATCAGAATTCAAATTCAGTGAAAAATATGAGATTCACAGCAGTCAGGGGCCTTATAAATAATAGAATCCTTCCAAAGTGCTTATTGTGAAGATCCTGTGCCTCAGCAATGGGAGGCTATGATTATGTCTTGGCTCTGCTCTTAAGGATGAACACCCCTTTGCCTTAATTTCTGTAGCCTCTGTTCCACACTCTGGAAGACTCTTCCCTGTTCAATATCGTTCATGGTCATATCTTAAGTGGGCACTGAGAAGTATGCCCTCCTTGGAGACTTCATGATTTTCATAGCCCATTTCCTGCTAGTACAAGTTTGGGGTCCTGAGAGGGTTTTTTTTTTTTTTTTTACAATTAAAGGTTTTTAAGGCCAGGCTTACAGCTTATCTGATCATACGGTTCTCTCAGACACTTAGTAGACTTCATATTTATTTGCTTCCATTGAGTTCCACGTGCCAATAGTCACACCCAAAGTTCTCTCCTGGGCATAGTTTTAAATATTTTGTTTTCTTCTGTCCTCACCCTCTACCTTTTTCTCTCAACTTAAGGTTTGAGGCTTGGTGGCTCAGCATCCTGTGCACCATCAACTATTATCTCCTAGGAGGAAAGGGAAAGCACTACTTTCCCACTCAGGGCCAATTGATTGACAGGAAACCAACTTCCAACCTAGCACCACCATCTGCAGAGGTTAAGACTCATTGTGAGGTATTGAACAGTGGTCTCTCTAATTTCAGATTGGGTGCCACTTACCAATGCTGAATGATCCAGATCTCCACATATTAATATGAGCAGATAAAAAATATCACTAATCATAAAGAGAAAATTTACCACTTGAAAGAAGAGGGCCAAATTAAACCAGATATCACTCACTAAAATGGAGTTAATGCAGGAAGTAGGAGAAAACATTTTTTTGAAGAATCTTATTCATGTTCTTAATGAAATTTAAAAAGTGATAAGGGCAAGTTGTCATGAAAATAGAGCCATCTGAGAACCAGAATGTCCTGATAAATAAAAAAAAGTACATGGATATTTTAGTTGAAAAGACTATAGAAGCAGTTAATAGAAGAAAAGATACTGCTAAAAGCTTAATTAATGAACTATAATACCATCTCAAAGAACCTTTCCAGAACGCAGAGCAAAAATAAATTAATTAAATAAATAAATAAAGTAAGTAGAAATTATGGAAGAAAAGATAAAAAATATTTTACAATATACCCAGGACATCCAATATTTATATGTTGCAATTTTTAGAAGCAAAATGGAGTATTATTTCATTATATTATTATAAAATATTTATTATATTATATTATAATATTAATTATATTTTATTATATTATTTATTACATATAGTAATATAATTGTAATATACAATGTCAGATGCTTAACTGATTGAGCCACCCAGGCATCCCTATTTTGTAGTATACTACAAAACATCTTTATTTTTAATTTTTTTTAACGTTTTATTTATTTTTGAGACAGCGAGAGACAGAGCATGAACAGGGGAGGGTCAGAGAGAGGGAGACACAGAATCTGAAGCAGGCTCCAGGCTCTGAGCTGTCAGCACCGAGCCCGATGCAGGGCTTGAACTCACGGATCGTGAGATCATGACCTGAGCTGAAGTCGGCCACTTAACCGACTGAGCCACCCAGGCGCCCCTACAAAACATCTTTAAAAGAAACTAAACAATGGGGCACCTGGGTGGCGCAGTCGGTTAAGCGTCCGACTTCAGCCAGGTCACGATCTCGCGGTCCGCGAGTTCGAGCCCCGCGTCGGGCTCTGGGCTGATGGCTCAGAGCCTGGAGCCTGTTTCCGATTCTGTGTCTCCCTCTCTCTCTGCCCCTCCCCCGTTCATTCTCTGTCTCTCTCTGTCCCAAAAATAAATAAACGTTGAAAAAAAAATTAAAAAAAAATAAATAAAAGAAACTAAACAAGACTTAAATAAATGGAAACACATTATGTGTTTTTGGAGTTGAAGACTTAATATTCTTAAGGTGGCAATACACTCCAAACTGATCTACAGATTCAATACAATCCTTATCAAAATTCCAGCTGGTTTTGTTTTGTCTTGTTTTGTTTTTACAGAAATTGACAGGCTGACCCTACAATTTGTATTGAAATGCAAGGGACACGGATTGTCAAAACAATTTTTTTTTTTAATTAAGGTCTGAAGACTGCACTTCCCAATTTCAAATCTCATTACAAAGCTACAGTAATGAAGACAGAGTGGAACTGGCATAAACACAGAAATATAAACCAATGGAAGAGAATTAAGAGTCTAGGAGTGTGCCTGGTTGGCTCAGTCAGTTGAGCATACGACTTGATTTTCGCCATGGTCGTGATCTCAGGGTTGTGGGATAGAGCCCCGGGTTGGGGCATGGAGCCTGCTTGAGATTCTCTCTCTCACCCTCAGCCCCCTCCCCTGATAATATGCTCTCTCTTTCCCTACCCCCCAAAAAATTGAGAGTCGAGAAATGAACCCATATATCTATGGTTAATTGATTTTCAACAAGGGTGTCAAAATAATCTGCCTTCCAACAGATATAAAAATTCCTTAAAATGGATCTTAGATATGCTATAAAAACTGAAACTATAAAACTCTGTTTATAGAGTTCTTTGATATTAGATTAGGCAATGACTCCTTTTGGGGGGGGGATTCTTCTTTTTAATTTTTAAGTGATCTCTATAGCCAATGTGGGGCTCAAACTCACAACCCTGAGATCAAGAGTTGCATGCTCTACTGACTGAGCCAGCCAGGTGCCCCCAGATTAGGAAATGGCTTCCTAACAAGATACCAAAAGCAGGAGCAACAAGGGAAAACTAAATAAGTTTATTCATAAAATTAAAAGCTTTTGTGCATCAAAGGCCAGTATCAAGAAAGTGAAAAGACAGCTCAGATGTGGGAAAAATATTTGTAAATCATAGATCTGATAAATAAAAAATCTACTCTGCAAAATATGTAAAGAACTCTTACAACTCAACAATAAAAAAAAAAAATAAATCAAAGGGAAGATGGACAAAAGATTTGAACAGACATTTCTCCAGAGAAGATTGCCAAATGGCTAATAAGCACACAAAAAGGTGCTCAACATAATTAGCCACTAGGGAAATATAAATCAAAACCACAATAAGACATTACTTTATACCCATTAAACAAAACAAACCAAAAATAACAGAATACAAACAATGGAATGCGAGCCATCTTTAAAAAGGAAGGAAATTCTGACACATACAACAGCATGGATGAACCTTGAAGTCATCATGCTAGGTGAAATAAACCAGTCACAAAGGACAGATAGAATATAATTTGAGTTTTATGAGGTACCCAGAGTAGCCAAATTCATAGAGACAGAAAGTAGAATGGTGGTTGGGCTGGGGCCAAGGTTGGGGAGATGATGGGGAGTTATTGTGTAATGGGTACAATTCGGGTTGAGGTTAGGGTAAGACATGAAAAATTGTCCTGGAGATGGATGATGGTGATAGATGCACAAAAATGTGAATGTACTTAATGCCACAAAACTATACAAAACTATATCCTTAAAACTGGTTAAGTTTTATGTTACATATAGTTCACCATAATAAAAAAGAAGCTCTAAAATTTTTTTTAAACATATAATAACAAATGTTAGCAAAGATGTGGAGAAACTGGAACCCTTATACACTGCTGGTAGGAATGTAAAATGGAATAACCACTGTGGAAAATGGTTCGGCAGTTCCTCAAAAAATTAAAGTTATAATATGACCCAGCAATTCCACTCCTAGATATACATACAAAATAATTTAATATATTCACACAAAAACTTGTACATAAATGTTCATAACAGCATTATCCATAGCAGTTAAAAAGTGGACACAACCCAAATGTGCATCAACCCATAAGTGGGCAAACAAGATGGGATAGCTATACAATGGAATTTTATTCAATCTTTTTTCTCTTTTTTAAAAAAGGAAGTACTGATACCTGCTCCAAAATGGATGAACCTTGAAAAGATTATGCTAAGTGAAAAAGGCCAGACATATTGTATGATTCCATTTATATGAAGTGTCTAGAGTAGGAAAATCCACAGAGATAGGAAGTAAATTAGTGGTTACCTAAGGGTAGGAGGTTTGGGGAGAAATAGAGAATTAAGTGCTAATGGGTATGTGTTTCTCTTTTGGGATAATGAAAATGTTTTTAAGCTGATTGTGGTGAGGGTTGCACAACCCTGTGAAATACTAAAAACCACTGGATTGTACTTTTTTAAAAGATGAATTTTATTGTATGTGAATTGTATCTCAATTTTAAAATGGAGAGGCAGTATTTATACTATATATATGCTATATAATAGAACATTTTCCAGAGATAAATATAAATTTGTGTATTCAGTGTGAAAGGGCAAGATTATTTGATACACTTACACATATCCTTATGAAATTTCTGCTTTAGAGTTAAAAAATAAAATTCTCTGGTATTTCAGATCTCCCATTAAAAATAATTATATTGTCATCTGACATGTCATCTGCAACAACACAAGAAAAAATATTTATAAGATGGGGCGCCTGGGTGGCTTAGTCGGTTGAGTGTCCAACTCTTGATTTCAGTCCAGGCCATGATCCCAGGGTAGTGAGATTGAGTCCCGCGTTGGGCTCTGAGCTGACAGTGCAGAGTCTGCTTGGCATTCTCACTCTCCCTCTCTCTCTGTCCCTCTCCCCTGCTCTCTCTCTCTCTTTCAAATAAAAAATATACATATTTATAGGACTATGAAGGAAGGACTATGAAGGAAAACCACATCAGTTTGAATTCCAAACACAGCTGTAGTACAGTTACCTCCCAAGCAACACTTCACGCATTCGGTAATCGTTTTGTGAACAATATAATTTCCTTCCCCTTGCTCTAGTAATTGGATTAGGGATGGACCATAATATAGGTCTAAGCCAGTGAGTACACATGGCATTTTCTTGCCACAAAGTTTGTTTTGATGTACTCCAATTAAAGTGAAGGGCAACTCTTTATTTAATGATTGGGGGAAAACAATTCTCCCTTTCTCATTGTGTGATGTGCTTTTGTGAAGCCTAAATTGCTGCAACCATTCTGATGCCAGGAAGGAAGCTAACACAAGGAAGAAGACAGATTTGAGAAAATCAAAACTATAGTTAAAGCCCTCATCAAACTGTGTTGTTTTTTAAAATGTTTTATTTATTTATTTATCCTGAAAGAGAGAGTAAGAGCAGGGAAGGGACAGAGAGAGAGAGGGAGAGAGACCATCCCAAGCAGCCTCTGTGCTGTTAGCTCAGAAACCAACACAGGGCTCCATCTCATGACCCTGGGATCATGACCTGGGCTGAAAACAAGTGTTGGGTGCTCAACCGACTGAGCCACCCAGGTGCCCCTCAAACTGTGTTTTAAATTTGCCTCAGAACTCGTTAAATGAGCCAAAATTCTACTTATTATTAAGTTTCTTTATGATGCATTTGATGTTGCTTGTAATTAAATAAAAGACCCAATAAAAAGGGAATTAGAATACATAAAAAACACTGGAGAATAAAAACCCAGTAAAATATAAATAATTATTGATAATGCTTTCATAAAATCTAATGTACATATTAACACAGGGTTCATAACATAGTTTCCTATGTTCAAATTCCAGTTTATTTCAACAAATATGGGATATATGGGTCCCTGGAAGGAGAATTATAACTCTTAAAAGTCTCAACATGTCTGGGGGGAAGAATGGGGCATAAGGAATAGACACAGTATATATTGGTTCAATTTTTTTTAATTTAATGATAACGACCACAATTGGTTGTAAAACATTCAAATAATTTGAAGGAAAAAACATACAAAGAAAACTTAACCAAAATCACAAGTCAGGTAAAGAGGAAAAACAATAAAGCATAATAGAAAGAAAACAAGATGTATGAATACATTCTCAGCATTAATGACAATAAATCAAGTAGGCTAAATTTTCCTATAGAAAGACAAAAATCTCTGAGTGGAAAAAAAAAAAAAAGAAAATTTAACTCTATTCTCCTTATGATCAATACCTGAAACAAAACAACACAGAAAGATTGGAAATAAATGGGTGGCAAATAAAGTTACAAGAAAATGCAGACAAAAAGAAGCTATATAAAGTAGCAAAATAAAATCAAGTAAAAATAAAATCAAAATGAAATAAAACCAAAGTAAAATTCATGATTAAAAAGTAAGCATCAAGTAGGACAATAAAACTAATTTACTCTGATAAAAGGTACAATAAGAATAGTGAAATTTTATTTATTTAAAAACATTTTAAAATGTTTATTTATTTTTGAGAGAGATAAGGCATGAATGGGAGAAGGACAGAGAGAGAGGGAGTCACAGAATCCAAATCAGGCTCCAGGCTCTGAGCTGTCAGCACAGAGTCCAATGTGGGGCTTGAAATCACAAACCATGAGATCATGACCTGAGCCAAAGTCGGATGTTTAGCTGACTGAGCCACCAAGGCACCCCGTGAATATTTATTGAACACTCACTCTATGCCAGCCACTTAACTGAGAATTTTCTCAAGTAATCCTCAGAAGCTATGGAGTGACTGTAATTAACACTTACGCTTTGCAGATGCTGAACAAGGCTTTAGAGAGATTAGATGTCCTCAATATCATACAGTGTAGATGGTCATGGATCTCAAACCCTGATCTACGAATTCCAAAGTGCAAATACATAGTACCAAAATATTTTTTTAAAAAAACTGATGGGAATAAAAGAATTTATTTTAAACATTTAAATCCCTTTCTCTAGAAATTTCACATATCTCATAGCTCAAAAATAGAGAGGAAAAGATTTGGATAACACAACGAAACACATATGTGGTATATACAGATAACTTTGAACTCTAAAACCATAGCATATGCATTCTTTTCTATAAAGTCCCAAAATACTTAACAGTATGAAAATGTTCTAAGCCAGAAAGAAAATCTTATCAAATGCTGAAGAATGGAAATCTTAGTGCTGAGCCATAGTTTTTGACCCTAACATAGAAAAACTATAAATTAATTATAAAAAGATAAGTGAATCTACTTGATGATTTAAAAATCTTTCTAAATAAAGATAAATTTGGGGTGGCTGAGTGGCTCAGTCAGTTAAGCATCGGACTCTTGATTGGGTCATGATCAGGACTCATGCTCAGGTCATGATCTCATGGTTCATGAATTCAAGCCCCACATCAGGCTCTGTGCTGACAGTGCAGAGCCTGTGTGGGATTCTCTCTCCCTCTCTCTCTCTGCCCATCCCCCATTTGTGTGCATGTGTGCTCTTTCTCTCTCTCAAAATAAATAAACATTTTTTAAATAAAAAAATAAAAATCTGATCACATTCCTACCCTGTTTAAAATATATGTATGGCAATTTTTATATAGTCTCACAATATGTCAGGCACTCTTTTAAGCTCTTTTTATGTTTTACCTAATTTCATACTTTTTTTTAAACAAATCAACTTATCTTTTCATTATGAGAGAGGGAGAGAGCGAGAATCCCAAGCAGGCTCCACACTATCAGCACAGAGGCTGAGGCAGGGCTTGAACTCACAAACTGTGAGATCATGATCTCAGTTGAAATCAAGAGTAGGAGACTTAACCAACTGAGCCACACTGGTGCCCCTTAACTAATTTCATTCTTATAATCTTGTGTGGTAACTACTATTTTTATCCTCATTTTACACAAAAGGAAACTAAGACACAAGTTAAATGATTTTTTTCCTGGTGCTACTGTTAATATGTGGTGTAGCTGAGATATGTGAACTGGGACAGTCTATCTCCAGAGTCTACTCTGCCTCCAAGAACATTTCAGTGGCTTCTCTTTGTCTTTAAGAAAGAGTACAAAATTAGCCTTATAGGATCTTAAGTCTAATATGTTAAAGGAGAGGCCATCTGGTGAACTATCTTCAGGGATAAAAAAAATTGCAGAGGGAGGTTCTTATGGGTTCAATTATGCCCTCCAAAAATTCATATGTTAAAGTCCTAACCCCCAATACCTCAGAATGTGACCTTATTTTGAAATAGGATTGTTGTAGATGCAATTAGTTAAGTTAGGATGAGTTCAGACTGGAGTAGGGTAGAGTTCTAATTCAATATGACTGAATTCCTTATAAAAAAGAAAAATATGGACACAAACATGCACACAGGGAGAACACCATATGAAGATATATGATTGGGTAATACATCTACAAATCAAAAAACACCAAAAATTGCCAGCAAACCACCAGAAGCTAGCAGAGAGGCATGGAACAGGTTTTCCCTAACAACTTTTAGAAGGAACCAAACATGCTGACACTTTGATGTTGGATTTCCAGCAGAACTGTGAGACAATAAATTTCTGTTGTTTATGTTACCCGATCTGTGGTTACCCAATCTGTGGCAGCCTGAGCAAGCTAATACAGGGATTTCTCCCTGCTTCATGTCTATGACCATCTCAGGTACAGAGTCATATCTAAAATTGTTAAAAACTTCAAGAATATTCTCTCTTTTTTGCCAATACAATTTTTTAAATTGAAGCATAATTGATATACCTTAAATTTGTTTCAGATGTACAACAGAATGATTCATCATTTGTATATATTGCAAAATGATCACCACATAAATTTAGTTCATATCTGTCACCACATATCATTACAGATTATTTTTTCTTATGATGAGAACCTTTAAGATCTACTCTCTTGGCAACCTTCAAATATGCAATACATTATTATTTACTATAGTTGTCATGCTGCATATTACATCCTTGTGACTTATTTTATAGCTGGAAATGAGTATCTTTTGATTCCCTTTACCTATTTTGCCCTTACCCCCATCCCACCTCTGGCAACCACCAATTTGTTCTCTGTATCTTGAGCTTGATTTTTTTTTTTTGGGGGGGTGCTGGGATTAGATTCCACATGTAAGTGAGAACATATAGTATTTCTCTTTCTATGTCTGACTTACTTCACTTAGCATGATGCTTTCAAGATCCATTCATGTTGTCACAGATGGCAAGATTTCATTCTTTTTATGGCTGAATAATATCCCATGGTTTATATATACCACATTTTCTTTATTCATCTGTCAATGGACACTTGAAATATTTCCATACCTTGGCTATTGTAAATAATGCTGCAAAGAACATGGAGGTGTATATATCTTTTTGAGTTGGTGTTTTCATTTTTTAAGATAAATACCCAAAAGTGGAATCGCTGGGTAATACGGTAGTTCTATTTTTAATTTTTTGAGGAACCTCCATACTATTCTCCATAGTGGCTGCACCAATTTACAATCCCTTACACTGATAGTGTGTGAGGGCTCCCTTTTCTCTACATCTATGCCAGCATTTGTTAGCGCTTTTTCTGATAACAGCAATTCTGACATGTGTGAGGTGGTATCTCATTGTGGTTGTGATTTGCATTTCCCTGATGATTAGTGATGTTGACCACTTTTTCATGTACCTACTGGCCATCTGTATGTCTTCTTTGGGAAAATGTCTATTCAGATTCTCTGCTCATTTTTTAATCAGATTGTGGGTGTTTTTGCTATTAAGTTGTATGAACACTTTATATTTTGGGATATTAAGAATTTCTTCACTTTGTAACATCTCTATGTGTATTCGATTCTTTAGTGATTAATGATAAACTCAAAAAAAAAAACAAAAAACAAAAAACACCAAAACCCAAAAAACAACAAGGACCAGGTTTTTGCCTTTGGACATCTGAGGAAGAAGGAATTTATGGAAAGCAGACTTATCTCTACAGCTAGTCTTGTGAAAGAAAATTACAAAAGGATGTGGAGGCAATGGCAACATAAAAAACGGAAAGACAAGAAGGCTGCCCTTGGGGCCTGCCAAAAAAAGAGAGAGGGAGTGAGAGAGGATAGAGAGCCTAGAAACTTCTCTGGAATCCCAACACTTAACTTCTCGTCCAGAAAATTGCAGCAATCTCTTTGCAGGCTTCTTCTATCTCCTCTCTTTGCTCCTGACATTTCTCTAGCCTGAATGTTCACTTACCTCTTCTTTGAGTGCCAGAGCTGGGACTAGGGTGAGGCTAACAAGGTCCTGAGGGTGCAAAAGATAAGGAAACACTCACTCAGGTGCCAGCCCTGCATCTCCACTGCCCTGAGAGTGAGGGCCTCTCTAAATTTTGCACCCTACATGCCTGTTGAATCCAAGGATATTTACCCTTCAATGCTCATCTACACTCCCTTGATAATCCCAGTCAAAAGTAATTGCTTGTTCTATGTGCTGCCATAACACTTTGCTTATTTTTCTATGAACTTAAAGCACTCATATCATCCCATGTAAAAATCCAGAGTCATCCTTGATCCTTGCATTTATTCAATATTTTTTAATGTTTATTTCTGAGAGAGAGAGAGAGAGAGAGAGAGAGAGAGAGAGAGAGCGCCTGGTATGGACAGAGAGAGAGACACACAGAATCCAAAGCAGGCTCCAGGCTCTGAGCTGACAGCATGGAGCCCAATGCAGGGCTTGAACTCATGAACTGAGAGATCATGACCTCAGTTGAAGGCAGACGCTTAACCAACTGAGCCACCCAGGCGTCCCTGATCCTTACATTCATTCAAACTCACATTCAATCCATCAAGAAATCTTTTTGACTCTGCCTTAATAATATCCCCAATATGACCACTTCTCACTCCCTGTACTTTTACCACTTTGTGTTGAAACTGCTGGACAGGGGCGCCTGGGTGGCGCAGTCGGTTAAGCGTCCGACTTCAGCCAGGTCACGATCTCGCGCTCCGCGAGTTCGAGCCCCGCGTCAGGCTCTGGGCTGATGGCTCAGAGCCTGGAGCCTGCTTCCGATTCTGTGTTTCCCTCTCTCTCTGCCCCTCCCCCGTTCATGCTCTGTCTCTCTCTGTCCCAAAAATAAATAAACGTTGAAAAAAAAAATTAAAAAAAAAAAGAAACTGCTGGACATTTGCAATGGCCTCCTAGTTTCCACTCACTTGCCCTACCCAAGCCCCCTGCCCAGTCTGTACAGGCATACCTTAGAGATATTGCAGGTTTTGTTCCAGACCACAGCAATAAAGCAAATACTGCAATAAAGTGAGTCAAATATTTTTTTTCATTTCCCAGTATGTACAAAAGTTATCTTTACACTATATCATAGTCTATTAAGTGTGCAACAGTATTATGTCTAAAAAAAACAATGTACATACCGTAATTTAAAAATGTTTTATTGCTAAAAACTGTGAACCATCATTGGAGCTTTCAGTGAGTCAATCTTTTTCCTGGTTGAAGCTCTCACCTCCATGTTGATGACTGCTGACTCATCAGGGCAGTGGTTGTTGAAGGTGAAGGTGGCTGTGGCAATTTCTTAAAATAAGACGAGAAGTTTACTAGATTGAGTGACTCTTTTTTTCATGACCAATTTCTCTGTAGCCTGTGATGCTGTTTGATAGCATTCTGCCCACAGTAGAACGTCTTTCAAAATTGGAGTCAATCATTGCAAACCCTGCCACTGCCTTCACAACTGTTTTTGGAATATTTAGTTTTTAATATTTTTAATGTTTATTCATTCTTGGGAGAGAGATGGAGACAGAGTGTGAGCGGGGGAGGGACACAGAGAGAGAGAGAGAGAGAGAGGGAAACACAGAATCTGTAGCAGGTTCCAGATCCAAGCTGTTAGCACTGAGCCTGATGCGGGGCTCAAATTCATGGACTGCGAGATCATGACCTGAGCCAAAGTCGGACGCTCAACCGACTGAGCCATCTAGGTGCCCCCTTTTTGGTTTTTTTTTTGGTTTTTGTTTTGTTTTTTTAATGTTTACTCTGGAATATTTAAAATCCTTTGTTGTCATTTCAATAATCTTCATGACATCTTAACCAGGAGTAGTTTCTATCTCAAGAAACAACTCTCTTTGCTCATCCATTAGAAGCAACTCCTGGGGTGCCTGGGTGGTTCAGTTGGTTGAGCATCTGACTCTTGATTTGAACTCAGGTCATGATCCCACTGTCATGGGATCGAGCCCCACATCAGGCTCCATGCTGATTCTCTCTCTCTCTCTTTCTCTCTCTCTCTGCTCCTCTCCCCCACTTGCACTTTCTCTCTCTAAAATAAAAAATAATAACAATAAAATAAATAAAAATTAAAAAAAAGAAGCAACTCATCATCTGTGAAAGTTTTTTCATGAGATTCAGCAATTTGGTCATATCTTCAGGCTCCGCTTCTAACTCTCATTTTCCTCCTATTTGCACCACATCTGCAGTGTCTTACTCCACTGAAGTCTTGCACACCTAAAGTTATCTATGAAGGTTGGAATCAACTTCTTACAAACTCCTGGTAATTTTGATATTTTTATGTCTTCCTATGAATAATGAATGTTCTTAATGGCATCTAGAACAGTAAACCCTTCCCAGAAGGTTTTCCATTGAATTTTCCCAGATCCATCAAAGAAATCACTGTCTATGGCAGCTATGGCCTTACAAAATGTATTTTCGTAAATAATAAGACTTGAAAGTCAAAATTACTGCTTGATCCCCAGGCTACAGAATGGATGTTGTGTTAGCAGGCATGAAAACCACATTCATCTTATTGTACATTTCCATAAGAGCTCTTGGGTGACTAGGTGCATTGTCAATGAGCAGTAATATTTTGAAAGGAATCTTTTCTTCTCAACAGTAGGTCTCATCAGTGGGCTTAAGATATCCAGTAAACCATGTTATAAACAGACATGCTATCATCCAGGCTTTGTTGTTCCATTTATAGAACACGGGAAGAATAGATTTCACATAATTCTTAAGGGACTTGGGACTTTCAGAAGGGCATTGGCTTCAACTTAAAGTCACCAACTATAGTAGCCCCTAACAAGAGAGTCAATTTGTCCTTTGAAGCTTTGAAGCCAGGCATTGACTTCTCACTAACTGTGAAAGGCCAAGATGGCATTTTCTTCTGATAGAAGGCTATTTCATCTGCACTGAAAACCTGTTGTTTAGTGTAGCCACCTTCAGTAATGATCTTAGTTAGATCTTTCAGATAACTTGCTATGGTTTCTACATCAGAATTTGTTGCTTCACCTTGCACCTTGATGTTATGGAAATGGCTTGTTTCCTTAAACCATATGATCCAACCCTGCTCTCTTCCAACTTTTCTTCTGGGGCTTCCTCACCTCTCTCAGCCTTCTCAGAATTGACAAGAGTTATCCGTCTTCCTCTGGATTGGGCTGTGGCTTAAGGGAATGTTATGGCTGGTTTGGTCTTCTATCCAGACCACTCAAACTTTCTCCATATCAGCAATAACGCTGTTTCACTTTCTTATCATTGATGCATTCACTGGGTTAGCACTTTTAATGTCCTTCAAGAACCTTTCTTTGCATTCATAACATGGCTTACTATTTGGCATAAGACACCTAGCCTCTTGTCAACATGCCTTCCTCACTAAGCTTAATCATTTCTAGCTCTTGATTTAAGGTAAGAGACGTGTAGCTTTTCATTTCACTTGAACACTTAGAAGCCATTGTAGGATAGTTATTAATTGGTCTACTTTCAATATTGTTGTATCTCAGGGAATAGGGAGGCCCAAGGAGAGGGAGAGAGATGGGGGAATGGCCAGTGGGCGGAAGAGTCAGAGCACAAACATTTATCAATTAAGATCCCTGTCTTCTATGGGTGTTTTGTGACACTGCAAAACAATTACCATAGTAACATCACAGATCACTGATCACAGATCACCATAACAAATATAATAATGAAAAAGTTTGAAATATTATGAGAATTACCAAAATGTGACACAGAGGCACAAAGTAAGCAAATGCTGTTGGAAAAATTGTGCTGATAGACTTACTCCGTGCAAGGTTGCCACAAACCTTCAATCTGTTAAGAATGCAGTATCTGCAAATCTCAATAAAGTGAAGTGCAATAAAATGAGGTATGCCAGTCCTCCAAAAAAGCAGTCAAAGGGATCACCTCTTAAAATTTGAGATGGATCATATTACTCACCTATCAAAACCCCCAATTGGTTCCCTGTGTTACTTAGAATAAAAGCCAATCTCCTTACCAAAGCCTAAATAGTCCCACCAGAGCCCTGCTATCTCTCCAACCTGATTTCCTACCATGTCCTCCCTCAGCTCCAAGCACATTCATCACCCTCCCTAGGGTTCCTTTAAGCCCACTCCTGCCTCAGGGTCTTGGCCAGTTCAGTTAATCCTACCCTGAAATCTGTTCACCTCTTAATCTTTTTCAGTTCTCTGCTTAAACAACACTTTCTCTGAAAGGCTATATAAAATAGCATTCTTGTTACTGCTTTACACTGCTTTATTCCTTGACATTTTTTTCAAGGTACTTAATTACTATTTATATTTTATTTTTCATTTATTTGTATATTATCTATCTTATCCCCTAGAAAGGGTGCTACATGAGGGTAAGGATTTTTGTCTGTTTTTTTTCCCCCATGCTTTATCTTCAGCACCTAGAACCATGACTGGCATAGGGCAGGAGGAAAGTTAATATTCACTGGATGGATGATGGACAGATGGATTCTGCTCTGTTGCATAACTACTTTACATCATTGTTTTACCCGTGACAAGTCTTTGTGGTAACTGTCAAGATCTCACTCTGCTCTAAACTCCCAAAGCATCTAGCATCTAGCTTTGCATTTCATACCTACTCACTAAATGTTTGTCAAATTGAGTTAAACCTACCTCTTTATAACTTTTCCTCCCCACTATTATCCATCACACATAATTCGGCAAGATTAAGCCACCTAAAGTACAGGGAAGATCATGTCTCTCCCGTACTGTGAACTCACCCTGAATTTTTCATGAAACTTTTGGGAAATCTTTTATTTACAAAATACAGATAGATTGCATACATGCTACTTAATCCTCACAAGTACCCTATAAGATAGTAATACTCTCTTCATTTGACAGGTGAGGAAACAGAACCTCAGAAAAGTTCAGTACTTTTCCCGGGGTCCATTACCTGCAAATTATCTGATCTACCTGATTCTAAGGATGTGGCTGTTCACACTACATTTTGGTATTATTTCCCCAGGATTCAAAGCCAGATAGAGACAGTATGGTCTCTATCTACTTTTTGTGGTATTGCCTCTTCATTATGGCAGAAACTATTATTAAATCTTAGAAGTATATTCTTCTTATGAAGCCTTGTGTAAAATAGTGGAAAATGAAAAGTAAGCCATCAGTCAATAATAGGAAAATAATTTTTAAATTATATTTCACTCCAAGGACTACCCATGAAATTAATATCTATAAGGTTACTTTGAAATGCATAAAGACTAAGATGGACTGATAAATGGAGAGAGATAAACAGCATCTAAGCTATGAGAATATGGTGTTCACAGTAAAATGTTTTCAACTCTTCCCATGCTTTAAGACTTTTATAATACAATCTGAGGATAATTTATTGAATACTAGAGAAAATCTTTATAACAATGTATTTTAAAACTTAGGAAATTATTTATGAAAATCATTACAAAATCATAAAAAAGAGACTGCCCCCCTAAAAAAAAAGCTAAGAGAAATTTACTAAATTATTAATAGCAGCTGTGTTTGAATAGTATCATCTGGGTAATTTTCCCTTTTTCCTTTTTGTACTTCTTAACATCTTACAAATGTTTAATGAGCATGTTATCCAATCAAATGAAAAAAAGTTTTTTTGAAAAGTCAAAATGCGTAGTAAGCTGCACTTTATGATTCTATAGTAAAATTAGCAGGATTTATGGGAGAGAATGTGATAGAGGAAGGCAGATCAAATAGAGACTTGGCCGTGCAACTCCCCACCCCCCTTCCGCCTTGTTAACTATTACCTAAATTACTTATGGAACTGCAGCACTGACTCCTTTTACCAAAAGGCCTCTGCTATTAAAGTATGCCTATTTTCATTTTTCCTTAATGATCAAAAAGGCCATTTCTAGTGGAGCTCTTTCACACACTTCTAGGTCCTACTTCTTAAAGCTGACTCATATTCATGGATCCCATGATAGCCACCATCCACTATTAATCATTTTGTGTTAGTGGAGGCCTCTCAGTCTTGTGGAGCTGAAGATTTGGTAAATACATCTTGGGGCTTTTTGTAAGAATATTTCTGGAATTCTGGATCCCTACTGTTAAAATAAATAAATTCTCTACACCAGCATGTCAGAAGGGAGCTAGGCTTTAGAGCTAAGGTCAAGGGTAGGGTCAATCAGCAGGAGTTTTACAAAGCCTATGACATCTCAATGCAGGGTAAGTTTTTTCTAATGTAAAAGTGAGTGTTTGCAGATTCTTGAAACAAACAAGGGTAACTTGGCAACATTTTCCCCCCAATCTCTTAAAAAAAAAACCTCCCCAGCAGTTATCAGATGGCAAAATCATAAATAAAGCTCTAGGTCTTATTTAATAAAAAGGTAACTTTTCTTAGACGTAACTATTGTTTTAATCAGGTAATTTTCCACCATGTATCAAACAAAGCCCATTTAATGGAAAAATTTAAGCACAAAAACTAGTCTCTAAGGCAGTATCCTTAGAGAGAACACTAGAGAATCAAGAGGCTATATAATTAATACCCAAAACAGTTACTGACCTTCAGTCATGTATGTGGCACCATTTTGGTGTTTTAGTGTAATATGGATTTACCCATAACTGCATTTTAGCTTGGGCTACTTGAGGAAAAAAAATGAACATGTTCTTTAAGTTTGCAATGTATAAAAATCATATGGTTCTTAACAATTCAAAGTGAAATTACACTAGCAAAATAATTAGGTTTTATATAGATCTACAAATATACATTCAATTTACAAATATGGAATGATAGCATTTTTTAATCCAGAAAAAGCATTCTTATTTCCTGAATGTAGTTTTCAGAACATAGTCTTATATGATGTTTCATGAAAAAGTTATTCAATAGTCAGATAAGTTTGGGAAATGGCTTATGCTCTATCCTCATCTTGAAAACTCATAATTCAATCATCATATTAAAAGCTGCAAGAAATTCTATAAGAAGCCAGTATAACTTTGTTTAACCCAATGTTTCTGAAACTTACATGATCAGAGAGACTTGTTTGTTTGTTTGTTTGCATTATGTTTATTAACATTTTGCAGAACCTCTTTGGGGAAACTTGCTCTAGACTAATGTCCTCATTTTTATAGAAAGTGAGAGCCCAGAGATAAAGTGATTTGCTTACAGAAATAGTCCTTTATTTATTTAGAGAGGTAGATAAACTACATGGTATTTTTATTTTCGAAATAGCTTCAACGATTTCTTCCTATTGAGACTTTATTTTGAAATATCAGTGATCATAGACCAAAACAACCTAGCCTTGCCTTGGTTTCTGCAGCTAGATTCTTAGTGAAAAATACTACACACTTCAGTCTTCCCTGACTCTTAAATTGGTTTATGTAAATCAAGTAACTAGGCATCTGATGTAAATTAAATTATTTGGGAGGGTAAGTTACCTGTTAATCACCTGGCTATGAAAATATCACTGTAAATAGCTCTCTCAAGGTTCCTTAGGGTCTCCACTACCCTACAAAGTCTTCCTTGACAGCTCCCATTCACAGTGATTTTGCCCTTCCCAATCAATATGTAATCAAATTCTGTCTTCTATCATTACTTACCTGTCCCTTGTGTATATCTTATCTCCCTAAACAGATTGCAAGCTCCAAGATTGCTAAAACTGATTCTTACTTGTCTTTCCAGTCACTTTAGACACATCACAGATTCTCAAGAAATACTTTTGAATGCCTCACAAGTAACCAGTTGAATGGCCAGAGGGAAATGGTCAGCCTAAAAGATTAGGAAAGGAGCAGCTCCACTTTCCATCTTCTTTCTATCTTCAGTGCAGAATTTTCCCTCTCTCAGCTTTCATGGCTAGCACATGGCAGTCTTGTCCAGGAGTCCACAGTAAGCTAGGCTGCCCTTGCTCAAAGGACTCTGCTTGAACCTGTCAGCATTCCAGTGGATCAGTGAGAAGCTCATCAAATCAGCAGAACAAGTACCTGTCATGCTCCGAATCTGTTTGGAGATCAGACTGGTTTACTCAATAATAAAATGGAAGCCTGGTTTTATTCTACTGGTTTGGACTCAGATTAATTAGGTACATGACCCCAAATACAAAGCAGCTGCTTTCTAACACTCAAGTTAAATGATCTTTCTCAAAGAAAAGCTGACTCCTGGGGTGCCTGGGTGGCGCAGTTGGTTAAGTATCTGACTCTTGCTTTTGGTTCATGTCGTGATCTCAGTGTTCATGAGTTTGAGCCCCGCATTGGGCTCAGGGCTGACAGTGCACAGCCCGCTTGAGATTCTCTGTCTCCCTCTCCCTCTCTCTCTCTCTCTCAAAATAAATAAATAAATAAACATTAGGAAAAAAAGAAAAAGAAAAGCTGATTCCAGAGTATGGATAGTTCTAATTATGTCTTAGCCTGTTTTATGGCAAGACCTGAGAAATGTTGAAAAGGAAGAAAGGAAACTTCTATCCTTCCCTGTCATTGATGATCCAGGCTGACTTTAGTTAGAGAACAGGCCTGTACTGAAAAGGTTTAAACAAACCCAGTACCCATAAAGTGGGATCTTCCATTGTTCCTAGGAATTACTATATATATATATATATACACATATGTGTATATATATACACATGTATATATATGTGTATATATATACACATATGTGTGTGTGTATATATATATATATATATATGCCTTTGATTGATATGGACCAATATTGTCAGATTAACTCATTCTTTTGCCCACAAACCAATCAATGTGTGTTGATTGTATAGGTATCATGTTCTCAGCACTGCTGTAGGCACTGTGGGGTTATAGAAGCGTAAAGATATGGTTCCTCCCCTTGAGGGATTTATAACCTAATAAGGTGAGATAAGACTAACATTGAAAATAACTGTGAACAAAAAAAAAAGAAAGAAAATAACTGTGAACAATACAAGGCGATATATATGATCTAGTGTTGACCTGGAGGCCTTGGACTTTAACTGCAGCAGAAATTCGGTGAAAGGGGAAGTGTTACTGGGAGTTTCAGACAAAAAAGAAGACTTCATGAAGACAATGGGATGGAGGTGAACACTATAGGAGGGACAGGACTGGAGGCAAAGAAGGTAGGCTGTCCATTCTAGTTTTAGGCAACATCATTTTGTTAATTCTTTGAGATGTCCCAATTCTTGATTACCATAAGGCAGAATATATATAAACAAGCACACTTTCAATCACTGAGCTATTACCTTTTCTAAAAATTACCCTTTTAAAAAATTAAAACTCAATAAAATACTATTATTTTAGTGGTCTATAAATAAATTTGCTCAATTTTCCATTTCCCAGTTGGCAGAGTCAGGCTAATAATTTAACTTATTAGCTCTAAAGTTATCAGTTTTATATGCAAATAGTTTATTAAAAAATAAAACAAAGTGACCACTATGTGGTAGGCCCTTTGTTGGGTACTGGGGTTAAAATGGTGCATAAGTCATTAAAGTGCCTATCAAGTTTAAATGTGTTGGTGGAGACAGACGTGAAAAGAAAAACATGATTACAGGGGTCCCTGGGGGGCTCAGTTGGTTAAAAGTCTGACTTTGGCTCAGGTCATGACCTCATAGTTTGTGAGTTCGAGCCCCGCATACAGCTTTGTACTGACAGCTCAGAACCTGGAGCCTGCTTTGGATTCTGTGTGTCCCTCTCTCTCTGTTCCTCCCCTGCTCATGCTCTTTCTTTCTCAAAAATAAATAAACATTTTAAAAAATTAAAAAAAAAACAACTTGATTACAATTATAGTATGTGTCATCAAAGAAAAATATAGAGAGCTATGAAAGCATGTATCAGGGAAGTCTAATCAAATTGGAGAAGCAGTGAAGCAAATTTCTTAAGAAATTGATAATTTAGGCTGAGCTCCGAAGTAGGTAGGAGTTAGGGGCACCTAGGTGGCTGAGTCGGTTAAGCATTCAACTTTGGCTCAGGTCATGATCTCATGGTTTGTGTGCTTGAGCCCTGCATCAGGCTCTGTGCTGACAGCTTGGAGCCTGGACCCTGCTTTGGATTCTGTGTCCCTCTCTGTTCCAACCCCCACCTGCACTCTGTCTCTCTCTCTGTCTCTCAAAAATGAATAAACATTAAAAAAAATTGAAGTAGATAGGAGTTAGAAGTAAGATGATACGAACAGGATATTCTAGGAATAGAGAAGGCAATTAATGTGGTTAGAGAGTAGGGAGAGATAAGGCTGGACAAATAAGTAGAGCTGGATCATGTTTATCTATTTGATAAACAATTTATAAATTATAGCAAGCTGAAATATTTTGCAGTGGTGGCATTTAATTTTACTCTTTTATCACAAACTATGAGAGTTAAGTTGCTCTTATGGTAAAAACAATTTGAAAAGATAAACATAAAGCAAGAATGCCTTGTTATTTCATCCATGTTGCCTTCCATCCAGTAGGTATCTACAAGATACAAATGGAATTTTGGAATTACAGTTAAAATGATTACCTCTAAAATTACAAAACAGATTGAGAAAAAAACAGATCTCCAGGAGGCAACATAGTGAAGCAGTCAGGTGCATGGAATTTTGGAACCAGCCTTTTTGGGTTTGAATCCCAGCTATTCTCCTTACTCATTTTATGACATTAGGCAAATTGAACCTCAGTTTTCCTGCCTTTAAAATGGGTGTGGATTGGGGCGCCTGGGTGGCGCAGTCGGTTAAGTGTCCGACTTCAGCCAGGTCACGATCTCGCGGTCCGTGAGTTCGAGCCCCGCGTCAGGCTCTGGGCTGATGGCTCGGAGCCTGGAGCCTGTTTCAGATTCTGTGCCTCCCTCTCTCTCTGCCCCTCCCCGGTTCATGCTCTGTCTCTCTCTGTCCCAAAAATAAATAAAAAACGTTGAAAAAAAATTTAAAAAAATAAATAAATAAAATAAAATGGGTGTGGATTACACTAAAGCACAAGCAACAAAAGAAAAAATAAATACATTGGAATTCATCAAATTTAAAACCTTTCATGCTTCAAAAGACAAAATTGAGGAAGTGAAAAAACAATTCACAGAATGGGAGAAAGTATGTATTAATCATATATCTGATAAGGGACTTGTATCTAGAATATATAAAGAATTCTTAAAACTCAATAATAAAAAGATAAGTACCCCACTGAAAAATGAGCAAATGATATGAATAAGAATTTCTCCAAAGAAGATATACAAATAGCCAATAAAGCACATGAAAAGATGTTCAACATCATTAGCCATCAGTAAAATGCAAATCAAATAAGATACTACTTCACATCCACTAATATGGATGTAGTAAAAAAGACAAATAATAAATGTTGGTGAGAATGTGGATAAGTTAAAACCCTTACATACTGCTGGGAATGTAAAATGGTGCAGCCACTTTGAAAAAACAGTCTGGCAGTTCTTCAGACAATTAAACATAGAGTAATAGAGATTTCATCTCTTTTGTTCCCCAGTTCCTGGCATGTAGATGGCTCTGAAAAAATATTTGTAAATGAATAAATGATCTGGAGAAGTGTAGTTTCTTTTTACAAATGCAATATAGACTCATAAACCCCACTTTCCCTCAAAAGCACATAAGGATGGGAAATGCCAGGTAAATATCTTCTCATTCCCTAATCCCACTCTGCAGCTATAACCAGTGATCCATGAGATTTTAACTAGAGCAATGAAGTCCAGACAACTAACTTCTTATTTGCAACAGCTAAAGCCACACCTGAACAGATCACTTTTTCCTCAGAAGCATCCTAGAATTTGGAGGTTAAGGAAGTCTAGAAAGATATGGTTAGGACCAGGGCCAGATATGTGTCCCCCCTCTATGTTGCAGTTTGCTCCCCAAATTTCTTACTAAATCCAAACTAAAAAGCATAGTTAGATAAATTGTTAATACTATAATATAAAGTATGGTCACTGGTGGCAAATAATCCCAAATTCAACATTTAGTTTGGTACAAAAAAACAAAACAAAATAATATAGTTTTAGAGAGAATAGAATATTTCAAATAAAGTCAATTTATAGACAAAAATGACATGTTCAATTCATTCATTTATTTTGCATCCTATTGAAACCCTATTAAGAGAACACTAAAGGGATTTTTTTTAAGGTAGAAATCCAAGGGCTTCTAGGTGGCTCAGTAGGTTGAGCATCCCACTCTTTGATTTCAGTGCACATCATGATCCCATGGCCATGGCATCAAGCCCTGGGTCAAGCTCCTCATGGAGTCTGCTTAAGATTTTCCCTCTCTCTCTCTCTCTCTCTCTCTCAATCTCTCTCTAAAAAAATAAAAATTAAATTAAAATAAATAAATAATAACAATAAAAAATAAAGATAGAAATCCATAGGAACAGAAAGGAGACAATAGGAACAAAACTTTGGAAGCTGGAAAGAGATGGCTATATAGCAACTTCTCTAGAAGATCTAAGAAAACTAATTCCTAAGCTGGCAGTGGGGAAGGCAACTCAACTTAGAAGAAATTTCCAAGACTTGGGAATTTGTGGCATCAAGTAATGTTGGAAATTGGGACTCAAAATAGGAAGCTAAGTTGAAAATCTGTGAAGCAGTTGAATTCCTAGATCTCCTCGATTCCTTATAGTAGGATGTTTGTCTTCCCCCACAGGCAAAATAAAGGAGGTATATTCTTTGAAGAGGGTGAATAGAGAGTTACAGGCCTTGGATACACCAGGCATAACTGTAGGTGGGGATATTATTTTGAAGACAAAGGAATTAAGTGAACACTTGTAAATTGTATGCTGAATCCTATAAGCCGTCTTTTCCCATTGAGGTCACAGAACAGTAGCATCCAGACATTAGGGAGGTGACTGAGAGAGCTTCTCTAAGGAAAGCTAACCATTCCAAGGGGAAGTATCTAAAAGTATTGATGGAGAAGTTCCTCAAATAATTGACCTAGCTAGATCATCCTATATTGCAACCATACCTGTATGCTCATGGACTCCAGTTGACTTCTTAGTGCCCGTGCCCTTCTTAAATTTTTTTTTAACGTTTATTTCTTTTTGAGACAGAGAGAGACAGAGCATGAACGGGGGAGGGTCAGAGAGAGAGGGAGACACAGAATCTGAAACAGGCTCCAGGCTCTGAGCTGTCAGCACAGAGCCCGATGCAGGGCTCGAACTCACGGACTGCGAGATCATGACCTGAGCCGAAGTCGGACGCTTAACCGACTGAGCCACCCAGGCTCCCCACCCTTCTCTTAAATTTGAACTCATAACTAAGGACCAGCAGATATTGGAGAAAAGTTACTGACATGAAATATAAAAACAAAACAAATAAACTAAAAAAGAAACTTGGAGAAAACAAAGCTATGCATGGAGATGAAAATGTCAAAAAATTAATATTTTTAAAGATATTCTCTTAAATAAATAAAGAAACTGATCCCATTCACAATTGCACCAAGAAGCATAAAATACCTAGGGATAAATCTAACCAAAGATGTAAAAGATCTGTATGCTGAAAACTATAGAAAGATTATGAAGGTAATTGAAGAAGATATAAAGAAATGGAAAAACATTCCATGATCATGGATTGGAAGAATAAATATTGTCAAAATGTCAATACTACCCAAAGCTATCTAACATTCAATGCAATCCCAATCAAAATTGCACCAGCATTCTTCTCGAAGCTAGAACAAGCAATCCTAAAATTCATATGGAACCACAAAAGGCCCCGAATAGCCAAAGTAATTTTGAAGAAGAAGACCAAAGGAGGAGGCATCACAATCCCAGACTTTAGCCTCTACTACAAAGCTGTAATCATCAAGACAGCATGGTATTGGCACAAAAACAGACACATAGACCAATGGAATAGAATAGAAACCCCAGAACTAGACCCACAAACGTATGGCCAACTCATCTTTGACAAAGCAGGAAAGAACATCCAATAGAAAAAAGACAGTCTCTTTAACAAATAGTGCTGGGAGAACTGGACATCAACATGCAGAAGATTGAAACTAGACCACTTTCTCGCACCATTCACAAAAATAAACTCAAAATGGATAAAGGACCTGAATGTGAGACAGGAAACCATCAAAACCCTAGAGGAGAAAGCAGGAAAAGACCTCTCTGACCTCAGTCGTAGCAATCTCTTAATTGACATATCCCCAAAGGCAAGGGAATTAAAAGCAAAAATGAACTACTGGGACCTTATGAAGATAAAAAGCTTCTGCACAGCAAAGGAAACAACCAACAAAACTAAAAGGCAACCAACGGAATGGGAAAAGATATTTGCAAATGACATATCGGACAAAGGGCTAGTATCCAAAATCTATAAAGAGTTAACCAAACTCCACACTAGAAAAACAAATAACCCAGTGAAGAAATGGGCAGAAAACATGAATAGACACTTCTCTAAAGAAGACATCTGGATGGCCAACAGGCACATGAAAAGATGCTCAACGTCGCTCCTCATCAGGGAAATACAAATCAAAACCACACTCAGATATCACCTCACGCCAGTCAGAGTGGCCAAAATGAACAAATCAGGAGACTATAGATGCTTGAGAGGGTGTGGAGAAACGGGAACCCTCTTGCACTGTTGGTGGGAATGCAAAGTGGTGTAGCCGCTCTGGAAAACAGTGTGGAGGTTCCTCAAAAAATTAAAAATAGACCTACCTTATGACCCAGCAGTAGCACTGCTAGGAATTTACCCAAGGGATACAGGAGTGCTAATGCATAGGGGCACTTGTACCCCAATGTTTATAGCAGCACTCTCAACAATAGCCAAATTATGGAAAGAGCCGAAATGTCCATCAACTGATGAATGGATAAAGAAATTGTGGTTTATATACACAATGGAGTACTATGTGGTAATGAGAAAGAATGAAATATGGTCCTTTGTAGCAACGTGGATGGAACTGGAGAGTGTGATGCTAAGTGAAATAAGCCATACAGAGAAAGACAGATACCTTATGTTTTCACTCTTATGTGGATCCTGAGAAACTTAACAGAAACCCATGGGGGAGGGGAAGGAAAAAAAAAAGAGGTTAGAGTGGGAGAGAGCCAAAGCATAAGAGACTGTTAAAAATTGAGAACAAACTGAGGGTTGATGGGGGGTGGGAGGGAGGGGAGGGTGGGTGATAGGTATTGAGGAGGGCACCTTTTGGGATAAGCACTGGGTGTTGTATGGAAACCAATTTGACAATAAATTTCATATATTGAAAAAAATAAAAATAAATAAATAAATAAATAAATAAAATAAAATAAAGATATTCTCTTAAGAGAAGATACTGAATATAGGAAAGAAGGGGATGATGTAAAGAGAGCTCTTAGAAATTGAAAATGTGATGGTATAAGTAAAATCTAAATAGAAAAACTGGAAAATAAAGTTTAGAAACTCTTCCAGAAAGTAGAACAAAAAGACAGAGATGAAAAGTGCAAAATAAAAGTTAAAAAAAGTAGAAATCCAACAAACATCTAATAGGAGTTCCAGAAAGAGAACAAAGAAAATAGGAAGGAAATCATCAAAGAAATAATTCAAGAAAATTTTCTAGAAATGAAGGACATGCATTTTTCTAATTGAAAAGGCCCAACACTGTGAATAAATATTCTCTCAGCCCAAAGCATATCATTGAAAATTAAGCATAAAGAGAGGATTCTAAAAGCTATTGGAGAGAAAAAGAAACAGGTTTATGCAAAGGATCAAGAACCAGAATAGATTTAAACTTCTCAATAGCAATACTGAAATCTAGAAGACAATGGAGAAATGCCTTCACATTTTTGAAGGAAAATTATTTCCAAGTGATAATTCTAGATCCAGCTAAACTATCAAATGGGAAAATCAAATAAAGATATTGTCACTCGTGTAAAGTCTCAAAGATTTACATGAGTATCCCAAGGGAATGCTTATCTACCAAGCATAGACAGAAATTGGTCCAATTTAGAACAAGCCAGAAAGCTCAAGAAAGGCTTTTTTTTTTCTTTCAAGAAGGTTTCTTAACATTAAACTGAGGGGTACCTGGGTGGCTCAGTTGGTTAAACATCTGACTTAGGCTCAGGTCATGATCTCGCAGTTTGTGGGTTTGAACCCTGTGTCAGGCTCTGTGCTGAAAGCTCAGAGCCTGGAGCCTGCTTCAGATCCTATGTCTCCCTCTCTCTCTTCCTCTCCCCTACTCTCTCTCTCTCAAAAATGAATAAATATTAAAAATTTTTTAATGATTAAATTGATTGAATATTTGGTGCATGTGAGTGTGTTTAAAAGATTTAGATAATTAGTGGTGACTTTGGCATTGAATCAGTGAAAATATATAGGAAACAAAACAAACAAAAGAAGCTATACGATTAATCCTAAAGAAACTAAGGAGTCATATGAAAAGAAATAGTTTCCTGGGGGCGGGGTGAAATAGAACTAAATCTTTGTCTTCCATAATGGAGTTCCATTCATAATGACTCAACCTGAAAAATCATAAAAAAAAAAAGTAGTGTAGGTGTATTATTTATATAGATAGAGGGTAAATAGCAAAATTGTTAGATAAGAGGGGAAGTAATGGAGTTAATTATTTTTCCTAATGAGCCTTATGAAACTATTTTTTGGCTCCTTCAACTATATGCATATATAATATTGACAAAAGTAAAGTTTATTCTGCTGCTATGGAGGATAAAAAATGAATAAGATTTGGACCCTCAAATTGCTTATTGTCAAGCTGCAGGAAGAGAGATACTCAGCTATCATGTATGAGAGTGCGAAGTTTGCCCTAAGAGGTTAAAACAAAATGCTATGGGAACCCTGAGGAGTGCAAAGGTACAGACCTTAGAGATAAACAATTTTTCATGAAGGTTTTATGTTAGGTCTGAAAGAATGTGGGGGAATTTTAGCAGGTAGAGATTAGTGTGGCAGGTATCAAGTAAAGGGATTGTGTGAGTAAAAGCAGACAAGAAGAAAAGCTGTTCTTTTGTTCAGGTAGGAAGACATAGGCTGATTTGACGGAGTGTGCGGTGCAAGAAAGATGTGCTGGCAAATCAAGCTGGGGAGGGAAATTGAGGACAGACCTTTGGATGACCTTGAATTTTCCATTAAAGCTTTTGGAAGGCTATGGGAAATTGTTAAGTTTTTGGAGCAGGGAATTGATATGATCTAAGCTGTAATTTAGGAAGATTATCTGGCAGCAGTACATGAGTTAGATTGAAAAGAGAAAAAAAGAAGACAAGGAAATGAGAAGGAACCCAATTCAACAGCTCAGGGCAGAGGTATGAGGATCTGACCTTCAACAGAATTGGTGAAAATTGAAAGGCAGGAATGGATAGGAGATAGTTCAGAGACAACAGTTAAGCCTGCTTTTAAAAAATTATTAATTTGCTCTTGCTTTTCTTCTGTTGGAAATTCTTCATAGGCACTGTGGCTTTAACTGGCTGATATAGGGAGACTGGAAGCCAAGTAAATCATGTTGATTTGTAGCTTATATATATTTTAAAAGCCAACTAGTTAATAAGACTTAGAACATTTTGATCTTGGTACAAATGCCTGATGTGCTCATGCTTTCTAACATTATATTTCATTTCAATTGGGTCTTTCAAATGCATAGTTACTATATACCATTGACTATGGACTTCAAAAAGAACTTAAATCGTGCTTTACTTTTCATCATCTCATCATTCTTGTGAACCAATGCTATTTTAACATAAATAAGACACAAGCTCACAGCTAGTATCAGAGTTGGTATTAAAAAGCTAAAACTCTTCCTCTAAGATCAGAAATAAGACAAAAAAAAAAAAAGGAGTAAGACAAGGATGCCCACTCTTGCCACTTTTATTCAACATATTATTGGAAGTGCTAGCCAGAGCAATTAGGCAAGAATAGAAATAAAAGGCATCCAAATTGGAAAGGAAGAAGCAAAACTGTCACTATTTGCAGAGGACATGATACTCTATATGGAAGAAAGACCTCATTAAAATACTGTCAGAACTAGGGGCGCCTGGGTGGCGCAGTCGGTTAAGCGTCCGGCTTCAGCCAGGTCACGATCTCGCGGTCCGGGAGTTCGAGCCCCGCGTCAGGCTCTGAGCTGATGGCTCGGAGCCTGGAGCCTGTTTCCGATTCTGTGGCTCCCTCTCTCTCTGCCCCTCCCCCGTTCATGCTCTGTCTCTCTCTGTCCCAAAAATAAAATAAACGTTGAAAAAAAAATTAAAAAAAAAATACTGTTAGAACTAATAAACAAATTCAGTAAAGTTGCAGGATACAAACTCAATGCACAAAGGTCTGTTGCATTTCTATACATCAATGATGAACTATCAGAAAAGCAATTAAGAAAATAGTCTCATTTATAAAAGAATAAAATACCTAGGAATACATTTAACCAAGGAGGTGAAATACCTCCTTATAAAATAAGTTAGCAAATCTCTTGTTTATTGTGGCTGCATCATTAGTAACACTGACCTCAGTCTCTCCCATATTCCTGATCTACCCATCATTCCCAATACTGTCAGATAAATGTTTCTGCTTAATATTTAATCACCATTTCAAATTTATGTGGCGGTTCTCTAATGCCTGACCTAAAAAAAAAACTATAAATTGTCTGCTTGACATTCAAGGCTCAGGACCTGGTCTCATTCATTTCTGCAGCTTTACTTTCAATGACTACTTTCTAGCACTCCACTCCACTCAAGTCTAACTGATCTCTTTATTATACCCTACTCTCAACATACATGTTTGCATCTCAAAGTTTTGCTTTTCAGCTTTTCCTGGCTGGAATCCCCTCCCTTGACCTTTTCCCTAATTTAATTTCCTTCCTGTTCTTTAAAACTTAGATTCTACCTTTCCCATTATCTTCTCTCTCAGGTATGTCAGAAAAAGTTGATTTCTGCATTTGCTAAAGTTATATAGCATTTGGAGTTTGCACCATATAATTTGGCTTTTGATTATCTGCTTTATTTTTGTGTGTGCTGGCTATGACTCCTTTCCAAGCAGACTATCATTTCCTGGAGAACAGGTTAAGTCTATCATGTACGTCTCCTGATTCTCTCTCCCTTTACTCTCTGCATTAGTTATGATTATTTTGGTTGCAAATGACAGAAACCCAATTCAAATTAGCTTAAACAAAAAAAGGGATTATTTTACCTAATGTAAATAAAGAATCTATGGGTAGAATAGGATTTAGAAGCACATTTGAACGTGGGCGTTTAAACAACATCATCACAAATTGGTCTTTCGCCATCTCTTGACTCTGCTTTCCTCTGGGAGAATTGGTTTAGGCATATCTTCCCAAGTATTAGCAAAGATGGCCAGTAGAAACTTGGAACTTACATCTGAAAAGCTTGGTAAACTCAGTAGAAAGAATGCATATTATTCTCCATTGTTCTAGAAAAAGACCCAAGCCTGACTCTCATTGAAGAGGGTCACATACTCACCATGGAATCAATCACAGCAACTTTTATTAATTAGGTCTGGGTCACATGATCAAGCTTTGACCTGGAGAGATGGTCTCCTGTGGGCACAGACCATGCCCACTAAGAATGGCACTGGGATACTTTTCCCAAAGAAGAATGTAGACATCATTACTTGAAGAAGAGGAAATGATTCTGGGCAGGTAAAAATAGCCAGTGTCTGCCATACACATCCCATCTCCCATGTCATTTAGAACATTATAAAAATCTCTTTCAAATACTCAAATAAGATAAAATTTCTTGAGCTGCTAAATTGTATTTTATTTTTGACATACTATGGTAAAGATGTGGATGGGCAAAATGTGGTATCCAGAAGAGTGGAGAATCGTCTTTTCATCCTCCTTAATTAAACACTGGAAATCAAAGCAAGCATAACTTGCAATAAAGTTATATCACCAAATGAATCCTCTTCAATCTTTGATTAGGCAGATTTGAAAGGGACTGTTAATGCACTATAAGGCATCTGAATTCAATGGGCATTTTGTTCTTGTTTCCTGGGCTCTGTGTGAGATGCTGATGAACTTCAAGAATACAGACATTCATATGATGGAGAATTTGAAATAGACAACAAATTTAGTGATAAGTCATAATGACCTAGTTATAAAAACTGTCAATAATTTAGCTCTAATGTTTACTCACCATTATAGAACCAAACACTATTTTATTTCTATTCTCTTCAGATGTTGCCAGAATCCCTGTCCGCACTCTCGCCTCAGGAAATTAGCAGGAAGAAGATGGATTTTAAAAGAGAATAAACAAAAAGTTTAATGGGTTTTTGCAGAACCTGAGTTTTGGAAGGGGAATGGTAAAATAAAGGTTTCAGGAAAGGGGGAGGGTTCTCCAGCCTTCCATATCAAAGAGAAACCAATACTTCAAGCTCAGAGCCTGGAATTCTCTTGGGACTCTATACAGACCAGCATCTGCCACCATAATTACAAAAGGTGTCATCTGACCAACCTCAAGCTACAATGTTAGACTAGTGGTGTGAAACAAAACAAAATTTTACTTTCTTAACATCCTTTAAATAGGTGTTACTTCCCTTAATAGCACTGCTGTGCTTGGTGGGAGAAGGAAGGGAAACCTAAATCCTCACTCAATAGCTTTAATAATGTTCCAACTATTATTTTTAAGCCTATACATTTTTTTCCTCTAAAATCATCTAATCATCTAAGCAGGTCTTTCTTAAAGGCCTATAGTTTTATATGTTTTTTTTCCTTTTTCTTTGCTATTATTAGAAGTTCTTCACATCTTATCTGTGAAATTTAAATTTAAGTTGTCTTATAATCAGGACAAAATTAATTTCCCTTTAATTTGTATGGTACCTAGTTTCCAAGTATGTTTTGTTTTGTTTTGTTTTGGTTGGGACTAAATATCACAGCTAATACAGTGAGGAAGAAAAGATATATTTTATGATCAAAGCTAAGTTTATAAAAAATGAAGTTATGCATAGTGATAATTCTGGCCACAAGTTAAATGGACAATATTTCAGTCTTCAGTGAAACTTTAATAACCAACATTTCTTAAATAAATAAAGCAAACCTCCTGGAAAATAACAGAATATAAGAGGAAAGCCCTGCAAGTATAATAATGAATTAACTATTGCTAATCACATATATATGAGATTAAATATATATATATATATATATATATATATATATATATATATGATAATAGCTATAGTCATAAACTGACCTGATCATCCATCAGTGTAGTACCTCTTTGGGCCTAACATATGGTCCATTTACCTCACATGTCGTCATCTGTCCTTTGGCATTTAGTCATGTTGGGATCCTGAGTTGCTACTCCCAAAGCTTAAACTTTCATAGTTTTCTCTGGTAGTCTGAGTAGAGGATTAACAGCACTTGAGTCTTGTTAGGCTCTTAGAGATCTACAGGACTCCTCCATATCCCACTATAAAAATCAAATTCTCTACCAGATTGCAGCTCTTATATCAATTACTGTGGACACAGAATGTAAATAGTGGGTATTTTTTTTTATTACTAAAAAAAGGTACTTAGTTTCTCAGATTAATTTTGAGAGATGCTTTGTATGTGTTTCTTACTTTTGTTTAAAAAAAATTTTAATGTCTATGCATTTTTGAGAGACAGAGAGACAGAGTGCGAGCAGGGGAGAGGCAGAGAGAGAGGGAGACACAGAATATGAAGCAGGCTCCAGTCTCTGAGCTGTCAGCACAGACCCTGACATGGGGCTCAAACCCACAAATCACAAGATCATGACCTGAGCTAAAATTGGCTGTTTAACTGACTGAGCCACCCAGGTGCCCCTTGTTTTTGATTTTAAAAACAATCTAGTGAGTGCTTTCTAAAATTGTCCACATAAGTCCTCCATGTTTTGTTGCATGTTTCTTTTTCACCTTATTGAAAGGGACAGAAAATGCCAAAGATTTGAACTCTCCCAACACTTGAAGCTTGTGAGTTTTTCATGAGAGTATCTACTTGAAAATATTTGGGGGCGGGGTGCCTGGGTGGCCCAGTCGGTTAAGTGGCCGACTTCGGCTCAGGTCATGATCTCACAGTCCGTGAGTTCGAGCCCCGCGTCGGGCTCTGTGCTGACAGCTCAGAGCCTGGAGCCTGTTTCAGATTCTGTGTCTCCCTCTCTCTGACCCTCCCCTGTTCATGCTCTGTCTCTCTCTGTCTCAAAAAAACAAATAAACGTTAAAAAAAATTAAAAAAAATATTTTGGGGAAAAGGCATAAAATAGATTAAAAACAAACATACATACATACTTTGGGTCCAGAAAAAAAAACTGGGTTAATACCTGTACAATGACATACTGGCTCTGCGCTTTTAGGTAGTTACTTAACATTACTGACCTCAAGTCTCTCAACTGTGAAACAGGATAGTAACACCTACCTCATAGGGTTGATGCAAAGACTAAATCAGTTAATGAGAAAACACAGAAAGTACCCAATTCAGCAACTGACAAAGAGAATATATTCAATATATGGTAACCAATATAATGAAGAACATATTAAGATAGGGAGGAAATATCTAAGGCAGATTCCTGTTTATAATGTAGGCTACTATAGTCCAGACAGTTGTCCCGTCTCTCCTCTATCCAATGTTGGGCAAAAAAATTTGGAGTAAGAATAAAAGCTTTTTGGTTCCTTTATAGTTTTACACAAATATTAGAAAACAAATTAATTTAAATTTGGAAATAAAACCCTTACACATTAACCATGATGCTTAAATATTACTTTCAGATAGTATATGTGTTTAATGTTCCTCCTCTGTGCTAAACAGAGAATGAAGGAAGATGTTAAATCAAAGAACATAGTGAGAAATAACTAGAATCAGAAGCTCTGAGAGATAAAGGAAAACTGAAGATGATAGGAATACTTCATTCCAGTCCCTTAAAATATGATTCTCAGTCTATCTGCTGGATCAGGCAGTGAAATACAAATGTTATTTAGCTGCAGGCTGAAGGTTGATCTGATAAATCAAGCTAAAAATAAATTTCCAGGAAAATTTAATAGAGTGGTCTACCCTATAATGTACTCAGTAAAGTTTATGTGAGAAATTACCCATCTTTAAGGAAAGGAATAAAATGTGGCTGTTTCTATGTCAATCACTATAAAGGAGAGGCTTGTTAGATGTTCTCCAACAAAATGAATTACAAAGAGACTAAACTGTTTCATTAAAATAAGATAAAAGTTTCAATTATTTGCAGAAGCTACATTCACAGTATAACAAAAAGGATTATTGCCACAAGAGAAATACTTTCAAGACTCACTGTTCTTTCACTAATACAAATAACCCCATTTTGGCAGTTCTGATCATTTAGAAACCAACAAAGAGAAGAACATTGTCAGTAACATCTGCTATAACAGAGAGATAGCAATGTTGAATTCTCTTTCCTTGAAGCACTGATTTGGATGGCTATGTGATGTTCCTGAGATCACAGTGTGTCATAGTTCTTTTTGGTATGTAAACATTTTGTTTTGTTTTGTTTTGTTTTTGTTTTTTTTGTTTTTTGTTTTTGAGAAAGTGTGCCTGCATGCGTGCTTGAGGGAGAGAGGCAGAAGGAGAGGGAGAGACAGAACCTTAAGCAGGCTCCACGCCCAGTGTGGAGCCCAACGTGGGACTCGATCTCACAATTGTGACATCATGACCGCAGCCAGAATCAAGAGCCAGATGCTTAACCCACTGAGCCACCCAGCCACCCCATATGTGAACTTCTTTAGATCAGTTCAACTTTGCAGGATGTTCTACCTGAGGTTGCTCCTTAAGGGCTCTATGTAGAATACATTTAAAATGGAGTTGCGGAGGCCCCTGGGGCGTCTCAGTCAGTTGAGCTTTGGACTTCCGCTCAGGTCCTCAGGTCGTGATCTCACGGTTGGTGAGTGAGCCCTGCATCCGTCTTACTGCTATCAGTGTAGGGCCCGCTTCAGGATCCTCTCTGTCCCCCGATCTCTTTCTGCTCCTCCCCCACTTGCGCCTGCCCACGTGCTCGCTCTCTCTTTCAAAAAATAAATAAAACATTTTTTAAAAATCAATAAAATGGAGTTGGTCTTTTTCCCCTACAGAGTTGAGGGCTCCTAGTGGCCTAGCAGCTTGGGCAGAGAGAAGAAAAAAAGCTGCCTATTGGTGACAGCCAGTGGCGTGAAACCAGGGTGGTGGCAGAGGAGACAGAGAAGTAATAGATTAGAGACCCATTTTGGAGTCAGAATCGAAAGACTTCGTCAAAGATTTGCTTATAGAAGATGGGAGAAAAGGAAAAAAAAAATCAAGAATGACCACCAAATTTTAGGTTAGCATAATTAGATGGGACTAGAGTCATATACAAAGCTGGTAAGAAAATAGAAGTTAATATAATGTGAGTCTTCCTCTGTATAAGAAATATTTTTAAAGACTTTTTAGAAAATTGAGCCACTATTAACACTTTGCTTTTTAAAGCATGTTCTAAATGTTTTCCCTGAGACAGTATCATTTTGGTATATTTCAGACCTCTTTTAAATTATTGAATATTTGAAGTTTCTGCAGATAATCACAATAAATCATAAAATATTTACTATTCTTATTGTAAAAGGTGAGAGTTTACCTTTTGTGAAGTTTAGAAAAAAAAGCCTTAAACATTTTTTCAACCCTTTTCCAGGTTCCATGCTTTCAAAGATAAAATTAATTACATGCTTTTCAAAATTAATACATTTCTTTTGATAGTCAGCAAATACTTGCTGGGCAGGCCATGCTAAGCTAACTCATAAGAAATTGTTCAGCAGATTTTGTAAAAATTAATTAGCTTTTGTTTTGACACTTTAACATTCTGAATCTGCGTAAGTCTAAAAATTTGGTTAAAAGAAAATTTCAGGTTGACAGCATTTTTTAACCCGAAGATTTAACCAGGCAAAAGATAATTTTTAAAAATTGACTTTAGGGGTACCTGGGTGACTCAGTCAGTTAAGTGTCCAACTCTTGATTTTGCTTCAGGTCATACAGTTTGTGAGTTTGAGCCCCTCATAGGGCTCTGCATTGACAGTGCAGAGCTTCCTTGAGATTCTCTCTTTCCCCTCTCTCTCTGTCCCTACCCTGCTTGCTCTCTGTCTCGAAATAAATTAAAAAATTTTAAAAAAACTTTTTTTAAAAATTTCATTTTAGAGGTAGAAACAGCATGGTATTATTTTTTCAAATGAAAGATCAGAGTGACATCTAGTGTTCAATGGAAGTATCTGCAACTGACTATATAGGCACACTGTCACACAAATCTATCAGCGCCATTTTTCTAACAGTAGTTGCTCACTCTCTGTCTCTGTGTCACATTTTGATAATTCCCATAATATTTCAAACTTTTTCATTATTATTATATTTATTATGGTGATCTGTGATCAATTATCTTTGATGTTACCATTGTAACTGTTTTAGGGCATCACGAACCACACCCATATAAGACATAGAACTTAATTGACAAACATTGTGTATGCTCTGAGTGCTTAACCTACCTGTAATTTCCCATGTCTATCCCTCTCCTCAGGACTTCCTATTCCCTAAGACACAACAATATTCCCTGAGACACAAGAGCCAACTAATAATCTACAATGGTCTCTAAATGTTCAAGAGAAATGAAGAGCCACATGTCTCATACTTTAAATCAAGAGCTAGAAATGATTAAGCTTAGTGAGGAAGGCATGTTGAAAGCAAAGATAGACCAAAAGTGAGGGCTCTTTCACCAAACAGTAAGCCATGTTATCAATGGAAAGGAAAAGTTCTTGAAGGAAATTGAAAGCGCTAATCCAGTGAACACACCAGTGATAAGAAAGTGAAACACTTCTATTGCTGATATGGAGAAAGTTTGAGCGGTCTAGATAGAAGATCAAACCAGCTGCAACATTCCCTTAAACCAAAGCCTAATCCAGAGCAAGGCCCTAACTCTCTTCAATTCTGGGAAGGCTGAGAGAGGTGAGGAAACTGCAGAAGAAAAGTGTGAAGCTAGCAGAGGTTGGTTCCTGAGGTTTAAGGAAAGAAGCCACCTCCATAACATCCAAGTGCAAGGGGAAGCAGCAGGTGCTGATGTAGAAGCTGCAGAAAGCTAGCTAGAGCCTTACTGAAGGTGATTACACTAAACAACAGGTTTTCAATGTAGAAAAACGGCCTTCTATTGGAAGACGCTGACTAGGGCTTTCACAGCTAGAGAGGAGAAGTAATACCTGACTTCAAAGTTTCAGAGGACAAGCTGTTAGGGGCTACTCCAGCTGGTGACTTTAAGTTAAAGCCAATGCTCCTTTGCACTTCTGAAAATCCAGGGCCCTTACGAATTATGCAAAATCTATTCTGCCTGTGTTCTATAAATGGAACAATAAAGCCTGGATGACAGCATGTCTGTTTACAACATGGTTTACTGGATATTTTAAGGCCACTGTTGAGACAGTCGCTGAGAAGAAAAGATTCCTTTCAAAATATTGCTGCTCACTGACAATGCACCTGGTCACCCAAGAGCTTTTATGGAGATGTACAATGAGATGAATGTGATTTTCTTTTTTTTTTTTTAATTTTTTTTCAACGTTTATTTATTTTTGGGACAGAGAGAGAGCATGAACGGGGGAGGGGCAGAGAGAGAGGGAGACACAGAATCGGAAACAGGCTCCAGGCTCTGAGCCGTCAGCCCAGAGCCTGACGCGGGGCTCGAACTCACGGACCGCGAGATCGTGACCTGGCTGAAGTCGGACGCTTAACCGACTGCGCCACCCAGGCGCCCCAGAGATGAATGTGATTTTCATGCCTGCTAACACAACATCCATTCTGTAGCCTGGGGATCAAGCAGTAATTTTGACTTTCAAGTCTTATTATTTACAAAAACACATTTCAGAAGACCATAGCTGCCATAGACAGTGATTCCTCTGATGAATCTGGGCAAAGTTAGTGGAAAACCTTCTGGAATGGATTCATCATTCTAGATTCCATTAAGAACATTCATGATTCATGGGAAAAGGCCAAAATATCAACATTACTAGGAGTTTGGAAGAAGTTGATTCCAACCTTCATGGATGAGTTAGAGGGGTTCAAGACTTCAGTGGAGGAAGTCACTGCAGATGTGGTGGAAATAGCAAGGTAACTAGAATTAGAAGTGGAGCCTGAAAATGTGACTGAATTGCTGCAATTTCATGATAAAATTTCAGTGGATGAGAAGTTGCTTCTTATGGATGAGCAAAGAAATTGGTTTTGGGGGAAGGAATCTACTCCTGGTGAAGATGCTATGAAGATTGTTGAAATGACAACAAAGCATTTAGAATATTCCATAAACATAGTTAATAAAGCAGTGGAAGAGTCTGAGAAGATTGACTACAATTTTTAAAGAAGTTCTACTGTGAACAATATGCTATCAAACAGCATTGCATGCTACAGAGAAATCAGTTATGAAGAATCACCCAATGTGGCAAACTTCATTGTTGTGTTAGGATTTTGCCACAGCCACTCCAGACTTCAACAGATGCTAATCACAGTAGCCATCAACATGGAGGCAAAACCCTCCACAGCAGAAAGATTATGGCTCCCTGAAAGCTCAGATGATGGCTAGCACTTTTTAACAACAGAGTATTGTTTGATTCAGCTATATACATTTTTTAGACATGACGCTATTGCACACTTAATAGACTGTAGTATAAGCTAAATATAACTTTTATATGTATTGGGAAACCAAAAAATTCATATGAATCACTGTACTGTGATTTTTTTTTTTTTTGCTTTATTGTGGTAGTCTAGAACCAAACCAGCAATATCTCTAAGGTATACCTATACTTTCATCATTTTACCCTGCCTACAAGATAGTGAATGCAGCATAAAAATGAATGAGAGGGAGACAAATGAAAAGGATCACTGTGATAATTATAATAATAATAATCAAAAATAGGTGCATCATTTATGAGAGTCTAGAGTCTCTAATGTGGTTTCAGAAATTCAGGAGTAGTATCCTGAAGTAGTTCTTGCCTGAACTAATATGTAAGGAAAGGGGAAAAGTTACAGGCGACAAGCATGGGAAGAGTTCAAAAGAGACAGCAGCATGAGTCAAGGTAGAAAATCAAGTTACAGAATAATATTGTGGAACAAGTTCAATGGCTCCAGTGTAAATCAGGGGACACTAAGTATCTGGAAGGGAAATAGGAGAGGGAGGCAAAGCTGAGATCAAGAAGAGTTTGTCCTCACACTGGTCAGGGTGGATAAAATGAACAAATCAGGAGACTACAGATGCTGGAGAGGATGTGGAGAAACGGGAACCCTCTTGCACTGTTGGTGGGAATGCAAACTGGTGCAGCTACTCTGGAAAACAGTGTGGAGGTTCCTCAAAAAAATTAAAAATAGATCTACCCTGTGACCCAGCAATAGCACTGCTAGGAATTTACCCAAGGGATACAGGAGTGCTGATGAATAGGGGCACTTGGTTTATAGCAGCACTTTCAACGATAGCCAAATTATGGAAAGAGCCTAAATGTCCATCAACTGACAAATGGATAAAGAAGATGTGGTTTATATACACAATGGAATACTACTTGGCAATGAGAAAGAATGGAATGTGGCCATTTGTAGCAACGTGGATGGAATTGGAGAGTGTTATGCTAAGTGAAATAAGCCATACAGAGAAAGACAGATACCATATGTTTTCACTCTTATGTGGATCCTGAGAAACTTAACAGAAACCCATGGGGGAGGGGAAGGAAAAAAAAAAGTTAGAGTGGGAGAGAGCCAAACCATAAGAGACTCTTAAAAACTGAGAATTGGGGCGCCTGGGTGGCGCAGTCGGTTAAGCGTCCGACTTCAGCCAGGTCACGATCTCGCGGTCCGGGAGCTCGAGCCCCGCGTCAGGCTCTGGGCTGATGGCTCAGAGCCTGGAGCCTGTTTCCGATTCTGTGTCTCCCTCTCTCTCTGCTCCTCCCCCCGTTCATGCTCTGTCTCTCTCTGTCCCAAAAATAAATAAACGTTGAAAAAAAAATTTAAAAAAACTGAGAATAAACTGAAGGCTGATGGAGGTTGGGAGGGAAAGGAGGGTGGAAGATGGGCATTGAGGAGGTCACCTGTTGGGATGAGCACTGGGTGTTGTATGGAAACCAATTTGACAATAAATTTCATATTTAAAAAAAATTTAAAAAAAGAAGAGTTTGTAATTTCTATGTAATAGGAAGCCACCTTAGAGATAGCCTTGCAATTTGAATAGAGCTGTGGCATAAGTGGGGAGTGTCTTGGGGGAGAGGTTGAGACTAAAATTGGATGTTACTAAAGTAGATGATGGTAGTAGTAAAGAGAAGATAGATTTAATAAACAATTTGGAGACTATATCAATAACTGGACTTGATGGCTTGGTTTTACGTAAAGGTAAAAGGCAAAAGTCAAGGATATCACCTTTTAGCGATCATGTAGATTCTATGTTCATTAATTAATATTGTTAAGTTATAAGAAAGCATGGTTAGTGAGAAAGGTGATTAAGTTCATTTTGACAAGTTAACATTGAGGTACATGGGAAATAATGATATGTTCATGCCAAAAGGCAATTGAGTATCTGGTTCTTAATGTTCTAAGGTGAGGACTAAGCAAAACATGTGACATTAGTTTTACCAGCGTAGAGGGAGTTGCTGAAATAATGGCAGTGAAAAAGATTACTCAGGAAGGGTATATAACATAAAACAGGAGCATGAATAGAAAAGGCACCATTGGGGCGCCTGGGTGGCTCAGTCTGTTAAGCGTCTGACTTCAGCTCAGGTCACGATCTCGCAGTCCGTGAGTTCGAGCCCCGCGTCGGGCCCTGAGCTGATGGCTCAGAGCCTGGAGCCTGCTTCTGATTCTGTGTCTCCCTCTCTCTCTGCCCCTCCCCCGTTCATGCTCTGTCTCTCTCTGTCTCAAAAATAAATAAACGTTAAAAAAAATTAAAAAAAAAAAAAAGAAAAGGCACCATTAACGCTTAGTGGAAAAAAGTAATTTGGAGTTGGATTTGTCTAAAATATATTAGAAAGAAGAGATACAATTTCTTCAAGATCAAAATGTAATTCACTGAAAGGATCAATATTCTAGGCCTTTTGTGGCCTAGCTATACAAATACTATTGTAGTAACAAATGAATACATGTTATATTTATTAACTATATGAATCAGGGCTCCTTCAGCAAGAAATAGGAACTTTACCTAAACTGGCATGAATGAAAGATTTCATTACTATGTAACCTGATGTCTCAGGTCAGATCAAGAACAATACTATCTTAATTTTGTAATATATTGTGCTATTTTTATATGGTGAAGCAACAGCCTTGCAGGAAGATAAATAGTTTAATAATAAAACATTCAACTTCATTAAAAAAATTTTTTTAAGTTTGTCTAGATAAGAAATTGGTCTTTTTTCATCTGTTAGAAAATTGATGAAAAGTACTGGAATAATGACTAATAGATGGGGAATGTCAACAGACAAATGGAAACTATGAAAAAGAGCCAAACATATATTCAATAACTGGAAAGTATAATTTATGAAATGAAACCACTCATTGGTTGGGCTTAACAGTTACTGGAGATAGCAGAAGAAAGGGCCAATGTGTTAACCTGGCCCTTTTCAGAAGTAGACACCAAGAAGGGATTAAACATGCAAGTGTTGTGTTACAGGAAGCACTTGGGAGAGAATATAGGGAGGTTGCTGGAAAAAGCCAGAGCCATCATACTGGGATGTAAGTCTGATTCCAAGTGAAGGAGAGAGGAAAGGAAGGTTTGCTGGATGGACTGTCTGTGCAGTCTATGGAAGGTTTGGAGAGGGCAATGGAGAATCCTTGAGCCAAAGTCTGCCACCAGAAGGGTCTGTGTTTCCCAGGAGCAAGTTTGCCTTTGTTCCCTGCCACACTCATTTATGGCAAGTATACCCTTGATGCAAATGCATCAATAGTTTTCAGAACACAGTCTGGATGTATGTCTGTATTATCTTACCTTTAACAACATTGCTTTCCACAGATATACTTTCCTAGTTCACCACCAGTAAAACCTTCAGCAGATGAGCTGCAGCCTTCTGCCAGAGACTTTCCTTGTTCCATCCTGTTGGCCTGCCAGGTAGTAGGCAAGACAGTCTCAAATCCTCATCTTTCCATCCTGCTTTCTCAGAACACTCCTGATTTTACCTGTGTTAGTCCAGGTACTCCCTAAAAGCAGACATTAAGAATGCGTTCAGGGGCACCTGGGTGGCGCAGTCGGTTAAGCGTCCGACTTCAGCCAGGTCACGATCTTGCGGTCCGTGAGTTTGAGCCCCGCGTCGGGCTCTGGGCTGATGGCTCAGAGCCTGGAGCCTGTTTCCGATTCTGTGTCTCCCTCTCTCTCTGCCCCTCGCCCGTTCATGCTCTGTCTCTCTCTGTCCCAAAAATAAATAAACGTTGAAAAAAAAAATTAAAAAAAAAAAAAAGAATGCGTTCAGGGAAATGCTTCTTACAGAAAATGGAAAAGGGACTGGGGGAGGCTGTGATAGCCATCATATCACAGTTCAAGTCTGACCTGGAGTAAAGGAGAGGAGGAAGGAACATTAGGTGTCATGTAGTCTAAGGAAAGTTCAGGAATGCCAACAAGGAGTCCTCAGGCCAACATGAGCCATCAGAGGATTCCTTAGTGTTTGACCAGGAGCAGCCCATGAGAACTTGTGGCCTAAGCACAAACAGTCATGGATTTCACAATATAACAACTTGGGCCCTCACTCAATTATGTTTCTGGTAGCTGGTGGCCTGGAAGGCAATTCTCAATATCAGTATAGTCAGCAAACATGAAGAAAGATTATTAGGAATCATATATTGTGGGCATACCTGGGTGGCTTAGTCAGTTGAGCGTCTGACTCTTGATCTCAGCTCAGGTCATGATCTCATAGTTTAAGAGACCACTAACAGCTCAGAGCCTTCTTGGATTCTCTCTCTCCTTCTCTCTGCTCCTCCCCAGCTTGTGCACGCACACACACACACACTCTCTCTCTCTCTCAAAATAAATAAAATGAATTTTTAAAAATAAAAAATAAAAAAAGAAATTATACATTCTGAAAATGGAAGGGATACAAGATTATAAATAATGAACACAACAAATGAACATTAAAAATAATGAACAAATAATGGGACATTTTAAGTGATCTAACAGATGTGCAAATTGAGTCTCAGAATGAGAAGAGAAAGAGAATGGAACCAAAAAAAGAGTGAGAGAAAAAAATAGTTGAAATTTCCACAAATTTGTGGAAATAATTTACTTACCTACCAAAGAAGCTCAACACATTCCAGGCAAGATAGATACAAGAAAAGCACAACTAAGTATATCGCAGTCCAACAACCAAAAACTAAAATAAAGAGATATTGGAAGTATCCAGAGAAAAACATTTCGTACAGAGGAGCAATGATATATGATGGTATTTCATCATGGAAATGATATTTCATGAGAAACAATAGATTCCAGAAGACAATGGAAAAACATTTTTTCTTTTTTTTATAAAACTTTTTTTTTTTCAACGTTTATTTTATTTTTGGGACAGAGAGAGACAGAGCATGAACGGGGGAGGGGCAGAGAGAGAGGGAGACACAGAATCGGAAACAGGCTCCAGGCTCTGAGCCATCAGCCCAGAGCCCGACGCGGGGCTCGAACTCACGGACTGCGAGATCGTGACCTGGCTGAAGTCGGACGCTTAACCACTGCGCCACCCAGGCGCCCCTGGAAAAACATTTTTAAAGTACATCTGGAAAATTCTTGGACATGGCCAAATGATAAACCATAAAACAAGTCTCATGAAATTTCAAAAATATTAAAATTTTACAGAGTATGTTCCCTGGCCACAATGGAATTAGAATAGAAAGGAAAACATAAAACTGTGTTTATTTACAAATGATATGATGGTTTATACAGAAACATCAAAATGAATGTACAAAGAACTAGTAGGTTTAATATGTGAATTTTAAAGGTCATAAAATAGAAGTTTAATATACAAAAATCGGGGTGCCTGGATGGCTCAGTCAGTTAAGCGTCTGGCTTTGGCTCAGGTCATGATTTCACAGTTTGTGAGTTCGAGCCCCATGTCGGGCTCTGTGCTGACAGCTCAGAGCCTGGAGCCTGCTTCAGATTTTGTGTCTCCCTCTCTCTCTACCCCTCCCCTACTCATGCTCTGTTTCTCTCTCTCTGTCTCTCAAAAATGAATAAACGTTAAAAAATTTTTTTAAATATATACAAAAATCAGTCATAGTTCTGTTTACTGGCAAATAATCAGAAGATGAAATTTTAAAACACCATTTACAATAGCACCAAAAATAAACTGCTAAAGGGGCGCCTGGGTGGCTCAGTCAATTGAGGGTTCAACTTCAGCTCAGGTCCTGATCTCCAGGTTTGTGAGTTCAAGCCCCACATGGGGCTCTCTGCTGTCAGTGCAGAGCCTGCTTTGGATCCTCTGTTTCCCTCTCTCTCTGCCCCTCCCCCTGTTCTCTTCCCCATGTGCACATACTTTCTCTCAAAAATAAACATTAAAAAAAAAAAAACTACTGGGGCACCTGGGTGTCTTAGTTGGTTGAATGTCTGACTTTGACTCAGGTCATGAACTCGCAGTTAGTGAGTTTGAGCCCTGCATCAGGCTCTGTGCTGATAGCTCAGAGCCTGGAGCCTGCTTCGAGTTCTGTGTCTCCTTCTCTCTCTGACCCTCCCCTGCTTGTGCTCTCTCTCTCTCTCTCTCTCTCAAAAATAAATAAACATTAAAAAAAATAAAATACTTAAAATTAAATTTACAAAAATTGTGTAAGACTTCTACAGTGACAAATACAAAATATTGATAAGAAATATTAAAGAAAATCTAAATAAATGGAAAGTTATATCATGATCATGGAATAGAAGATACAGTATAATTAGATTAATAGTATTTCCAAAATGATCTTTATTTTTTTTAATGTTTATTTATTTTTGAGAGAGAGAGCTTGCACGTGCACAAGTGGGAGAGGGCAGAGAGCGAGGGAGACACCGAATCTGAAGCAGGCTCCTGCTGTCAGTGCAAAGCCCACGGTGGGGCTTGAACCCATGAACCAAACTCATGACCTGAGCCAAAGTCAGACACTCAACTGACTAAGCCACCCAGGCACCCCCCAAAGTGATCTTTAAGTTCAACACAATTCCAATAAAAATCCTAACAGGCTTTTTTTTTTTTTTTTCTAGAAATAGACAAGCTGATTCTAAACATTTTCTGGAAGTAGAAAAGACCTAGAGTAACTGTCTTGAAGAAAGAACAAAACTGGAAGCCATAAGCCCCCTCATCGTAGGACTGTTTAAAGCTGGAGTAATTAAGATGCTTTGGTAATGATGTAATGATTGATAAATAAAGGGAACTGAAACTGAAAGCTGACTGACAACATAGCGACGAAGGTCATTTGATATGGAAAGTAAAGTCTTTTCAAGAACCGGTGCTGCACAAGTTCTCACTGCTTTGGCCTCCCCAAACTGCCATCTCTGTTCAGTTCAGTAAGACCTCTGGGATTTGTCTACACGAAGCCTAGAAACTACTACAGGTAACCTGGGACAATCACAGGGTTCACCTGATTGTTTCCTCTCTCTCAGAGCTGACAGGACTGGGCTGCTAGTTGTCTAATGCCTGAAAGCAAGTATTAAATACATTTTGTCCAGTTTCTTGTTATGGGAGAAGGTGAATCCAGGCCCTGTTTCCACCATGACTGAAACAGAAGCTGATGTGCTTTTTTTTTTTTTTTTTTTTTTTTTTTTTTGTTAGCAGTCTTCATGCCTAGTGCTGGAGCTTGAACTCACCACTGTGAGATCCAGACCTGCACTGAGATCAAGAGTCTGACACTTAACCAACTGAGCCACCCAGGTGCCCCTGATGTCACTTTTAAAAGAGCTTCTGTCTGCTCTGTGAAGATAAATTGTCATGGAGCAAAAATGGAAGAAAGGAAACCAGAGTCCATTCGGGAAGTATTTGTAGGAGTCCAAGTGAGAAACGGCAGTGCTTAAATTAGTGCAGCAGCCATCAGAACGGACTCCAGTCAGCTGTTCAGTGCATGTCAGAGTTAGAGCTGGCGGTACCTACTGATAGGTTGGATTTAGAGCAGCAAGAAGAGTATAGACGTGGACATTAAGAGTAATAGAAGTTTGGGGCCTGAAAATCTGCCTGGATGCCATTTACTGAGAGAAGACAGAGTATGAGAAGATTCAGGGGTTTTTTGATGGGGGTGGGAGGTAAGGAAGCAAAGAGTCTGAAGCCTCCTTTCTTTGTCTAGAAGTGTAAAAGATAAAATTCAGAAATTGATTTTTTAAATTTTTTTTAATGTTTAGTTTTGAGAGAGAGACAGAGACAGAGTGCTAGTGGGGGAGGGGCAGAGAGAGGAGACACAGAATCCCAAGCAGGATCCAGGCTCTGAACTGTCAGCACAGAGCCCCACACAGGGCTCAAACCTACAAGCTGTGAGATCATGACCTGAGCCAAAGTTGGATGCTTAACCAACTGAGCCACCCAGGCACCCCAGGAATGGATTAAAAACATTTTTTTCCTTGGGGATCCTGGCTGGCTCAATAGTGTTGCATGCAACTCTTCATCTGAGGGCCGTAGGTTCAAGCCCCATGTTGGGCATGGAGCCTACTTATAAATAAATAAATAAATAAATAAATAAATAAATAATAAAATTCCTCCCCCACTCATTCTCTCTCTCTCAAAAAAAAAAATTTTTTTTTAAGTGGGGGGACCTGGGTGGCTCAGTCGGTTAAGGGTCAGACTTCTGTTCTCACAGGTTCATGAGTTTCAGCCCCACATCCGGCTCTGTGCTGTCAGCACAGAGCCTGGTTGGGATCCTCTGTCCCCCTCTCTCTTTGCCCCTCCCCACTATTCCCTCTCTCTGTCTCTCTTTCTCTCTCTCAAAAAATAAACATTTAAAAAATTAAAATATTTTTCTTACATTTTTATGGCATATTATACGTCTCTCTTCTCTAGACCATGAGTTCTCTGAAGAGTCATTGTCTTATTATTCTGATGTCACATACAATGCACACAGTAGTCCTTTAATGTGTGTGTTTCTGTATGAAACTGGGGGATTTGATCAACTTGATGTCAGGTGGAGAGCTGAGTGTTCTGGGTTACAGGAAGGCTAATACTGAATCCCCGGAAAAGATCTAGAATACTCTGTTATTCATTCTTAGAAACCAACATAGCCCAGTAAGGATAAAAAATGTGTATGAAATCATAAATACGGTGTTTATATAACCTTAGATGGAAATAATCAGAGAAGATGCCTTGTGATTTTGATATCATTTGTTTCCACAAAGAATAAAAATCCTTCTTTGAATTGAAAATACAGAGGTGAAATGGAGAATGGGCTCAAGTATGTGTCTAATAACATGCCAAAATATCTAAATACACTGCTTAAAAGCTAGTCTTTCTCAACTGAGTGCTATAGTTTATAACGTAACTCCTGCAGAGCTTTTCATGGTCCTAAATGGCTTTATTTTTATGATCGTTAGCTGCAGTGTTAAAAATGCCAAATCAACGCTGCATTCTGTGGGAATGGATGGGAGGAGAAAGGTAACCCTAAATGGTAATAAAAGGCCCTGCTGCCTAAAACTTCAGTTGTATTCGAAATTTTCACTATCAGACTCACTATTTAGGGTAAAGTACTGCCTTAAAAAATAGCCATTAAAATTTGTTAAATGTCTTATTATGTGAGTTAACACAGTAAATATTTTCTAGTATAGGGAGAATGTATACAGTGGTTACAAGCTGTTGTACTATAGACCTTCTCTGACTTACCAGCCTAGTGACCCTGGATAAGAGAGGTTTAACCTCTCTAGGCCTCAATTTATTAATCTATGAAATGGGACTAGTAATATCTACCATACTAGGTTGTCATAAGGATTAAATCAATAATGAAGGTAAAATTCCTCTAAATCAGTTCTTGTACCTTTAGTTAGCTAAGAAAGAACAGAGCATAATGAAATAAGACCCTGGACAGGTTATATTTTAATGCGGTAGATGGGACTGGAGAAGGCCTTAAGCATAGGGAGTCACCATGGAAGAAAAGAAAGGGTCTTGGCTGAGAATGTTAGTGAACAGAGGGCATGATGGGGTTTCTCAGAGGCATCGGGGACACTCCAGAAGGAGGGATAGGGCATCATCACCAATAGAAGATTGGAAGCTGGTGCAAAAAAACCCATGGTTACTTGACAATTTTACTTAGGACAGATCCAAGTAAATACCTAATCTTAACATAGGACAAAGAGTTCTTAAGTTTGGAAACAAGGGAAGAAATAATATACACAAATTAATTATGTTTGACCACAAAAAATCTTAACTTTTCTACTTTAAAAACATTTAAAGAATGTTTAAATGAATAGAAGCTTCATAAACAGAAATTATTTTCAAAGATCCCACCAAAGGCCTTCCAGGTAAAGACAGGCATCTACCTTTTCTTGCTCCTCTCACAACCCTACTAAAACAACAGTGAAGGGATTTGCATAAAGGCTTGCCCCTCCTCCCCCCCTCCCCAGATGAAGAGGAAAGAGAAAGGAGGCAACAGAAGCAAGATTTTGAAGCTACAAAACAGACGGCTTAGCAAACCCTGCAAAATAGAATAGTAAGTCAGGAAAGCTGACATTCATCTCAATTTACACTGCAGGATCTCCATGGGTTCAGGTAGTGGCAGCCTCTGGCACCTCTGGAGGTAGGGAAGTGGAATAAGAAGAGGACATAGAAGTGGAATAAAAAGGACAGTTGGTTGAGAGTCTACTAAGAAATTGGACCCCAGGTCTTCTGCCTACTCTGAAGCTGGGCCGTCAGGGTGACCTTGTGAGACCATAAGGGTTTATTCTCGGGAGAGATTAGCACAGTTGACATCAGGCATAATTGCAAGTGGGGCATATAGTACTGAACACAGATCCCAAGACACCTTGGCCTCTTCTCCCAATCAGCAACTGACAACCTTGTTTTTATGAAAGGAGATCAGAAAAGTTTCCTTTAAGGAATTTGGCCAGCCCAATAAACCATATACTGACAGTAGTGGTCCCCAACTACCCCTTTGTGAATGTCCCTTTTCCCCTCCCCTCTTGGAGCCTATAAGCAGCTTTTTTTAGTTCCCTACTCTTGAGGAAATGAAAACAACCAGACATCCGAAGGAAGTTTCCAGTATGAAAGACAGAAACCAAAGAAATAAACAGAAAAAAAGCAACTTGGAGGAAACAAACCACATGAGAGAAAAGAACACTTTTTAAAAGAAATGCTGCCATTAATATTTTGAGAGAGATAAGAAAAGGTATTGCCAATTAATCAAGAATAGGATACTATTTTGAAAGGATGCAGAGGTCCCTCAAAAGAAAAAGAAAATCTCTTGAAACTAAAAACATGATGGCAAAAATAAAAACTCCATAAAGGGGCTGAAAAAATTGGCACCTGGGTGGCTCAGTTGGTTAAGCACCAGACTTTGGCTCAGGTCATGATCTTCAGGTTCGTGAGCCCAAGCCCATGTTGGGCTCTGTGCTGACTCAGAGCCTGGATTCTGTGTCTCCCTCTCGCTCAGTCCCTCCCCCACTCACCCCTGTCTCTCTTCCAAAAAATAAACATTAAAAAATTTTTTTTAAATGGTTGAATGAAAAAATTAAGAAAAGTTTCCAGTGAGCAAGGTAAAGGCAGATGAAAAATGGTAAAAGTAGACAGAAACATTGGGAGACCAGCTAGAAATTGTGAAATCCTAATAATAGGAATCCAGAAATAGAAGAAAATGTATAAGAATGTTCAAAATAAAAAATCAATAAAATTTCTCAGAACTGGAGCACATGAGTCTACAGATTAAAAGAGTCCATTGAGAGCACAGTACATGGATAAAAATAGGTCCACACCAAGGCACATGTGATGGTTGATTTTATGTGTCAACTTGGCTAGGCTGCAGGATGCCCAAGAATGGAGTCCTTATTTTACACTCATGGTGTCCTAAACTTTGCAACTATTTTATTTTATTCTTATGTAGTTATATTCTGGGATAAATGTGTTTTTTTTTTTTTTTCCAATTAAGATGTTAGTGTTTGTAGAGAAAAAAAAAGTATATCTTTTAAAGAGGGTCATCAAATTGAAATTGAAGTATGGAAGCAATAAAATTATTATCATGCTTTCTCTTAAGAACAGCTGTTATCATATTTTTTAAAACCATGAGCCTGTTGACTGTGTCAAAATACATAGAGACCTTTGGCATTTATTGTATCAAGGAGGACTTACTCCACCATATGGTGCCTGAGCTGATGACATCGATTTATATAATCCTGAGAGCGTTCCTTGTACATGTGTTAAGCATCAAGGTGAAGTGCTATGACTATCAAAGATAGCCAAATCAGGAGCCATAAGCAGCTGGAACCAGGAAAAGAATTGTGATACTTCGTTTTGCATACAAGCTTGTTTTTCTGCAATTACCTTTCTTACATATAGGTTATGCTACCACTAGATGGCAGCACAGTGGTGTTCTGGTGGTCTTTATATTACAAGTCAATGGGGTGCCTGGGTTGCTGTCTGTTGAGCGTCGCTCTGGGTTTTGGCTCAGGTAATGATCCCAGGGTGGATGCATTGACCTCCTCATGGGGCTCCACCTGAGCGTGGAGCCTGTTTAAAATACTCTTTCTCTCTCTCACTCTCTGCCCCCTCCCGTGCTTGCACTCTCTCTAAAAAAATAAAAAATTAAAAAATTTAATTTAATTTAATTTAATTTAATTTAATTTAATTTAATTTAATTTAAATCAAAACTACTAGTCAAATCAGAACCAGGAAACTGGCTTGAGGACTCCCCATAAGCCTGACTGAAACTTAGAATTGACACTCACTCACATTGCCTACATTCATCCATCTGCACATCCATCCATTCTTCCATTCAACAAATATTAAATGCTTTGAAAAAGAACTCTTAATAATGATGTAGTTGAATTTAAAACAATATTCCCAGAACCATATTTTATTATTATTTTTTTTTTCATTTATTTATTTTTGGGACAGAGAGAGACAGAGCATGAACGGGGGAGGGGCAGAGAGAGAGGGAGACACAGAATCGGAAACAGGCTCCAGGCTCTGAGCCATCAGCCCAGAGCCCGACGCGGGGCTCGAACTCACGGACCGCGAGATCGTGACCTGGCTGAAGTCGGACGCTTAACCGACTGCGCCACCCAGGCGCCCCCCCAGAACCATATTTTAAAATAACTTAAGGAGACAGAGCTTCTGGGTGGCTCAGTAGATTAAGCCTCCGACTCTTGATTTCAGCTCAGGTTGTAATCTCATGGTTCGAAAGATCGAGCCCTGTGTCGGGCTCTGCGCTGACAGTGTGAAACCTGCTTGGGATTCTCTCTCTCCCTCTCTCTCTCTGCCCCTCCCCTACTCATACTCTGCCTCTCTCTCTCTCAAAAATAAATAAACATTAAAACAACTTTAAAAATAAAATAACTGAAGGAAACTAGACAGAAAAGAAACAGATTGAAGTACATTGTTCCTGACGGTTGATATAGATGGCAAAGTCCAAAAGTAGGCACTGCATGTTTTTTGTTTTTTCTTTTGTGAAAACAAACAATTTTCTTTTATGTACAGAAAATTCAACAGTGTACACTTAGCCCAGTTTGGTGGCCAGTTCTTTAGCCTTTGCTTTTCCAGTTTGGTAATGCCAGCAACCCACTTTGGACCCAGGATGTTGCCTCCCCAGTGATGGCGTATGTCATCATATCTGTCATTGTAATTGGTCCTGATAGCTTCCACCAGCTTAGCCAGAGTTCCTTTGTCTTCTGAGTTAATGTGTGTGAAGGTGACAGTAGTGCAGGTCTTCCTGGTCTTCCTGTGGACCACACACTCCAGGCTGGCCTTCTGCCTGACAATTCAGTAGGTAACCACCATCTAACAACACAGGGCATGCAGGAAGACAACCAGCTCAATGCGATCCACATCATGTGCAATCACTACCAGGTGAGCCTTCTTGTTTTCTACCAAGGTGGTGACATATAAACCCCAGCTCGAAGGACAGGAGGCCTCTTAGTGGGGACACCCCTTTTGCCAGCAGCTTTCTTCTCAGCCTGAGCCAACAGTCTCTACTTCTCTTGCTTTGACCAGAGGTCTGTATTTGTGGGCCAGTATAAGCAGCTGAATAAGTGTTTGGCAGTGCAAAGCTGGGTGACCTGCTTAATTGCAGGAGGAATTTTCAGACATTTATAGAGAACAGCCTTTGCTGCTGCAGCAGGATGTGGGGGGGGGGGGGCGGCATTTGACAAAGCAGGTGAGATCCCTTTTGGGCTCAATGTCCTATCTGATGCCAAAATTCTTGGCCCTTTTCACCAACAACGGATTGACCACCTTCTCAGCCTCCTGCTTCTTCATGACAGCAGGGACTGGGGCCACCCACTTCCCCTTAGCCTTCTTTCCATTCAACATTTTGCATGGCTGGAGGGGAGAGTGGCTCTGAGTGTTTTTAAACACAAGGAATCAAGCATTAGTTTTGACTCAATGAGGGAGCCTCAGGAGTCATTTCTTGAGATCAGAAATCCCAAATAATTCAAGGTCAAAACTTTGGAACGGGAATAACTAAATAGTCATCAGAGTCAGGAATAAGGTTGTGTTGATGAATTATGGCTGCTACTCCTTGTGGATCCAGGAAGTTTTATAGAGCTGTCACACAAACAGCTGCTGACAGAGGCCATTTGATACTCAGCATATTGATTTTTAACTGCTATTATTTTCCTTCCACACTATTACTTTGCTTACACATTTGCCTCTTGTGTACTTTCTTCCTGCTCTGTTGTTCCTAGCCTAAATTTCATCTACATTTGCTAAGAGTTTTGCCTTTGCTAAGAGATCTTGGTATGACTCCTCCGATAGTAAGGAGACAAGTGGGTTAGTCTTACAATCCAACTTCTTTAATTCAAACTGCCTTTTCAAACACATCCTAAAGGGCAAAATTTGGCATCCTCTAATGGTCGAAAGTGTGATTTTGTTCTTCCTGTATATAGAGAGAATAACATAGAGAATAGCTTTGTCCCCTAAAGTAATGGCTTTTAAACCTTTTGGAATTTAACCTTCGATCAGAAATGCGTTTTACTTCACAGCTATGCCAACCCTGGGACTGTTTGTTCTCAAATCCATTCCTTGCTCTTCCTCTGCCAAGTTTTAAGGATGCTGATCCCAAGAGGCTGTATTTCCACGGCTCCCAAGTTACGTTAACTGACTTCTGGGTGGGTGCCACTCATGTGCAGTCCTGCCCTGACACTGGAGGGTGGGAGGAATGGGAAAGCCAGGATGATTCTCCCCATCTTTCTCTGCCTGCAGTGCATCTTTGACAGTGACTAGCTCTTCTCTGTGGCTCCAGCTCCAGCCAAAAATGTCCCCCTGCGATTTAAGCTTCTCCAGGATGACCCCAACTCTGGGACCCAGCAACACTGCTACTTCCCTTTATCCCTCCAGTCGAAAGGTATGTGGTTTCTGCCATTGCTGATCTCTGGGTTGTCTTATCTTCCCTTATTTGGCTTCTCTACCTATTCATCATTTGTGAAACAAGTTTCCTGTGTTAAATTCTCTCTGTTAAAAATACTCTGACCAAGGGGGTACCTGGGTGGCTCAGTGGGTTAAGCGTCCACGTCTAACTCTTAATTTTGGCTCAAGTCATGATCTCGTGTTTCATGAGTTCAAGCTCCACTAGGGCTCTGAGCTGACAGTGTGGAGTCTTTTTGGGATTCTTTCTTTCTCCCTCTTTCTCTGCTGCTGCCATCCTCTCTTTCTCAAAATAAATAAACTTAAAAAGAGAACACTCTGACAATGATATCTTTTTCCTGATATTTAATTATATCACATACAGGGGAACCGCCACCTTCCAATAATTCGCCAAAATGACCAACACAAAGGGAAAGAGGAGAGCTACTCGCTATATGTTCTCTAAGCCTTTTAGAAAACATGGAGTTGTTCCTTTGGCAACATACATGCGAATCTACAAGAAAGGTGATATTGTGGACATCAAGGGAATGGGCACTGTTCAAAAAGGAATGCCCCACAAATGTTACCATGGCAAAACTAGAAGAGTCTACAATGTTACCCAGCATGCTGTTGGCATTGTTGTAAACAAACAAGTTAAGGGCAAGATTCTTGCTAAGAGAATTAATGTACGTATTGAGCACATTAAGCATTCAAAGAGCTGAGACAGCTTCCTGAAGCGTGTGAAGGAAAATGATCAGAAAAAGAAGGAAGCCAAGGAGAAAGGTACTTGGGTTCAACTGAAGCGCCAGCCTGCCCCACCCAGAGAAGCACACTTTGTGAGAACCAATGGAAAGGAGCCTGAGCTGTTGGAACCCATTCCCTATGAATTCATGGCATGATAAGTGTAAAAAAAATAAAAGACGTCAAGACTGTAAAAATAAAATAAATAATAATAATAATTATATCACATACATATATGGGGAACAGAAGTAAATGCTTCATTAACAATATTCCTTTTACTGCTTACAGACTCTGATATTCCTATTTTGTTCTATTGCACCTTTTAAAATGCCAATCACAACCTGTTAAATTGAGTTCATAACTCACTGATGGGTTGTATCTCACTAATGGAGATTTGGAAAACAGTGTCTTAGAGACCATATTTATTCATTTTTACTTTTTAGAAAGCAGATTCACAGTAAACTTACCCTTTTAGGTGCACATCATAAGAATTTTGAAAATTATATATAAAATATTTTCATCACCTCCAAAAGTTCCCGTGTTCTTTTTTGTAGTTAACCCCTCTCTCCATCCCTAGACCCTAGTAACCACCAATGTATTTTTTTGTCCTTGTATTTTTATCTTCTCCAGAATGTCATATAAGTAAAATCATATACTATAAGGTCTCCTGAATATGTTTTTTTTTCACTCAGCACAATGCTTTTTAGATTCATTTGTATTTACCCAAAGGATACAAAAATACAGATTTGGAGGGGTACATCACCCTGATGTTTATAGCAGCATTATCAACAATAGCCAAACTATGGAAAGAGCCCAGATGTCCATCAGCTGATAAATGGATAAAGAAGATGTGGTATATATATACAATGGAATATTACTCAGCCATCAAAGAGAATGAAATCTTGCCATTTGCAATGACATGAATGGAGCTAGAAGGTATTATGCTAAGCAAAATAAGTCAGTCAGAGAAAGACAAATACCATATGATTTCACTCATATGTGGAATTTTAAAAAACAAAACAGATGAACATATGGAACAGGGAAAAAGGGAGAGGGAAGCAAACCAAAGAGACTCTTAACTATGGAGAACAAACTGAGGGTTGGTGGAGGGATGTGTGAGGGTGTGTGAGGGATGGACTAAATGGGTGATGGGTATTAAGGGGGGCACTTGTTGGGATGAGCACTGGGTATTATATGTAGGTGATGAATCACTAAATTCTATACCTGAAACCAATTTTACCATGTATGTTAGCTAGAATTTAAATAAAAACTTGGAAAGAAAATGAAGAGATTCATGTGTGTTTTTGCATGTATAAGTAGTTGATTCTTTTTATTGCTGAATGATATTCTATTATCACATTAAATCTTAGAGACGTCTTTTTTTAGCCTAAAATGCACATTTTACTTCTGCTATTTGTTTTGCAACGTTAGTCTGAACCCATGTAAAACCTTTGTGCATATCTTAACTGCTGGATGGAGGCATGGGGATGGGAGGTCATCACAGAACAGCCTCAACAATTTTCGTGTTCAAAGGCAAGAGACTAATAGCCTGAGATCTGGAATCTTAGTCTGTTGGTTAAATTCTTCATTTAACTTTTGCTACCTCCCAATCTCAAGCAAATTTCTTAACCTCTCTTAAATTGTAGTTACCTTGTCTGTAAAATAAGATGGTAGGAATGGTATATGTTTCACCAAATTTTTATGGAGATAAAGTAAAATGAGATAAAGTGTGTAAAACACTTAGTGCAATGATTGGGCACAGTAAGTACAAGTAAATTAGTGTATGTCATAGGAAAGATGGCTATAATTTAGCCAGTCTAAAAAGTCAAGAAGAACAATTTTTTTTCAAGAACAGTTCACTTCCTTTAAAACCTTATCACTCGGGGCGCCTGGGTGGCGCAGTCGGTTAAGCGTCCGACTTCAGCCAGGTCACGATCTCGCGGTCCGTGAGTTCGAGCCCCGCGTCGGGCCCTGGGCTGATGGCTCAGAGCCTGGAGCCTGTTTCCGATTCTGTGTCTCCCTCTCTCTCTGCCCCTCCCCCGTTCATGCTCTGTCTCTCTCTGTCCCAAAAAAAATAAATAAACGTTGAAAAAAAAAAAAAAAAACCCTTATCACTCACTTCCAAGTATCTGGGAGTAGTGTCATTGCCAACCAACGAGGAAAGGAGTCCATGAGGTCAGGAGGAAATGTCTGTGAAGCCCAAATTCAGGGACTACCCATTGACTCTGCCACCTAACATCATTAAGTTAGTTGGTCACTGGACTTGAAATCAACAGACATGAAGTGGGAGTGGGGAGTCTGCATCTCTTCTATAATTTCTTCAATTCATATTACATTGGACCTCCAAAGGCATATCTTAAAAAGATGCAGACAGCATGGTACAATGGGAAGAATCCTAGATTTAAAGCCAGAATACTTTGGTAAGGTTGGATTTACCACTTTGGACTGATGTGATCTTGAACAAGTCACTTAGCATTTCTGTATCCTGGTTTATTCATCTGTAAATGGGTATATAATATGATTATGCCCCATAAGTCTTCCTAAATCAACTGTCACTTGTAATGATTTCAAAATTAACATTTTGTTATTATCTTATATAAAAATATATTTGATCATTCAAATGTGGCCATTCAGATTTGGATTATATGAACCCCATGATATGATGAGCATGAAGATTATTTCTGTGAAAGGATTTGTTATTGCTTCGAAATAAAGACGGATTGAGTTTATAAAACACTGTTCCACCTGACTCCTGAATGTCAGTGCTTAATACTCACCAGGCATGCACATTCTAACAGCCTTTGTGTTCATATAATGGACCAGTGGATTCTATTTGCTGCTGAGGATTCAGTCATATCCTACAAACAAAGATAGATTGTTTTGAATTAGTGTCTGCTGGGAAAAGATGTTCAATTGTTAAATTACTTTAGCTATGTGTGAGTTTTAATCAACTGGAGTATATTACTACTTTACAAATTGTATTTCTCTGTAGAATGAAATCTTTATGAATTAGATAAACTATTAATATAGTTCTATATATTTAAATCACACTTGCAGCATATATTGTCATTTTTAAAAAACACATTTTGGGACTTTCAGAAAGCCATCAAAATGTCACTATCCTAAAAGAGCAAAAAAGTACAACAACCGAGACTTAAGGGTTTTCCACTAAATTTGTTAAGGGACATAAATCTACTATGTGTAACATCCATCCATCTTTTCTATTATAGACTATCTATTATATACTTGGATCGTGTTGCCTGAGGAATGCAAAGATGAATGAGTGAGAAGGTCATCTTTTCTCATCTTTTTTCATCTATTGAAAAAAGGACACAAATGAGTTATAATACAATACAAGGGGTACTGTAATTGAGATATTAATTCATCAGTAAACACTTTTTAATAAATTTAGTGTCAGCATGTGCCAGACCCTAACCTAGCTGTTAAGGATAAGGGTCACCTGAGTGGCTCCGTGGGTTAAGTGTCCAACTCTTGATTTCAGCTCAGTTCAGGATCTTGCTGTCATGAGATCAAGCCCTGCATTGGGCTCAGCGCTGAGAGCATGGAGCCTACTTGGAATTCTCTCTCTCTCCCTCTATCTCTGCCTCTTCCCCCACTCACATGCACATGTGTGCACCCATGCACACACTCTCTCTTTCTTTCTCAAAATAAGTAAACGTTTTTTAAAAATATTAAGAGTTAAGACTATGAGAGCTTATAGTGTGATAGAGGAGACCCACAAATACAGAAGAAATTATGAAAGAGTACCTAACCTGACCTTGTAGAATAGTGTAGGAAAATCTTCTCATAGGTAAAATTTAAACAGAGTACAGAAAAACTAATAGGAGGTAAGAGGAAGAAGAGGGCTAAGGACATTGTGGTCAGAAAAGCAACTTTTGCAAAGGTAGAAAGATGAGGAAAACTGCAAATCATTTAGTATGTCTGGATCCTGGGATACATAGTAGAAAGTGGGAAGAGATGCAGGCCGGGTGAATAGGGGCCAGGTAACGAGGGACTGTGTATGCTGTGCTATCCAAACCATTTTTTGTGGCTGTTGTTGTCCCACTTTTTGTTGGCCTCTTGGGTATCTTGATGAGATTTTTATTGTCTTTTGAACTGTTATTTCTTTATTGATAAAGTGTTGTTTCTCTTTCTGCTTGTGTTTTTTTTTCTTTCTTTGTCTATAGTCTTCAGATATTTGACTATGATATATCTTGGTGTAGATTTCTTTGGGTTTATCTCATATGGGTTTTACTCAGCTTCTTGAATCTGTAGGTTTATATCTTACCCAGTTTGAGAAGTTTTCAGCCATAACTTCTTTGAGTACTTTTTCAGCTCCACCCTTTCTCCTCCTCTTCAGAGGCTCTAACAGGAACTTTAATTTTTTTTTTTCAACATTTATTTATTTTTGGGACAGAGAGAGACAGAGCATGAACGGAGGAGGGGCAGAGAGAGAGGGAGACACAGAATGGGAAACAGGCTCCAGGCTCTGAGCCATCAGCCCAGAGCCTGACGCGGGGCTCGAACTCACGGACCGCGAGATCGTGACCTGGCTGAAGTCGGACGCTTAACCGACTGCGCCACCCAGGCGCCCCTCTAACAGGAACTTTAGATCTTTTGTTGTCCCACAGTTCCCTGAGGCTGCTTTCAATTAAAAAAAATTGTTTTTAATAGATTTTAGTTTTTAGGGCAGCAAAACCATCGAAGGTGTTCCTGCAGAGAATATGTATGTGTGCACACACACACACGCACATGCCTACACACACACACACACACGTATTCATACACATATATGTGTATATATGTTTTATTGAGATATAATTCACATATCATATGATTTTTAGTATATTCACTGAGTTGTGCTCCTACCATAATAATCAGTTTTAGGAGATTTCACCACTTCAAAAAGAAACTGTACTCAGTTGTAGGCAACCACCAGTCATTCCGTGCCTATAGATTTGCCTATTCTGGACGTTTTATATAAATGGAATCGCGCAAGATGTAGGCATCTGTGACTGTATTCATTCATTTAGTTTAATGTTGTCAAAGTTTATCCATATTATAGCATGTATGAGTATTCGTTCCTTTTTATTGTAACATTCCATTTGTTTTAGTTTTCTATCACTATAACAATTTAATGCAAACTTAGTGACTTAAAATAATGCAAATTTATTACCTTACAGTTCTATAGGTCAGAAGTCTAGTATTAGTGTTGCTGGGCTAAAATCTAGGTGTTGTCAGGGAAGCACTCCTTTCTGGAAGCTCTAGTGGAGAATCTATTTCTGTACCTTTTTCAACCTCTAGTGGTTGCCCACATTTCTTGCCTGATGGTCCCTTCCTCCATCTTCAAAACCAACAACAACAGGCTAAGTCCTCTCACGTTACATAACTCCAATGTTCTGCCTTCCTCTTCCACCGTTAGGAACCCTTGTGATTACATTGGGGCCCCATGAATAATCCAGAACAACCTCCCTATTCTAAGGTCAGCTGATTAGCGAACTTTACCTGCTACTTTAATTCTCCTTTGTCTTGTAATTTAACATATTCACAGATTCTGGGGTTTTAGATGTAGATATACAGTGGTTTGCCTACCACCTATAACAAGTACATAGTTTATTTATCTGTTCATCATTTGATGGATATTTGGGTTGTGTCCACTTTGGGGCTATTATGAATAATGCTGCTATGAACACTTCTGTATAAGGTTTTGAATGGATATATGTTTTCATTTCTCTTAGGTAAATACCTAAAAGTAGAACGGCAGGGTTGCAATATTTACTTTTTAGGAAGATCATTCTAGTTCAGAGTAGAGAATGGTTAGGGGTGATATATACTGAGTGTTATGTGAAGATGAAGGAGGAACAAGGAACACTTGTTGGTGAAGGCCTCAGAGAGGAAACATTCGAGGTGGATCTTGTAAAGTTATATTATCATTTATTGGCTTTCTTTTAATTATGAAGGTAACAAATTCATTGTAGAGATTTTTTTCAGTGTAGAAAAGTCTCTAAAAAAGTTTAAAATTGGTGGGGGTACGTGGGTGGCTCAGTCAGTTGAGCGGCCAACTTTGGCTAAGGTCATGATCTCACAGTTTGTGAGTTCAAGCCTCACAATGGGCTCTGTGCTGACAGCTCTGAGCCTGGAGCCTGCTTTGAATTCTGTGTCTCCTCTCTCTCTGCTCCTCCCCCACTCACACTGTCTCTCTCCCTCAAAAATAAACATTTAAAAAAATTTTTAAAAATTTAAATCCCTTAATATCCCACCACCAATGAAAACTACTGTTAACATTCTGCAGTACTTTCTTTGTGTGTATGTGTATGAATTGAGTTCATATTGTATGCATAGTTTTCTTGTTCGTTCTTTTCAATCAACATTATATCATAAGCATTTCCCCATGTCATTAGCCATCAAAAATAACAAAATGGCTACATAGTATTCTATAATAAGAAATTACTATCTGTTATTTAATTAGTCCTTTACTGTAGGATTTTTAGGTTGATTTCCAACTTTCTATTATGGTAGATAATACTATAAGGAACATTCCGGTACATACATCTTTTCTTTGAGCTGGATTTTGAAGAATGAGTTACCTGGGAATAACTAGCAAGATAGTGGTTCCCTCTGCTTTAAAATAACATAAGGGGTGCCTGGGTGGCTCAGTCGGTTAAGCCTCCAACTTCGGTTCAGGTCATGATCTCACAGTTCATGGGTTCAAGCCCTGTGTCAGACTCTGTGCGGACAGCTTAGAGCCTGGAACCTGCTTCCAATTCTGTGTCTCCCTCTCTCTGCCTTTCCCCGGCTCACACTCTATTTCTCTGTCTCTCTCTCTCTCTCTCTCTCTTTCAAAAATAAATATAAAAGAGGGGAGGGGCCAACATGGCGGATAAGTAGGGGGTCCTTACTTCCCCTGTTTCTCAAACAAAGAAGTGCAGAATCCAAAGGACTTTGAACACTAGAGCCTGGGAGGAAAAGAGACTGAATCTTCTAGGAAGAAAATGGGAAAGCTGGAAAAAAGATAGGTGGGTAACTGCGAACTGGGAGAGATTAAAAAAAAAAAAAAGGCCGCATGGGCATGGAGGGGAGGGACCCCTTCTGCGGAGAGACAAAGAGAAGAGAAAGAGCGGCTAGGAGAGTGTAGGACCAAATCTGGACAGGAGAAAGACCTTGGACTAAGACTGAGAGGGATCCAATCTCTAATTGCAGGGCTTTCTTCGGACTGGAGCCAGCTCCCTGTTCGTGCACGTGGGGAGGAGGGGAGCCAGGGGCTTGGGTGCAGTGGTAGGTCAGGGGCTCAGTCCGCAGTTGGAGAAAGTGGTTCCCTCCCTGGAGGGCTACCTGATAGTACAAAGTCTGCCTGCTTCCACCACCCCAGGGGGCTCGCAGAGAGGGCAGCGGCCCTCAGTCTGCATAGGAGAAGGCGGTCCTCCCTGAAGTGTGGCAGCACAGACAAAGCCAGCCAGGACCACATATTGGCCACACTGAGAGGCACTTCCCCAGAGCCAGAGCACACAGAGTGGGACTTTGAATCCTAAGCACAGGGTCAGGGGATTGGCAGAATGAGAAGAACAGCCCTGTCTGGCCTGCGGCACCGTGAGGACGACTCAAACAGAGTCCACCAGGTCCAGCTCCGTGGAGAAGAGACTAGGGGATCACCATTCCCTGACCCCTCCCCACACCATCACCAAGGCTGGGCCTCAGGGATCACTCCCAGGGCCCATAGTGGAGGTGGGTCCAGACTACACCAAACCATGCCCCTTCACACTGGGTAACTTCGTATCCACCTGAGCGGCACAGACCCTATGGAAAGCTCTTCCTGACAAGCGATGCAGCATTGCCTGGATTAACTCTAGGTCAATTCTGGATATATAGATACATTCTCCTCCCCCTCGTCATTTCTCTTCCTTATCTCTTCCCTACCCTAGGCTGGTTACTCTGGTTATTGGTCTATCTAAACATACATATTTAATCCATTATCCTGATACATGTTGCACACTTCCTCCTTTACACTCCTTTCTCTCTCTCTGGAATAATCAAGTCATGTAGTTTCTCTGTCTGGGTAACTTTATCTTCATTTCATTGTCCCTGCCTCCTTCTTTATTTTCCTTTCTCTCTCTCTGGATTAAGCCTTTTAGTCTCTCTGCCTAGTCAATGTTTATTTTTTCTTCTCCCCCACCCCCCACCCCACCCCCACCCCCGCTCCCTCTCCTGTAATTTCTCTCTTTGTATGTGCTGTTCCATCAGCACCGCCTCCACCCTCTTCTTTACTTGTAGTCAGTGTTTTTGGGTTTTTTGGTTTTAGTCTTTAGGTCTTTGTTTTTGTTTATTTGTTTGTTTGTGTTATTTGTTTGTGTGTTTGCATGTTTTTGTCTCCTGTTTGCCTATCTTTTCCTTTACAAGGCTACTCCAAGGAACAAATCAAAGCACACCTGGTGGAAGGTCAAAAATATCACTATGAGTAGGGTAATAAAATAACCAAAGTCACAACAACAGAGAGCAAGTAACAATCTCCAAAAAACACCTCCTGAAGGGCCAGGCACTGGACAGTGTATGACCATCCTTTAATGTAGCAGTGCTCACAGGTGCAGAGCACACAACAAGCTTTTAAAATGCATAAGGGACAGAAAACTAGCCAAAAATGACAAAATGGAAGGGTTCTCCTCAAAAGAAATTCCAGGAAGTAGCGACAGCTAATGAATTGATCAAAACCTATTTAAGCAATAGAACTGAACAAGAATTTAGAATAGTAGTCATAAAAATTAATTGCTGGGCTTGAAAAAAGCATAGAGGACAGCAGAGAATCTATTGCTACAAAGATCAAGGGACTAAAAAATAGTCATGATGAATTAAAAAATGCTATAAATGAAATGCAAAATAAAATGGAGACAGCCACAGCATGGATTGAAGAGGCAGAGGGAGAATAGCTGAATTAGAAAATAAAATTATGGAAAAAGAGGAAGCTGAGAAAAAGAGAGATAGAAAAATCCAGGAATACAAGGGGAGAATTAGAGAACTAAGTGATGCAATCAATGGAAAAATATCCATATCATAGGAATTCCGGAAGAAGAAGAAGAAGAAGAAGAAGAAGAAGAAGAAGAAGAAGAAGAAAAAGAAGAAGAAGAAGAAGAAGAAGAAGAAGAAGAAGAAGAAGAAGAGAGAAAGGGGAAGGGGCTGAAGGTGTACTTGAACAAATTATAGCTGAGAGCTTCCCCAATTTGGGGAAGGAAACAGGCATTAAAATCAAAGAGGCACAGAGAACTCCCTTCAGACATAACTTGAATCAATCTTCTGCACAACATATCATAGTGAAACTGGCAAAATATAAGGATAAAGAGAGAATTCTGAAAGCAGGTAGGGATAAATAGGCCCTAACTTGCATAAGTAGATACATAAGAGTAGTAGCAGACCTATCTACTGAAACTTGGCAGGCCAGAAAGGAATGGCAGGAAATCTTCAATGTAATGAACAGAAAAAAATATGCAGCCAAGAATCCTTTACCCAGCAAATCTGTTATTCAGAATAGAAGGAGAGATAAAGATTTTCCCAAACAAACAAAAACTGAAGGAATTCATCACCACTAAACCATCCATACAAGAGATCCTAAGGGGGACTCTGTGAGTGAAATGTTGCAAGGACCACAAAGTACCAGAGACACCACTACAAGCATGAAACCTACAGATATCACAATGACTGTAAACCCATATATTTTAATAATAACACTGAATGTAAGTGGACTCTACCCATCTCTACAAGAGACTCATTTTAGACCTGAGGACACCTTCAGATTGAAAGTGAGGGGATAGAGAACTGTCCATCATGCTACTGGAAGTCAAAAGAAAGCTGGAGTAGCCATACTCATATCAGACAAACTAGACTTTAAATTAAAGGCTGTAACAAGAGATGAAGAAGGGCATTATATAATAATTACAGTATCTATCCATCAGGAAGAGCTAACAATTATAAATGTCTATGCACCGAATTCGGAACACCCAAATATATGAAACAATTAATCACAAACATAAGCAATCTTATTGATGAGAATGTGGTAATTGCAGGCACTTTAATACTCCACTTACAACAATGGGTAGATCATCTAGACACAGAATCAATAAAGAAACAAGGGCCCTGAATGATACATTGGATCAGATGGACTTGACAGATATATTTAGAACTCTGCATCCCAAAGCAATGGAATATACTTTCTTCTCGAGTGCACATAGAACATTCTCCAAGATAGAGCACATACTGGGTCACAAAACAGCCCTTCATAAGTATAAAAGAATTGAGATCACACCATGTACACTTTCAGGTCACAATGCTATGAAATTTGAAATCAACCACAGGAAAAAGTCTGGAAAACCTCCAAAAGCATGGAGGTTAAAGAACACCCTACTAAAGAATGAATGGGTCAGCCAGGCAATTAGAAAAGAAATTAAAAAATATATGGAAACAAATGAAAATGAACATACAACAATCTAAATGCTTTGGGGTGCAGCAAAGGCAGTCCTGAGAGGAAAATACATTGTAATCCAGGCCTATCTCAAGAAACAAGAAAAATCCCAAATACAAAATCTAACAGCACACCTAAAGGAACTAGAAGCAGAATAGCAAAGACACCCCAAGTCCAGCAGAAGAAGAGAAATAAACAATGTAGACTCTAAAAAAAACAGTAGAGCAGATCAATGCAATCAAGAGTTGGTTTTTTGAAAAAATAAACAAAATTGATAAACCTCTAGCCAGCCTTCTCAAAAGAAAAGGGAGATGACCCAAAGAGATAAAATCACAAATGAAAATGGAATTATTACAACCAATCCCTCAGAAATACAAGCAATTTTCAGGGAATACTATGAAACATTATATGCCAACAAACTGGACAACCTGAAAGAAATGGACAAATTCCTAAACACCCACACTCTTCTAAAACTCAAACAAGAAGAAATAGAAATTTTGAACAGACCATAACTAGTGAAGAAATTGAATCAGTAATCAAAAATCTCACAACAAATAAGAGTCCAGGACCAGATGGCCTCCCTGGGAAATTCTACCAGACATTTAAAGCAAAGATAATACCTATCCTTCTCAAGCTGTTCCAAAAAACTTAAATGGAAGGAAAACTTCCAGACTCATTCTTTGAAGCCAGCATTACTTTGATTCCCAAACCAGACAGAGACCCAGCAAAAAAAGAGAACTACAGACCAATATACCTGATGAATATGGATGCAAAATTTCTCAATAAGATGCTAGCAAATCGAATTCAACAGCATATAAAAAGAATTATTCACCATGATCAAGTGAGATTCATTCCTGGGATGCAGGGCTGGTTCAACATTCGCAAATCAATCAATGTGATACATCACATTAATAAAAGAAAAGATAAGAACCATATGATCCTGTTAATCGACACAGAAAAAGCATTTGACAAAATATAGCATCCTTTCTTAATAAAGACCCTCAAGAAAGTCAGGATAGAAGGAACATACTTAAACATCATAAAAGCCATTTATGAAAAGCCCACAGCTAATATTATCCTCAATGGGGAAAAACTGAGAGCTTTCCCCCTGTGATCAGGAACACGACAAGGATGTCCAGTCACCGCTGTTGTTTAATATAGTGTTGGAAGTTCTAGCATCAGCAATCAGGCAACAAAATGAAATCAAAGGCATCAAAATTGGCAAAGATGAAGTCACTTTTTGCAGATGACATGATACTATACATTGAAAATCTGATAGACTCCATCAAAAGTCTTCTAGAACTGATACATGAATTCAGCAAAGTCGCAGGATACAAAATTAATGTACAGAAATCAGTTGCACTTTTATACACCAATAATGAAGCAACAGAAAGACAAGTAAAGAAACTGATCCCATTCACAATTGCACCAAGAATCATCAAATACCTAGGAATAAACCTAACCAAAGATGTAAAAGATCTATATGCTGAAAACTATAGAAAGCTTATGAAGGAAATTGAAGAAGATACAAAGAAATGGAAAAACATTCCATGATCATGGATTGGAAGAATAAATATTGTCAAAATGTCAATACTGCCCAAAGCTATCTACACATTCAATGCAATCCTAATCAAAATTGCACCAACATTCTTCTCGAAGCTAGAATAAGCAATCCTAAAATTTCTATGGAACCGCAAAAGACCCCGAATAGCCAAAGTAATATTGAAGAAGAAAACCAAAGTGCGAGGCATCACAATCCCAGACTTTAGCCTCTACTACAAAGCTGTAATCATCAAGACAGTATGGTATTGGCACAAAACAGACACATAGACCAATGGAATAGAATAGAGGCTCCAGAATTAGACCCACAAATGTAGGGCCAACTAATCTTTGATAAAGCAGGAAAGAATATCCAATGGAAAAAAGACAGTCTCTTTAACAAATGGTGCTGGGAGAACTGGACAGCAACATGCAGAAGAATGAAACTAGACCACTTTCTTACACCATTCACAAAAATAAACTCAAAATGGATGAAGGACCTGAATGTAAGACAAGAAACCATCAAAACCCTAGAGGAGAAAGCAGGAAAAGACCTCTCTGACCTCAGCAGCAGCAATTTCTTACTTGACACATCTCCAAAGGCAAGGGAATTAAAAGCAAAAATGAACTACTGGGACCTCATCAGATAAAAAGCTTCCGTACTGCAAAGGAAACAATCAACAAAACTAAAAGGCAACCAACAGAATGGGAAAAGATATTTGCAAATGACATATTGGATAAAGGGCTAGTATCCAAAATCTACAAAGAATTCACCAAACTCCACACCCGAGAAACAAATAATCCCATGAAGAAATGGATCAGAAGACATGAATAGACACTTCTCTAAAGAAGACATCCAGATGGCCAACAGGCACATGAAAAGATGCTCAATGTCACTCCTCATCATGGAAATACAAATCAAAACCACACTGAGATACCACCTCACACTGGTCAGAGTGGCTAAAATGAACAAATCAGGAGACTATGGATGCTGGCAAGGATGTGGAGAAACGGGAACCTTGTTGCACTATTGGTGGAAATGCAAACTAGTGCACCCACTCTGGAAACAGTGTGGAGGTTCCTCAAAAAATTAAAAATAGACCTACCCTATGACCCAGCAATAGCACTGCTAGGAATTTACCCAAGGGATACAGGAATGCTGATGCATAAGGGCACTTATACCCCCATGTTTATAGCAGCACTTTCAACAATAGCCAAATTATGGAAAGAGCCTAAATGTTCATCAACTGATGAATGGATAAAGAAGATGTGGTTTATATATACAAAGGAATATTACTTGGCAATGAGAAAGAATGAGATCTGGCCATTTGTAGCAATGTGAATGGAACTGGAGAGTATTATGCTAAGTGAAATAAGTCAGGCAGAGAAAGACAGATACCATATGTTTTCACTCATATGTGCATCCTGAGAAACTTAACAGAAGACCAGGGGGGAGGGGAAGGGTAGAAAAAGTTACAGAGAGGGAAGGAGGCAAACCATAAGAGACTCTTGAATACTGAGAACAAACTGAGGGTTGATGGGGGGGGGCGGAGAGAGGAAAGTGGGTGATGGGCATTGAGGAGGGCACCTGTTGGGATGAGCACTGGGTGTTGTATGGAAACCAATTTGACAATAAATTATATATTAAAATATAAATAAAATATACCTTACCATAAAAAAATACATATAAAAATAAAAAATAAAATAACATAAAAAAAGATAGTGTTCCCCCAAGAGCACACCAACAGATGACTTTGTGCACAACTTCTGAAGGATATAGGAATTAAAGTGTTCAAACCGAGACTCACAAAATAAAAATTGGAATTTTCTTTCCTATATGTAAAATAAAATTCTTGATGATGCAAAATTTTATTCCAGCCATGATAATAATCCATCATTGTTAGTGGTAATGTGATACTACTAATCTAATGTTGGGCTGACCAAACTTTACTTTTCTTCTCGCATGAGTTGTTTTTGGTTTGTTTTTTTTTAAAACAGATTTTGCAAAGTTAAAATAACAACAACAAACTTTATCATTGATAAAGTCATGTCAATTGATAGATACTACTTTACATTTCCAAACTACAGACTTAAGTCCCTATTTAGAATGGGATCTAATTCTTCAAGAAAATTATTCCAGGGGTACCTGGGTGGCTCAGTTGGTTGAGCATCCAACTCTTGGTTTCAGCTCAGGTCATGATCGATATCACGGTTGTGGGATTGAGTCCCATGTTGGCTCTGCACTGAGCGTGGAGTCTAAGATTCTCTCTCTTTCTCTCTCTCTCTCCTTTTGCCCCTCTTCCGCGCTCATGCTTTCTTCCTCTCTGAAAAAAAGAAAATAAAAAATAATAAAAAAAGAGAAAAGCAAACTATTCTATACTTAAGTTTGGTGTTATAAAAGCAGATCTGGCACTTCAATACCAACTACCCTGGCTTTAAACAGTGCCTGTCCTAATAAGGTTGTGACTTCTGTGTCAGGGACAAGCCACAGCTTCACATGCATACCTGTTAAAGAAATAGGCCCTCAATGCAATAGGTATTTCAAAATGTCCTAACAGACGCTCAGATATTGTTTTTACTACCAATGTGATGATATGCCTGAGGATGCAGTTAAGTCAAGAAAGACCATGGAAAGAAAACATAAGATGGTGATGACTGTGACGCCATATACGGAGCACACCTCACCTTGATGAAATACAAAAGTAGAAGCTGTTTTAAGCCCAGTGTGCTGAAATGGAGAACTCTACATCTTCTATGAAATGAAGTTTCAAGGTACCACATGCTTCTTATTTCAGATTTTAAAGACAGACCTTTTTGGTTAAATTAGTGGCAGTTTTTCATCAGAGGTCAAGCATAAAAAGTGAAATAGTTTCTTTAAAAGCTGAGAAGTGGCTTTCAGCCCCTAAAGTATAGATCCTAAGTTTGATCAGTGACTATGACTTAGAAGAATGTCTAAAACAACAATAAATAATATAAATATTATTTTAATGTGAAGTAACCAGTCCCTTTTATAGTCACAAATTTCATAGCCTAAATATCTCAGTCAAGAATCTTTTGATCATAGGGGCACCTGGGTGGCGCAGTCGGTTAAGCGTCCGACTTCAGCCAGGTCACGATGTCGCGGGTCCGTGAGTTTGAGCCCCGCGTCAGGCTCTGGGCTGATGGCCCGAGCCTGGAGCCTGTTTCCGATTCTGTGTCTCCCTCTCTCTCTGCCCCTCCCCCATTCATGCTCTGTCTCTCTCTGTCCCAAAAATAAATAAACGTTGAAAAAAAATTAAAAAAAAAAAAAGAATCTTTTGATCATAGTGGCTCTTTTTTTATTTTGAATTTACCTCAATTGCCTTTAGATCTTCTCTGACCTCCCATCTCCTCATCCCCTTTCTAAATTTTATTTGTTTAGTCTTTACTTGTTTCTCCATACTTTCAAGTTTCTCCCTATTCCTCCTAACTTGTAAAACCCCAAACTGAAGAAATTACATTTGGATTCCTGATAATATAGTCCAGCGTTATTTTAATGGTTTTACTACATACTCTATGCACCTAATGTTCTGTGAGAAATGTGTTTACTTTCCTTCTAAAACGTGCCTTCATTCTTCCATTACTAGTGCTAGAGTCACCTCTTCTCAGTGATAACATAACTCAGATCATTTTTCTAGTGTGTGGATGAGGCTGTCACGTGGAATGGAATCAAAGCCTCAAAGAGCAAATTTTATTGACTTGCCCTCCCATACAAGACCCAGAGGGAAGTTAAACTGCTTTCTTGTGGCTTGCATTCAGATGCACTGTGGCATAATACACTTTTTTGCCAACATATTTTCCTCTTTCCCATTTGAATGCATCTAAACATCTTACTGGGAAAGATAAACAAGCTTTTAAAAATATAAACAGACCTAAAAATTTTTAAGCAGTCTGTAAAACTCACAGAATTCTCATAAGACCAAAATAATCTAGCTAAATCTTATTCAGGATGTGGAGGGGGCAGTCTAGGCAAGAGCTCCGTGCGTGGGCATTCACAAACAAGTGTTTTTACTTCTACTCAGCAGAAGAAAAACTGTTCCTTCCCCAAACAGCTCCAGACAAATTTGTGAAGGGGATAATTTATATTTGACATCAAGAATCCCCCTTTCCCTTAGTCTTCATCCCCCACCCCCTTTTAGTTTGGTTAATTCCAACCATCTCTTCCCTTCTGTTCTCAGGAATATGTCAGATATATTCCCCCCAAAATACAAATGGCTAACATGACTTCCTATGTTCCTTCCCAGAGGTATCTACAGGGATCAAAGCCTAAACCTAAACTAATGGTAATCATATCACACATCACAGGAACTGGACAGGTGATGTCAATGAGCAAAGCATGTTGCATTTCAGGAATTGTAAATTGGGAATAAATCATCTCTCTGCCTTCCAAAATTTCTAGGTTAAGTTATATAACATATATAACTTATGCAACCCTTCAAACACTTCATGAAGGGAGTCACCCATCTGTATATAAGATCATTCCTACCTGTATGGTCTGATGTGGATAGTGTGAATATGGATGTGTTAAAGAATTCTGTGATTGTAGTTTATTGGACAGGTGACATGAGACATCAAAATATATATTTCAGCAAAGAGGCAAGGTTGCTACATACACTGGAATCAATAGAGTAACATTAAAATCATTTTTATTTTACCTGGGTTCTAGTTTTTTAAATTTTTAAAAATGTTTTTAACTTATTTTTGAGAGAGAGAGAGAGAGGCAGAGTGTGGTAAGGGGCGGAAAGAGAAGGAGACACAGAATCCGAAGCAGGCTCCAGGTTCTGAGCTGTCAGCACAGAGTCTGATGCAGGCTCGAACTCACAGACCGCAAGATCGTGCTCTGAGCCAAAGTCAGATGCCTGACTGAGTGAGCCACCCAGGCACCCTGGGTTTTAGTTTAAAAAACAAAAACAAAAACAAAAACAAAAACTGTTAGCCTTTAGCTTTTTTTTCAGTTTTGATATGTATATTATGCAAAATTTATAGTAAAACTTTATCTGCTTAATAATTCTATGGAAAGAGAGAAATAAAAAGATGGAATAAAGGCGAACTGATACAAGAATGAATTATAGCATAAAAAAGAATGAATTATAGCATATTCCATATCTCATTATTTTAAGTCAGTGCATAGCATAATTAAGCCCTTGTAAATAAATGGAAAAATTGATTAAGTCCTAATAAGTAAAATGAGGAAAATACAATTCAAAATAACTTTATTGAAATAGGCTAGAATAGCCCCTTATCCCATTTTTTCCTGAATTTCAGTCTGGATCCTGCCAAAACTTTAGCAACTTTACCATGGATCTCCCCCTTTAAAAATGTAAAGGAGAGGGGTGCCTGGGTGGCTCAGTCAGTTGAGTGTTTGACTCTTGATTTCGGTTCAGATCATGATCCCAGAGTCGTGGTATCAAACCCCTTGTCGGACTCCTCACTGAGCATGGAGCTTGCTTAAGATTTTCTCTCTCTTTCCCTCTTCCCCTCTCCTCCCTCATGCACTCTCTCTCTCTAAAAACAATAAAAGTAAAAAAAGTATTTTTTTTTTAAAGTGTAAGTCTAAGACTGGAAATGCCTAGGACAGAATAAGACAAAGCAGTTTGATGCCAGCCATGCTTATCCTGTTAGATGGTAAACAATGGTAATAAATATGAACTGGATAAGCCTGAAAACTGAGGACACTAGCACAGAGGTGTTGGGAGTATGATTTCTGACACATGTGGGTCCAATAAGTAGCACTGCTAAGTCATAATGCTTTGGGGTCAGTTTCCATGAAATGGATCTTCCAAATTTCTGTCATCAAGCTTCCTTTCAATTCTCTCTAGCTTTATTAGGTAACATCATTTCTAAAGTTCTGATAATCCCTTTAGTAAGGTGAATTTGTTTATCCTTAGATGCGAGGAAGTGTATAGGGGAGAAGAGAGACAGTGGCATATCAGAAGTTATTCTAAGTTAAAAAAAAAAATACGACTGTCAAAGGTATCATGACCATGATATCAAGATAGGTGACTGGTATTCTGTACAAATTTTAGACAGTGTTAGCTGGCATATGTGACCATCTGTTTACTACTTTAGGACAAGATTTGTTTGTTTTTGTGGCAGAACTAATTCTATCTGTTTCAAAGGACTTTTGAAACAGTGCTTACTGTACACCAGTATAACTCGCAAGCAGATAAGTTTACCTTAAACCCACTTCAAAACATATTCTGACTGTGACAGCTCATATGATCTCCTCCACTCTTGCCTCCAATACATGTGTGGTTTTATTATCCTAATTAACTGAGGACTGATTATACCTGGGGGATATTGCACAATACAAGAAGAGATGAGGAGAATATATAATCAGACAGTGGAAATCTTAAAAAAAAAAAAAAAACTTCATAGAAAGGGGATGGCTTTAGTATCAAGAGATGGAAAGGACATTCCAGGGAAAGAATAGAATAAAGAAAACAGGCAGGAAAATGTAGAACAATGAATAGGTCAGTGAAAGTACAGGTTAGGGTCGGGGATGAGATTGTAAAAAGGTTTTTGAGCCTCAGGCTATAGGGTTCAGATTTATTCTAAATGTGCTAAGGCGTAAGTCAACAAACTTTTTCTATTAAGATCCAGATAGCAAATACTTTGGGCTTTGCAGAGTAAGAGGCAAAATCAAGGGTATTATGTAAGTACTTACATGACAAGAGACAAAACAAATTTTCACAATGAAATTCAAATATAATAATAATAATAATAGAGCACTTTTTTGAATACAGGCCTACAGTATGAAATTCTTTTGGGGATCACATTTTGCTTACTTAGGGTTCAAAGTTAGTGTACCCTACAACAAACGCATTACAAATGTTCACATGTAAAAACTATTCTTAGTTCACAAGCTGTACAAAAACAGGCAGCTGTATTGGATTCACAGGATGTAGTTTGTTGACCTCAGCATTAGGGAATCATTCCATGTTTTTGAGACAGGGAGACAATCTGATCATAATGTTGGTTGCATTAGATGAGACAAACTAAAGGCAGTGTAGTATAGGCAAGAGATAATGAGAATATAACTTATATATAATGCCATGGTTTTGAGTGGTCATGCTCAGGAAAGCAACTAAAGTAGAGCAAGAAAGAATCTTGGGTCAAGTCAAAGTCAGATAAGCAGCATTAACAACTTAGATGGATAAACCTTTATCCTAAGGAGAGGTTCACTTCCTTTTCTATACCTTGACATGTGTGGAACCTCTTACTTGTACTGGGAAAAGAGTCCAGATCTCTTTAGGCAAGTCTTGCCCCTGATTGAAGCAGAGTAAAAAAAAAAGCTAAGAGAACCTCCAGAATAAAACATTTGAAAGACAAACTTACTGGGCAAGAAGAAGGGAAGCACTTTGAACTCTATTTTCAGGCACTGCAGAGACCCTTTGAAGTCAGGAGAATAATCATTTCTCTATGAAGTGGTTTTGTAGCTACCGTGAGACATCATATCTTTGCAATCCATGGTGTCAGTTATATAATCTTGTCAAGTGGGTCAAACTCTCAGTTATCCAGTAGATATACTAATAATAAGTTTTAATGCCATGTTACAGAGATACTTTATCAAGTGAAGATGCATTCTAAAGAGTAGAAATTATGTGCTGTTGAAGATTTATCTTGAACCCGAACCTTATTCACCTAGAATCCAAGCGAATATGTGCACATGCTTTAAGGAACAGTGTTAGGGCTGTGGAAGTCTATTTACATAGAATGACCAAGGATCCTGCTTGGATAGTCAGTGTTAGAAGAGAGGGACAGTTCTGAATAAAGCACTGTCTATTAATTAAATTGTTCTCTAGCCCAGTTCCCACAGACTTCTACTTCAGTCTTAAGGTAGTGGGACACAATAAAGGATGGCATCAAAACTGAACTGAGAGATTAAGAACCCTTGGAATTAGTGATTTCATCATTAGAAGGATAATTGCTCTTGACAAAGATCTTAGCACACTTGAATCAGGTATTTACTACCTTCGGGTAGATGTTGGCAGCATAGCACTTGCATGCCCCTGAAAACAGGGGCTTCCTTAATTTTTGTGCATAGGTGCCTTAGTTCCAGCCCTGGTTAGCAAGCATAGACAGCAATTTTGGTGACAACTAGATGCAAATAGCAGGGGGAAAATGGGGAGTTCCATTGGAAGCCATCACGTGTAGTCTTTGAAAAACTCATAGAAAGACAGTCACCCAATAAGCACTTGTAGAATGAATCTTGGGGTGACTTTAAAAGAATGTGTATTATTGCCTCACATCCTCTGTGGCACATGATGAGCTATAAATATAAAAATGATTCAGGGGCACCTGGGTGTCTCAGTTAGTTAAGCGTCCAACTTCGGCTCAGGTCATGATCTCACAGTCCATAAGATCTAGCCCCATGTCAAGCTCTGCACTGACTGCTCAGAGCCTGGAGCTGCTTCAGATTCTGTGTCTCCCTCTCTCTCTGCCCCTCCCTTGCTTGTGCTCTGTCTGTCTGTCTGTCTGTCTATCTCTTTCTGGAAAATAAACATTAAAATTTTTTTTAAATGATTCAAACAATCACATAAACATTTTATCACATATGAAGACTTAGATCTTGTATGGGTATGTGAATCCCCCTTCCACAAATCAAATTGAATTTGGTATATTACATTCCTCCTGGAAAGCTACAGAGAAGTTGCAGCCACACAGTTACGTTATTTCCCACTCAGTGTTTGCTTTATAATGAAGGAAAAATAAGCTATTTCTTAAGGAACAGGTGTAGTGCTAGTTAGTCAAGAGAATAGCAAACAGCAGTGGGTTGCTGCCCTGGAAACAGCCTGGTGTCCTAGCAACAAGCACGTTCGTTTGCTTGGACTGCCCTGTAGAGTTCTGTCAACATAGGTAAAGGGCTTACCTACAGCACTTAAGCGACAGCCTTTCTGTTTCAGAGTAAAGTGAGGCCCATATATGTAAACCTGGAAATGAAGGAGAAACCAGATTATTCTGCTAAGCAACCAGTGGCTTGGAAGGTAAAAGGATAGCAATGTAGGGGTTAAATTTATTCAGATTTACTTTTCATCTAGAGGGGGCTGGAAGTAAGTTTCTTTAATTGTTGGCTCTCCTAAAGGAAGAATCAAAACTTTGGTGGCAGTGGCTAAGACTATGACCTATGACTCTGTTCTCCCTGCCTTCTTTGGGTTAAAAAGTGCAGTATTTTCCCAAAACTTCATTCGACCTCTGCCTCCATGAGTAGCCACAAAGAGTAGGCAAAAAAGGACAGGACCTATCCTGGTGGTGATTAAGTTGAAGCTCCCATTTTTCCACATATTTTAATTATAATCCTTAAATTCTGTGAGAATACTTGAGATTTTTGATTTGGAAAATATTCAAAATATCTCATGAGACCCATAGGAAATCTCAATGATTGGAACTAGCTATAGTATAGCATATAGGGCAAATTTTCTGAGGCCAGGGCAAAAACTTGGTAGGATTTGTATTTGGCCCCTTACACTCTTTTATTCTTTCTTTCTTCTTGAGTGAGAGAGAGCAAGCACAAGGAGGAGAGGGGCAGGAAGAATCCCAAGCAAGCTCCACACTCAGCATGGAGCCCAATGCGGGGCTTGATCCCACCACCACGAGATCATGACCTGAGCCCAAATCAAGAGTCTGATGACCAACTGTCTGAGCCACCCAGGCATCCCATCCCTTACGTAACTCTTTTAAAAGATCCCTTCCACTTTGTCTTTTTCCATTTTTTCACCTTTCCACATTTATTTAATTGAGCCAGAAATTATTCTAATCATGGTGAATCATCATTGCCTTCTCTACAACTCTAGAGATGTACAAAAATAGTAGGTACCGGGGCGCCTGGGTGGCGCAGTCGGTTAAGCGGCCGACTTCAGCCAGGTCACCATCTCGCGGTCCATGAGTTCGAGCCCCGTGTCAGGCTCTGGGCTGATGGCTCAGAGCCTGGAGCCTGTTTCCGATTCTGTGTCTCCCTCTCTCTCTGCCCCTCCCCCGTTCATGCTCTGTCTCTCTCTGTCCCAAAAAAACAAAACAAAACAAAACAAAAACAAGTTGGTACCATACAAGCAAGTGATGAATTTCAATTCAGGAATGGTATGTTCAATATTAGATCAAACATGTTTTTAGAGAGCTAGATGAATTGGAAATTTCGGTGTTGCCAGTTGAGAACCTATTACTTTTCAATACATTCTCAGTAAAATTGAACCTCAAAGAGATCTCTCCTAAAAGAACATCTACCTTCAAAATTTGGAATAAAGTATATTGAGAAACAGTATTTTTTTCTCCTCATTTGTTTGTATGTGTGTGTGTGTGTGTGTGTGTGTATGCATATAATTTTATTATTGCGTAGCAAGAAATAAAATACTTAAATAAAACATCTATCCCTTTTGAATGCCTTGACCTTGACCCTTTTATTGGTTGGTATAGCCTGGTAAGTCACACACACAAACACACACACACACACACACACACACACACACACACACAAAGTGTTTTTCAGTTTTGCATAACTAAATCACCAGAAGTGAAAGAAAGAAAGAAAGAAAGAAAGAAAGAAAGAAAGAAAGAAAGAAAGAAAGAAATCCCACTTTAATAATGAATCTCAGCTCTTAGTTTAGTTTCTAAAAAAATTCAGTTTTCATTTAGACTTAATATGATGATATTAGGTTCCAGGAATCGGTAAAAACTAACATAGGAGAGTAATGAAACAAATCATAAAATTAGTTTAAAAATTCAAGTGGATGCCTGAAAAATGTCTTTGGTAACTGTGGAGATAATTGTTCATAACAAAGAACATGTTGAGTAACTATATTGTTATCATTATGACAACAGGCTTTTAGAATGAAGTCTTAGACAGAAGGAAATGATTTCCTGCTTCCAAGTTGGTGACCAATCTAGATATTAAAGCTACAAATGACTTATATTGTATTTCAGCAGATTACATTTAATTAATTAGTAAAAGGAAAACACAAACAGATGAAAGACTTTCTGGAGTATGATTGACAAGGAAAAAACAAATGATACTGAGTGATGGTATGAGGGAACTTTCAGCAAAGCATACAGAGAGAAAGGAGAAAGTAATCACAGATAAAGCCAACCAATATAAAGGTAGAGTCTTGAAGAAGACAAGAACGTTGTTGTTAAAAGTGAATACAGGTATGTTGTACACCTGAAACTAACATATATTGTATGTAAACTATGCTTCAATTTTAAAAAAGTGAAAATAGAGAAAGTTATATATATGTACATTGCTGACAGCTTAGATAAGTGCCCAAATATATTTTATTTTAAGCAATGCCTTTAATTAAATGTAAACAGCAAATTCAGTCATTATGTCAACTTCTATTTTAGTAACATGTTTAAAGCAGATTACAAATCTCCTAGTAACCATGTAGTCACAGTTCTTCTTGAAAAAAAAATTGTTTCTCGGCAGCAGTTGGTTCTGAAAGGCAATGTATTTGGTAGAAACAAACTTTTACACCGAGATGTATTATTTTGTAGGCAAGTATGTGAATTTTGACTTGCAGTATGCTCATTGAAATGTATTTGGTTTTCTGAAGGATAGTTCCTCACAAAGTTAAACACAGGTTTAACAAAAGTTTTAAAGTCCTGTTAAGGATTTCCTAAGAGTTCTCATCTCACTTACTTCCATTTTACTTCTGCTTCTCTGTGGTCACTACTGCTGCGCAAGAAGCAATTTTGCAAGCATTTATATGGCTGTGAGCCATGTATGAGTCAATTAGATTGCCTATTTTTTAAATCTCTCTAACAGTTTATAGAACACACTAACCCCTTCTCTCACACTGCATCAGGCCTGGATTCTGCCCTTTTGAGGAAGAATACATTAGACAAAAAAAAAAAAAAAAAAAAAAAAAAAAAAAAAGAGCATCTCAACGAGATCAGAGCAGAAAGTATCAAACTCTTCTCCCTCTCCCCCTTTTAAAAATGATATACAAATGCCTCTTGAGATCTATTTGAAACACATGTGCAATGCTCAGAAAATAGTAATCCATCAGTAACAGGGTCTAACAGATTCCCCTATCCCTAGATACCCCCACCCCCAACCCCTTATTCTTCTAGATTTGTTTGTTCTAAATTCACTAAGCCATATTGCTTCTCAAAATTGCAATTAACTTCCCATGAGAAACCCACTGTCTATGAATTCGGGTCTCTGTAGGTAGAAGAGAATGTCAGCAATGTGAAACATAGTCTGTTTAATATCATCCTAGGCCTGTACTTAACTGAGCTAAATATAATGGACTAATAAAAAGAGTAGCATGGATAATACATAAGAAAACAGGAGATAGAAAAAAAAATGTTTTTAATTGTCTCTGGGGGCAATAGACTTGCTTTCCTTCCTCTTTACTTCCTTCCTTCTGCCCTTCATTTCTATGTGCTGATGAAACTTATATTAGCATTAGTTTGTATTCCTTAAGCACAGGGCAGATGCCTAGGCCACTGGTGATGAGAAGTAGGCTAATAGTGTGCTGAAGAAAAACTCAACCTGCAATTTCTACTTCATGTGTTTGCATCATAGGAACTACTTGGTTTGCCTTGATAAGATAATTAGATGCTATTTTTTTCTACATATACATTCCATATTAGATAATACAGCAATTGATGTTGGCCATTAGCTACCAAGGGATTGTACCTCTTTTTGCTCATCAGTACAGCCCAAGAATCTAGCAGAGCATGGCACAGAATAGGCACTCAATAAATATTGAGGGATAAAGTGGCTTTAGTTTACTTTTTCTAAACATTTACAAATGCTAAAACTATTTGCACTTATCCAAGCATACCAGGTTCTCCACATCTCTCTGGATTTTGACCCATTGATAACCCAGTGTAGAATTTCTTTTAATTAGCCTTTTACCTATAGATTCCTACTTAGCCCTCAAGTTTCAGATGGAGGAATAATGCTCCTGTGATGCTTAGGTGGACTCCTCTGTTTCGTGATGTTTCTTCCTACACATAGCACACAGCATCTTGTATATACTGTTCTCTTCTGGCACTGGGATTGCTTATTGGCTTAAGAGAATACCCTTTCTTTAGGCTACTAATTCTTTAATGGAACATATCTTTTCATCATTGTAGCCTCAACCCTAGCATGGGTCTGATTTGTTGGGATTTAGGCAATGTCAATTCAATGGAAGCCATTTCCTTTCATATCCCAAAAGGAAAAGTGAGATATCTACTCAAGCAGTTGGGATATAATCTGATGCATCTCAGAGTAGAAACATGATACAGTAAGGCCCATGGGAGCACAAAGGAGAGCATGGTTATTTATTCCTGAATATCAGGATTAGATTCTATAGAGAAGGTGACATTTGACCTGTCCTTGGGATAATGAGGAGCTCACCAAGTGGATAAGGTAGAAGACAGAACACTGTGAACAAAGACATCAAAATTTAAAAGTACACAGTGCAGCACTGTAATTCTGCTTCCAGCTAAGATGGAATAACAGGAACCAGGTTTATCCTCTCACCTGAAGCAACTGGAAATTTCATATTTCATAAAATATATGAAATGATGGTTTCAAGATATTATACACAGGTAACAAAGGATAATGACAGATGCAAAGTGGAAAACAAGTAACATGAGCCTCATGATTGGCTCAACTTACCTAGAGAGAATTTCCAGGCCATGATTCAAGGAGAAGGAAACTTAGGCAGGGCCTGCTTGTTTCCCTGGGTTGAGGGGAGCCAGGAGTCTCAGGAGACCAGGTGCCTATTGTTTACAACAAAATATACTGGAGCTACAAAGAGAAAGAACTCCAGAGACTGAAAAGATTTTCCCCTGGAGTCTTCAGCTGAGTACTGATTAACATTTACATGTGAAGACACTATCTGAGGCTGGGGAAAGAACAACCAAAAGGTTTAAAGGGAATAATCCCTGGAGTTAATCCATTGATGGAAATACTTCCTTGTCCTGATTCCAGAGTAGAAATCCTCATAACTAACAGAATATTGGCCAGAAAGGTTTTGCCTCAGTAGTGGGACAAAATTAGCCATGGATTCAAAGCCGCTCTAGTTGGACCTACCAAAGCTCAAAAGCAAGATCTGTGTACCAGTTTTCTATTGCTGTGTAATAAACTGCCACACATTTAGCAGTTTAAAGCAAAACCAAATTTATCTCACAGTTCCGATGGATTAGGAGTCCTGGTATAGGTTAGCTGGTTTTTCTGCTCAGGACCTCACTGGGCAGAAATGAGGTGAGGGTGTTGGCTGTGGCTATGGTTCTCACTTGAGGCTTGGAGTCCTCTTCCGAGATCATTCAAGCTGTTGGCAGAATTCACTTTCTTGTAGTTGTAAGACAGAGATCACTGTTTTCTTGCTAGGTGTTGGTGTGGGACCACTTTAAGCTCCCCAAGGGCCCTCATAGGTAACAGACCAGTGGGAATGTTGTCTCTAATGTTTATCATCTGTATCTTCTTTCAAAGTCTCTTCTGATTTGGTCAGGCCTACCCTGGATGATATCTCAATGCCTGGTGTAGTTCTAAATGTATGTAGAGGAGGGGCGCCTGGGTAGGTCAGCTGGTTGTGTCCGACTTCAGCTTGGGTCATGATCTCATGGTTCATGGGTTTGAGCCCCACGTCGAGCTCTGTGCTAACAGCTCATAGCCTGGATCCTGCTTCGGACTCTGTCTTCCTGTCTCTCTGCCCTTCCCTGCTTGTGCTCTCTCTCTCTCCCTCTCTCAAAAATAAGTAAACATTAAAAAAAAATTTTTTTAATGTATGTAAAGGAAATATTTAAGACAATTGCATTAAAACTGGGAGGGTAAAAGGATATAAAAATAAGCATGGTTTCTGTACTTTTTTTGAACTGGTAAATTGTCAACACCAGTAAACTGTGAAAAGTTGTACACATATAAAATGTAATACCTAGAATAATCACTAAAAAAGCCTATACAAAGAGATATATGCAAAAAAAATACCACACATACATAAAAATGGAATTATAAAAATTGTTCAAGTAACCCATTAGAAAGCAGAAAAAAAAGAACACAGAGAAGCAAAACAAAAAGACAATAAACACAAAACAAAAAATGAAATGGCACATTTAAGTCCTAAAATAACAATAATCACATTGAATGTAAATGATCTAAAACACAAATCAAGGATGCCTGGATGGCTCAGTCTGCTAAGCATCTGACTCCTGATTTCAGCTCAGGTCACAATCCCATGGTTGTGGGATCGAGAACCAGTCAGGCTCTGTACTGGGTGTACAGCCTGCTTAAGATCCACTTTCTCTCTCTCTCCTTCTCTCTCTCTCTCTCTCCCTTTGCTCCTCTGCCTCTCACTCCTGTTCTTGCTCTCTCTAAAAAACAATAAAACACCAACTATAGAGCTAAAATATTCAAGATAGTTTGGTACTGGTAGAAAAATAGACAAATGGATCAATGGAACAGAATAGAAAGCCCAAAAACATAGTCAACTGATCTTTGACAAGGGAGCAAAGGCAGTAAAATAGGAGCCATGATAGTCTTGTCAACAAATGGCCCTTGAACAACTGGAAATCCACACACACACAAATGAATCTGGACACAGACTTTACACCTTTCATAAAAATTAACACAAAAAGGTTCTTGTGTAGGGGCGTCTGAGTGGCTCAGTCAGTTAAGTGCCTGGCTCTTGACCTCGGCTCAGGGCATGATCTCATCGCTCATGAATTCAAGCCCCACATCAGGCTCTGTGCTGGTGGTGCAGAGTCTGCTTGGGATTCTCTCTCACCCCCCTCTCTTTGCTCCTCCCCTATGTGTGCTCTCTTTCTCTCTCAAAATAAATGAATAAACTTTTAAAAAAAGGGTCTCATGTAAATATAAAATGTAAAATAACTATAAAATTCCTAGAAGGGAACAAAGGAGAAAATCAATGATCTTGGTATGGTAATGACTTTTTAGATAAGACACCAGAGGCATGATCCATGAAATGAATAATTGACAAGCTGGACTCCAGAGAAATTAAAAACTTCTACTCTGAGAAAGACAATGACAACAGAATGAGCAGACATGTCACAAAATGTAAGAAAATATTTGTAAAATATCTGCTAAAGGACTCTTACCCAAAATATACAAAGAATCCTTAAAACTCAACAGTAAGAAAGTGAACAATCCAATTAGAAAGTGAGCAAAAGACCTAAACAGACATCTCACCAAAGAAGATACACAGATGGTAAATAAGTAAATGAAAAGATGCCCAACAGTGTATGTCAGTAGGCAATTGAAAATTGAAGAAATGATGAGATACCACCACACACCTGTTAAAATGGCCAAAATGTGGAATGCTGATGACATCAAATGCTGACGTGAATACAGATCAACAACGGCTCTCACTCACTGCTGGTGGAATGCAAATAGTACAGCCACTTTGGAAGACAGTTTGACAGTATCTTATAAAATTAAACATACTCAACATATAATCCAGTAATCACATTCCTTGGTATTTACCCAAAGGAGTTGAAAATTTATATCCACACAGATGCTTTTAGTAGTTTTATTCATGACTGTCAAAACTTGGAAGCAACCAATGTCTTTTAGTAGGTGAATAGATAAACAGTAGTACATCCAGGCAATGGAATATTATTCAGCACTAAAAACAAAGAGCTATTAACCCATGAAAAGATATGGAGGTGAATTAAATGCATAGTACTAAGTGAAAGAAGCCAATCCAAAAAGGCTACATACTATGTGATTCCAACCATATGGCATTCTGGAAAAGGCAAAAATATGGAGGGGGACAGTAAAAATGTCAGTGATGTCAGTGGTTATGATGGAGAGAGGCTTGAATAGGCATAACACAGAATTTTGAGGGCAGTGAAACTACTCTGTATGATACTATAATAGTGAATACATGTCATTATACATTTGTCCAAACCCATACAATGTAAAACATCAAGACAGAACCCTAATGTTAACTATGGACTTTGGGCGATAATGATGTGTCACTGTTGGTTCATCAATTGTAACAAATGTACTACTAGGGGTAGAGGTGTTAAGTGGAGGAACATCTGTATTTCAGAGGCAGGGATATAACTATAGGAACTTACTGTACTTTCCACTCATTTTTTCTGTGAATCTAAAACTGTTCTAAAAAATGAAATCTATCAAACTTTTTTCAAAAATGAAGATATTTAAAACTTCTGTTGTGAGTTATTTAGTACGTTTTACGGCATGTCTGTATGTGATTTCTTAGCCACTGAAATGGTTTGGTTTTTCAAATTTTTCATACCTTTATAATGTTAGAGGATACCATACTTCTATCAAAATATCAGATAAGAATATTCCTTCAAGGCATAAGAACTATAAAAACATACATATACTCATGAGATATGCAGTATAACTATTCACACCGTATATTTTTGAAAAACCCTAAAAATTATATAAATATTTGGTCCTTCATACTAGATACTAGAGGAAGGAAAATTTTTTTAGCTTCCTCTTTTAATACAACTGAAAATAGTACAGAGTCTTTACTTGTATATTAAGATAGAGACACATACACAAATACACTTAAACACAAGCAAATTCACAGACTATGAAGTCAGAGACCTTGTTCAAATTATGCTTCTGTCATATACTAGCTTCTTGACATGTATAAGTTAAATAATATTCTGAAGCTCAATGTGTCTTTATCTTCAGATGGAGATCTGTCAGAGGGTTATGATAATTAAAATGAGATAATCAGATAAAATTCTAGAAATATACAAGGTACATAATAAGGGCTTACTAAACATTGATAAACATAATAAATATTCATTACAGTTACAAATATTAACTGTTATTACATTTATCCAACACCTTTCTGACATTTTATTCCATATAATTTATGAAGTCTAAAATAAATAATATATCTTAGTGAAAAACTTGTATTTGTCTCTTTACGAAAAAAGTTAAAAAGTACTTATAACTAAAATTTTTAATCTTTTGGAATGCTTCTATTTAGAAATCAGATAATTACATTTTAATAGTGAGAAACTCAATAGCGAAATGAACAATTCACTTATAAATAATTGTGTTTTTATTTTTCACAAATGCCAATTCTTGGTCATTATGAATGCATTCTCCCTTTCCTAATTACCTATTCAGTGAAAATGCATAAAACTCATTTATTTAGAGTGCAAGTAGTTGAGATAATCAAATAATCGAAAACATTTTACTCTTCATATTTGCAAAGAAAATCCCAATCAAAATTAATTCCAAATAGGCAAGCTGATTTGGAGAACTTTAAAATAAAAAAAAAAAATTTTTTTTAGATTATGCTTTCAACAGTGTTTCTTACAGATTCTATAAACAGGTGTTCATGTCAGCACATGGTGTTCAAAAGTATGATGTTGAACCCACTAAAATCTTTAAGTTATTCTGAATAATGTAAGCAATTCATTATTTTTTTTGTCAAACTCATATTTCAAAAAAACACATACACTGTATGTGCAGAGACTTTAAACTATGCTTTGCAGGGTAAAATAGGTGAAGAGGACTAAGAGGTACAAGCTTCTAGTAATAAAATAAGGAAGTCATGGGGATGTAATATATAGGATAGGGAATATAGTCAATAATATTTCAATAACTTTGTATGGTAACAGATAGTAACTAGATTTATCATGGGGATCATTTTGTAATGTGTAAAAAATACTGAATCACTATGTTGTACACCTGAAATTAATGGAATATTATGTGTCAATTATGCTGCAATAGAAAAAAAAGTACTATGGGTGGTGCCTGCATGGCTCAGTCAGTTGAATGTCTGACTCTTGATCTCAGCTCAGGTCTTAATCTCAGGGTCATGAGTTCAAGCCCTGCATTAGGCCCACTTTAGGAAAAATACTATGCTTTGCATAGACTAAAAAGCTGTATTATACAGTAAGACTGTATTCTAGCTGGCCTTATCTGAAACATAAGTTTTATACACATATATGCATGTGTGTATATATATATATGTATATGTGTATATATATGTATATGTGTATATATATATGTATATGTGTATATATATGTATATATGTATATGTGTATATATATACATATACGTATATGTATATATATATATATATATATATATATCTTGAGCTATAGTGATGATTGAATATGAATTCTGAGAACTTGAAGACTGGTATATAGGGGTGACATATTTTAGAAATAGCTAAGGAAAGATATTTAGCTTTTCAAATTTAGTCTTTAAAAGATAAGATGTACCATGTATGTTCATGGAAATATTTTGTCTTCTTAAAATACCTTTAAGTGGACATGGATTCGTTGAAAATGATATGGACAGATTGAATCATTTTGTTGAAAATAGAAAGCAGAGGAATTAATATAAAGGATAAAGGAGTTTTAAAAATAATTTGCTTATGGGGTGCCTGGGTGGCCTAGTCAGTTAAAAGTCCAACTCTTGATTTCAGCTCAAGTAATGATCTCATGGTTCCTGGGATTGAGCCTTCCTTGCCTTGGCTCGAGAGATGGAGCCCTGTGTCTGGCTACATGCTGACAGCACAGAGCCTGCTTGGGATTCTCTCTCTCCCTTTCTCTCTGCCCCTTGCTCTCTCTCTTTATCTCACAAAATAAATAGATAAACTTAAAAAATAATAGTAATAATTTGCTTGCAATATGTGTAAGTCAAATCATTTTGCTATATGCTCAAACTTATACAATACTATATACCAATCATATTTCAACAAAACTGAAAGAAAAAATTTGCTGAAATGCCAACTGCTTCTTTTCATAAAGTGAAAAAGGAATTTGAAAGAAATATAAGCTAAAGGAAGACATCATCTTTCCCAGTTAAAACTAGGTTATTAAGGTAATAAATCTTATTGGTACTATAAAAAGCAATATTAATAACCAATATTAGAGTTTTATAGTTTATTAAATTAGTTCTTATCAATTATCTTATTTGTTTCTCACAGCAATATCTGAGGCAGGCATTATCATAATTCCCATATTCCAGATGAAAAATTTGAGACTCAGAAAGGATACTCCCCATTTTCATCATTTAACTTTTCTGATGAATCACAAGAAAGATAATTTTCCCTTTCTCTAGGCAGTTAAGAGTTGTTTTCTGGGTTAGTGATTTTTTTAAAAGTCCCATGCTGGGGAAATAATGGTCATGTATAGGTGGCAAGGAGATACTATTTCCTACACATTGACACAGCAAACTATGATGGCCAATGCTGCCTTGTGAGGACTCAAACCAACCTTACAAAACTCTCCACTATTCTATAATATGGAAATAGATATTAAGTCGATCCTGGCTCCCTCAGGAATTTAGCTTGGCATTTAGGGAGTGGGAATGTGTGTACTCTGGCATTAGGGGTCACTCTGATGCTCAGTCCCTCTGATGTTTACTAGAACATTAGTTAGGAGGGAATACAGGACAAGGAAACAGGCCAGAGGTCCCAAAATGTAAGATAAAACACAATAAGGTGTCCTAAATAGGATTTCAATTCATTCAATCTACTATTTCAAATATCCACCATAGAATGCTTTCTAAAATTTTTCTTTTGCTAATGTGAGATTACCTTGTATTTGGAGGGCATATGTTTCAGTCGCCACACAACTCTCAATTTGTTCTGCAAGCCAAATAGTTCTGTTTTTAGAAACATGTAAACTACTGTAGTTATCTCACAAAATCAGATTAAGATATATCACTGGGTGGAGCAGGGAAGATATGTGACTTGAGACTATGAGATGGAGTAATTCCAGTTTATGAATCTGGAGAGCTTATAATGAAGATTTGGAAAGATAAGTATTAGCAAGGATAATGAGAGATATTACATAATCAGAAATGGATTACTCTGGGCACCTGGGTGGCTTAGTCGGTTGAGCATCCGAATCTTGATTTCAGCTCAGGTCATGTTCTTGGGATTGGTTCATGGGATTGAGAGCCCCATTGGGCTCTGTGCTGACAGCACATAGCCTACTTGGGATTCTTTCTCTCCTTCTGTCTCTGCCCCTCCCCTGCTCATGCTCTCTCTTTCTCTCTCAAAGTAAATAAATAAACATTAAAAAAAAAAAGAAATAGGTAACTCATCAAAAAGATGTAACAATCCTAAATGTGTATGCACCTAACAAGAGGGCATCAAAATATATGAAGCAAAAACTAATAGAACTAAACGGAAAATTCCACATTTATACAAGGAGGTATCAATACTTCTTTCTTAGAAATCAATAGAACAATTTAATAAAAAACCAATAGAATATAAAAGAACAATACCATCAATCAACTTGATCCTATTTACATTTATAGAATATTCTACCATCAGCATAATAATTTTTTCAAATGTATATGGAACATTTACCAAAATAGACCATAGTCTGGACCATAAAGCAAATCTTAACAAATTTAAAGAATTCAAACCATACAAGAATAGGCAAATTCATAGAGACAGAAAGTAGGCTAGAGTTGCAAGAGACTGGGGGGAAGGAAGTTTTTGTTTAATAGGTTAAGAGTTTCTATTTGAAATAATTTTTAAAATTCTAGAAATAGACAGTGGTGATAGTTACATAGCATTGCAAATGTGTGTAAAGTCATTGAATTGTACACTTAAAAATTATTAAAATGGTAAAATTTTTTATGTATCTTTTACCACAGTAGATAAAATCAGTTGGAGAAAAATTCACATACACAGTATGTTAGCTGACCAGAACAAAATTAAGCAAGAAAACAATAGAAAGATATGAGTAAAATCCTCAAATATTTGGAAGTTAAACAACACATTTCTAAAATAAACCAAGTACCAGGGTGCCTGAGTGGCTCAGTCAGTTAAGTATCTGGCTCTTGATCTTGGCTCAGGTCATGATCTCACAGTTTGTGAGTTGGAGCCCCACATCAGGCTCTGCACTGACAGTATGGAGCTTGCTTGGGATTCTCTCTCTCTCTCAAAAATAAATATTTATTTTTTTTGAAAAATGTTTATTTATTTTGAGAGAGAGAGAGGCAGAGGGAGAGAGAGAGAGAGAGAGAGAGAGAAAATCCCAAGCAGACACCATGCTCAGAGTGGAACTCCACGTAGACTTTATCTCACTCTGTCTCTCTCTCTCTTAAAAATAAATAATAAACATTAAAAAATTCTTTTAAATCCTCAAAGATATATCAATTCCACACAAACTCTACCAGAAAATGGTAGAGAAAGGAACCCTTCCCAACTTATTGTATGAATCTAGCATTACCATAATAATAAAACAAGCAAAAAATATAAACAAAAGAGAAAAGGAAATAAACATAATATAAACATAGACACACACACAAAAAAACCTTTAAAATATTTGTAAATTGAATCCAGCAATATGTAGAAAGGATAATACTTCATGATAAGTTTGGGATTTACCCAAGGAATGGAAAGTTGGTTTAATATTTTACATTCTATGTAATTTACCCATATAAATACAATACAAAAGAAAAACTACACAATCATCTCAAGAGATGCAGAAAAAACATCTATTCTTGAATTTTTAGAAAGATTATCAAATAAAAAAAAAAAAAAGAAACTCCCCATCTTAGTAGAGGATACCTGTAACTCACAAAATGATGAAAAACTGAATTCTTTTCTTTATGATAAGGTACAAGGGAAGGATGTTCACCCTCATTGCCTTTATCTAACATCGTACCAGAGGGCCAACCCAGTGCAATAAGACAAGAAAAAGAAATAATATAAATACATATTGAAAGGTAAGAAAGAAATCTCTCTCTATTGACCGACAGCAAATAGAGAATGCCAAAGAATGTATAAAACAGTTATTGGATCTAATGAGTGAATTTAGGAAAGTCATAAGATTATACTTTACATATAATATGCAAACATTAATTCTACTTCTGTAAAGTAGCAAAAACTATTAGAAATTGAAATTTGAAAACTATATGATAGTATAAAAATATGAAATATGTAGGTATAATCTAACAACATATATGCTAAAAATTATAAATTATTGATGTAAGAAGTAAAAGGGGACCCAAATAAATAGAGAGTACACTGTATTCATGGATTGGAAGGCTTTTTAGAATATCAATTCTCCCCAAATTAATCTATAGTTTTAATGTAATCTCTATCAAAATCTCAGCAGAGTATTTTGCAGAGATTAGCAAGTTGATTCTAAAACTTCAGAAACAAAAGACCTACAATAGCTGAAACAATTTTGAAATGGGAAAACACACTATTTGATTCAAACTTACTATAAACCTATGGTTGTCTAAACAGTGTAATACTAGTAAAGGAAAAACATATAGATCCATTGAACAAAACAGAGAGTTTAGTTTCATACAAATTGGTCAATTGATTTTTGACAAGGTTGCCAAAGAATTCAGTGGTGAATAGTTTTTCAGCAACTGGTGATCAAACAATTTGACACCCACATGCAAAACTAAAAGAAAATTATCTTTCTGTTGTTGATTTATAATACAATTTTATTATGGTTAATTAACATACTTTGTGTTATTTTATTTAAATTTGTCACGATTAGTTTTTGCTTCATGTATTTTATGTAAAGTCTCCTTATTAGGTGTGTACCGTACCTGCTTAGGATTGTTATGTCTTCTTGGTAAGTGACCATCTTCTTAATCTCTAATGGCCTTTTTTATCCTAATAATATTCCTTGTTTTGAAGCTTACATTGTCTGATATTAAAATAGTCACTCTGGCTTCCTTTTGTTTATTGTTTGCATAATACATCCTTTTCTATCCTTTTACTTTTAACCCATCTAAGTTTTTTTTTTTTAATGTTTATTATTTTTGAGAGACAGAGAGCGAGCAAGCAGGGAAGGGGCAGAGAGAGGGAGACACAGAATCAGAAGCAGGCTCCAGGCTCTGAGCTGTCAGCACAGAGCCCGACGTGGGGCTCAAACCCACAGACTGCAAGATCATGACCTGAGCTGTTGTCAGCCACCCAACTGACTGAGCCATCAAGGCACCCCAGACCTATCTAAGTTTTTATATTTAAACCGGGTTTCTTGAGATGAACATGTAGTTGTTTTTTTTAATCCACTAGGACTACTTTGATCTTTTAATTGGTGTGTTTACTATTTACATTCAATATAATTATTGGTGTGGTTGATTTTAGGTTTACTATTTTGCTATGTATATTTTGTTCCCCTTTCCCCTCTTTTCTGCTTTCTTTTGGATAGTTTAAATAGTTTGAGTATTACACTCTACTTTATGTATTATATTTTGTTATTCTCTCTGTCTCCATTTCTATCTCTCTCTTTTTCTGTTTTTTTCTAGGGAAGAGTTTCTCAACAATAATACTATTGATATTTTGGACCAGATAATTCTTTGTTCTGTACAGCTGTTCTGTGCACTGTAGGACGTTTAGCAACATTTCTGGCCTCTACCCACCAGATGCCAGTTACACATTTCCCCCAGTGATGGCTGTCTCCAAACTGCCAATTGTCCCCTGATGGGCAAAACTATTGCAAGTTGAGAACCACTGCTCTCGATAGTAGAGTAGAAATACTTAACATTTCAGAGTCTTCTTAAGTAATGTTTTAATTTTAAGTAATATGAGAAATTTACAACCACATAAATCCCTTAATCTCTCCCCTTTATTGCATAGTTGTCGCTGTTCTAAATTAACATGCATTTAGAACCCCATCAGACATGAAAACTTTTCTTTCAATAATTACACATATTTTAAGGAACTTTTTAAAAAATGGTCTTCTATGTTTACCCAGATATTACTGTTTTTATTCTTCTTTCATTCCTAAAGTCCAGTTTTCACCTGGTATTATTTTCCTTCAGTCTGAAGAACTTCCTTTAACATTTCTTTTAGTTGGTCATGTGTTCTCTAACTTTGTTTATCTTCTTCTGAGAATATCATTATGTCTCCTTCATTTCTGAAGGATATTTTGCTGAATGTAGAATGCTGGGTTAACGATTTTTTCCTATCATTTTAAAAATGTCATTCTATTGTCTTTTGGCCTCCATGGTTTCTGATGAGAAGTCTACCATCATTGTTAACATCATTGTTCTCCTATATGTGATATGTCATTTTTCCTTAGCTGCTTTTAAGATTTTTTCTGTATATATTTAGCTTTCAGAAGTTTGATTATAATATGTCTGGTGGTGGTTTTCCTTGAGTTTATTCTGTTTTTGTTAACTAAACTTCTTGAATATGCAAGTTAATGTCTCTCACCAAATTTAGGAACTTTTCAGCCTTTGGTTCCTCACTTTTTTTTTCTGCACCAATTTCTTTATAGGACTCCATTGTTACAAATGTGAGACTTTTTTTAAAATATGAGATTTATTGTCAAATTGGTTTCCATACAACACCCTGTGCTCATCCTAACAGATGGCCTCCTCAATGCCCATCACCCACCCCCCCATCCCACCCCCCTACCTCCCACCCCCCATCAACCCTCAGTTTATTCTCAGTTTTTAAGAGTCTCTTATGGTTTGGCTGTCTCCCTCTCTAACTTTTTTTTCCCCTTCCCCTCCCCCATGGTCTTCTGAGATGGCCAACAGGCACATGAAAAGATGCTCAATGTCTCTCCTCATCAGGGAAATACAAATCAAAACCACACTGAGATATCACCTCACACCAGTCAGAGTGGCTAAAATGAACAAATCAGGAGACTACAGACGCTGGAGAGGATGTGGAAAAATAGGTACCCTCTTGTACTGTTGGTGGGAATACAAACTGGTGCAGCCACTCTGGAAAACAGCGTGGAGGTTCCTCAAAAAATTAAAAATAGATCTACCCTATGGCCCAGCAATAACACTGCTAGGAATTTACCCAAGGGATACAGGAGTGCTGATGCATAAGGGCACTTATACCCCCATGTTTATAGCAGCACTTTCAACAATAGCCAAATTATGGAAAGAGCCTACATGTCCATAAACTGATGAATGGATAAAGAAATTGTGGTTTATATACACAATAGAATACTACTTGGCAATGAGAAAGAATGATATATGGCCTTTTGTAGCAACGTGGATGGAATGGGAGAGCGTTATGCTAAGTGAAATAAGTCATACAGAGAAAGACAGATACAAATGTGAGACTTTTGATATAGTCCCATGACTCCCTGAAATTCAATTCCATTTTTTTCTCTTTGTTCTTCAGAATCTATCTTTAAGTCCACTCTTTTCTCTGTCATCTTCCTTCTGCTTTTGAGCTCAACCAGTAAAATTTAAATTTCAAAGATTGTATGTTTTAAAACTGTTTTGTTCTTTTTTTGTAATTTAATTTTTTTGCTGAGAACTTTACCTTTCAAAAATTTTATTTAATGTGTGTTTACCTTTACTTCACGGAGCTTATTTTAGTATCTCTTGTTTTAAAGTCTTTGTCTTATAATTTCAGCATCTGTGTCATCTTAGGGTTTGCACCTGTTCATTGTCTTTCCCTGAAGAATTGGTCACATTTCTTAGTTCTTTGCTTATCAGGTAATTTTGGAATGTATTCTGAACTTTTTAAATATTAAATTGTGTAGATATGAATACTGTTAAAATACTCTAAGGGATATCATCATCATTCATCATCATCATCATATCATTATCATCAAAGTTTTAGCAAGTGGTCAATCCAGTTAGCTTCAGACTATAAATTTTTAAAATCACTTTCTAGACAGCAGGCAAACGACTAGGGTGTGCAACGTCTTGCTCAGAACTCTCCATCAAGAATGCAGATCCTTCATGCCCCCAGGAACTCCAGACTTCCCCATGCTGGAGTCTGAGCGTCTCTCAGCCCATGGCTGCTGGGCTGCCTGCACCAACTTCTTGTGCACTAGAAAGGGAATTCTACTGTTTGCTGAGATTATATTGCGCCAGGTGATTCTAATCTGGCTCAGCATCTCAACGCCAGGATACTCTTCTCTGTTGGTGGTTGAGATGGTCTGTGCTGAGATATTCTTTGTCATTTACATATGCGATCTACACACCAAGATACAGTTCATTCACTGGCCTTGGACTAATTTCTCCCGAGCTCTCATTGCAGCCATTCTCCTACCTGATCACCTCCATTGTTGTCCTTGTTGAGAGAGGAGATTGGTCTATAAATCATTGCAGGGTCACTGGGCCTCATCCCTACGTGCCCTTGAGGTAATAAAGACATACAGCAGCCCGAAATGACTGTGCAGATGTTCAGTGTCGGTGGACTCCCTTTATTTCTCTTTGATCTCTGGTTGGTGGTTTAATTCTTAGTTCAATTCTCAAAGCTTTGCTATGCAGACTTGGGTCTGTCCTATGCATATGCAGCTCAAGAATAAACTAGAATCCGGTATAGTTTTTTACACAGTAGTAAGGCATCCTCTTCACTTCACCTCTTTCCAGGTTTCCTCCTATGCTTTCTGCCCCCACAGAGACCCCTTTTCCCAGTTCTTTTGTGCAGAAAGGAGAGATTTCTTTTTAGAGGTTTAACTGCTTATATCACGGCTGCTGAGCATTTCTGCACATGGGGCCCACCCTTGGGACAAAGCCACTGGAAAAAGGGTGGGGGGAAGGGGCACATGGGTGGTTCAGTTGGTTAAGCCTTCAACTTTGGCTCAGGTCATGATCTCGAGGTCTATGAGTTTGAGCCCCACATTGGGCTCTGTGCTGACTGCTCAGATCCTGGAGCCTGCTTCAGATTCTGTGTCCCACTCTCTGTCCCTCCCCTGCTCTCACTCTGTCTTTCTCTCTCTCAAAAATAAATTAATAGTAAAAAAATTTTTGAAAAGACAAAAGAAAGAAAAGGTGGGGAGGGAACAGAAAACTCATTCTCAAATGTGTTGCTTCTCAAGTTTTGACTCCACTTCACAATCTGCCTGATTTCCATTTATGTTTAAGAGTCCTCATGGGGCGCCTGGGTGGCTCAGTTGGTTGAACGTCCGACTTCGGCTCAGATCATGATCTCATAGTTCGTGGGTAGCCCCGCGTCTGGCTCTGTGCTGACGGCTCAGAGCCCGGAGCCTGCTTCCAATTCTGTGTCTCCCTCTCTCTGTGCTCCTCCCCCACTCACACTCTGTCTCTCTCTCCTTCAAAAATATAATAAACATTTAAAAAAAAAATTTTTTTTTTTATTTATTTTTTTCAACGTTTACTTATTTTTGGGACAGAGAGAGACAGAGCATGAACGGGGGAGGGGCAGAGAGAGAGGGAGACACAGAATCGGAAACAGGCTCCGGGCTCTGAGCCATCAGCCCAGAGCCTGACGCGGGGCTCGAACTCACGGACCGCGAGATCGTGACCTGGCTGAAGTCGGACGCCCAACCGACTGCGCCACCCAGGCGCCCCCCCAAAAAAATTTTTTTTAAAAGAGTCCTCAGGTCATTGTTTTTGTGTATTTTGTCCAGAGCTTTTTAGTTGTAATCAGAGAGATAGGCCACAGTGGGTGCAGTCTCATTTGGTCAGAATTGGAAGCCACATTTTGAGAGTAGATGTAAGAAATACATTTCTTTAGGATGTTTGTAATGATATATAAAATTAATATAATGGAAGAGTAAGGTCTTGGAGATCACACAGCCCAATGGAACTCCCTCAATAGTTGCCTGGGGTAGGAAGAGGGTAAGGGTGCTAAGTATAGACAACACCAATCAAGTATATTCTTAAAATAACTGACCAAATCAGAATTCAAGCATTCTAGTTATGCTGAGACATCTTGATGCCCTTTCTCATACTCTTCTTCAGTGGGTAGTTTGCACAAACATCCTTTAGTGATGTCTAGGATAGTGATTTAGAAATTGTGCTATTCAGAGCTTTAGGCATTCCATAGAGCCTGTTCAAGGCCAAAGTAGTGGGGAGAGGGTATACTCTCTGAAACCACTCCCTGCTTCAATTAGAGCAGTACACTTTTATCTGTTTTTCATATTAGACTGTGTCATAACATGTCATAACAACTAAGATTTACATTGGTAAAAAGCAAAAAAAGAATCATAGAAAGCCACCAGTTTGTGGTAAAGATCCTGGGACTGATTAGCAGTTGGCCATAGGTAATGGTGCTTTCCAACTCTTCTCTGATGCTCCTCTAGATAGGAAGTACTGAGGACTTGTCAGGGATTGCCTGGGGCACTAGGGAGGGCTCCATGGTAAAGTGTTTCTGCTTCCCTAATTTAAAGTTGTGGTCTGAATCCTAGAAAATACTTTAGCTGTCATTAGCTTTTGTGCTTTTCTCCCACCCTGCCATAGCAAACTAGCTTTGGTTGACAACTTAAAGTTATCAAACCAAGATGATACTGACCTATTTTATCCCTTTGGAGAATATTTGTGTTTCATGAGAATCTTGAGAATGGCAAATACTTAACACAAATTGTTTTAATACTTGCATTTAAGGTACCAGGCCAGTAGGGGAAGATACTCTTCCTCGGGTGTCTTATAATACCCAGGTTATATAAAGTAAGTCAAACAATCATGGACCCACACCTCAGGGTTAGGAAAATGGCTGAGTAATAATAGCATTTAATAGCTCTTCTCCCAACTTTCTATTAAATATTCACTAAGTAGTACCAAAAGATGAAAATGCACAACAAACTCCCAAAGACTAAAAGTCAATCATAAAAGACATTTCTGGAAATATTCCTATTATTAAATTTTCAATAGTGCCAAATTAAGAAACAGAATTGATATCTCAAGCACACAGCATCTTTTGAAGGAAAGAACAGCCAGAAAATAGGTAGAAAGAATTCTGTGTCATACTTCCCCATGATTCCCCTCACTACTGCCCATAGTTTGGGAACACAGAGCTTCACTGATGAGAAAGATAGGCAGCCATGGCCTTCACTGTGTGGAAACAGACTTCTGAACAGAGTCCCTTCCTTTCATAAGTGTCTCTCTTAATTAATTCAGTTTCTATAATCCCTAGCACAGAGTAAAGCTAGGATAAAGAGAATCAATATCTTGGTATATTTAATCCTCTCAAAAGTAAAGAATTTCAGGTCAGGTAGAGGACCTGACATTCACCACTCAATGTCATTAAAGAGGAGTCAATACAGTTAAATTCTCTATGTTAAACATCCTCTTTCTAATAGAGAATCAGGAAGTGATTCTATCTCATTTCAGAGGAAACACACAAGATAAATGCCTGTTAAGCAATAAAAACTGGAATAGGCCTGTGCATATTGAATCACAGACTATTAGAGAAGAAGAGTCAATCAGTACCTAAGTTAGATGAGGGAAGTAAACAGCAAAACTCCTTACCTTATCTTTTTTCAAACTCTGGGCCTAGATATTTTTTTCCCACCTCCAAGTTGAGAAAATTGTGAAAGGAGTGGGACCTATGGAATACATTTAAAAAAAATTTTTTTTAACGTTTATTTATTTTTGAGAAGAGAGAGACAGAGCATGAGCAGGGGAGGAGAGAGAAAGAGTGAGATACAGAATCTGAAACAGGCTCCAGGCTCTGAGTTGTCAGCACAGAGCCTGACACAGGGCTTGAACTCATGGACTGCGAGATCATGACCTGAGCCGAAGTCGGACGCTTAACCAACTGAGCCACCCTGGCACCCCCCCCCCCCATGGAATACATTTTTGCATGCAAGACAAGAGAAATAATCTAAGAGGTTTTAAAAGGTTTTCATCTTCATCTACTACTGATTTACCACAGGAACAGGAAAAAATATTAGAAAGCTTTAAAAAAAATGTCCATTGAGAATGAATAGATAAACAAAATGAATATATATGTATATGAGTATATATGTATAATGAAATATTTAGCCTTAAAAAGGAATGATATTCTTACATATGGTACAATATAGATGAAGACATTATGTGAAGTGAAATAAGTCAGACACAAAAGAACTGATGTTACATGATTCCACTTGTATGAGGTACCTAGAATAGTTAAATTCACAGAGACAAAATGTAGAATAATGGTTTCTAGGGGCTCAGAGGATGAGGGAATGGGAAGTGGTTGTTTAATGGATATAGAATTTCAATTTGAAAAGATGGAAAGTTCTGGAGATGGATGGATGGTTGCACAACAATGTGAGTATACTTAATATCATTTTACTGTACACCTAAAAATGGTTAAAATGGGGGGTGCCTGGGTGGCTCAGTCAGTTAAGTGTCCAACTCTTAATTTTGGCTCAGGTCATGATCTTTCAGTTTGTGGGACTGAGCCCCAAATCTGGGCTTGGGATTTTCTCTCTTCTCCTCTCTCTCTGCCCCTCCCCTGCTCTCTCTCTCTTAAAATAAACAAACATTTAAAAAAAATTTTTAAGATTAAAATGTGAAATTTTATGTTATATATATTTTACTACAATAAAAAATGTCACAAAATGTATAAAACTAAAGAAGTCAGTCACAAAAAAGTATGTACTATATGATTCCATTCCTGTGAAATTCTAAAACATGTAACCTAATCCTTTTTTTATAAGTTTTATCTATTTATTTTAAGAGAGAGAGCATGAGTGGGGGAGGGACAGAAAAAGAGAGAGAGAGAGAATCCCAAGTAGGCTCCATGCTTTCAGTGCAGAGCCTGATGTGGGGCTCAATCCCACAAATCATGAGATCATGACCTGAGCTGAAATTAAGTCAGTTGCTTAACTGATCGAGCCACCCAGGTGCCCCAACACATAACCTAACCTAATGGTAATAGAATTAGTCTATGGTGATCGAAATCAGAATATTAATTAACCTTGGTGAGGGATTTATGGATAGGGAGAATGAGGAAACAGTTGGGAGTGTTGAAAGTATTCTATAGTTGATTTGAGTATTGTTCACATGAGTGCATTTTATGTAAACTCTATTGAGTTGTACACACAATGTTTGTCCATTATAGATATAAGTTATGTCTTAAAAAAAATCTGTGTCTATGAAATACAGGCTATTAAAAAATAGAGCAGGCCAAATTGAAATAAAAACAGATTAGGGTGAGAAGAAAACAAACTAGAAAAGGCTTCAAGGAACCCAAAATTTAGAAATGCAGCAACTCAAATAGAATCCATTCTGGAATCAGTATATAGCCGACTTCTTGGTGCAGAAAATCAAATCAGTGTTTCAGAATAAAAACTTGAGAAGCTTTCCCAGAATGTAGAAGACCAAAGAAATAGAGGTGAGGACAAAGATGAGATCCTAATTACCAAGAGTTGTTCCAAAAGAAGAAAATAAGATAAACGGAGCATGTGCAGTAAACTTAGACAAAAATTTTACTTTACTTGGGTAAAGAAAGACCTGAGTCTTTTAAGGTGTTCTCTTTTTCAGGAAAAATAAAATTATGACAAGAGATCCACCTCTAGAATTATCCCAGTGAAGGTTTTGAATTTCAGGAATCCTACAAGAGCTAAGTAAGAAAATGCTGCCAGTAGAGCAGCAAGACACAGGTTGGTCTTCTAATTTCCTCAGTAGCACTAAGTCTAAAAAAGTCTAAAAGAGTAAATCTAATTATTTTTAACGCAAAAATTTGTGGACCCAAAAAACTGCCTATCCATGTTTTCACTGATGTGTGAGGAACAACAGACATTGTTAGAGATATGCTAGATCTCACCTAAGTATTCTTCATTTTAAAATTATTTAAGGTTTTACTTTAGACCACTCAAAAATTAGTAAAAATTAAAATGCAAGAAAACAGATTCTCTACAAGGACTGGAAACAAATATAGAAGTCAAACATACAGAAATAAATCAAATTGTTATAATGTAGTTACAAACCTGAAGATAATATTGTCAAACTTGAAAAAAAGGATTGTAGTATTTTCAGAAGAGAAGGCAGAAAGATAAAGTTGGGCAGAAAATGTGCCAAGTTTCCTGTGCAAATAGGAAGTTCTCAAAAGTTAGTTTTATTCTTAAAATTTGTAATCATAAAAATGCATACTCAGCATTATGTTTAAAGATAACTATTAGTAGACTAAAAATCAGAAATCTTTATTCCAAAATCCAAATCACTGCAGAAGCAAAAGGAAAAATAAGTTCAAGATTATATAGAAAAATATAGGAAGCAAAGACCTTGACTAAGTAGGAAATTTAAAAAAGAAAAAATGAATGAAAGCCATGGTACCTATGAGACTTTCTTTTAAAAAAAATATTGTAGAGACCATATAACTGAAAGAAGAATCAAAATAAATAGGAGGGACTTGTGTATGAAAGTATTAATTGCAGCATTGTTTGTAATAGCAAAAGATTGGTACCAACTTAAATGTCTATTAGTAAGGTACTAGTTAAATAAATTGTTGTGCATGTAACAAGTGAACTACTCTACAGTAGTTAAAAAGAATGAGTTTTATATTTACTGATACAGAACAAAATCTAAGGCACATTGTCAAGATGGGGCGGTGGGGGGGGGTGGGTGGGAAGCAAGGCAGAGAAAAGTCTATATAACAAATATGATTGTGTACCTATGGAAAGAATACAAGAAACTGAACAGCTGTTCCCTTTTGTGTTAAGGAACTAGTGGCTTCTGGACAGAGGTGGGAGGAAGAATTACTTTTCATTATGTACCATGTTGTATCTTTTGGATTTATATGTCATATGCAAGTATTAACTATCCAAAAAATAATTATGTAAAATTTATAGAATATGGATTGGAATAAGAACTCCTTCTTGACCCCTGTAAGTACTTAAATTCACTGTATGTGTATGATGCTGAAGTTGCTATATTTGGCTTAGGTACCAGGAGAAGTAGAAAAAATCAGTTCATGGACAGAGGAAAAAGAATAAAATAGACCGACAAGAAGCAGAGATGAGAACCATTTTGGCCTGGAAAGACTAGAGAGTATCATTGGTTCCTCAGAGTTTCTCAATTCTTTTGTTCTATTTTATTTTTTCATATTTTCCAAAATTTTAAAAATAAGTATGTACTATTTTTATAATGAAAAGTATGATTGTTGCTTTTAAAGTCCTAGCCTATGCCCTAGGGAATGAATAAAGCAGCAATGACAAGAGCACATAAACCAAAACAAATGTATAAATTCAACTAGCAGAATATTTATACTGTCTGCAAAAGAAGGGGTGGGGGGTAAAGGGCATATATAGAGTGTATATGGGTAATATTTATATGTTGATGGGTGGGTATGAAGAATCAGTGCCTCTATTCCAGTTACAGAGATTTTAGGGAAAATGTTATATTTCAGGAGGGCTTGAAATGACGGAAGAGAGATAAAAATAGTGAAATGTCAGAAAGACATTTTTCTCTTTCTAGGTGTTTGGTATGGAAGTCAAAGTTGAGACTGAAGAGGAGTGATAAAAATTGTGACAAATAAAAAAGGGAAGTAAATATGGGATGATGAGCCTATTGATGCCAAAAAAGGCAATTCTCCAATTTAAGGGCACCAAAGAGGAAGATATAAGAACCTAAAAAGCAGTGGGTCAGAAAGCACACTTAAGTCTACGGACTCAGTGGAGTGGTGCTGGGTAGGAGGGTGAAATTTGGATGGAAGGCTGTTGCAAAAAATGAGAAAGAGTATGTGACCATCTGTATGTATCTGTTATTATCTCCTTGATCTAAGCTTCCCTCTCTTACTGTGGTCATGCACCAACATCTCAGGGGTTCCACAAATGTAACAGTCCCCGTCCTTGGAAAAAATTGTACTATCAGTTATTTGCATGCTTGAGCTCGTGAGTGTGGTATCAGTAGGGTCCCCAAGATGGCAATGACGCAGAGCAGGAAAGTAATTGTTTTACAGAAATCTGTTTCTTTCTATTTCTGCATTCTGTTTCTAGGGTCAATGCAAGTATATTTGCAGTTGAATGGAACAGAGCTTCTAGGAAATAAAAAACAGATGTTGGAGGAAGGCATTCAGGGTGAGTCAGGAGAAGCCCTTAAAGCACTCTGTGCTCACGGCTGGCCCTACACTTTTCCTTGATTTTATCTCAATAGATGCTGGAATTCCCAACTCTGCCTAGGCTGCACCAAGGCTGTAGTGGATTTAAAAATGTCAAACTACACTGACTCCCAAGCCTGAATGTCCTGTGGAAAGAAAAGAATAGTTTGGCTGATCTCATAAAGAGTACCCTTAGGCAAAGGAACATATTCTTCCTGATTCACTTCTCAGATGTAGAGAAATATGGACATATAAACTACTTTGGGGTAAATATTAAGCATATAAAACCAAGTTCTTAAAACTGAACCTAAATTTTTACAACTTTCTGTTTATTAAAGTAGTTCAGAATCAAGTGAAATCATTTTACATTAAAGAAAATTTTAATGCTATTTTGGAAAGTTGTATTAAATATAGTAAGTATCAAACTTGTTTGGAAATTTTAGCTAAAGTTTCTATAGGAACTTAGCCACATCACATTCTTAACACATTTGTGGTATGCATTTTTGAAATTACTTGCAATTTACGGTACTGAATTATAATTGATATGCAATTTACACTATGTACCTGATTATTAGTACATTTTTTAGACAGCATAAGACATGATTACGCACTAAATTGAGAAAATATAAAAATACATGTAAAAATGTATTTATATGGGAATATAACTTCATAATACTTTTTAAAATCCAGAAGCATTCATTAATTTGTTTAAAAAACCTTTACATTTCTTTTTTTTTTTTTTTTTTAATGTTTAGTTATTTTTGAGAGGCTGGGGAGAGGCAGAGAGAGAGGGAGAGAGTGGATCCAAATGGGCTCTGCGCTGACAGCAGACAGCTTGATGTGGGGCTTGGACTCACGAACTGCAAGATCATGACCTGAGCCAAAGTTGGACATAACCAACTGAGCCACCCAGGTGCCCCTACATTTCTTTTGAATAAAGGTTTTGTTGAAAACAGTAAACATGCGTTAATTGTCATTCTTTTACAATACTTCATTGTGGACAGCTTCCTTGTATTGTAGGAAATACAAAAAGTATGAAAGGTACTCCAAATACATATCTATATACATATTTATGAATGATTCTTTGCCTGAAACCCAACTGTTTGGTTATTTATTGCTGACAAACAGCCCCAAAACTTAACGGCTGAAATTAGCAATCATTTTATTATTTCTTCATGATTCTACTGTGTGGGCAGTGGTTGGAGGGATTAGCTTGTTTCTGTTACATGTGGTGTCATCTGGGCCTTTCAGATGGCTAGGGGCTGATGGAATGGCTTGACTTGGGTCATAAGTCTGGAGTCTGTTTTCAGGGTCTGCTGGATTCCTGTTGCCCTCCATGTGATTTCTTCATGTGGTTAGTTAGCATGGGTTTCCTCACACCAAGATGAGCTCAGTTTAGTTGGCTATCCCAGAGCACTAAACTGTTGGTTGCCAGGCAGACTCTCAAAGTTGGGCCTGATACTGGCACAATGCCATTTTTGCTGCATTCTGTTGGTTAGAACAGCTCACAAGGCCCCAGCCCAGATTCAGTGTAGGAGGTAACTCCAGGAGGCCATGCATCCTGGGAGACATGGTTCACTGAGGACCATCTTTGGAAGCTAGCTACCACATCAATGCTTATGAAAGAAATTCCATAAACATAAAACTGAGTCTCTTTCCTACAAAATAACCAAAAGCAAAAGAATGCTGAACTTAACTGCCTTTCACTATTCACAAGTCTACACTCAAACCTTTCTGATTTTTCCATGATTTCTCCCAAACATGCCACAAATTGTTTCAGCACTACAGTCTCTTCATTGGGTCCTGCATGAGTCTCGTCTAAATTAAATGTTTCCAGATGTTTGAATTCCCAAAACAGAAAAATTAAGATATAACTAGCTTTATGTGTTTCCATAGAGATGCTAACTCTGTAAGTTTAAATTTCCAAGTAAGAATACTAAAAACTGTGCCATTTACTATTACTCTTGCTTCTTAAAGGAAAGGACATTTAATTAAAAAAAAATAGTAAAGAATTTCAGACTGAATGACAGTCTTAAATTAGAAGTGCTTACTTTGTAAAACATATTATAATAATATGTCTTTATTCTCATTTTGTTGCATGCAGGTCAGGAAAACTCCACCAAGAAGTACCACTGGTTCTTGGACCCAGTGTTTAGAAACCTATAGTTAAGCCACTGTTATTGAACATTGTCAGGGTCCTTTTTATTCTGAACCTTGCTGAAATCATTTCACATTTTTGCCTAGGAACTATGATCATACTGCAAATTTTATTTACATAGAATCATTTAAATCTGTGCTAATGTAAATAATACAGTTGTGAAATACTTATTATTGTACTAGGATTGGATAGTGTTAGCATACTCAGCTGTTAAGAATGGGGACTCTGGAATTTGACTGCCTCTGTTCCAATCTGGATCTGTCACGATCTTGAGCAAGTAACAGATCTTTCTACACCTCAGTTTCCCCATCTATGATGTAGGTATAATCATAGCAGAATTCTTTTGAAGTTTTAATTAGATTCTATGTAAAAATGCATAGAGTAACTCCTAGCACATGGAAATGCTCAGTATGTATAATATTATATTCTTATACATACAAATCAGTATTTTGCATTTGCACTTAGGATCTTAATATATACCTTTTTAAAAAAAAATTTTTTTAATGTTTATTTATTTTTGAGACAGAGAGAGACAGAGCATGAACGGGGGAGGGTCAGAGAGAGAGGGAGACACAGAATCTGAAGCAGGCTCCAGGCTCTGAGCTATCAGCACAGAGCCCGATGCGGGGCTCGAACTCACGGACTGTGAGATCATGACCTGAGCCGAAGTCGGACGCTCAACTGACTGAGCCACCCAGGCGCCCCTCTTAATATATACTTTAAGGATCACCTCAAATATCCACAACGCAGGGTACTTGGGTGGCTCAGTCAGCTAAGTGTCCAACTTTGGCTCAGGTCATGATCTAACAGCTTGTGGGTTTGAGCCCTGCTTCGGGCTCTGCACTGACAGCTCAGAGCCTGGAGCTGCTTCAGATTCTGTGTCTCCCTCTCTCTCTGCCCCTCCCCTGCTCATGCTCAGTCTCTCTCTCTTTCTCTCTCTCTCAAAAATAAACATTAAAAAAATAAAAAAAATATATCCACAACGCTGTTGAAGATATTAGCCACAATTACACAATAGAATTTTGTTTTATTTCATTTAAATATTTATTTATTTATTCTGAGGTTGGGGAGGGGCAGAGAGAGAGAGAGAGAGAGAGAGAGAGAGAGAAAATCCCAAGCAGCCTCCACACTCAGCACAGAGTCTGACTCAAGGCTCGATCTCATGACCTGAGCTGAGATCAAGAGTCAGAGGCTTAACTGACTGAGCCACCCAGGCACTCCTACACAATAGAATTTTAAAGCTGGAAAGGAACTTTAATGTCATATGATTTCACCCTGTTATAGGTGAGGACTTCTATATTTTAAAAAAACATATAGAATCCACCTATCTTCTGGTAAAAGACAACTAGTCAGGGGTTACAATCAGATTAACCTTATAGGGAAGTAAAATATATAGGCCCCACATATATTTCTAGTAGCTTTGCCAGATTGGTTTTCAATTCCACTTATATTTATCAGTGCCACTTATGTATTGTCTTAGCTACTCGTACTTTTTCATGTGTCCAATGGAAAGCAATATAATACTCACAGTTCTCCGAGAAACAACAAAATTCCAAAGAATACCTAAAAATGGTAATAAAAAAGGACAAGCAGAGTTTAGAAAATTTATTTTAGGGCAACTGCCAGATTTATTTTAAGCCCTCTGCTTAAAAATAAATTTAATTCACATGACCAGCTTAAAATACTGGATGAAGCCAAGAAGTCACTGCAAAAGCATTTAATAAAATACCTGAATTTTGTTTAGTTGTCCTTTGTTATGATTTTTGTGAAGCCTTACTTCCTATCTTGATTTGTACAATGGCTTTTATATCTAAATATTTCTTGTATGTAATAAAGTGAAAATAGATATTTTTCAAACAATGTAACATTTTCCTAACCTCTGACTCACTGCAGAAAGTTGGTGGGCCGATCTGATGCTGTACAATGTTTTTTTTTTTATATAGAAAGACAATAGGTTCATCTGTAGTATTTACCAGCGTGTGGTAAAATACCCACATTTTCTATTTCTAGCAATCTTTAATTTGACCTATGGGCAAAACTAAAGATTAGAAATAAATTAAAGTACATTTCCCACTGACAGCAGTGCAGAACTTTACTTTGCAGATTGAGTAACAAGTACCCTCTCACACCACAGTCAATGAAGCAATTGATTTAAGAGGAAATGCCCATAATTTTCATATTCTACAGGGGTTCTGGTAAAATCACAATTTTAAATTTCACTGAACGCTTTGAAATTGAAAGGCAGGATCACACATCAAGAGAAATACAATGGGAATGATAATGGTGTGGGAGAACTAGTATGAATAACTTAAAAACATTGATTTTTTTTCTATGAGATTTTTTAAAAAATAAAGTGAACTTGGCTTCTCTGAACTATATCATCCAGTTAATATTTTGGTGCTCCCCTGACGCACACAGTCGGCTTATGGGACTGCTTCGTAATTTTCCCATGGAATCGCACACGGTTTAAACCTTGTGGTGTTCACGAAGGGCGGGGACGATACGGGCAACACTACTCCGCTGGTGCCAAAATGCTGCTGCCTGGTGGCGAAAAGGCATCTTTTCTTAAAAAAGAACCTATTTGCAAAATGACAATAACAAGCACACTTTCTTTCTTGTCAGAAAGCTCCGGACCGCTGTTGCAGCCCACAGGAAGCAGAAGTGAGGCAGCTGCCAGGACCCGACCAAAGGCAGCAAGAGGTCCGCTGCAACCCCGCCGGCTCACCCTCCTCCGGCCCCGACCTCCTCTACCGGTCCAAAGCTTTGCTGGGCTCCTCAGAGCCTGCCGGGGCGAAGGCGGGGCCGGCCGCCGCACCCAGTCCGCTCCTCCCAGCCCGCCTGAGAGGCCTCGGGCGCGCCCCTCCTTCCGCCCCGCCCGGCCCTGCCCGGCCCGGCGGAGACGCCGGCGTGCGCGCGCGCGCGGCGCCGAGCCGATTCTCCTTCCGAGCGTCCGCGCCCCGCATGCGCACTCCGCGCCGGCGGTCTCCGTTTGTTTGAACAGGAAGGCGGACATATTAGTCCCTCACGGCCCCCCTCGCCCCACCCCCCCCAGGCATTCGCCACCGCGACTCGCCCTCTCCGGAGCGAGGGACGCAGCCCCTCCCAGAAGCTCCCCCATCAAGCAGCGCCGGGACCCGACTCTCGTCTTCCTCACCGCGAGCTCTCTAGCCTTCCTCTCCTAAGTCTCCATCGGGCACCGACCTCGCCCTGCCCCGCCGGACACCGCGGTAGCAGCCCCAGCAGCGACGGACAAAATGGGAGAGTGAGGCTATCCCGTGGGGACCACCTCTTGGCTGAGTCGGATCGGTGCGTCGGGGCCGCGCCAAGTAAAGCCGGGGATGCGGGGCTAGACCGCCTACAGCACTTCAGAGTGGAGCGGGCCGGGCCCGTGGCCCAAGCGGCGGCGGCAGCTGGCACAGCTCCGCACCCGCCCTTCATTTTCGCCTTTCCTCTTCTCCCTCCCCTGCTGCCCAAAGGAGTCTCCACCCTGCTTCTCTTTCTCTCTCCCCTCCGACCCATCTCGGGACGGGGAACCCTCCATGGCGAAGGCGGCTGGGGCCCGCTAAGCTGAAGCACCTCGCCGGAGCGACAAGGCTGGTGGCGACGGCGCTGTCGGCTGTCGTGAGGGGCTGCCAGGTGGGATGCGACTTTGGGCGTCGGAGCGGCTGTGGGTCGCCGTTGCCCCCGGCCCGGGGTCTGGACAGCGGAGATCCCCTCAGTGAGGGGAAGGAGAGGGGACCGGGCGCACCTGGTGACCCTGAGGTTCCGGCTCCTCCGCCCCGCGGCTGCGAACCCACCGCTGGAGGAAGTTGGTTGAAATTGCTTTCCGCTGCTGGTGCTGCTGGTACGAAGGTATTGTCACAGTAGCAGCAACATGTCGACTGGGGACAGTTTTGAGACTCGGTTTGAAAAAATCGACAACCTGCTGCGGGATCCCAAATCGGAAGTGAATTCGGATTGTTTGCTGGTGAGTAGCACTGTTGTCTTTTGCTTGTCTGGGGTTCTGTATATATTTGCCTTCCTCTTGCATTCAGTCTAGTTATTTGCAAAAGAAAGTTTCAGGTGTGCATAATCTTGGAAAACATCAAAATCTGCCGTTTTTCCTGAAGAGCCTTTGGAGCACTACTAAAATCTCCCGTGTCCTTATTTATCATCGGACTGGCTCTGTGCTAACTACTCTCTGAACTCTTAGGTCTGACTCAGTTCATCATTATCCAAAAGATACTTATAAACCTCTATTTCAGGCATCACATAAAAAGTTACCACGTCAGTTATTGCGTATATAGTTTGTTGAATGATGATCTTAGTAGTATTAATCTTTTTGATTGGTTTGACAGTAATGATGGAAAGACTACTTTCCACTTAGAGCGATTTAGCTCCTTAAGGGTTTAGTTTTTAGACTTGAATGGAGAATCGATATTGAGGAAGTGATTTTTGAGCCAAAATGTCATAGGTGACTTGAATCTGGAGGAACTTTTTGATGGACTATGAAGTGTAAAAACCTAAGGTAACTGATGATAGGTCATCACAATATTAACTCTTTTACAATATTGTTTATTACAAAAGTATCGCACAGATATTATAACTGCCTTTTTTGATGGTGGTGTGCTTAACCACTGCCACTTTTAAAACATTCTGGGGGCGCCTGGGTGGCGCAGTCGGTTGAGCGTCCGGCTTCAGCCAGGTCACGATCTCGCGGTCCGTGAGTTCGAGCCCCGCGTCGGGCTCTGTGCTGACAGCTCAGAGCCTGGAGCCTGTTTCCGATTCTGTGTCTCCCTCTCTCTCTGCCCCTCCCCCGTTCATGCTCTGTCTCTCTCTGTCTCAAAAATAAATAAACTTAAGAAAAAAAAATAAAAAATAAAATAAAAAAAAAACATTCTGAATAAGTTTTTATGCAATAAAAGGCAAAATTTTAAAGATTTCTCAGTAGTTGATAACATAGACAGTTATCTGTAGGTAGAATTTTTAAGTTTTGTCCATTTTCCCTGATACTAATAGTTGCAAACTCTGCAAATTTCTTCTTTTACTTTGCTGAACAACTAGAAGTTATTTATAATTCTGTTTTAGTCCAAACAAAAACACATAATCTCTAAAGTTTCAGGGAGTATATCTATATGGATAGTTATTTACAGCCTCCTCAGAGAATTAATGTTAGATATGTACCATATTTGGGATTAAGATTAGCTGAACAAAATAATGCCATTCAGAGAAATCATATTTAAAAATCTCATGAATCAGGAAAATTATGTAGATCATTTAAAATTAACATGCATTTTAGTTACTCTAAATACCTGTGCAGATTTTTAAACGTGTACTGTTTTACAAGAAAGTTTCTCCCCAAAGTTTTCAGAATTACTCTAAGCATCCTTGACTGTGAAATGAAAGTCTTGTGGTTTATGTTTTTGAAATGTCTCACCCACGTTATGGATGCTCTTCATATTGAGAAACAGGATGGTGGATACTTAATACAGTTTAAAACATTTTATTGAATGAGAGAAGTGGAAGAAATTAGAACAACACATCTTTCTACTAGGAGTTTCTGTCTCTTTTAAGAAGTCCAAATTTTCTTTTAATATTTTACCCAATTTCCACGTATCTTTGATTCTATTTTGCTTTTTGGTCTCCTTATTCCATGAAACAGTAGTATAGGGAGGGTTTAGTAGCTTTTTTTGTTGTCGTTGTCTTATAGCCTCTTGCCTCAGTTTCATTTAGGGGAACCTCACAGATTTATTGAAATGTGGGAAGATACAAAGAAGTAGAGGTCATGGATTCTTTACTTGAAAATTCAATCTATTTAGGAAAACCAAGACCTAAACTCACATACATATACAGAAACAAAACAGAACACTTTAAAAATTGAAAAAAATGTGTGATGGATTTCAAATAATTGGTACAGGTAACACAAGCTCTTGGTTATTGAAAGGAAGAAATCACTGTGTGTTGAGAGGGCCAGAGTATGCTTTATGATGAGTGGATAGGATTTAGGTGGAGGGCATTCAGAGAGGGAGTAGAGGATAACATGAATAGAGGGTGGGGATGAATTGGCTATGAGATGTTTAGGGGAACCAAAGATAAAGTTGGAAATAACAGATTGGGGTTAGAGTGTGGAGGATTTTATTGCTAGGCTACAAGAGTTTAGATTTTCTTCAGTATGTTGTGTTTATTAACATATTTGTAAATGAGACTGTTCCAGGATGAATGAAGATGAATCTGTTAGTTATATGCAGGATGCAGTGTGTGAAAAAAGACTGGAGATGGGTTGAGATTGGGGGGCTTCTTAACAAATTAATAGTACAGAAATTATTGAAGCCCCAAATTGAGGAATTAAAATGGGAAAGGAAGAATTAATGGAACTTGATTGATTAGCAGGGTTGGAGAGAAGGGGGAACCAGAGCTAGAGAAGGTAGAGGATTCTAAAAATTTTGAAGGTAGGTTATAGGGAGACTGGTGATAACAAAGTTGGGTTTGGATATCTCTTGGGAAGAATAGGCAGTAGATAAGTTCGATTTCAGACTTGTGTTTTAGAGTATAGTGGGCTAACCACAAAGAAATGATCTGAAGACTATTGGAGATAGGAAACTGAGCTCATAATTAAAGATAACAATTTGGAAATCATTTGTGCAGAGATGCAAGTTGAAATTGATACAATGATTAAGGGTAAAAGATGAAAGTTGAAAAAAGAGGAAGAGTCAAGAAAGTAGGCAATCAAGGCCTTTTCAGACTTAGGACAGCCTGGTATCTTGGAGCCCAAGACTTGTAAAATAACATTTTGAAAAAGAAAATAGTCAATGGACAGATTTTTCCCCCTCCTGTAGTCTTACAATCTTGGCCCTTTTTTCTATTTGGTTTCATAATTGTTCATCGATAGTTATTGAAATTTTATTACCGTATTAATCTGAACTCGGTAAAGATTGAATTTTTCTTTGGAGACAAATCCTTTTTCCAGTTTTGTAGTATCTAGCCTGATTTTTTTTTTTTTTTTGGCATGGTATTTTATGTTTATCATTAAGTATTCATTCATTCATTCTACCATTCAGAATGACTTCTCAGGTAACTTCACCTTTTTTCAGTGAGTCTGTTCTTAACTCTTCTTCCCTGTCTGGACTTTGGATGTCTCTTGTATTGTAGGGAGGAAAGCCCTTTTAAACTAATTGCTTTTCTCTATTATTTTGGCCTTTGTTGATTTATTTAAGTGGCATTTATTGAGTATGTATTGTGTGCCATTTGTGGCACTCATGTTCTAGGGTTCTTTTTTTTTTTGTAATATCAAAAAATAAAGTTACTGAATTATGTTTGTTCTGCACTTACTTGAATAGGTCCATTCTTCACAAAGTTCCCAAAACTTTTGGTTTCAAAAGAGTTTGCTGGCAGATCTCTTTTAAACCATCTTACAAAACAGCTTTTTTTGTTGAGGTCTTAATGATGAATATTAGTAGTTATAAAATAATGTAGCTGGGGGCGCCTGGGTGGCGCAGTCGGTTAAGCGTCCGACTTCAGCCAGGTCACCATCTCGCGGTCCGTGAGTTCGAGCCCCGCGTCGGGCTCTGGGCTGATGGCTCAGAGCCTGGAGCCTGTTTCCGATTCTGTGTCTCCCTCTCTCTCTGCCCCTCCCCGTTCATGCTCTGTCTCTCTCTGTCCCAAAAATAAATAAACGTTGAAAAAAAAAATTAAAAAAAAAAAATAATGTAGCTGGAAAATGCCCTGTTAAGTGGCTATCCAACCTTTTCTTGAACACATATAATTTAAGAACTAGATAAGTCTGTTTTTCATACTGCAAATATGAATGCTTAAATAGTCTGCAGATCCTAAGATAATATGGTAACTATTCACTTATTTTTTAGAGCATCCAAATCACTCAACCTTGGTTTTCTGTAAGTCACATTCTTTCCAGTATCTTAACGGTTCTCTTACTGTCCATGTTAGAGTTTATAATGATTATCACGAGCTGTTTTCCTTTTTCCTGCTTTTTCTTTAAGCTTACAATTATTTTATCTAGGGCTTATTAACAATTTCTTAATGTTTTTGAGTACCTCTATTAAGTCTAAATTTCCAAAGGGGGAAAATGGATATGGTTTGTAAATTAAAAAAGAAAAACAAAGGTAGTTGGGTGGGAGCGTTAGGTTTATATTTGTCTTGAAGTGTGACATGCATTTCTTGAAAATACAGCTATCTTGCCTTTAGCACGTTTAGCTTACTGCTTCCGGATGCAATTAAGAGCATAACCGTTTTTTCTAGTTTTTGTTTGCTGGTGGAGGTACAGCAGTAGTGGGTAGAATGGAGGGAAGGGAACCAATATTAGTTGAACAGTGCATACTGAGTTCTAACACTGCTGTTCCCTTCCTGCATACTTGTTACCACCATTTTTCATTAGTCAGTTTTTCAGAATGTGGGAGACATACGTAAACAAAGTTTCAGGTGTTCGTTTTTGAGTTTTTCTTTTAATTGTCTTTTCTTTGGCTTCCTAACCTAGTACTACTTTCCTGTCTTTTCACTGCTGATTTCTTTTTCTGTCTTAATCTTTGGTCTTGTAATGCTTATCATTTTCTTCACTGTCTTGGAAGTTCATCCATTCTTACAGCTTCAGCCACTGTCATCTCTATGCCCATGAGATCCAAGTCTTTATTTTTCAGTCTTTTTTTTCTGGTTTTAAATCCTCAGTGTCTGACTGTCCACTACGCACCTATACTTGGATGTCATGAAAATTCCTTATATTCTAAAATAAAATTTCTTCCATATACTTATTGGTCATTGACATCACTACTGTCTTTGTCACTCACCTGGAATTTTTGTTTTGAATTTAAACAATCCTATGCCACATGTTGGATTATTTCAACAGATTTTGGCTAGCATTCCACAGTCTAGATTATTGCTCTCTAATCCCTCTGTGCATCCTCCCAGTTGAATTGATCACATTTGGGGTTATATTAGTGAACTAAAAAGACCTGAGGTCATTACATCTTTGAGCCTAAAACACTATGTCAGTGTTCATAATTTATGAGTTAATGGGTGTTATCAGTGTCAATTGCATATCTGCTTGGTTTGGACGAGACTGTTTTTAAAGTTCATTTATTTATTTCAAGAGGAGGGGCTCAGAGAGAGGGGGGGAGAGAGAATCCCAAACAGGATCTGCATTCTCAGTGCAGAGCCTGACATGGGGCTCACATCACAAACTGAAATCATGACTTGAGCCAAGATCGAGTCGGGCCCTTAACCAACTGAGCCATGTAGGTGCCCCTTGACCGGACTGTTTTGATGTTAATATGTCGCAAGAATTAAAAAAAAAAAAGCAAAAACAAATTACACCATTCAGCGAATCTTTGGGTAGGCTCTTAAACTTGGATTCAAATGTAGGCTCTGCCATGTACTTGCTAGATGATTTTAGGTGAATTATTTTTACCTCCAGAGTTTATTTTATCTTTAGGAAAGTAGGGGGATAATACTACTAGATTGTTGTAAGGGTTAAATAATACAGACCAAACAATTATCAGAGCATATGGCATTTAGTAAGCATTTGTGAATTGGTAACTACTTCATCATATTTATAGTATTCCTGTTATATGTTACGATGCTTAGGCTAGAAGTTGATATTTATTGTCTTCTGTAAGTACAGAGTAATGCTGGCACCTCAAGCCATACCCATAAATTCATAATCCAGCTGTACTTTACTGAAGTGTCTAAACCAGTTGTAACTGAAAATGGAGATATTTAAATGGGATTCTGTAGAATGGGGAGGGACTTTGGAGACTGTTTATTCATTTAGTCATGATTTATAACATACCTACTTTGTGCCAAGGGTTTATATTTATAAGAAAGGCAGTTTGGAGCTAGTTTATGGAGATTGAGTTGTTATCTTGTCCTCTTTCTGTGTCTGTTATACTTTCAGTATGCGCTCTGTAAATAGGCCCTCTTGCACTACAAGTAACCCTGTGGGTGTATAGAGAGGTGGCTCAGAGTAACAGCTGAGACATGAATTGGACCATTCATTAATCTCTTGAGTCAGAAATGTTTTTAATCCAGAAGAAGCAACCACATAAAAAATTTTTGTAATGAACAAAGAGTAAATTCTCAGTTTTAGTTTTTGCATAACTTTTCAGTTTAGTTTTATTTCATAATTGTAAGTTTTGTTACTGTGTGTATATGGTAAAAACTATAGAGATTCTATTTTCACATATGACAGAAAACCCCATGTCAGGAAATATACACATGGAGTTCTGTCGCTGAAGATAGTCAAGTTGCTCTACTTCCCCATTCCCATCCTCACTGAAAAACAGGTACATCCATTTAGTTTAACTATAGAGCATAGCTGATGGATACCACACTCGTGTATGTACAAGAAGATGAACAGATAGTGTTGCATTTCACAATGGAAAATGTTTTATATTGAAAAAAAACCCCTCTGGACTGAAAATTCAGAGCATTGTCATAAACTTGTTTTGCTCTTAATTCTCTGTGTGACCAAGTAAATCTTTTTTCTTATCTAGGTTTCAGTTTCCCCATTTGTAGAATGAAGAGTTGGGCCATATAGTTGCTGATACCCACTGTGTCTCTAAAACTTCTATGAGTCTTTATTATACTTCTATTAAAACTTTAAAAAGTTGTGTCATTGATTACTTAAGAGATAGAATTTATTTATTTTTTTTTTCAACGTTTTTATTTTATTTTTGGGACAGAGAGAGACAGAGCATGAACGGGGGAGGGGCAGAGAGAGAGGGAGACACAGAATCGGAAACAGGCTCCAGGCTCTGAGCCATCAGCCCAGAGCCTGATGCAGGGCTCGAACTCACGGACCGCGAGATCGTGACCTGGCTGAAGTCGGACGCTTAACCGACTGCGCCACCCAGGCGCCCTTAAGAGATAGAATTTAAAAGTTAAATGGTGTTAGGGTAGAAATAGAAGAATAGTAATTATCTTTGGTAAGTGCTATTTTTGCAACAAGTTTTATATAGCGATAGAAGATCATCCTAAACTAATTGTTAATTGTTATATTTGGCACTTTTTTATTTTTGCATTTGTGACTTGTGTTCATAACTTTATAGAGGTTTGTACTTTTTGAACAAAGAAGGTAGTAATTGAGTTACTTATTTGCATATCCATTAAATTGTATACATGTAGTTTATTTCTCTAATATACCTGCCCTCCCTGTTTGGGAATGTGAAATACAGAAGTACATTTTCACTGTAGTTTCTAAAGAGTTGGTGGGATGTTAGATGTTCAAATTAGTGTTCAAAATTGATGTCTCAGAGAAGTGAGAAGTTGTCTTATACTTTTTTTAATTTGTGTCTTATTTTAGAAGGTTTGCTAACCTGTGTCCCTTCTTTATTACTATGTTTGTTTATTTTTAAATTTTGTTTATTTATTTATTGAGAGGACAAGTGAGGGAGAGTGGCAGGGAGGGAGGGAGAGAGAGAGAGAGAAAGAAGGGGAGGGAGAGAGAGAGAGAGAGAGAGAGGGAGAAAAAGAGAGAATCTTAAGCAGGCTCCATGTAAAGTGTGGAGCCCAGTGCAGGTCTTGATCCCATGACCCTGGGATCGTGACCTGAGCCAAAATCAAGAGTCAGACAGTCCACCGACTAAGCCACCCGGGCGCCCCTATTTATGTTTATTTTATTTTTATTTTACTGTTATTCTCATACTTTATAGTCTTTACTCCATGCTCCTATATCGACTTTTGGAAAGAAATTGACATTTTATCTCGGAGGAATTCATTTTGAAATAGTGCTCCTGAGTTTTAAGTCTTCCCTTTTCTCTTTGCTGTTATTCATTCATTCAGCAAATGTTTATATGGTGTACTGTGTACTAGGCACTCAGATGGGGACACCATGGTGAGTTCAAACAGGGATCCTGCTTTCATAGAACTGGTAGTCTCAGGAAAAGGGTAAATTTTGAGCAGATAGGAGTGGGGTAAGGCTTAAAGGGGAGGTAAGAGGTATGAACACACCTTTCCTTTAAGGCTTGGGATATATTTAAAGACTTGTGGTAAAGTAGTCTACATGTATAATTCTCAGATATGTGTCTGTAGATTGTCTGTATCAGATTCACTCGAGAACTTGTTAAAAATGGAATCTGGGCCGATGCCCAGACAAACAAAATCAGAATTTTTTGGGATGAGTCCTAGGATCCTGCATGGGTTGTGGATTCTTAGACATATTCAAGTTTGGAAACTATCGTTATAGTGGAAAGAACATTTATTTTTGTTTTATTTGGTAATTTTGTAAATGACAAATTTTAACATACACAGAAGTAGGGAAAATAGTATAGTGAACTCCCATTACCCAGATTCTCAGTTTTCAAAATTTTATCACACTTGCTTCAACAATCACCCTTTTACTTGCCAAAATATTTTTTCTTGCCAAAATATTTTAAATTCCAGATTCTAGATACTAATCATTTCATTCACCCCTACATACTTTAGTAAGTATCTCTAAAAAAACAAAGAATGTTTTCTTCATTGCCACCATGGCCATTATCATGTCTAACAAAATTAAAAGCTTCTTGGTACCATTGATTCCCAGTTTTATTCATATTTATCTGGTCATATAAAACAATGTGCTTTTTGCAGTCGCTTTATTAGAATCTGGATCCAAAGCCCACATGTTGCTTTTGTTGGTTAGGTCTTTCAAGTCTCTTTATTGTGTAGTTTAGTCTTTTCTCCCTCTGTCTTGTCTACCTCTCACCCCCACATTGTCTTGCTGAAAAAAACTGGGTCATTGGTACCGTACAGTGTTTAACATTCTGGATTTCTGTTGTTTTCTTGTAATGTGATTTAATTTGCTCCTGCATCTTCCATATTTCCTGTAAATTGGTAGTTAGATCTAAAGGCTTGATTTTAATTATTATAAATTTTTAGTCAAGAGTATTTCATAAATTATGTTTTCTTTTTTCTTTTTAAAGTTTATTTATTTTGAGAGAGAGCGAGTATGGGACAGAGGTAGAGAGAGAAGGAGAGAGAGAATCCCAAGTGGGCTCCATGCTGTCAGTGCAGAGCCTGATGTGGGGCTCAAACTCACCGTGAGATCATGACCAGAGCCAAAGTCGGACCCTTAACTGACTGAACCACCCAGGCGCCCCATAGATTGTGTTTTCTTTCGATTCACATCAAGAGGCATATAATACCTGGTTGGCCCACCCTTAGTGATGCTAAGGTTGATTAATGTGTTCAGGTGGTAATAGCCTATAATAACTTCCTTTGTAAAATCCTTCATTATCCTTTTACCTAATGGTTCCATCCATTTGTGGTCTTCATTGAGTCAATTATTTCATTAAGGATAGCAAAATAATGACTTTCTAATTCTATCATTTCTTTTACATTTATTAGCTATAATTCTTCTGTTAAGAGAACTTATGTATTACTTTCTTTTTTTAATTTTATAATTTACATCCAAATTAGTTAGCATATACTGCAACAATGATTTCAGGAGTAGATTCCTTAATCCCCCTTACCCATTTAGCCCATCCCCCCTCTTATAACCTCTCCAGTAACCCTCTGTTTGTTCCTGTTAAGAGAACTTATGAATTTAAGAACTTGCACTCATCATCAATCGGGCTATTTGCATACCATGAAATATCTGACAGGGGCTGTGATTTCAAATAGAGAGAAGCATGTTGATCTGGCAGTGAGAGAACCATCTCCTGCCTTTATTGACCTCCTACCTTATAGTCTCCTACTGTGGTCTCCCATTGCCTGAAAAGCTAGTATGCAAAAGAACTCATTGAACCAGTCTCTAAGGGTCAGTAAACAAGATATTACCTAGTCAGCATCCCTCCCTCCATACATCCATCCATCCATTCCTCCCTCTGTTTTGTTTTTTATTTTTAGGATCATTATGGAAGACATTAAAAAAATTTGGTGTGTTTCAGTCGATTTTTGTCATCCTTATTTGATGCTCAGTTTGTCCTTTGACTAATGGGAGCCTCTACATTGGCTCCCATCTGATTTGTATATGACTCTAATACTCTTTGGTAGAGCTTCCTTGTTTTTTGTATAATAAGATGCCCAGGCTCATATTGTACATTTCTTACCCCAGACTTGGAAGTCAGCCATTACTTTTCCTTTTAGTGGGGAATGATACTTTGAGACCACAATCTGGATTATAGGAGTATTCACTGCTACCGGGTTGAAATTGCTTCTTGTTCTTGTTTAATGAATAGAACTATGAAATTTTATTTTTGAAAAGAAGAAAACATTCTTTATACTGATAATTCCAATCTCAGTTTATCATCACTTTGAGTTTGTATTTCTTTTACATGAAAAATCTTTCTAACAATACTAACAGAATTACACATTTGTTTGATTTCTAAGAATGTGGGTATGATATAGTGAAAGAAAAACTGAGCTGAATGCGGTGGGGTTGGGGGAACTGATGCCTTAAATTGTATTCATCTAATTGACTCTATACATTATAAATTGAAAAGTTGTATTGGCCTTGGACAGATAATACCCAGTCCCTGAACTTTAGTTTTCTTTAGGAGTATAATACAAAATTTACTAATTGAAACCCTGTCCAGATTAATTTGTCTTTAGATACAAGTTTATTTAAATTTCCAATGTTATTAAGAAATTCTGTTTCAGATACACATTTCTATTTCTTCTTTCATTGATTGCTTAAATTTCACTGTTCCTTTAGCAGTGGGACAAAGAAAATGTTTTTCTAATTTTTATCATCCACTCTGAAAGTGTTTACTTATCTCAACCTAATTGCATTTTCTCTGCTTATTTCTAGTAATCTGTAATCATAGAGGCAGTATAGCCTAATGGTTAAGAGCATGCTCTGGAGTCAGACTGTCTGATTTTGAATCCTACTCAGGTCAGCCATTTATTAGCCTCGTGACTTGGGGTAAAGTTTTTTTTGTTTTTTTTTTGTTTTTTTTTAATTTGAGCATAGTAGACACAATTTTATATTAGTTTCAAGTGTACAACTTGGTGATTGTTGGGTAAAGTTCTTGACTTTTTTAAACCTCAAACACATCATCCTCAAATAAGATTAATCATAAACTCTTACAGGGCTGTTAAGAGTATTAAATCTGATAATGCATGTAACATGCTTTGCATAGTTCCCAGCATTTAGTAGATGTTAGCTATCATTATCATCATCATCGTTGTCATCGTTGTAAATCTTTATAATTTGTCCTGGGAAAGAAGACTTTTGTGCTGACCAAGTGTATTATTATCCACCTCCCTATACCACAGGCCAGCTTTTTATTTAGTTTTGTGATCTTGGACAAGTATCTAACTTTCTTATATTAAATCTGCAAAATGAAAATCATGATAATATTTACCTCATAGGTTTTACTTATGAGGATTAAATGAAATAATTTATATCCAGGTGTTAATAGTTACTTTTTTCTTTACCTTTATATTATAGATTTGATGACGTTTCCACTGTAGTTAGAAATACTGCTTATAAACTTGGGAGAACAGTAGAATGGGGTTCTTCATTTGAGATATTTTTTGAGTCTTACCTTTGCTTTCTGTTATTGCTGCCCTACCCAAGTCCAGACTTTTAACCCAACATTCTTGTATTAGTGGGACATCCTAGCAGTTTGCCTATATAGTCCATACTATATCTTTCGTTTTCTTAACTTTAGTGCTTTTTGTCATGTGGTCTTAGCTTACCTATTTAGCTTACCTTACTTCCTGTTATTCTCCAAAATAGTCTGGTCCAGGTGGATTTTTTCACTTTCTACTTTCTACTGCTTTTCCCAACGTTTGTTCTCACAGTTCCACGCCTTATCTTTCCTCTATATTCTCCTCACCAATTTCCTTTCTCATCTTTATTGCCTAACATAAGTCATAACTATGTTATAATGTAGTTTTCTTTTTTGAACTCTTACAGTATTTGTAACTGTCTCATGTAGTTTATTTATTTTTCATTTTAGAGAGAGCATGAGTGGGGCCGAGGGACTAAGGGAGAGAGAATCTTAAGCAGGTGGGGCTCAATCTCCACAACTGTGAGATCATGACCTGAGCTGTAATCAAGAGTTGGATACTTAATCAGCTGAGCCACCCAGGCACCCCTGTCTTGTAGTTGATCACAGCTATCTTATATGAGTCTGCCTTGAGTGTTGTTCTTACCTCTCTAATCAGAATTTCAGGGCTAATCAGGGCTCAGTATAATTCTGGGCATTATTGTTTAATTAATACTTGTTGATTTTTGTGGATGATTATCCCCTCATCCCTGTATTCCTATTCTTTCCCTCTGAATTAGTTAGGGCTCTGACAGTTATATATGATAGAACTCAACTTGAATTTTCCTAGGCAAGAAGAATTTATAGATTCAGGGAAACCTGATCTCAAAAGATTCAGTTGAGCTTCGTGAAGTAAGAACTAGAACTTGGGCCTCAAATGCAATCATGGCTGTCTCCCTTTACTTTCTTATTCTTTCTTTGTGTTGTCATTCTCTCTGATTGTGTTAGTCACTTGTGGAAAATATGGCTGCCCAGAGCACTGGAGCTTTGTATCTAACAGCTTCAGCTTTAACCACTGACTTCAGATCTTTAAATCTCAAATCCAGACAGCTCTGAAGCAAGAGATTCATTAGTTTGGTTTGGGTCAGGGCCTATCCCTAGACTAACCACTTGTGATAAAGAGGGTAGGATCACTTGAGAACTATGAGAATGGGGAAGTAGTTTCCAGAAAAATGAGGGCAGTGGGACAGGGCAAACAATAAGAGATGTCCATTATACCATCCCTTCTCCCTTTCTTCTTTTCTTTGACCTTGGATCAGTCACTTAAACTCTTTACAACAGCCATTTCTTCAAACTATACAATGGAGTTAATGGAGTTAATAATAATTTACTTCAGGGGCTCCTGGGTGGCTCAGTCGGTTAAGCGTCTGACTTTGGCTCAGGTCATGATCTCACAGATCGGGGATTTGAGCCCTGCATCAGGCTCTGCGCTGACAGCTCAGACCCTGAGCCTTCTTCGGATTCTGTGTCTCCTTCTCTCTCTGCCCCTCCCCTGCTCATTCTCTGTCTCTCAAAAATAAATGTTAAAAAATAATTTACTTCATAAGGTAGTGGTGGGTATTAAATGTGATGATCTATAGAGTTTGAAATCTCATGAAAACAATACTGTAAGCTGATGATAAATGACTGCCCCTTGGTCCCTTTTACCTTCATTCCCTGTGCTCATCTGGCCCAAAGCTTTTTTGCCTATAGGAGCTTATCTTGCCACTCCACGTTGTTAACTGGCTTTTTGGCATTACCCTATTCAACTCTGTGCCCGTAGTTTCTACCATCTTTCTGAGTCGAAGGAAGAAGTTATTAGTGTCAGATAGGTTTTCGTGGATAGTTTTAGAGTAAGTTATTTATTATAACTAAATGAATTATAATTATAATCTAAATAAAAGCAGTGGGCTTATTTTGTAATGGTAGCTTTGAAATTCAGCCCCTGCCCCTTTCTTCCTTCTTATAATAGTTTCAGAGTACTACTGGATTTTGTGAATTGAAGGTTAAGGGCCTATAGAGATTTCTACTCCTTTTTTTCTGTATTAACCAGGAATCTTTTGATTCAAGTCAAATTAGGTTAAGCAATGAAGGACATTTATTGCCTCTGAATACTTCACAGGTAGATTCTAGCTTGAGGAATATCTCTTTTTCAGGACTCAAATGATGTGATTGGGTGCTGGTTTTTCAGATCTGCTTCTTTAGTATGGTTTTTCTCCTGAGGTAGATAATTTATTTTGATTGTAGGATGATTGCCAGTAGCTTCCATCTCTATTTGTTCAGATGCAGTGGGAAGCAAAAATCTTTTCTTCTACCCTTCAAATAGAGTTTCTAACTGATTTTGCCAACTCAGATTATGTGCCCGTATATGAACCAATCACAATAGTCAGAAGAATAGTATCATCATAAGCTTAGGCTTTCATCATGTACTCCAGTCTCAGTTTGGGGGGGGTAAGACACCTTATATCAAGATATATTAGAGTTGCATGAGGGAGGGGTAGAAATTGGAGGTCAGTTATCATGAGAAAGGGCAATGACATGCTGGGCAGTCCCAAATAGTCTCTACTACATTAGGTAGAGATTCCTCATCAGAAGAATCCCAAGTAATGGTAGTTTATTCTTTAGATTTTTTGGAAATGAATTTTTTACTGAATTGTTAAGTTATCTGACACTAGACTTAAAATAAGTATTGCCAACTAGTTGCCAAAGACTGACAGCCTAAGACTACAACTGGGATAACATCTGATCCTTTGATGGAAGGATGCCTGTAAGGTGCTTTGCCTTTAATGTTAAATCTTTTTTTAATGTTTATTTATTTTTGAAGGAGAAAGAGATAGAGCATGAGCGTGGCAGGGGCAGAGAGAGAGGGAGGTACAGAATCCAAAACACAGAGCCTGATGCGGGACTCAGACCCACGAGTTGTGAGATCATGACCTGAGCCAAAGTCAGAAGCTTAACCGACTGAGCCACCCAGGCACCCCTAATGTTAAATCTTTGGGTGACATACTGAAAATTTTCCAAATTCCTGTTCATGGATCAGCCACATCAAAACCAAATACAGATTCTTGCAGGCTTCACCACAGCCCTGCCATATGAGAATTAGAGTTGGGAGATATAAGTATGCTGAAATTTGTGTTCTTGACAGGGCCTAGGTGATTGCATAGCCAGATTTGGGAAGAATTGAATAGTTGCCAAGTAGCCAGACATTATGCCTCCTGCATATATCTCATTTGGGTATCTACTGTGAGGAAAACAAAAATAAACCAAAGTAGGATTAGATAGAAACAGTTGCCTCCCATTTAAGAAATTATTTTCTCTTTTTTTTAAATAAGGTTTAAGAAAAAACAGGTTATATGAAGGAGAGAGCATTTTCTGAAAAAGTTGGTTTTGTTTGATCTGTTTTGGGGGGGGGAAGAGAATCAAATTCGATAACGAGTCCAAATGAAGTGTTACCCTCAATCATCATGGTAACTCCCTAGTACCTTGTCCCTTTGCCAGAAGGAAAGGACCTGCATTTTCTTAGGAACTTACGAAGAAATTGTTAGTTGTGAATAGGCTGTAAAAGAATAGTTTACTATACTTAAAAAACAGATTTTGTAGGGGGTGCCTCAGTGGCTCAGTCAGTTAAGTGACCGACTCTTGATTTTGACTCAGGCCATCATCTCACTGTTTTTGATTTCAGGCCCCTTTGTTGGGTTCTGTGCTGTGTTTTTAAGCTGTATCTATTCTAGGGGGATAACATAGTGGCTTGGATAAAGATATAGGTGGGTTCTTTTCCCCCCTGACACATGAATTTTGGATGAGGGACCAAAAGCCAGTAATAATCATTTTTATAAGACTTTGCACATTCAGAGGCACCTGGATGGCTCAGTCGGTTGGGTGTCCGACTCTTGATTTTGACTCAGGTCATGACCTCGTGGTTTGTGGGTTTGAGCCCCGCGTTGGGCTCTGCACTCACAGCACAGAGCCTGCTTAGGATTCTCTCTCCCTCTCTCTGTGCCTCTCTCTCTGTCTCTCAAATAAACATTAAAAACAAAAATTATTCCCACTTTGTAAATGAAATTAAACCTTAGAAGAGGTAAATGCATTTGCTTAACAGCACATAGCCAGTAAATGGCAAACTCCCTGTAGTATAGTGGAAACACCAGAGTTGTAGACACCAATGCCACAAAGAGAAGTGTTTCCATAGCACTTAGGAGGATATTGATATATATATATATATATGTAGAATACACTAAATGAAAAATATTTAAATTGAAATGTATGGGAATTGGTAAATAATGAAGTGGGAAAGATGAGATATGAAATAGTAGGGAAAAGATCTTAATAAGTATTTACTGACTGGTTTGGAGGGGAAAATAAGTCCTGTAAATTTTATCTTAGAAGCAGTGATCTGTAACTTGACTGGATGAGGGATGGGAGCCAGTTCTTTGACTAAACCTGCACTGTATTACAAGATTCAAATAGCTACCTGCTAAAATATATCTTTGTTGGATTTGACATGTCTGAAAAATGAGTGTTGGTAGGCAGTCTAAGCTGTGAAACATGTTGATCTGAAGTAGAATAAAGTGCATACTTACAGTGGTGTTGATTGATAACACTATTGTGTACATGATTTAACAGTAGACAGTAGTAACGTTTTCCTTAATTGATGTGAAATAATATATGGGATGACTTTGAGAAAATGTTAAAAAAAATTGATATCCCTGTGTTTGGATTACTGTCTTATAATGGAACTGAACATTTTTCAGGGGCTGAGGATGGGATAAGGGAGGTGCAAGAGAACATTTAGGGTGATGGAAGTGTTCTATATCTTGATTGTGATGACAGTGGTGGTGTTTACACACTGTGTTTGCCAAGATTCATAGAACTATAAACCTGAAAAGGATGAATTTTCCTTTACATGAATTATACGTCAATAAAACTGACTTTTAAGAAAGGGGAAAAAAAGGGGCGCCTGGGTGGCGCAGTCGGTTGAGCGTCCGACTTCAGCCAGGTCACGATCTCGCAGTCCGTGAGTTCGAGCCCCGCGTCAGGCTCTGGGCTGATGGCTCGGAGCCTGTTTCTGATTCTGTGTCTCCCTCTCTCTCTGCCCCTCCCCCGTTCATGCTCTGTCTCTCTCTGTCCCAAAAATAAATAAACGTTGAAAAAAATAAAAATAAAAATAAAAATAAAAAAAAAATAAAAAAAAAAAGAAAGGGGAAAAAAAACTTGGTGAACGTATTAACCCGTGACAGAACTGCCATTTACTTGCTATATTCGGTAATATATGGCCTTTAAAATATGAAGGATGTGTGTCTATGTTTGGCTTTACCTGTGTGTATGTGTGTGTCACTGGGGAAGGACCTGTGCTAACTGGACTTTGAAGTATAAAGGTTGGAAAACAACTGATAATATTTGTGACCAATGATAAAATTAGAGCTTTTAGGTGAAAGCTAAAAGAATTTTGGAAAGTTGTATCTGCCACCCTGACCTTGACAACTTCCCAGGGCCTAAAGACTTTTCTTGTGAGGTTGGTGATGACATTGATAAATGTGATTTTTCAATATTATATGATGAAATGTGTCAACATTTGGAAAAACTCATAATGCAGTGAGCCAATATTTTCTAAATGACCAATGCATGATGTTATAAAATCATTTATGAATTAAAAAGATCTACTCAAAGTTCAAGATAGACCAATACATTTTAATGTTGCAAAATAAACATAAAAGATTTCAAATTGCAACTGACCTTTAGGAAATACCACTTGTAAAATTTGGTTTTGTAGCAAAGAATTTCCACAATTATCTGAAAATGCTGTAAAAATACTCTTGGGACGCCTGGCTGGCTCAGTCAGTAGAGCATGACTTTTGTTCTCAGCGTTGTGAATCTGAGCCCCACATTTGGTGTAGAGATTACTTAAAAATAAAATCTTTTAAAAAATACTCTTTACTTCTTTAACTCATAGCTATGTGAAGTTAGATTTTCATACTTCTACCAAGACAGCGTATTCCAACAGATTAAATGCAGAATTAGTTGAGAGCTGTCTTCTAGTTAGCCAAAATAAATTTGTAAAAATGTAAAGCAATGACTTTCTTCTTATCAATTAAAAAAGTTTTCATGGGGTGTCTGGGTGGCTCAGTCAGTTAAGCATCCGACTCTTGATTTTGGCTCAGGTCAGTGATCTCACAGTTCCACGATTTCGAGCCCCACATTGGGCTCTGTGCTAACAGTGCAGAGCCTGCTTGGGATTCTGTCTCCCTCTCTCTCTGCCTGTAGCCGCCCCCCCCCCCATCTCAAAAATAAATATAAATAAACTTTAAAAAAATCTTCAAGTTTTAATAAAAATGTTATTTTTATTAACATGTAATGGATTTAAGAAATCCATTCTGATGATCTTTTATGTTAAGTGTGCTAAGACTATTCACATTTAATATTAATATGTTAGGGTTTTAAGTCTTCCATTTTATTGGTTTGTGCTTCTTTTCCTGTTCTGTGTTCCTGTTTTTTTCCTTCTTGCTTTCTTTTGGGTTATTTATATGTTTTTTTAGGATTCAATTTTACCTTTTGTGTTTTTTATTGTATCTTTTGTGTAGTTTTTTTAGTGGCTACTGTTCTAGGGATTTCAATATTCGTACTTAACTTTTCAATCTGCTTGGAGTCAGTATGCTGCCACTTCATATGTAAAGTAAAAACCTTACCACCAGTTGGGCCCATTTATCCTCCTCTTTGTTGTAGTGTCTTACGTTATTGCAGCTATAGACATTGAAAACCCCAACGGAAAATGTTATGATTTTTGCTTTCAGCTGTTAAACCTTTTAAAGAGCTCAATAGGAGAAGAACAGATGTCTTTCATTTCTGTTACTCTTCTTTCTTGCCTTATGTTCCAAGTTTCCTTCTATCATTTCCCCTCTGTCTAAAGAACTTCCTTTAGGAATTTGTTTGTTTGTTTGTTTTCCCTCCAAGTGTAGCTCTTTTACAGCAGTCAGGTCAGCTGGCTGTGAGTTCTCATATTTTTCTTCCTGTTAGAATATTACTTCATTTTCATTCTTACAGGTTGTTTTCAACGGCTGTAGAATTCTGGGTTGACATTTCTTTTAGCACTTTAAAAATGGTGTTCCACTTCGTTTCAGTTTTCACATAGTTTCAAGTGGGAAATGTAGAGTTACCCAGTTCAGTCTTCCCCTGTAAGTAAGGTGCCATTTTTCTCTGGTAGTTCTCAAAATATTTTTTTTGTCTTTAGTTTTCAGCATATGTCTAGAAGTGGATTCATTTGGGTTTATTCTGTTGTGGTGTTGTTAAGTTTCCTGAATCAGTAGGTTTGTGTCTTTCTGCAAATATGGTAAGTTTTCAACCTTTGTTTCTCCAAATATTTTTCCTGCACCATACTGTTTCTTCTGTTCTTTTGGGACTCTGATGACACAAATGTTCCCCCTTTTGGTGTCATTCCACAGGTTCTTAAGGCTTTGTTCATTTAAAACTTTTTTTTCTCACTGTTGTTAAGATTGCATAATTATCTTCAAGTATACAGAGTCATCTCCATGCTGCTGTCAAGCTTATCAAGTGTGTTTTTTATTATGGTTATTGTGTTTTTCCATTTTAAAATTTCCATTTAGTTCTTTCTTTATTGACTACACTGTCTATCTTTTCATTAATTCCAAGAGTGTTTGGCCTTATTTTTTTGAGCATTTTAATAACTATTTTAAAAATCTTTGTGAGATCATTTTACTCTCTGTGTTATTTTGGCATTGTTATCTGTGTTTTTCTTTTTAACTTTTTGTTTTGAAAAAATTACAGATTCATAGGAAGTTGCAGAGAGGTCCAGCACAACCTTCACCTTTCCCCCAGTGGTTACATTTTACATAACTGTAGTACAGTACCACAACCAGAAAATTGCAATTGATTCAATGTGTGTTTATAGTTCTGAGCCATTTTTTTCACGTGTAGATTTCTATAACCATTAGAAGACATAGAACTATTCCATTACTGCAGAGATCTCCCTTTTGTTACCTCTGCATAGTTATTACCCATCCCTCCCCCACTGCCCCCCCCAACCCTGGCAACCACTAATCTGTTAGTATAGAGATGGAGATCTCTATTTTATCATTTGACAAATGTTATTAGAATGAAATCATACAGTATGTGACTTTTGGAGATTGGTTTTTTCACTCATCATAATGAGTTAGGTGATTTTTCACTCATCACCTAACATACATTCAAGTTGTATCTTTCAGTAGTTTGTTATTTTTTATGACAGTATTATTCCATGGTATGGATAGATTATGGTTCGTTTAGTTTTTCACCTATTGAAAATATTTTAGTTGTTTGTCTTCTTTGGCTATTAGAAATAAAGCTGTTATGAGCAGTCATGTGCAGGATTTTCCACGGACAGGGTTTTCATTTCTTTAGGATAAATGCCCATGGGTACAAATGGTAGGCCATATAATATTTGCTGTTTTTCAGAGTGGCCCTACCATTTTATATATCCACCTGCAGTATATGAGAGTTCATCTATATCCTCATCAGCACTGGAATTGTAACTATGTTTTCATATTAGTTGTACCAAAGGATGTGTAATGATATCTCATAATGATTTTAATTTACATGTATTTAATGACTAATGAGGTATCTTTTCATGTGTTTATTTGCCATCAGTATATCCTCTTTGTGAAATGTCTGTTCATAACTTTTGCCCATTTCTGATCAGATAGTGTTTTATTGTTGAGCTTTGGGAGTTCTTTAAGTACTCTAGTATGTTTGGTTTACAAGTATTTTTTCACAGTATTTGCTTGTCCTTTCATCCTCTTACTTGGATCTTTGCAACAAAGCAAAAGTTGTTAAATTTGATAGTCATTTTATCAAAAATTTTTTTTCTTTTATGGATCATTCTTTTTTGGTCCTGTCTCAGAAGTCTTCAGTAAATTGTGGGTATCAGATATTTTACCCTGTTTTGGTTTTTTCCCCTGAAAACCTACTGTTTAACTCAAGAAGATATGTGCACCCCTATCTGTATTGAAACATTTGCAGTAGCCACGATATTCAAGCAACCCAAGTGTCCATTGATAGATGAATAGATAAAGATGTGTGTACACACACACACACACACACACACACACTGGAATGTGACTCAGACATAAAAAAATGAAATCTTGCTATTTGCAACAACATGGATAGTTCTAGAGGGTATAATGTTAAGTGAAATAAGTCAGTCAGAGAAAGACAAATACCACATGATTTCACTCATATGTGGAATTTAAGAAACGGAACAAACCAACAACAACAAAGACAAGAGACAAACCAAAAAACAGATGCTTGACTATAGAGAACAAACTCACCATTCCCAGAGGGGAGGTGGGTGGGGGGGGTGAGTGAAATAGGTGAAGGGGATTAAGAGTACATTTAACCATGATAAGCACTGCATAATATATAGAATTGTTGCACTGTATTGTACACTGGAAACTAACACTGTTTGTTAACTCTACTGGAATTAAAATAAAATGGAAAAGAAAAACACTTAATGTTTAATGTTAAAATCTGTGATCCAATTTAGTTAAGGTTTTGTAGGAGTTATGAAGTTTAGGTTGAGGTTTATTTTTATGGATATTCAATTATTCAGCAACATTTGTTGAAGAGGCTACCTTCCTCCATTGAATTGCTTTTGTACCTTATCAAAAATCATTTGGCTATACTTGGTGTGGGTCTATTTCTGAGCTTTCTGTTCTGTTCCATTGATCTATATGTCTGTCCTTCCATGAATAGCACATTGTTTTGTTTTGTTTAAATTTTTCAAGGGGCGCCTGGGTGGCGCAGTCGGTTAAGCGTCCGACTTCAGCCAGGTCACGATCTCGCAGTCCGTGAGTTCGAGCCCCGCGTCGGGCTCTGGGCTGACGGCTCAGAGCCTGGAGCCTGTTTCCGATTCTGTGTCTCCCTCTCTCTGCCCCTCCCCCGTTCATGCTCTGTCTCTCTCTGTCCCGAAAATAAATAAACGTTGAAAAAAAAATTTTTTTTAATTTTTCTTAATGTTTATTTATTTTTGACAGAGAGAGAAAGAGAGAGAGAGACAGAACATGAGTGGGGGAGGGGCAGAGAGAGGGAAACACAGAATCTGAAGCATGCTCCAGGCTCCCAGCTGTCAGCACAGAGTCCGATGCGGGGCTTGAACCCATGGACCACGAGATCATGACCTCAGCCGAAGTTGGATGCTCAACCGACTGAGCCACCCAGGCGCCCCACACATTGTTTTTTATTAGAGCTGTATAAGTCTTGAAACTTGGATGTAGTTTTTTTCCATGTTCTTTTATTTTTATTTTTTTATTTTTAGAGAGAACACAATTGGATCAGGGGGCAGAGGATGGGAGAAAGAGAATCTTAAGCAGGCTCAATGCTCAGCGCAGAGCCTGATGCAGAGCTCAATCCCATGACCCTGGGATCATGACCTGAGCTGAACTCGAGTTGACACTCAACCCAATGAGCCACCCAGGTGCCTCATCACATTATTCTTTCTAAAAATTGTTTTAGCTTTTCTAATAAAATTTTAGAAAAACTTGCCTGTATCTACACAAACCTGGGGTTTGATAGGAATTATGTTAAACCTCTGTGTCATTTTGGGGACAATATACCTTACAATATTAAGTCTGCCAATCCATGAACACCATGTCTCTCCATTTATTTAGATCTTTTTTGATTTCTTTCATCAGTGTTTTGTGGTTTTCAGCATAAGTCCTATATGTTTTGTTAGTTAGATTTGTACCTAAATATTCCCTTTTTTAAATTTAAGTTAAATGATATTGTATTTTTAATTTTGTTTTCTTCATGTTCATTGTTAATGTATAGAAATACAATTGATTTTTGCATGTTGATCTTGTCTTATGACCTTGTAGAACTTATTAATTAGTTCTAGGTGTTTTTTGTTTGTATGTTTTTGTTTTGTAGCATCTTTGGGACTTTCTGCATAAGTAATCATGTCATCTGTAAATATGGACAATTTTATTTTTTCCATTCTGATCTGTATGCCTTTTATTTCCCGTATTTGCATTATTGAACTGGCTATGAGTTCCGGAGCTGTGTTTAATAAGAGTGGTGAGTTAGGACATCCTTGCCCTGTTCTTAATTTTTGAGAGAAAACATAATCTTTCACTTTTAAGTCTGATATTAATTTTAAGGGTTTTTTGTAAATTTTTTTCATAACTTGAGGAATTTACTTCTAGTCCTATTTTTCTGAGAGTTCTTCTCTTAAATAAGTATTGGATTTTCTCATTTTTTCTGTATCTGTTGATACCATGATTTTTTTCTTTAGTCTGTTCATGTAGTGAATTATATTTTCTTTTCACTTTTTAACAGTTGAGGTATAATTGACACATAACATTAGTTTCACGTGTATAACATAATGGTTCAGGTGTTTTTATTTTTATATTTTTTATTTTTTTATTATTTTTTTAATGTTTGTTTATTTTTGAGACAGAGCATGAACGGGGGAGGGTCAGAGAGAGAGGGAGACACAGAATCTGAAACAGGCTCCAGGCTCTGAGCTGTCAGCACAGAGCCCGATGCGGGGCTCGAACTCACGACTGCGAGATCATGACCTGAGCCGAAGTCGGTCGCCCAACCGACTGAGCCACCCAGACGCCCCAGTATGATTTTAATTCTTATGTATTTGTTGAGGATTGAGGTATGGCACAGGATTTGGTCTATCTTGGTAAGTTTTCTATGAGCACTTATAAGGAATGTGTATTTTGCTGCTGTTGGGTGGAATGTTCTAAAAATGTCAGTTAGATCCTGTTGGTTCATTGGTGGTGTTGAGTTCTTGCTGATTTTCTCAATATTTCTAACAATTGCTGAGGGAGGCATATAGAAGTGTTCAACTAAATTTATGAATTTTTATATATCTTTTCATTTTTATCCACTTTTGCTTCACATATTTTGCAGCTGTCTTGTTTAGAACATACTCATTTAAGATTGCTATGCCTTCTTGATGGATTGTCTCTCTTATCATCATGTACTTTTCTGTTCTTAGTAATTCTCTTTGCTCTGAAGTCTAATTTATTTCACAATAATATATCCATCTCAGCTTTCTTTTGATTACTGTTTGCATGGTATATTTTTTCTTATCTTTTTATTTTTAACCTACCTATACTGTTACATTTGAAGTGAATTTCATGTCTGGGATTGGTCATGTTTCGTTTATCAGTTCTGACAATCTGTCTTTTAACTTGAATTGTTGCTTCAGACCATTTATATTCAATATAATTGTTACTTTAGAGCTTAAATGTGCTGTTTTATTTTTTGTTTTCTGTTTAATCTCCCCTTTTTTTGTTTTTCTGTTTCCTTTTTTGCCTTCCTGTGGACTAATTGAACATTTACCATTTTATTTTGATTTACCTATAGCACTTTTGTGTGTGTTTCTTTGTATAGCTTTTTAATTGGTGATTCCAGGTATTAAATTAGACATACACCGTGTCACATTTGATTGGTGTTGACATTTTACTATTTTGAGTGAAGGGTAGAAATCTTACCCACTTTATGTTCCCTTATTTTCCCTGTTTATAATCTTTAATATCACCTTATATACATTCAGAAACTAGGTAACATTATAATTGTTGCTTCAACTTTTAAGAAAATCAAAGCGTATTGTATTTTCCCATATTTTTACTCTTTTCATTTGTTCTTCCTTCCTGATAGCCCGAGATTCTTTCCTTTATCATTTTCTTTTTATTTAGAGAATTTATTTTAACTGTTATTTTAGGTCTACTCATAACAAATTGCTTAGTTTTCTGTCATCTCACAATATCTTTTTTTTTTTTTAATTTTTTTTTTCAACGTTTATTTATTTTTGGGACAGAGAGAGACAGAGCATGAACGGGGGAGGGGCAGAGAGAGAGGGAGACACAGAATCGGAAACAGGCTCCAGGCTCTGAGCCATCAGCCCAGAGCCCGACGCGGGGCTCGAACTCCGGGACCGCGAGATCGTGACCTGGCTGAAGTCGGACGCTTAACCGACTGCGCCACCCAGGCGCCCCAATATCTTTTTTTAAAAATACATTTTGTTAATTGAATTATAGTTGACACACAGTGTTACGTTAGTTTCAGGTGTACAGCATAAGTGATTTGACCCAACTCTACGTTATGCTCACCATAAATGTAGTTACCATCTGTCACCATACAATGCTATTATTACATTCTATTTGACTGTATTTCCTATGCTGTATGTTTTATCCCCATGACTTATTCATTCCATAACTGGAAGCCTGTATCTCCTTCCCTTCTTCTTTTTTCTTTTTGCCAGCTATAGAATTCTAGTCTGACAGTTTTTTGTTGGTTTGTTATTTCTTTGGATATATCTTGTTAGCTTCTTCAATTATATTAGGTTTATATGTTTTGCCAAATGTAGGAAATCTTTTGCCTTCATTTTCATCATTTTTAGTTATATTCTGTGTCTTTTCTCCTTCTGGCCTTCCAGTAATACAAATGTTAAACCTTTTGTTACAGTTCCACAGGTTTCTGAGTCTCAGTTCATTTTTCCCCTTATGATCGAGATCTAGTCTTATGAAAATTTTTATAGGAATTAAGAAGATAATATTAGGTATTTTTTAATGTTGTTGTACTACTGCTAACTAAAGAACATATGATATCTATGTTTTTCCCCAAGGGGAAAATAAATCGGTCACTTAAAGGGTAATTTGAAAAACAGCAAACACTGTCTCCCAAAGCAATATCAAATCATCTGAACTTTTTCATTTATTCATACCAAGACAAAGTCTAGCTTGTGTTCATCCATACCTATACACCTGCTGCCTTTACTCATTTCCTCTTTGAAATTGTCCACGAGTGTTTCCATGGCTTACTAAGATATATCGTTTTCTTGTAACAGCTCTATGTAGTAGTTACTGTTATTATCCTTGTTTTACAGATGAGGGCATTGAGGCTTTGAGGGCTAATATAACATCTTAAGATCATGAGAGACTATTAAGTGTTCTAGAATGGAATATGGCTCCCCATGTCCTTCTGACAAGATACTGTTTACATAAAATATTTTTTTTTATTTTACAAGGTTAACGTCTCAACTCTGTATTTTCATTCTGTTCTCCCTAACATTTCTTGGATTATTACTTAATCATTTATCTTCTATAAAACTATGTGTCTTCTACCTAGCAGTATTCCATCAAGTTTAGGTTCTAATCATGCAGGCTTCTAATCTTTCTCATCTCTTTTGGCCATTATTATTATTTTTTTAATATTTATTTTTTTTAAGTAATCCCTACACCCAACATGGGACTCGAATTCAGAACCCCAGGATCAAGAGTTGTGTGCTCCATCGACTGAGCCAGCCACACACTCCTTGGCCATTATTTTATTTATTCATTTTCATTAACTTTTCTTCCTACTGTAAGCTGGTTTTTGCCATTCTATTTAAGGTTGATAATGACCTTTTCTTTTTAATTTTCTGGAGAGTCTCATCCCTGTTTCTCCTCTGGGCTAGATGGTCTATTGTACCTTTCTGTTATAATCTCTTGTCTCAGGTGTCTATGGATATTATAGTTGTTTGGTATGTTTCATGACCAGTGCCCACTGCTTTTTTTTGCCTGTGTTCCAAGTTATGGAAAACAGAGATGAGGGCCTTGCCTTAGTCTTTAAGGCATCCCCCAGACAGGTTACAACAGAGATATACAATAACTTCCCAATATGATCTTACTCTGCTTCCTCTGATTCAAGATGGGGGAAGTGAGAACCCATCTGCTGCCTTTACTCATTTGGAAGAAGTGGGATAAGAGTGAGTGAAAATGTTGCAAAACTTTCTACCATTTGAAGATGGCTTTTACTTAACTGGACATTTACTTGATTACTCTAAACCTTTGATTGTTTTTCTAAGCTGTTGCAAAGTTGGTTCAGAGAGCTTCTGGGATTTTTTGTTTCGTTTTGTTTTGTTTCTCTGGGGAATGAGAGCTTGGAGCTTCCTAGTCCACCATTTTGTTGGTGTCCGACAGTGACTTTTTAAAAACAACTGTGAAATATATATAAGTGAGACTTAGCATTTGAATTATTTCTGCATGTACAGTACATTAAGTACGTTTACATCATTGTGCAGCCATCATCTGTAATATTTAATTACAAATTATTTGGCTACTTTTGCATTTTTCATTCTGTTTGACTTTCTTATGGTATTTTACTCTGCTTTTAAGTTCTAGAGTTATCTCAGCTTTCATGATGCTATTATATCTTCCTTTCACCTCTCTGACTGCTTGTCAGCCATTTTTGCTCTGCTTACCTTTCAGATGTTTGTGTTTCCCACGGTGCTATTCTTTACTCTTTTTCCATTCTTCCATTGTTTATACTCACTGGGTAATTGAATCTGTTTTCTTGGATTTAAGTGTGTTCTTATGAAATACAAATCCATATCACAGTCCAGTCACTCTGTTGAACTCAAACTCATGTTTTCAACTGCCATCTCATTTACCATAAAATGGTATTCTGCAGGGACCTCAAATTCGTATATCTAAAATACTTATCTTCTCTTTCCAAAATATATTATCTGCCTTGGTTAATGAAGTCACTACTCACTTAAAATAGAAGATATATAATTATTTTTCTAATCACATTATCATTCTTAACCTTTCCTGTCTCTTTTAGTCACTCACTAGATTCTTTTGTTTTTAATGTTCCATTCCTGTTACTCCAGTTCAGTTTAGACTTTTATCTTCTTGTGCTGGTATTACCACAGTTTCCTCCTAATTGCTCTTTTTTTTATACCTGTCTCTTCCTGTTCAAATTTATCATCTTTGTCATTGCCAGGCTTTAGTAAAATTAAAACCAGTTATGTCACTCTTTTTCCCCCCAAAATTCCTGTGGTTCCAAATGGATATCAGAATATAAATACTCAAATTCTTAACTTGGTATGTTATCCCTTTAATACACATTCTGTAACCCATCTTCACAACTTTGACTCCTGTATGTCCTTCTTCTCACCCTTCCAGGACCAGAGCGTTCTCTTCTCATTTCTGAATTCTCCTTGCCTTTCCTCTCTCTAGATTGCCTTTCCCACCTCCATTTTATTCTTCCTAAATTCTGTTTTTAAGGACCAGCTCAAATTTCATCTCTTCCATGAGACCCAAATTGGTTAAACTGCCCTTTCTCTGATCATGTAGTACCTAGTTATAACACTTCTATTATTTACTTCCAGATACAGGAAGTGTTTATTACTGTTATTATTACTTCTGTTTTTCTATGGAGGAGGAGACAGACTTATAAATAATGATAATATAAATACAATAATTCCTATAATAGCACATAGGAAGTCTTTATTAATATTTTCTCAGACTGTTGGAGAAAGCAGCACAAAGTAAGCAACATTTGAGGCATTTGTATGTAATGTTCCCATTCCAGCTGGAGAAAAGAGCAGGTTTAAAGGCAGTGGGGTAGAGTGAGCATGACCATTTGGCATATAGCTGGAGCATACTGTGGCCCAAGCCTAGATGCTTGCATATGGAGAAAATGAGGCTGGAAAGGTATAGCTAGAGACTGATTGGAAAGAGCCACTGTATGTTTTACTAAGTATATAGAATATATATGTTTTTTGTACTATAATTGTCTTAGGGAGTATGATGTATGTAGTAATGTCTCACTAGTTAACAGATTTTAATCACATTTACTATCAGAAGTTGTTAAAATTTCCTAAGGAAATTCTATTTTCATTTTCATATCACTGCTTAATTTTGCGAAATTCCTTCTCTTTTTATATAGTGAAGAGGGCAAAATATACCCATATATTTTCTTTAAGTGGTATATTTTCTGTTACCAAAACATCGTTTCCATCAAACAAATGGAAAGATACACCTCATGGATTGGAAGAATTAGTATTGTTAAAATGTTCACCCTACCAAAAGCAATCTGCAGATTTCAGTTCAGTCTCTCTCAAAATACCAAGAGCAGTTTTTGTTTTTTTTGTTTTTGTTTTTGCAGAACTAGAACAAATAATCCAAAAATTGGTATGGAACCACAAAAGACCTCAAATAGCCAAAGCAATCTTAAGGAAGAAGAACAAAGCTGGAGGTATTATAATCCCAGATTGCAAGATACATATGGCAAAACTATTGTAATCCACTGTAGTACTGTGGCACAAAAATAGAAAGATCAGTGGAACAGATAGAAAGCCTAGAAATAAGGCCATGCCTGTGTGGTCAACTAATCAACAACTGAGGAAGCAAGAATATACAGTGAGGAAAAGACAGTCTTTTCAATAAATGGTGCTGGGAAAACTGGACTGTTTTCTTACACTATCAAAAATATGCTCAAAATGGATTAAAGACTAAAATGTGAGACTTGAAACCATAAAACTTCTAAAAGACAATATAGCCAGTAATGTCTTACACATTGGTCTTAGCATATTTATGGATGTCTCCTCAGGCAAGGGAAATAAAAGTAAAAATAAACTATTGGGGCTACACCAAAATAAAAAAGGAAAAGAAACCATCAACAAAACAAAAAGGCAAGCTAGTGAATGGAAGACGATATTTGTAAATGATATATCCAATAATGGGTTAATATCCAAAATATATAAAGAACATAAAAAAATCTGATTTAAAAAGGGGCAGAGGATGTAAATAGGTATTTTTCCAAAGAAGACATGCAAATGGCCAGCAGTCGCTAATCATCAGGGAAGTGTAATCAAAACCACAATGAAATACCACCTCACACTGGTCAGAATAGCCAGTATCAAATAAACAAGAAAAAATAAGTGTTGACAAGGATGTGGAGAAAAGAGAACCCTTGTGCACCGTTGGTGGGAATGTAAATTGGTACAGCCACTGTGGAAAGCAGTATGGAAATTCCTCAAAAAATTAAAAATACATATACCATATGATCCAGCAATTCTACTGTTGGGTATTTACTAAAGAAAAGGAAAACACTAATTTTTTAAAAAATTTTTCTTTTATTTTTGAGAGAGACAGAGCATGAGCATGAGCAGGAGAGGGGCAGAGAGAGAGGCAGACACAGAATCTGAAGCAGGCTCCAGGCTCTGAGCTGTTAGCACAGAGCCCGACACGGGGCTCAAACCCACGAACCACCTGATCATGACCTGAGCTGAAGTCAGACTCTCAACTGACTGAGCCACCAGGTGCCCCTGAAAACACTAATTTGAAAAGATAAATGTACTCCTATGTTCACGGAATCCTTTTTTGCAGTAGCCATGATATGGTAGCATCTCAAGTTTCCATTGGTAGATAAATGGATAAAGAAGATGTCACACACACACACACACACACACACACACACACACACACTGGTGTATTACTCAGCCATTAAAAAGAATGAGATCTTGCCATTTGTGACAACATGGATGGACTTAGAGGGTACTATGCTAAGCGAAATAAGTCAAAGACAAACACTGTAATTTCACTCATGTGGAATCTGAAAAAGTGAATGAAAAAACAGACTCAAATACAGAGAACAAGCTAGTGGATTAAGAGGTACAGATTTCTAGTTATAAAGCAAGTCAGAGAGATAAAAATTACAGCATAGGGAATTAAGAAAAAAGTTTGACATCAATTTTTTTTTTTTTGAGAGAGAGCGTGAGCAGGGGAGGGTAAGAGAGAGAGGGAGAGAGAGTGAAGGAGAGAGAATCCCAAGCAGGCTCTGTCCTGTCAGCACAGAGCCCAACATGAGGCTAGAACCCACAAACCATGAGATCATGACCTGAGCAGAAACCAAGAGTCTGACGCTCAACCGACTGAGCCACCCAGACTCCAATCAATCTTTTAATACCAAGGGTTAGCCTGTTTTAGAAGTAGTTTGGTTTTCAGAGAACCTGGTTTTACTGCCAGCGTTTTAATGTGTTTTTGGTAGTTTCTAAAAAAATGTCTAGGTCTAGAATGGTAACCAGTTAGATTTTAAACTTTTACTTAAAAGTGAATGTTTTTTATATATAGTATATCTTCTTTCCTACTGCCATTATATTCTCATTTTTTAAAAATATTTATTTATTTTGAGAAAGAGAGAGCAAGCATGTGAACCGGGGAGGGGCAGAGAGAGGGGAGAGAGGGAATCCCAAGCAGGTTCCTCACTCATTGTGGAGCCTGATGCAGGGCTCAGTGTCAGGCACCATGAGATCCATGACCTGAGCCAAAAATCAAGAATTGGAGGTTTAACCGACTGAGCCACCCAGGGGCCCCTATATTCTCATATCTTAAATATATTATTACTGATGGATTTAATCTTAAATGATATTATGCATAGGATTCTTATTTTTTGTAGAGAACAAAAATTTGTAAAAATGTTTAGTTGAATAATTTTCTCCTGCTTCTTTTGCTTAAGTTTTGTTATACGATCTTTTGCTCATAATAGTGCATCTTAGGAAATGTGAAATGTTCATTCTTTGGATATTCTTTTAAAATGTTATATTTGTAATTAATTATACTTGCCTTTATGTGTTTATGTGAAAGTACTTCCCCAATGTGACTAGCTTCTTTGAAAATATACTGCTGTATCATTGTTAAGCTATGAGTAGCAAAGAATTTAATTATTGTAATTCTTTGACATTGGTTCCTCTTTTATGTATCCTCTCTTCTTCAGATCTTAAATTGATGATTAAGCTATATATGATGGGCATGTTGTGAAAGCAGAGGGTAGCTTTTCTTCATGCCTAAATAATAAAGTGAAGGAGCAGTAGGACTACATGTTTTGGCTGTTATGTCTTGTAAATTGTTTTTGTACTTGGGGGAATGTTAATTTCTGTTAAGGTCTTGAGTTCTGATACTAGAATATGGACTGTAGGAAGTGGGGAAGTCTTACTTGTTATTTACAGAACTTTAGAGTGTTGAATAAAAGTCAGAATTCCTTGCTCCGATTTATGGTTGGAGATAGACATTCATTCCTTGTGTAATTTATCTATTGCTTTAAAGTGGAAGCCTGCATACCTCTCCTCCACCACAGTGTCTTGATTCCCCTTAGCCTCTGTTTTGTATATGCTTTAGATTATGCTAGAATACCTTCTTATTCATTTTATTTTTCTGATAAAAGGCATATAAATTTTGCTTATGGACAATCCTGAAAAGCCATATACCATCTCAAATTACTATAAAATTAAAAGTGTAGGGTTTAGGTCCAAACACCTACTCACCATATAATTAGTGGAGACAGCTGATTTTCCATAAACAAAAGTATGATCAAATTCTGTGGCCAAGCAAAAGTGAGATACCCAATGTTAAAAAAAAAAAAAAAAAAAAAAAAAAAAAAGGCAGGATTACGATGTTGGAGAAGGGTTTATAGCACAGTGACCTAAGATTTACTCTTAGGGTTTTATGACCACATGACTAAAATGTCTGTTTTTCTCTTTATGTCACTTCTAGCAGTAGTGAGACTAATATGTAGAACTTTCAAATGTCAGGGAAATAAAGCAAAGAGAGGGAAGTAGGACTCTTAACGGACACTTTACATACTTATTTAATTCTCACAAATCCATTATGAGTTGTAGGTAGTTACTATTCTCATTTTACAGAGGAGAATACAGGCTCAGAAAGTTTATGTGACTTGTCCTCCCAATGGTAGCATGCAAATACACTGTTTTATTTTCTTCAAAATGCTTTTGATTTATTTGAATTCTTTTGACCCATCTGGAATTCATTTTATTATGAAGCATGACTCAAAAATCCTTCATCTGCATAGTTCTGTTCAGTTATACAAACATTTACCAAAGAGTGACACTTTTGTCAGCCCCATCTTTCCCCTGTCCTGACTATTAAATGGGCAGTTCTCTTGCCCTTTCAGTGCAAGAAGTCCTATAGCTCATGCATTGGTTAATTGTATTTCAGTGCAGTGACATTTATTGAACCCCTGCTATTAAGTATTTCAGCGAGGATGCTTTAAGTTATAAGAAATAGAAAATCCGATGCACGCTGAGTCAGACAATTCATTCTCAGGTATGTGTAGACTGGCTCCAGAGTAGGTTAATTCAGTGATTCAACAAACATCATCAGGGACCCAGGTTCCTTCCATTCTTTGGCTCTATCATTATCATTGTGTTTGGCTTTGTCCTCTGCCAACTTCCCTTGAGGCTGCAAGATGGCTGCTGTTATTTGAGGTGTCACGTACAGACATGATATTTTCTCATGAAAGGAAGATATTTCTTTTAAAAAAATTTTTTTTAATGTTTATTTTTGAGAGACAGTGGGACAGAGCACAAATGGGGGAGGAGGGGCAGAGAGAGAGGGAGACACAGAATCCAAAACAGGTTCCAGGCTCTGAGCTGTCAGCACATTCGAGCAGGGCTCAAACTTACGACCTGAGCTTAAGTTGGACACTTCACAGATTGAGCCACCCAGGCACCCCTAGATATTTCTTACATGTATCACTTTCAAGAGAGAAGAAATTTCCCCCAGAATCCTTCTGAAGACTTTCCCTCATGTTTCATGTGCCAGCTTATTACCATCTTCCTGTATTTAAAGTGAACATTGGCAAGAGTAATGGGCCACCATTTTGGTTTAGATTACACTAATCAGAACCATCCTCCTGATGCTGAGGAAGATCTCCCTACTTCTGGGAGCTCATAGTCTTGTGGAGGAAGTTGGGTGACTTGAACAAAATTGAAGTTAAATTAGGAAGGTAGAAGGGGGAAATAATTGTTGAGGTAGGAGAACCAATAGTCTTACTATCTACTGTGTTATCAGTAAAATGTGATGCTCAGTTCTGGGGCTTAGCTTGCTCAAAGCACTTGAAATCTAGCTTGAAGATTGAAGTAAAAAATAAGACAAGGGGAACTGTCAGTTTTTATAAGTAGTTTAGTGAAGGTCATGCAGAAGAAAGAGTAGGAGAAAGAGTAGTAGAGAAAACAAGTTTGAATCCTAGCCAGACACCTTTCTAGTTAGAAGAATGATTTGTGGTTTTCTGTTAATTTTTTAACAATACAGCTTGAGTTTAAATATACATATTCTCAATTCCTAATTTCATTTTTGAGATATTCAGGATTTTTTCAATCATATTTTTATCATGGTCATGTTATATTTATAACTAGTAAACTAGGAGTTAACATTTTGATTCTGATACAGGTTGCTAGCTAGTATTGGACAAGTCAGTATTTCTGATTGCTATTTGTCCTGGCTATAAGATGAAGTGGTTCAACAAGGCAATTTTTGAGATTTTTTTGTGCCTAACATTTAGTAAAAAAAACAAAAAAAACCCTCAAAAACAACAACAACAACAAAAAACTTATATGGAGTAAGATTGGAAGCAGTTGCTTTAATATATTTACCAAAGAGAGCATATGAGTAAAATTTAATGTACATTTCCCACATTTTTTAATGTTTCATGTGGTAGTGAAAAACAATTTAAGCTATTATAATTTAGTTCTGAATCTTTTAAAATTGGCAAGTATCTTTGGAAGTAGATGTTTACTATAAACTATTAAAATAATAGTTATTGGGGCGCCTGGGTGGCACAGTCGGTTAAGCGTCCGACTTCAGCCAGGTCACGATCTCGCGGTCCGTGAGTTCGAGCCCCGCGTCAGGCTCTGGGCTGATGGCTCAGAGCCTGGAGCCTGTTTCTGATTCTGTGTCTCCCTCTCTCTCTGCCCCTCCCCTGTTCATGCTGTGTCTCTCTCTGTCCCAAAAATAAATAAACGTTGAAAAAAAAATTAAAAAAAAAATAATAGTTATTATAAAATATGTTGAGATTATTGCTTTGTATGTACAGGCATTTTCCAGACAACTTTAAGGTACTAAAATATTGCCTAAAATTTTTATTGTGTAGTCAGGAGTACTTGGACTACTCTATAGATTAATTTTGGGGAGTAACCCGATGCACTGACATTTAGTATCTAATCTGAGAAAAGTATTTCTTGAATAATGTAATACCTTTGCTGTTGAGCATAAACATCACTGGCTTAAATGTACATTTTATGCCTACTTGTTCAGGTCATTCTGCAAGGTGCTGTGGGAGAAAACAAGATATTAACTGTGGTTTCTGCCTTAACTTAAAAGTCTTTTTTTTGAATTCATGTTTGTCTTTTCCTAGAAAATAGTGAATTCACATACTTATTGGTTTGGCTTTTCAGTTTAGATTAGACCAAGCATCAGCTGGTCTTTCTAAAAATCATGTTTCCATATAAAGGTTCTGTTTTTTTGTTTTTTGTTTTTTCTGTAAAAAGAATTACCAGAAATATTCAAATCGCTTAGAAGAGTCTAGGATATGTATTTTTTTTTTGACACCCATAGTTTTCTTTTCTTTTCTTTTTTTTTTTAATTTAAACCCAAGTTAGTTAACATATAGTGTAATAATGGTTTCAGGAGTAAAATTAGTGATTCATCACTTACATATAACACCCAGTGCTCATCCCAACAAGTACCCTTCTTAATGCTCGTACTCATTTAGCCCATCCCCCCACTCACCTCCCCTCCAGCAACACTCAATTTGTTATGTGTATTTAAGAGTTTCTTATGGTTTGCTCGGGTTTTTTTTTTTTTTCCAATCTTCTTTTTCCTTCCCTTCCCCTGTGTTCATCTGTTTTGTTTCTTAAATACCACATATGAGTGAAATCATATTTGTCTTTCTCTGATGCCGCTTATCATAATACTTTCTAGCTCTATCCATGTTTTTGCAAATGGCAAGATTTCATTCTTTTTGATCACCGAGTAATATTCCATTACACACACACACACACACACACACACACACACACACACACACACATATCTTTTTAATTCATCAGTCAATGGACATTTGGGCTCTTTCCATAATTTGTCTATTGTTGATGGCACTGCTATAAACAGTTTATTTGAAGATACAGGGCATATGCCCTCTCAAATCAGCATTTTTGTATTCTTGGGATAAATACATAGTAGTGCAATTGCTGGGTCATAGGGTAGGTCTGTTTTTAATTTTTTGAGGAACCTGTTCTCCAGAGTGGCTGCATCAGTTTGCATTCCCACCAGCAGTGCAAAAGTGTTCCCCTTTCACCACATTCTCACCAACATCTGTTGTTTCCTGAGTTGTTAATTTTAGCCATTCTGAGAAGTGTGAGGTGGTATCTCATTGTCATTTTGATTTGTATTTCCCTGATGCTGAGTGATGTTGAGCATCTTTTTATGTGTCTGTTAGCCATTAGGAGGAAATGTATCTTGAAGATAGATGAATTTGCATTAGTGGAGGAGCTTTTTCTTCAGATCTGCACAAACCTGTATATTTTGAAAAGCCAGTATCAAATGGATTGGTCTTTTTAAGCAATCAACAGCATTGGTATTATTACCTGTTTTTTCCATGTTCAGTTTCCAACTTATGCAATGATATATTTTAAAGTGTGTGTAAATTTGACTCTGCTTTCTGGTTTCTTCAGGAAATATTTTAAGTACTTGTGTTCTAAAATAGCTGAGTGATCACACCTGTGGCTTAACACAGAGTATAAAGTCTGCATATCCTCTGGCTTTAATTTTTCCTTCAACCTTTTATGAACATGACTGTACAGGGTCTGCAGAAGGTGTGTCTTCCCTTGTTGCTTTTGTTTTTATTCTTGGGATCCGCTAAATTTCCCCAGGTAAATAAAATGAAGATTACTTGGGATTATCTGAATATTCCTCCTGCTCCTGCCACAAGATGGATATAACCCGAATAGATGTGTTCCCACTTGAGCATTGATTGGTACACCTTCACACTGCTCTGCACTTGCTGAGATAATATTTAAAAATCCACCTAAAAGTAAAAGCCTTTGTCCTTTACTAATGGTTGTCCTATAAAGTGCTTCACAGAAAGAGAACTCTTATGAAAATGCAATATATTTTTATAATTAAAAATTTATCTAAATGCAGAATTTATTTTATACCAAACAGTCACTGTTTAGTTACTATCTTGTCAAATATTTATAGTCACAAATGTACACCATTTGTTTTTGATGAGTATCTCAAATAAAGATAAATGTAGGAAGGGGGAGTGAAAGTACAATTTCATGGGAAATGGAATTTCAATTTCAAAGGGAAAGGGCATGAGTTGAAGTTTTATGTAGTGAGTTTATAGTGATTTTGCTGCTTCTCAGACTGGGAGAGTTAGAAGGTAAAAAATCTATATGTGAAATAAATAAAAACAATTTTTTTCTTCTTTCCAGCGCCCATGTAATCTTGTAAAAGGTGTTGAATGCAAGATGTTTGAGAGAGGACAAACAAAATGTTTGTGTTGTGTGTTATTCTTTACTCATAATAAAGGAAAGTGTTCATAGTATGATCCCAAAACTAACTGTTTGTTTGTTTATTTGTTTAGGATGGATTGGATGCTTTGGTATATGATTTGGATTTTCCTGCCTTAAGAAAAAACAAAAATATTGACAACTTTTTAAGCAGATGTAAGTAATTATTTGTGGAGGTTAATGACAGACTCTATATAATGAAATATTAGATAATTCAGGCCAATATTTTTTTTTCTTCTGTGTACTCTTTGGTTATTTCATCAGTAATTCCTACATAAAATAATAGGAAATAAGAAAGAAACTTTATTAGTTTATTAATATGAATGCCTAACAGGAGAATATTTTATAATATTTTATAAAATATTTTCCAGAAAAGGGAACGAAAAGTAAATGGCTAAAATAAGTAAGTTAAAATAATCATATACATACATGCATATTGAATTTCAATAGTGTTATATTTACTCTTTATTTTTCTTTTGTAAATTATTAGCTGTTTCAATACCTGCAGGTAAGAACAGATTGCATATGAAAAGCTCTCCTACCAATGAGATAATGAGAATTTTCTCCATGGAAGGTGGCTTATATATTAGGTTTTACAGATTTTTTTTTCTAAAAACTTTTTTGGATTTTGATATTAGATTTAATCAATTAAAACTTGATTAAATAATTTATTAAGATAGTTTTAAACTTTAATCTTTTTTTTTTTTTTTTTTTTTTTATTTTTTTTTAAATTTTTTTTTTTTCAACGTTTTTATTTATTTTTGGGACAGACAGAGACAGAGCATGAACGGGGGAGGGGCAGAGAGAGAGAGGGAGACACAGAATCGGAAACAGGCTCCAGGCTCCGAGCCATCAGCCCAGAGCCTGACGCGGGGCTCGAACTCACGGACCGTGAGATCGGACCGTGAGATCGTGACCTGGCTGAAGTCGGACGCTTAACCGACTGCGCCACCCAGGCGCCCCTAAACTTTAATCTTAAAAAATGACAATAAGATTTGGATATATAATATTCCCACTCCATTTCTTTATTTCTTTTCTGTACATAGTGATACATTTGGGGTAGGCTGGTTTTAAAATATGTTAAAATTCAATTTTAGTTATATATGTTTTGTTAGAAAATTTTATTTTTCTAAGTAGTAAGATCTTTTTACTTCGTTCTATTTCTATATCATTTTTACACTTTGAAATCTTGCCTCAGAATTTTAATTTTTTTAAATCAGTTAATTTAATTTTTTTAAGTTTCTTTTTTATAAAAATATTCAGTCTGATTTAATTTTGTAATTGGTGCCAGAGTCTGAATTGGGAACTTTTTAAGTATAAGTTTTCTTAATTTCTCACATCTTACTGAAGTTACAGGACCATTTTATTACTGTTACATTTGCTTATCAACCTAATGTACTCAAAAATAGAGCAAAAAAACTAAAAAAGTGGAGAATCTTGACCATTTCTTATTTGATGGGAGGCATAGAATAAATGCTTATTAGTACAAGGGGGTGGTGCTGTATGATTTTGTGAAATAGGCTAGCAAAGATTGGAACGCATGCTTTCTTAAGCTATTACTCATTTTACTATACAATATTATTACTTTCATAATAGTAAATATGCCTTTATATTACATATTTTTATAAATAGAAATATCATAAGCCACAGTAGAAATAAGTAAAATAAAGTGAAAGTATAAAGCCTAAAGTAAATTTTTAACTGATAAACTTAAATAGTTTAGTTTTTAAATTGGAGAAAAGTACAGAGTAACATAACAAAATTTTAGCAAATTGGATCTAGCATTATGTAAAAATTGTGATAAAGAAGGGTGTATACCAGGATTACACTGTAAAATTTAAGGTTCAAAAATCAATTAGTGTAATTTACCATAGTAATGTATTAAAAAAGAAAATCCATAATATCATTCAGGAAATGCAGAAAATGCATTTGATAAAATTAGGTATCCATTCATGATTTAAAAATATCTCTCTGGGGGCGCCTGGGTGGCGCAGTCGGTTAAGCGTCCGACTTCAGCCAGGTCACGATCTCGCGGTCCGTGAGTTCGAGCCCCGCGTCAGGCTCTGGGCTGATGGCTCGGAGCCTGGAGCCTGGTTCCGATTCTGTGTCTCCCTCTCTCTCTGCCCCTCCCCCGTTCATGCTCTGTCTCTCTCTGTCCCAAAAAAAATAAATAAACGTTGAAAAAAAAAAAATATCTCTCTGAAAACTAAGGAAACTTCCTTACCCTGATAAAAAGAATCCACAAAAAAACCTACAGTTAGATTGTATTTAGTTGTGTATGACCAAATGCTTTCCTCGTAAGATCATGAAGAGGCAAGTCTGTCTGCTCTTACCACTTTCATTCAACATTGTCCTGGAAGTTCTAGACAGTACAGTAAGGTAAAATAAAAAAAAAAATCATATAGATTAAAAAGGAAGAAGTAAAAATTCAGACAACATGCTTTTGTATACATAAAAATCTCAAGATTCTACCAAAAAACCTACAAGAACTAATTAAGTTCAACAAAGCTGAAAATTAGAAGATTAATATGCAGAAAGCAATTCTATTTCTCTATATTAGCAATAACCGATTTGAAATTGACATAACAAATATAGCATTGTTTATAATAGAAACAAAAACATGGCTAATTTAAGGATAAATTTGACAAAATATGTATCAGACTTGTATACTGAAAACTACATATTACTGAGAAATTACAGAAGACCAAAAAAAAAAAAAAAAAGAATGTATATTCAGTGTTCATGGATTGGACAGTTCAATAATAATATGTTAAGAGTCCTCATATTAACTGATAAATAGAATCCTTTATTCTCAGAACCTGAGAAGCCTTTTTTTTCTCTAAAGTGACCAGCAATTCTAAAATTCATATGAAAATGTGAAGGATCTGGAGTAGCCAAAGCAATTTTGGAAAGTAAGAGCCAGGTTGGAGAACTAATACTACAAGATTTCAAGATCAAGACAGTATATATTAATGAAAGAATAAATACATAAAATAAATAGAACAAAATAGAGACTTCAGAAATACATAACCATCGATTTATTTTCGACAAGGTAATTCAAATGCAAGCCTTACTTCACACCATATATAAAAATTAACTCAGAATTTTTCATAGACCTAGATTTAAAAGCTAAAATAGCACTTCTGGAAGAAAACACAAAATATTTGTGACTGGTTAGGCAATAATTTTTTAGATGGGACACAAATAGCACAGACTACTTTTAAAAGAAGATAGATGAGACTTCATCAAAATTCAAACTTTTTCTCTTCAGAAGACATTGCTAGGAAAATGAAAATAAGAGCCATAGACTAGGAGAAAATAGTTGCAAAACCTGTGAAAAGGGAAAGAATGGTCTTTCAACAAATGGTGCTCAGACAACTGGTTATCTATAGTTAAAAGAATGAAGTTGGACTGTTAACTCACACCATATACAAAAGTCATTCAGAATGTAAGAACCAAACTATGAAACTCTCTATAAAGGAAAACATTGGCATAAATCTTCATGGTCTTGGATTAGTCAGTTTCTTAGATATAATACCTAAAGTTTAAGCAACTAAAGAAACAATAAAAAGACAACCCAATTTAAAAATAGGCAAGTCAATTGAATAGACATTTCTCCAGAGAAGACATACAGATGGCCAGTATGCAACATTGTTTAGTCATTGGGCAGTTCCAAATTACGGCCACAGTGAGATACCATAACACATCTATAAGAATAACTAAAATTTTAAAGCTGACAATATCAAGAATATATGAAAATGTGGAGCAATTGAACTCTGGCATGTTGCTGGGTGGTTTGTAAAATGGTAAGGCGCTCTGGAAAACAGTTGGCATTTTTCTTATAAAATTATACATGCATTTACCTTATGACCCAGGAATCCCACTTCTGGGTATTTATCCAAGAGAAATGAAACCAAATGTACACATAGAGACCTCTATGAGAATGTTTAAGGTGGCTTTATTCAAAATTGCTGTAAACTGGAAGCTGCTGAAATGCCCATCAGTTGGTAAATGGGTAACCAAATTGTGGTATATCCATATAATGGAATACTCAGTAGTAAACAGGAGTAAATTAAAGTAAATTAAATTAAGTAAATTCTGATATGTGCAACAACGTCAGTAAATCTCAAGAACATTGTAGTAAGTGGAAAAGGCCAGGCACAAAAGGGTACACTGTATCATTCTGTCTGTATGACATAACATCCCCCTTTAATTCAAGTTGTATTTCACACAGAGTAATAGATCTTCAGGGGATGATCATATTTTACATTATGCAATTATATGGATATTTATAGCTTTTGTTATTGAGTACATCAAAATTTTTTACTAAAGGTGAATGTTTAAATTGGTTTTTGTTGACAGTTATCATATATAGTGATCTAAAAATATACCTGGAATGTGGGATAAAATCATTCTCTTCAGTAATTCAGCTAAAGTCTTACTAGAGTGTAACAACTTTAAAGTATAGCAGTTTGAAATATTTTAAACTTCAGGCCTAATTATATTACAAGCTGTTAATTTTCATCCCTTTGTATTGAAGAATGTTTACAGACTAAAAGGGAAACAATCTGACCATTTAACTGAATAATTAGTTAAATATAAAGATTTGCTTTTCTGGACTCTGGTGTATGATATCTGAATGAAAAGGACTACAAAGAAAATGTTTATCATCCTCACATAACTAATAAATACTTTAAGGTGAATTTTAAGTCAGGGTTAGAGATCCAAATAAAATGGTGGGAGTTAGTCACATTTTAGAAGAAACATGTTTAGGGGAGTGCATTGGGAGGAGGAGAAAGAGAAAATTTGGGAACAGTGATTATGACTATATATTTGTAAACCATTATGAATGCCACTGAGACTTGGGGTATAAGATTGTTAATTATGTTAGTAGAAAAGCAAACTTATTAAACAAATCTAACAGTCTAAAAAAAGATAATAGAGGAGGGAAGAGCAGTGTGTGAGAAATTCCATGAACCTGAGAGTAAAAATATGATAGAGAGCATTTGTTTAGATAAAAACAAACAAAAAAACCCTAGAAATGATACTTAATGGTAACATACTATAGCTTTTCTATTCAGTTCATTTTAGACCAGTGTTTCTAGTCTAAAGTGGCACTGTTGACATTTTGGGTCAGATAACACTGTTGGCAGGAGGGGCTGTCCTTTGCATTGTATGATGTTTACCAGTCAGTATCCCTGGCCTCTACCTTCTAGATGCCAATTGCATGCTCTTTTCTTTCCCTCAGTTGTGACTGCAAATTGCTTAAGTCAAATCTCACTCCCAGCCTTTCATACAGTTTGCTATATAACCTTTCAAGTTACATTTTAAAAAAAAATTTTTTTAATGTTTATTTTTTGAGAGAGAAAGAGGCAGAGAACAAGCAGGGGATGGGCAGAGAGAGAGGGAGACACAGAATCTGAAGCAGGCTCCAGGCTCTGAGCTGTCAGCACAGAGCCTGCACCGGGCTCAAACTCACAAACTGTGAGATCATGACCTGAGCCAAAGTTGGAGGCTTAACCGACTGAGACACCCAGGCACCCCCAAGTTACATTCTTATCTGTACTGCTACTCTTTGTTTCCTTACACCTCCACCATACAGCTTACATTTACTTTTTAGAAGATACTTTGATATCATCTCCACAGTACTTTTCAGTGTTGCCCTCCTCCTTCTAAAATTCCTTCTAACCCCATCCAACTTAAGAGTCATCCTTTAAATTTCAAATTAGGCTTCACTTTAGTTTCCTAGCCCCTTGTGCTAGGTCAGATATACTGCTGCTAGGCATGTGCTTTCATGGCATCTTGTGCACTTATCACAGTTAGGTTATATTTATTTTTGTGATTATTTGATTAGTATCCATTCCTCTTCTCCTTCCCTCATCAGTAGATTGAAAGTGTCATGAAACCTGGGGCATTTGTATTTGTATAGCAAAACCTGACTGAATATTAGTTACTCATTAAATATTTGTTAATGTATTAGAGCTTAAATGCTGGCTTGTTAGAGATGATCTAGAAAGTATCCTTTTGTTAGTAGAGTTTGGATATGATCATTGTCTTTTTAAATTGTTTTTTATTACCACATATTTCAAATGAATTGATGATAATACAATACATATCTACATGTCCATGATCATGAATAAGTTAGTAGTTAATTCTTTGCCCTATTTGCTTTTGATCTTTTGTTCAAAATAAGATGTTAAGTTACACCCTAAGCTTTGGGCCTCATGTCTTCCTCTTCCAGATGTGAACACTAGCCTAGAATTGATATACGTATTTAGTCCTTGTTAAACTTTCTCAGAATAGTGATTTCTAAAAAGAAAGCCACCCACATAAAATCACCAAATCAAAAACAAGCATACAGAAAGATCAACAAACAAGCCACATATGACAAGAACAAAATAATTTTGGTTGAGATGTAGAAAATAAATTTCTTTCAGAAGTTTCTGTTATTTTAAGGTGTAAATCATTGTATGTATCATTATATTAAATCATTATATCAAAGGATAATTTACATTTATCGTTGTAAAAGGGTTGTATCTTAAGTTTTTATTTTTCCAAGTAATTATATTTCGTAACCAATCATACAATATTTTAATGTTTCATTAGATGGAGTTTAACTTCTGTTTTCTCTTTTCCTTCCAAAAATGAGATTAAACATCAAATTAGGTATTGTTTATATGCAAACAAGCATAAATGATCATTAGAAAGTTTGTTCCTCCTTCTCCTGTCTTGAAGTTTTAATATGTCTTTACTCTGGCATGTTTTAAAACATAAAATGCTTTTTTTCCATGCTTTTAAGATTTGTAAAATCATGAAACCTTTCTGCTTCTTAAATGATTATTATGGTAACCGAATGTTACTGTTACCTTTAAATTAGCTATTCATTGCCTGGTGATCAAAATCAGTGAGCAGTTATCTTGTATTAAAAAACATGAAGGAGAAATAAATTATTTTCAGTTCAGCATATTATGCTGATATTGTCAGTGAATCCATTGTTCATCTAAAGAAGTAAAAACAACTTGACTCTGTTTGCCTTAGCTGCTTGTAGAATTACACAAAAGGTACATATTGCTCAATAGAAAAAGGAACACTTTTTCTCTTATATATTTCTCTTATAATAATAATTAAAGCATCACACATTTTTATGACTTGTAGAAAACCCCTTATTTTAATGTTGGTGGTTAGTTTCTCCTAAGAGTATCTCATTATATTTGTAAAATCATGTACTATAATATTGAAGATGAGTATTACATTATCTATAGTAAAATAAAGACCGTTTTATCTACTTTGAATACAAAGTTTGATGTAGTTAGAGATGTATACTTTTTGGGGAATTCTAAGGAGCAACAATGATAAAAACAATTTATGTACTACCTATATATGCTATTCTACATTTAAGAAGGATAAATGTGAGAAGAAGAAGATATAAATACATAATATTGATCATGTATTGTGATTAGCATACAATTCCATTTTCAGGTTCTTCTGATAAAAATGTAAAACTATCATTTGGTAGTGGCATTTAAAAACTCCACTGCTAAGTATGAAGGTATAAAAATGAGCATGCATTAATGTGGGACATATTTCAGCCAGAAGGCATTGAAATGTACTAAGATTTTGACAAGTTTGATTGTGTGTGTGTGTGTGTGTGTGTGTGTGTGTGTGTCTGTCTGTGTCTGTGTATTAGGTCTATAAATGGCTTACATATTTTGGTTAACTCTAGCACGTGAATGGTGAATGTATCTCTGTTTTGGGGAGATGGGAACAGGGTTGTAGTCCTAATATATTGGGATTAATTCTTCAACTGTATACTGAAATATAAGAAAAATAGTAATTTTTGAAGGAAATGAACCAAAAGAGAGTCCAGAAGCATACTTTTTAATTACATGAAAATTTGAAGTAAACTTAACATGACACTTAGTGTCATTGGGAAAAAGGTAGATTGTTCAGTAATTTATATTCGATATCCATATGAAGAGAAAATGAATTTCAGTCTCAAATGTAAAGACATAAGGTACTAGATGAATTTAAATGTATTATATTTATAGTCTTCAAGTAGGGAATGTCTTTTTTTTTGGGGGGGGGAATGTCTTTTTTTAAAAGCAAGATTTGAGGACTAGCAACTGTAAAGGAAACATTGACAGATTTTTGCCTTATCAAAACTATGTAAGGAAAGAAATATTTAAAGAACACTAATAAACTGAAAGAATTATAATGTATTTAATAGAATTATATTTCTAATATAGGAAGAGATCCTTCTAATCAATAAGAAAAAAAATTTTTTAAATGGACACAGTAACTGAATATGGAGTATAAAGGAGAAAATCTGTAAATGACAACTGAGTAGTTAACAGTTGAACAAATCCATTAATATTTCAACAAATATGGGTTAAAATAAGAAATAGGCTCCCCTACCCCCCACATCTGAATGAGAAAAATAAGAAAGAATAATACCTAGGATTGGTGACTGTTAAGTGAGAGTGAAAATTGGTGCAGTCATTTTGAAGGGCAGTTGGACAGTGTATTTTAAAACTAATAATGTTCATGAGCATAACCTAATCTTTTACTTAAATATATCCTGCAAAAACAGCTCTATAAGTGTACAGGAATGTTCATCATAGCAAATCTGTGTTGTTGTTAGGTCAAAAAGTTAGAACACAAACATAAATCAATGGGTGAAATCTTTCAGCTATCCACAGTGTGATACTTTCCATGAAAAGTAAGTTGCAAAATACTTTCTATGTCAATAAATATAGATAATACATTTTTAAAAATGAATATGTGTATTCCATTTAATGAATCTATCTTAATTTAAAAAAACTGTTTCTGTAATGGTGGACGCTTAGGGTCCTTCCGGTTTTTCACTATTATAAATAAGGCTGTGATGAAAGTTCTTGTACATACAGTTTGATGTGTACTTGCTGCTCCTTTCTTTGGAGTGAGTCCAGGAATTGCTGAGTCAAAAGTTATATCCAGTTTGCATTTTGATACTTCGTGCCAAATGCAGTTTTATACCAGAAGGTGGTATGAAAGTTGGAATTTTAAAAATAGCCATAAAATTGAATAAACTATGCAGTGTGACCTAGTATATTACAAAAGCTTGTTTGAAGCTATTACAAATAAAATAACACTAAATTAGATTTTTTAAAAAGAAATGTTAAGTATCCTCTTTATTTTTAAAATAAATTATGTTATAATAAACTTATGGAAGAGTTGCAAAAATAGAAATTCCTGTATGTCCTTACCCTAACGTTAGTATCTCCTGTAATCATGGCTCATTGGCAAAAATAACAAATTAAAATTGATGTATTACTGTTAACTAGTTAAATACTTTAATACCAGTTTTTCCACTAAGCTCTTGGTTCCAGAATCCAATCTAGAGTATTACATTGTATTTAGTTTTCATTTCTTCTTAGTCTCCTCTAGTCTGTGATAGTTTCTCAGTCTTTGCTTATTTAAAAAAAATTTTTTTAATGTTTATTTTTGAGAGAGAGCATGAGTGGTGGAGGGGCAGAGAGAGAGGGAAACAGAATCTGAAGCAGGCTCCAGGCTCTGAGCTGTCAGCACAGACCCCGACCTGGTGCTTGAACTCATGAGCCACAAGATCATAACCTGAGCCGAAGTTGGATGCTTAACTGACTGAGCCACCCAGGCACCCCAGTCTTTGCTTATTTTTTATGACCTTTTTTTATGACAGTTTTGAAGATTACTGATCAGGTATTTTGTAGTCAATTTGTGTTTGTCTGATGTTAGACTGGGGTTCTGGTTCTGTGATAGCATCATGATTTATCACTGGTAATGTTAACTTTTATCACTTGGTTTAAAATAGTGTCTGTCAGGCTGGAAAATTACTATTTTCCCTTTCCAAAACCTGTCGTTTGCAATCTGGTTACTTGTTCTGCCCATACTTATGGTCAGGGTGATCAGTAAGCTCCACCTCCAGACTCAAAAGGTTGTATGTAGTCTTTCACACAGAAGTTTTTTATTTTGAAAGTCTAATTTATCAATTATTTCTGTTATGGATTGTGCTTTTGGTGTTGTGCATAAAAATCATTGCCAAACCCAAGATTGATTCATTAAATAGTTTTATTGAGATGTAATTTATATTCTGTAAAATTCATTCATTTAAAGTGTACAATTCATTGTTTTGTGTGTATTTTTAGTTGTGTAGCCATTACTAGTCACTTTTAGAACATTTCATAACCTCATAAACCCCATACACATTAGCAGGCACTCCGCATTTTCCCCTAATTTCCCCAGCCCTAAGCAAGGACTAATCTATTTTATGTCTATTTAGTTTCCTATAGGTAATAAACATTACCTATAGATGGAATTATATGTGGTCTTTTGTGACATTTTTTGGACTTAGCATGATTTATTCAATGTATTATCTATGTTGTAGCATGTATTCTTTTTAATTGCCAAATAATATTCCATTGAGTAAATATACCTACCACATTTTGTGTATCCGTTTATCTGTTGATGACCATTTGTATTGTTTCTACTTTCTGGCTACCATGAATAATCCTGCTATGACTGTGAACAAGTATTTGTAGACTTGTGTTTTCATTTCTCTGGGGTAGATACCTAGAAGTGGAATTGCTGGGTCATATGGTAATTCTATGAGAAATACAAGATTGATTTTTTTTTTTCAACGTTTTTTTATTTTTGGGACAGAGAGAGACAGAGCATGAACGGGGGAGGGGCAGAGAGAGAGGGAGACACAGAATCGGAACCAGGCTCCAGGCTCTGAGCCATCAGCCCAGAGCCCGACGCGGGGCTCGAACTCACGGACCGCGAGATCGTGACCTGGCTGAAGTCGGACGCTTAACCGACTGCACCACCCAGGCGCCCCTGATTTTTAAAATATATACTTTTATTATTTTGGAGTAAATATGTGTGACTTTTCTTTTGTTCCTGAGTAGGTAAAAGCTGCATGTAGTTGATTGTCTCCATTTATATCATTAAATGTTTTTAATGTTTCAGTATCATTGAGTATATATGTACATCAGGGACGTATCCATGAATGAAGTGTGGTCTCTATCCTTAAGGAAATGGGAATGTACTATATGTACTATATACTAGAAAAAACATAGCTATATAAGCGATTTCAGTCCAGATTGATAGATGAAATAATCAAGTAGTAGTGGTGTCTCAGAGGAGAGGGAGTTATTCCATCTGCTTGAGAGGATCAGCAATGGCTGAAGAGGAGATACATACAGAATTAGATATTATTTGATAGTAACTTGGTCAGCTAAAGTAGGACAGGTCACTTCAGGCTGATGATCAGTATCTGCAAATGTATGGAGATGTGAAGCAGTATGGTAATGTGGGAAATTGCAAGTGACTGGACATTGGTAGAGCATACTGGGGGGAGTAGAAATAAAAGACTGGAGAATCAGACAGTGACAAGGTCTAAAAGCCATTTTATACTGTGTTAAGGAGTTTGGGTTTATCTTCCTTCCCCATCTATTTCTCAAACTGGATTACTCTGTGTATGTGTGCGCTTGTGGGTGTGTACACTGGCAAAACACGGCACATCTTCCTGGAGTTTGAATTTTGTTAAAAGATTTGGGCATAAAATAATTTTTGCATTGAAATGATCAGATTTTTATAGAATTGAATATTACATTGTAGATTTTATAGATAAGTTTTATGTAATTTTAGAGCCTTTTAGAAATGCTTTGTTTGACTACTTCAAAAGTATAAAGGTATACTGGTTTCTTTAGGCAAAGAGTAGCAGTATTTTGGTCAGTGTATTATGCATAGCTTTTATTACCATATTTCATCCTGACATTTTATTTATTTTTTTATGTTTATTTATTTTTGAGAGAGTGAGAGAGAGAGAGAGAGACAGAGCATGAGGGGGCGGGGCAGAGAGAGAGGGAGACACTGAATCCAATGCAGGCTCCAGGCTCGACACTGTCAGCACAGAGCTGGATACAGGGCTCGAACTCATGATCTGCAAGATCATGACCTGGAGCCAAAGTCGGACACTTAACCAGTTGAGCCACCCAGGACCCCCGTCCTGACATTAAAAAAAACTTATTTAGCAGTTGGGATGTGTCTTACAGTCTATAGCGGTACATAAAATTATGGTGCAGTTTATAATCTTGGATCCTAGACTAGGTAAATATGTCTTTTTCTCAGTAGAAAGCAATAGTAATTATAGAAAACTTGAAATATGTGAGTAATAAAATACTCTGAAATCACACTGCACTCAGAAGTGACTATAATTTTTGTTTTGGTGTAGTTCCTTCTGGTCTTTTCTGTTTACACATACCGATTATGTATTTGTGTTTATATATTTGCGCAGTTGTTTATTGTTTCTTTGCTCAACATTGTATGTTGACTATTGTTCTATATGATTATTCTTTTAACAACACAATTTTAAATGTCACCTGATACTCCATTATATGTATGTAAAATTATTTAATATTTACATTTTAAAAAACATTGTAAAAATCTTGGTTCCACATTATATCTAATTTCCTTAGGGCAAATTTCTAGTAGAATTCACTGGATATGAAGCGTGGTCTTTTTTTTTTTTTTTCTTAAGATCCTTAAGAAAAATCATCCATTTGATTGCTAGAAAGTTAGATTGAAGACTGTATAAGATTGAAATCTTTTTGAATTGTTGGAACCCTGAAACTATAAATTATAAAACTTTCTGTCTCTTTTGGCAACTTATGATTATTTAGAGACGGATTAGCTAGTTAGTGGCCTGTCAAGATTTATGGTGTGTATTTGTGACTCAATTTGCCTATTTCATTTTTTGCTTACTGTGCTGTGGAACAATATTTCACTTCTCTGAATCTTAGCTTTCTGCCAGCATCATTTGACTCAACACAGTAGACAATCAGATATTGGTAAAAGGGTCTAATGGTTACATAATCCTATTTATTGGTCTTAGAATTAATGTGGGCTTACCAAACTTATAATTTTATATGAAATAAATTCAGTAAAGAACAAAGAAGTTGATATTTATTATAGGAAAAAATAGAACACTGTAAGAAGGATTGGAAGTTTTGAGACTTTTGCAGTTTCAGATAAGGTAACTAGAGTGGTACTCACTAAAAAATGACATTTGAGAGAATCGTTGAAGTCCTTGAGAGAACTAACCAAGCAGATGTTTGAGGGAAGGGCATGATATACAGAGGAATAGCCAGTGTGAAGTCTTTAAGAGCGGAATATACCTGACATGTTTGAGAAGCAGCAAGGAAGAAGCCATTGTGGCTGGAGAGGATTGAGCAAGTAAGAGAATAGTAGGATAATGTCAGAGAAGTAAGGAAATAGGTAGGCTGGGTCATGTAGAGTCTTGTAAGATCTTTGACTTTTGCTCTGACTGAGATGGCAAGACATTAGAGAGTTTTGAGCAGAGGAGTGACATGCTCTGACTTGTGTTTTTAAGAATATCACCCAGGGTTAAGAATAAACTATGGAGAGGCAAGGAAAGACACAGGGAAATCAGTTAAGAAGCAATTATAGTAATCCGAGGAAGAGATGATAGTGGCTTAGTCCAGCATGTTAGCAAGCAGTATAGAGAGTGAAAAGTTGGAGATAGTGTTTCAAAGGTAGAGCTAGCATATTTTTCTGAATGATAGGATGTGGTATGTAAGGAAAAAAAGGAGTCAGGAATGTGCTATCTAGGCTTTAGCAAAATTGAACTATCAGTGGAAATAGGAAGATCACAAGTAGAGGTTTTGGATCAAACCATCTCTTCAAGTTTCATGCACATTAAATTTGAGAGGTGTGTTACCCAAGTAGATATGTTTTGTAAGCAATTTGAATATATAAATCTGAAGCTTAAGAGAGACATCTGGACTACCAATCAATAAATCAATAAAAATTTGTTGACATGTAGATGGCTTTTAAAGCCCCCCAAAGAAATAAATATAGAGAAGAAAACACTATGAAAGACTGGGCCTTGAAATGCTCAGTGTTAAGAACTCTGGGGGAGGAGGAAGAGCCAGCAAAGGCAACTGAGATGTAGCCACTGAGTTTGAAAAAACATCCATGGTGTTATTGGAAGAATGTGGAAGTCGAGTAAAAAAAGTAAACCAGCAGAGATGGACCAAACTGTCAAAAGCTGCTGTTACGTCAGGATGAGGACTGAGAATTTGTCATTGCATTTAACAACATGTTGGTAGTCTGTGACTTTGACGAGCAGCTTTGATAGAAAGGTAATGGCCATAGCCCACCTAGAGTGGATTTAAGAGCAAATATGAAGAAAGATTTAGAAACTGAGAGGAGAGACAACATTTGAGGGTATTTGCTGTAGTGGAGTTGAATAATGGGACAGTAGCTGGTGAGAGAAATGGGATGAAGAGATTTAAGATGAGAATGAAAGTAGCATGATCTAACCATAGGATCTGGTTAGGAAGGCGGAAACTTAATGATTCAAGAGAAAAAGGGTAGTATTGCTGAAGCAATGTCCCTGAACTAGTGAAAAAGAGTGTGACATCACTGGTGAAGAGATTGGTATAAAATAACAGTATTCTCCTGTAGTAAAGGTGCCCAAATATATGAGTGCCCATGCTGACATTTAATTATATAGGTGTGTGTGTGGTGACAAATCTGTGGCAGTTTTCTTGATGGTTTCATTTGCTTCAGAGTGGTAGCCAAAAAGGTCTTAGCTATGAATGAGGATCAATGGGAGAGCTGTGTGAGGTTTGAGAAGAGGGAAGAAAATGTAAAATATGGTCTCTAGCAGAATGGGAGAGTGAACAGACTAGTGAAGTGTGAATGCCAAGCAGAATTAGGGGCCAGCTTTATGTTTGTGATTATGAATTTAAAGTGGGATCAGTCAATATGATTTTATGTATTCATCCAGACTTACTTAACTGCGTGGGTACTAACAAGAGTTAGTTGGAGAATTGGATTTAACTAGGATTATGATTTTGACAAACTAAGGACAATGAAGCAGAAGAGAGCCAAGAAGGCATTAAAGATGTATGCAAGTGAGTGATTGTAATAAATGACCATGTAATGTAATTTGGGGAGATAAGAAAGAGAAGCTGTCTGTATATAGTGTATGTATATGTGTATGTATATATATACATAGTAAAGGAGAGAAGTTTAAAGGTATTGAGAGGCCAGGTTATTAGAAGTGTCATCTATGGAAATATTAAAATCTTAGGAATTAAAACCGGTGAATGTTGGAGAGGTCAGTAAACCAGGAACTAAAATTGTCTAGCAATGAGATTGATGACCCAAGAGAGGTAGCTTACATCAGTAATGAGAGGTAGTGAGAGATATAACCTAACATATAACATGAAAATCAAAGCTGGCAGATTTAGGGTGGGAGATGTAGAGATTGCAGTTCTTCTGTTCCATCTTCAGGGCCAGGGGTATAAGACATGTGTGGGGGAGGATAAAGGTCACCACTTGAGAGCTGCAAGGGAAGCAGTGTTCTTAGTGGGGAGCTGGGTTTCTATTAGAGCACTGGTTGGCAGACTATAGCTCACAGGAAAAATCTGGCCCACCACCTGTTTTTGTATGCCCCATGAGGTAAGAATATTTTTTATATTTTTTAAATGATTGATAAAAGTTCAAAAGAAGGAAAATATGACATATACAAATTGTATGAAATTCAGATTTCAGTGCCCATAAAATAAAGTTTTATTGGGACATAGCCACATTCATTCTTTTTTGTATTATCTGTGACTGTTTTTGTGCTACAGTGTCTGAATTGAGTAGTCCAGACAGAATTCCTACAGGACATTGTTATTGCTTCACATGGCTACTCAGCTAAATCACAGTGATACAATTACAGCTGAACAGAGTTTAATGTGTATCACCATACGACAGCATTTTATTTTATTTTTTTTTACCAGTGCATACCCCATTGTGTCAAAAAAGAGAAAAGTGAACTTTGAATGTTACCATTTTGAGGCACAGTCAAGTGTGGATTATTTTGTGAAGTTAAATGGCAAAGCATTGTTTATTATGCAGTGAGACTGTAGCTGTGCTGAAATTATATATATTGACATTACCAGAGTCAGCCCTCATCGTCATATTCCCAAATCACAGGAAAGCAAAAATAGAAAAAAAAAGAAAATTTGAAATGGAATATCTAATTACAGAATTTTATTCACATAAGTAAAAAGGAATGAGGCTGTGACCTTACATTAGTCTATGAGTGGCTTGTTAGCCAAACAGGGAAAGCTGTTCACCAATGGTGAGTGTTTGCAGCAGCAAAAAAAATAAAAAATAAAAATATTGTGTAGAGAGAAAAATTTCCTTAAGACCATTAGCTTTTTGGCAAGAACACTTGCTCAAAGAATTGAGGTCATTGAGAGCAACATCAATAGTCAATTAAAAAATAAGATGAACAATTCTGAGTGATTTTCCTTGATTCGTGTTTATTTTAGGAGTCAGTGCTGAGTTTGGAGTAACTAAAGAATTATCCTCTCTGTGTAGTCTGCATGGAACAAGTATAGGCAAGAATATTTTTAAAGAAAGATGAGAAAATAACAGGTACAGTTTGAAATGGAGTCTGCTAAGGTGTGTTACAAGTGATAGTAGTTAAAATTACGTATGGTACAGAAAAAGGCTTAGTTGGACAAATTGACAAAGCTTGTGCAAACAGCAAGGTGGTTGAAGCCTATATTTATTTATTTTATTATACATCAGCAGATACTTTGTGGAAAATATCTGAATCTATCATATGTTATTTTACCACAGTGTAAGTGGTACATCATTCTTTCTTGTGGACTTACATCATCAATTCTGTAAATTTTTGTTAGAAATTGGAACTGAACATCCAGTTTATCTTAGTATAAAGCAAGTTGATTGCTTAGCAGTGGTGATGTTTGGTTGTGATTTTTTTAAAAAGATTGTTACAGACTAAATTTTGTGTAGTCCCATTCCCCCCCCCCACCCCCCACCCCCCGCCATTTATTTTGTCAAAGCCTTAAACCCCAATGGCTGTATTTGGAGATAGGGCCGATAAGGAGGCAATTAAGGTTAAATGAGGCCATTAGGGTGGGGCTCTGATAAGATAGGTTGGTGTCCTTAACCTTGTCTCACACATGAGATCAAGTGAACACACAGAGAAATGGCAGCTGCCAACAAACGAAGAAGAGAGGCCTCACCAGAAATTACACGTTGGTCCCCTGATTCTGGACTTCCAGCCTTTAGAACTGTGAGAAAATAAATGAATGTTGTTTAAAGCACCCAGTCTATGGTATTTTGTATGGTAGTATGAGCTATCTAAGACAAAGACAAGATGAAGGTTTTTCTAAGTGAGAAGAGCCATGTTCAATTGTCACTGAGTTTCCATTAAACACTGATTAATTTTGGAAGTTAGTTTTTGTCCCAGACTTGGTAATGTTTCTTAATGAATACAACCTAAAATTAACAGGCAAAACAGCGCTTATTATGCCATATGTAAATTAATAAAGTCATTCTGACAACTAATGTTGTTTGAATCATGAATCAAGCTGCTTTATATACTTCCTGTGCTGTCAGAAATTAAAACAGGAAGCAAGATCATCATTCCCATATAAATTTGCAACAGATATATTTTCTGAGCTCCAGCAACAGACTTTGTAGCCTTTTTATCGCTCTAAACCTCATATAACCAGAGCTAGGGATCCTTTCTCAACTCCACAGCCTATTATATAACACATCCTGGTTCAGAATTCTTCTAACTTTCATCTGGAGCATTACAGTACTCTTAAAATTCTATCCACTTCCAGTATTGTCCTTATCCAGTTCATCTTTTTACATATTTTCCAGAGTGGGTTAGCTGAAATGTAAATTTAACTGTGTTTATCTGCCTTATTTCCTTTCATGATGTTTCTCCGCTCCCAACAGATCCCACAGGACTCTCAGGGACTGCGTTATGGAAGAATTCAAAGTAGATGAGGCTCCAGCCTCTCTCTGATATCCCCACCACCACACCACTACCCTCCTGAAGCAGGGCACTTTCTTTTATCTATTTTACATATTGAGTTGCTTTAAATTTTATTGTGAGAAGGATTTTTGATGATTAAAGTTTTATAGCTACTGGTCTACAGGTAAAATTCAAGCTCCTTAAGCAGTTTGGGGTTCTACAGTGCCTCCTTTGAACCCTTGTCACAAACTTGATACTTAAGCAACACAGAACTTTCTTCTATGTAGTTCCTCTGTGCCTTTGCTTATATTACCCATCTGCCTATAGTATTCTTTCTTTTCTTCTCCCCACCTGGCTAATGGCATTGCTTCATTTTAGACTTGTTTCAGGTGTTATCTCCAGAAAGTCCTTTTTAGCCACCTTCCTCCCAGGCAGGTTGGGGTTAGGCATCTTTCTTAGTGCTCTACAAACTGCTTATCCTCCTTACAGCTTTTTTGTTGTTGTTTGTATTTTTTTTCCATTGTTTATTTCTGTTTCATTTGCTAGAGGTTGGACTCCTTAAGAGGAGGAAATATGTTTTAAAGTCATCCTTCTATATCTACAGTGATTCTAAAGAGCCTGTATGGTAGACATAAATAATTGTGCAGTATATTTGATTACTGCCTGTATCTTTCTGATGCATCTTGCAGTAGATACGTAACCTAAAATTAAATGTACTTATGTTATCCCTGTGTAAAAATTTGGTTTCTGTTGCATGTGTTTATTGGTCATAATGTGCACAAACACTTGAGTTTAAATGTGCATTTAAAAAGAAAGATGAGAATATCATATGGAGTTTTTATTAAGAACTAGAACTTCACTTTAATAGCTGTTCTGTATTTGTACACGTTGAAATGTGAAGCTTTTCCATGTAATCTCATGCCAGTGTTGACCCATGTGGATTAAAATAGCCCTATTTTAATCTATGACCAAATTAGGAATTAGAATATCTATCCAGTGGGGATTTGTAAATTATTGTAGTTTGTAGCATGACAGGTTTATATAAATAATTGCAGAGATTCCCACTGTGTTTTAAGTTAAAAACTAAATTCAAATAGAGAATTCACATAGAGAAATGTATTGATATAAGTGATTTTTTTTTTGCATGTTTTTCTTGGATATCTTATTTACATCTTCTTGGATCATCAAAACTTACTTGATAAAAAGAAAATTTTATTTCATTAATCTAAAGTATTTACTTGTGATCCCTCAATTCAAATTTGTTGTGTACTTAACTAATTTTCCTTAGTGTGTGTTAGTAGTATATTTATTTTCTGAAACATTTCTCAAGTTAGATTTTAATGAAAATATTTTATTTTATTTTTTTTTTTTTAATTTTTTTTCAACGTTTATTTATTTTTGGGACAGAGAGAGATAATGAAAATATTTTAATAGAATGAAGTCATTTCAGAATTTATTTAAAACAATCCTTAATACATTGAACATTGCTCTTTTATAAGTTTACATTTTACTATAAAATAGTTCTCAATGAATTTTTTTGTTTTTCAAGAACTTGCCTATAATGCTTCAATGATTTAAAATTATAAACTTTTCTTTTCATACAGATAAAGACACAATAAATAAAATTAGAGATTTACGAATGAAAGCTGAAGATTATGAAGTAGTGAAGGTGATTGGTAGAGGTGCATTTGGAGAAGTTCAATTGGTAGGTTATTTTAATGAAATTAAAAACCAATAACTTTAGGGACGCCTGGGTGGCTCAGTCGGTTGAGCATCCAACTCTTGATCCCAGCTCAGGTCTCATCCCAGTTGGACTCCGTGCTGGGCTCCATGCTGGGCTCTGTGTTGGATGTGAAACCTACTTTAAAAACAAAACAAAACGATAACTTTAAAATTAAAAAATCCATTTGTGTGTTTAAGATATATTATTTGGGATGGTATTTTTTTTTTTATAAAATTGTTGCTTTAAATTATTTTAGATAGTCTTGCCAAAGATGTGAAAAAGCCTAGAGTCAAGTACAGCAGATAATATGAAATATTTTCCCCAAGCATCCATGGGTAGAGAAGAGGTTTCAGACATCAGAAGAGAAATCTATACTTGTAATATTAGACTTCTAAAATGCTGTGGAATCATAAGTTTTATAAATAGAAAGCAGCATGCATAACCGGGTAGAGGAGATGGAGTGTGTCATAATGTAGGGAATAAAGATTTTTTCTAACATGACTTGCTTCTGGTAATTGAAGCCTTGAGATTATCTAATTGGGATAATTCAGCAGAAGAGACAAAATAAAAGTAGCTAGAACAATAATATTATTTAACAAGTTGTTAAAATAATTTGGTAAATTGTTCTGGTAAATCCTGAGCTTTAATTGTTAACAAAAGGGTTATTATTTTCCATTTTCAATTTTAAAGGTAAGGCATAAATCTACCAGGAAGGTATATGCTATGAAGCTTCTTAGTAAATTTGAAATGATTAAGAGATCTGATTCTGCTTTTTTCTGGGAAGAAAGAGACATCATGGCTTTTGCTAACAGTCCTTGGGTCGTTCAGGTATGATTTTGCTTCTACTTCATTATTGCTTTATGAGCTTGTAACTAAACGTATGTGAGAAGCTTAGATTGTTTTTTAGAAGAGTAATAGAGAATTTATTATTGATTACAGAATTGTCTAATATATCATTTTTTAATCATAAAATTTAATTTTATTGGGTTGTCTCTAGGAAGAAAAGCCAAAGCAAAATAATTATGTGCCTATAGACTTTAAATATTAGAAAACTTAACTAATCTGCTTTGATTTGGGGGAAGTCGTACATTATTATCTTATAAGAGGATACTTTTATTTAATATTGAAATTTAAGTTTGTTCCCCAAATATGAGATCCTTTTCTTTTATTTAACCATCTGTTCCTCCATCTGTTTGTCTCTCTTACTTTGTGGAGAGGAAGGAATGGGAAAATGAAGGAAAGGTGAGTTAAGGTGGGCCCTCAAATAATCTTGTATTGGCTGTAGGGTTTTCAGTAGAAAGAAAAATACAGTAGAAGTCAGTAGTTATAGGTTCTAGTCTTAACTGTCAAAGACCTGTCTGTGAAGCTGTGGCCAAGATATACATCTCTGGGCCTCAATTCCCTTGGTCAAAAATGTGGAAATTGCCTTAGATTGTTTTTTCCAACTATGGAGATACCTCAGGTGAAGTCATGGGGACAAGCAGGAATTTGGGTAGGTTATAATTCTGGGTTTTCTGTTTCTACCTCAACTAGAGCGACTCCATATTTTTTTTGTCTTATGTATTGGGGGTTCTTATGTAAAGACATATGGGGTAAGTAAATCATCTTCTGGTTTTAAAAAAAGAAAAACTGCTGGTAGACTAATCATTTCTAAATTACTAATATGAATTTTGTGATTTATTAATTTACAGTATATAGTGGAGTATCCTAAAGAAGCATACTAGTAATTGGAATAAAGAGAATATGGAAAATGTTTAAGATTTACATGTGACTTTTTATGCCTGAAATGTCTGCTCTATTTTTATCAGTTGTATGGAGCAGGGATTTTCAGGCTCAGTATTATTGACATTTTGGGCCAGATAGTCTTTCGTTGTTGGGGCTGTCCTGTACATGATCAGATTTTTAGCAGCATCCCTGGCTTCTACCCAGGTGCTGCCAGTAGCAGCCCTCCCCAGCCCACATACCATTTGCAACAACAGAAATTGTGTTTAGATACTGTTGAATGTTTACTTGGGTGGTAGTGGGGGGGGGGGATGGTGTCAGAAGACAGTTATTTCCTCTGGTTGAGAACCACTGCTACCAAATCAACATTGTTTCTTTAATTATGGTGCCCAAATGACAAATTGTATCCTTTAATTTGGGATAGCCATGAGATGCCACTTAGTTTCTTATCCTTCCCTAAAATATCTTTTTAAATTAAAATAACTAAATTGGTAACTAAAATCATTAAACACTACTGAAAAAATGAAACAAAGATTAAGTCAAACGTCTGTAAATAAGGTATCATTTTCTCTAGGGCTTTATTTTTAGTTTGATTCTAATCTTGTTGTGTTTACTCATTTAAAATGTTCTTTTGTAAATTTGCTCCTTTTTTAACTTCAGTGCTGGTCAAATAAGAAATTATATTTATGCTTGGTATTCTTGTGAATTTCATATCAATGGACCTCACTCTTCCTGCTTAACTCTAGCTGTTGTCCTTTTCCTGCTTGTTAGTTGTTACTGCTCCTCCTCTTATTGACTGCTCTTACTTATTGAGCATCTGTTGTACTGATTATGTTCTACATTCACTAATCTTTTTAACAACTCTGAAAGGTAGTTAATCCTTATTGATATGCCTCCAATTTATAGATTAATTTATGCTTCTCTTCATTAGACATTTTTAAGCACTTACAAACTGCCGCTGCTAGGTCCAGTCTTTGACCTAGCAGCAGGTATAAAAGTCAAACAAGTTTATATACTCCCTTAAATTTTTCTGGAAGAGATTGTAGTGACAGAGACTTAAGGAGGTTAAACAGATTGCCCCGTCACACAGCTAATGGACAGCTGAGGCTGTAATCGTTTTTTTAGACTTCTTGAGAATTGTGGTATTAGTATAAATTTAGCAGTAGGCCTCACCAAAGCACATGTTAAGTCAGAATCACGATATTTCTTTGCTTAGGAGACTTGAAAGTATTATAATTTTTAAAAAATTCTCTATAAAATTTAATTAGTATAGCAACATATAGAGAAAAAAGTTTCCAACTCCTTAAAAATAACCACAGTTAGGGGTGCCTGGGTGGCTCAGTCGGTTGCGTGTCCGACTTCGGCTCGGGTCATGATCTCACACTCTGTGGGTTCCAGCCCTGCATCGGGCTCTGTGCTGACAGCTCAGAGCCTGGAGCCTGCTTCGGATTCTGTGTCTCCCCTCTATCCACCCCTCCCCTGCTCATGCTCTGTCTCTGTCTCAAAAATAAATAAAAACATTTAAAAAATTAAAAAAATAATCACAGTTAATAGTTCCTTTGAATATGCAAGGGTCTTTGTGGTATTTATGCTTGTGTGTGTCTTTTTTTTAAAGAGCACTATAATTACTGCAATTTGATTATTTTAATTAAATCTTAGTATTTTTGCCATTTTTTTAATGAAACAGTTTTGCTTAATGATTTTTTTTCTGTATTTGAATAGCTTTTTTATGCATTCCAAGATGATCGTTATCTCTACATGGTGATGGAGTACATGCCTGGTGGAGATCTTGTAAACTTAATGAGCAACTATGATGTGCCTGAAAAATGGGCACGATTCTACACTGCAGAAGTAGTTCTTGCATTGGATGCAATCCATTCCATGGGTTTCATTCATAGGTAAAGATAAAAATGCTTTAAATTTTTTCATTTGTTGAAGGGGGAGGCTGAAAATTACTTAAACTTAATTTGATTAGCATTTCCTACTTGAAATCCACCTCTTCCCCTCTCATGTGACATAAGTGGTATTTCAGAATTTAAAACTTTGAAATTCATAGTGTTATTATTTCAGCTTAATGTTGATATAAATGTATTCTTTAATGTCCCTTAATCTGATTACATAGCTTTTATCTGGTGTTCTGAAAAATAAAAGTTACAAGCTGGTTTTCTGAGGTATGTGCCAGAGAGTTAAACACTTTAAATTTTGTCCACAAATTAAATTGCTTTTGATTAGTTTTTTATGCAAAATTTTAAATATATAAATCAATTTGCTTTTAATTAGTGAATAAATCATATTTATTTGTTAGAAGAACAATTTCATTTCTGCAAACACTGCTTGAATCCAGTGCAGTTGCTGTGCCAAGTGCTAGTGATAACAAAAATGAGCATAATTTAGACCGAGTCCTGGGGTTATTTATATATTTATGTTGAAAAATGTGTTTCAGTTACTTTTATGTCTGAGTGTAATGTTTTTTATGGTTATTCTCTCTCATGGTTTGCCTTCCACTTTGTAAGAATCAAATTCAAATTTTAATAAAAGGGAATATTAAATGTCCTTCTCTGAGGCATTAACATGTAAAGGAGTTTCCCTCCTGAAGTTCAATTTATAGATGTGATAGAAACACCTAGGGATCAGAAATGGCCTTATCTATAATGAGTAAAGATACATGGCCTAAAATAACTGCCTCATAAAATTTTGATCAGTGTCTGACCAGTTTTAGAAACACTCTACTGTTTTTGTTTTCCCCCCTCAGAGATGTGAAGCCTGATAACATGCTGCTGGATAAATCTGGACATTTGAAGTTAGCAGATTTTGGTACTTGTATGAAGATGAATAAGGTTAAATAATTAGATTTTAATTTAGTTTTTGCCATTTCAAGATAGATGCTTTTTAGAAAAATGCTATAAGAATGTACTAACCGTAGCTGGTCTTGTACAGAATTGGTGTGACCTGTCTTGATTGTTGAAATAGATGCATGGTTTCTATTTTGTATTAGTAACTTGTAAGTGATTTATATTTTTCTCTGTATTTAAGGTAAGTGTTCATTGCCAGGTTTATTAAATCCTTTATAACAACTCTGTAATATACACTACTACTGGTAACTAGAAATGGAATTAGTCACTAAATACTAAGACCAGTGTTAAAATTAGACTTTCATAAAAATTGGATATCAGTGATATGTGTATTTTTTAGTGTTTTACTTAGCCTTCTGAGAACATGTAAAAGATCTTACTACGTATTTTGGGAGTCAATCTTTAAAGATACTATCCTCATTACTTACATAATAAATAACATATTTATAGCTGAAGTAGCCAGTATGCTTACTTTGTTTCAGTTGAAACAGTTTATATTCTTTGAAACTTAACACAGAACAATATCAAAAAATCGTATTTATTATTTCAAAAGGAGAATTATTTTGGTTAGAAGAAAATACTACATAGAACTTTTGTGTGAACATTTAATTGTAATTCTGTTGTGTTAATACCAGCTAAAATAAGTAACAGATATGTATAGTTTTTGCATTTAGTTTTGGGGGGGGGTTTGGAGAGTTAAAATGCATATTAAGTAGATATTCAGTGTGCTCAATGCTATTGCACCCTTTTCTTTTACACATGCTTCCCCATTTTATATTTGTACAGTCAATTCTTGAATGTTTTCTTCACAGTTTCAAGCAGAATTAAATTGAACAACTATTTTAGCAAAAAAATATATATAATTAAATCAACCTTTATATATTAATGTTATCAAATGATCATCCTATCAGTTCCTCAATCTGTTTGCATTGGCTTATATAGTTGTTCTCTGTTGTTAAGATGAAGTCATTATATTAGCACAACTGTTTGGCAGTGTGTCTTCCTAGTGAGTATTATTACAAAGTAAAAATCACTGATGTATCCACACATACGCATTATTACAAATATATTACATATATAATATGTATATGTGATTAGAGTGTGTTCATTTTTATCAAGTTTGCATTAGGTTTTAATATATCTTATAGCCCAAAGATTTAGAATTCTACAGGTTTTATTAGGAAAGTCCTTTTAAATAATTGAGGCTTTATATTTGTATCCTAATTCAAAAGTTGAACTGCCACTCTTTTTAGGAAGGTATGGTACGATGTGATACAGCAGTTGGAACACCCGATTACATTTCCCCTGAAGTATTAAAATCTCAAGGTGGTGATGGTTATTATGGACGAGAATGTGACTGGTGGTCAGTTGGGGTATTTTTATATGAAATGCTTGTAGGTGAGTAAAGGAGAATTTTGTGTACCTCTAACATAGTTGTTCATTCCAAAACTTAGCCATTTTGCTTCTTCTAATAAAATATTTGTTACATTAAGCAATATTAATTTTGTTTGTAGAAAGCAAACTGATCCAAACTTGCTTTGTATGTTTTTAAAAGCTATTTAGAAGCTTAAAGCAACTTAGTGATATGTTTTCTTTTATGTATATATATTAAGTATGTCTTTAATGCATATGTAGTAATCCTTATACAGGTAATATTGACTCTTTTCCTTTGAAACTGATTTTTTTAATGTATCTTATTTATTTTTCTTTTGTTTCCCTATCAATTTTTCAGGTGATACACCTTTTTATGCAGATTCTCTGGTTGGAACTTATAGTAAGATTATGAACCATAAAAATTCACTTACTTTCCCTGATGATAATGATATATCAAAAGAAGCAAAAAATCTTATTTGTGCCTTCCTTACTGACAGGTAAATAGTCTTAACATTGAACTTTATTCTAAGGAAATTCTCATTTTGCTGCTCAATATTTGAGGTCTGTATCTGAGCTCCTATATTTGAACTATTGAAATAAAAATATAACCATTCCCCAAATCATTCATGACAGTGAAATCTAATATTTTATGATATTCTAGATGGCTTTTCTGGATCTCAAGTCACTTGTGTTACCTCAGAATTTGAAATAATGCTCTTTTCTGATGGCTAGACTAGATTTTTTTTAATTTCATTGTTGAATTTTTAACTTGGTTAAGTATAAAAATTATATTTTCTTTCTTTTTTTTTTTTTTATTTATTTTTGGGACAGAGAGAGACAGAGCATGAACGGGGGAGGGGCAGAGAGAGAGGGAGACACAGAATCGGAAACAGGCTCCAGGCTCTGAGCCATCAGCCCAGAGCCCGACGCGGGGCTCGAACTCACGGACCGCGAGATCGTGACCTGGCTGAAGTCGGACGCGTAACCGACTGCGCCACCCAGGCGCCCCAAAAATTATATTTTCTTGAGTCTGAGGGTTTTTATTTTTATTTTTTATTTTTTTTAACGTTTATTTATTTTTGAGACAGAGAGAGACAGAGCATGAATGGGGCAGGGGCAGAGAGAGAGGGAGACACAGAATCGGAAGCAGGCTCCAGGCTCCGAGCCATCAGCCCAGAGCCTGACGCGGGGCTCGAACTCACGGACTGTGAGATCGTGACCTGAGCTGAAGTCGGACGCTTAACCGACTGAGCCACCCAGGCGCCCCCTGAGGGTTTTTTAAATACATGTGAACATCTCTGAAATCAGAATACATCTTCTAGTCAATGGCATATATTAATTTAATTGGGAACATTTATCTTAGTGATGGGAAAATGATGCATCTTCCATTTGATACTGTTTAAGATAATGCAGTATTGTATAGTTGAAATCTGCTAAGAGAGTAGAATTTAAATGTTCTTATCCCCCCTCCCGCCCCCCCCCCCCGCCCCACCAAAGGGTAAATATGTGAAGTGGTAGATGTATTAATTAACTCAATGGGAGAGTTCTTTCACAATGTCAAAACATCACTTTATACTCTACATATCTTAAGATTTTGCCAAATGTACCTCAGAGCTGGAAAAAAGATTTAATTATGTATGACTGTCTATTTGTTGAAATTAAGTAAATAGTGCAAAGCTATAAAGAAGTATGTATTTCCTACCTCCTTTCCTCTAGAGATGGTCATTGGTATGATGTCTTTCTGATTCAGTAAGCCTTTTTATAAATGTATATGCATGTATGTGTTTTAGAAACAAAAATGGCATATTTTGTGTACCCTTATGGTATACTTTTTTAAGCATGAACCAAATGACTTACTAAGATTATGTTTGATAATTATGTTTATATATTGTTAATTTAAATATTTGGGAGGCCTAGAGCTTTTAGATATGTTTCAATTTTAAATTCATTATAATTAAAATAAACTTACTGTCCTTCATTTTTTCCTTTAGAGCTTGAAATGTACAGTCTTTCAAATTTTTACATTTAATATATGTACTCTATAAATATAAGTACTATGCTGTACGTTAGGTGCTAGGGATAAAGAAATGAAAAAGACATACATCCACTGTTCACTACCTCATAGTCCTTTGGAGGAAATAGACAAGCGAATGAGACATTTATTGTACAGAGAGATAAGTACTCTGAGTTTAGTACTGTTTATATGCCATAGAACCATGGACAGTTTCCCTGATCTGGCCTGGGGGAGTCAGTGAAACCTTTTTTTAGAAAACAATTTTTTTTAATGTTTATTTTTTTAAAAAAATTTTGAGGTTTATTTCTGAGACAGAGCATGAGTGGGGGAGGGGCAGAGAGAGAGGGAGACACACAATCCAAGGCAGGCTCCAAACTCTGAGCTGTCAGCACAGAGCCTGACGTGGGGATCTGAGTTTAATACTGTTTATGTGCCATACAACCATGGAGAAGTTTCCTGATCCAGCCTGGGAGAGTCAGTGAAAGCTTCTTTTAAAAAAAAATTTTTTTTTTTAATTCTTGAGAGAGAGAGAGAGAGAGAGAGAGAGAGCGCAAGTGAGCGTGAGCAGGGGAGTCAGAGAGAGAGAGAGAGAGAGAGAGAGAGAGAGAGAGAGAGACAGAATTTGAGGCAGGCTCCGGACTCCCAAGCCATCAGCACAGAGCCTGACGCAGGGCTCGAACCCACAAACTGCAAGATCATGACCTGAGCGAAAGTCAGACTGTCAACCGACTGAGCCACCCAGGCACCCCATGTTTATTTATTTTTGAGAGACAGAGAGACAAAGGGTGAGCAGGGGAGGGGCAGAGAGAGAGGGAGACACAGAATCCAAAGCAGATTCTAGGCTCTGCGCTATCAGCACAGAGCCTGACGTGGGGCTTGAATCTACAAACTGGGAGATCATGACCTGAGCCGAAGTCAGAGGCTTACCTGACTGAGCCACCCAGGCACCCCAGTGAAAGCTTCTTAAAAAGATGTCACATTATATCAAAAGCAATTTATCTTTTAACTCATGAAAAATTTTGGAATTCAGGGTATTCTTGTTTATAAGCACTCTAGTAGAGAACAGAAGTTGTTGAGTTCTCCTTTCCAAATCAGCTAAAGGCACATTTTTAAACATTTTATCTCTGTGTACACCTAAGAGGCCAGGAGTCAGTAATTTGTCCCATTAAAACTCAGTTTTGTAGTAGTGTCAAAAATTAGTTGTCATTGGTTTTTGACTGGTCACAAATATTTATAATAGGGTATTAAATGGAAATTTTAAATGTAAGATGTCTTTCTGAGCTTTTGGTGTAAAGTTCTTGGTTGCAAAAAATGTATAACTACCACTATTTTGAAAATCTATCAAGAAAATTCACTGTATTATGAGACACCTGGGTGAACTAGTTGGTTGGGCACCCGACTTTGGCTTAGGTCATGATCTCGCAGTTTGTGAGTTCTAGCCCACGTCGGGCTCTGTGCTGACAGCTCAGAGTTTGGAGTGTGCTTTGGATTCCCTGTCTCCCTTTCTGTCTGCCCCTCCCCTGCTCATGCTCTGTCTCTCTCTCTCTAAAAAATGAATAACATTAAAAAAAAGAAAATGCACTGTTTTACTCATGATACTAATGAAGCAAGGCAAGTGATTTATCAGTATTTTTGTTGTCAATAGAAAAGTCATCGAGTATCAACAAGTCTGTGTTTTATATATATATATATATATATATATATATATATATATATATATGTATGAATTTTTAAGTTTATTTTGAGAGAGAGAGCACAAGCAGGGGAGGGGCAGAGAGAGAATCCCAAGCTGACAGCACAGAGCCCAATGCAGGGCTTGAACCCACCAACCGTGAGATCATTACCTGAGTTGAGCCAAAATCAAGAGCTGGACACTTAACCGACTGAGCCACCCAGACACCCCCTCATACATATTTTTAAAAATTCTTCAGGTTTCTGTCTTCAACTAGTTTTTAAATTTCAGCTGAAAATTACACTGACAACCAATGTAATTTCAAGGTGACATAAAACTGTTTTTATCATCATGCACAGATTTTAGCATTATGTCCACAAAGATATCTGGACAGGTTATAATAATATCTTAAATGATTAGTAACTTTTTTCTCTCCCTCTATTCAGAGAGGTGAGATTAGGACGAAATGGTGTGGAAGAAATCAAACGACATCTTTTCTTCAAAAATGATCAGTGGGCTTGGGAAACACTCAGAGACAGTAAGTTATTTTTTTCTTGAACAATACAGTGGATATTCAAAAGTAGTTGTAGTAAATAATCTGTTGAAACTTCCATGCTAATATATGTGTATAATAAAAATCTAAAGTACACAGATGTGGTTATGTATATTATCCTACCCTAATTAGAGAGAGACTATTTGATAATATTGGGAAAATAGTACTGCTACTTCTTTTATATCCCATTTGAGATACCAAGATGAAATATTATATAAATGAGGTGGAATTAGGCTCAGCAGTAATGCTTTGATCTTTGTTGAATTGCCTTTTGTCTTAGTATTAAAATATCTCATTGTGAAGAAAGTTAATAAAGGGTAATTTAAATTAAAATATATTTCCTGTGAAAGGACAAGTTATCTTGTTTTTACTAAACTTAAAATATAAAGTTCTATTATTGATAAATACCAGAATTTAATTTGTATGTAGATACAGGAAATTACAGTATACTTGATTCCATCAGATTTGCAGCTTGCAGTTCAGAAATGAAAGTATGTAGTGTGCAAGAAGTTCATTTTCAGTCAGGTTAGGACATTGCCCTACTTAAAAAAAAAAGTTAAAATTATAAATGATTCACAGAAAACCTTGTTTAACATAATGGACTAAAAATTATAATGGTGCCAAAGTTGACCAACATCTTTTTGTGGATTTGGAAGGCCAAGCATTCATCTTTTTCCTGTTGAAGTCTCAGGAATTTTTTCCCTGTTCACAGAAAGGATAATATATACCAGTTCCTAACTTCCTGCTGTAGCAGTAACAGTAAACAGTAATAATGGAAATAAATTCAGCTGTGTGGTTTTAGAGACAGTTACAAATTAAATAGGTAGTATATACTTGTCTTAATGACTCCCTGTGTAGTTGAGACTGTGAGGGTAAGCTTAGAAGAAATGAATCTTGTTAATTTTGAAGAAGCAGTTTGTAGTTTTGCCAACATTAGTGAAATATCCTAGTTATCAAATATTTTTAAAGTAACAGTTATATTGCCTTCAGGTACAGCACATACACTGTATACAGGCTATACAGTTGACTGAGAGGGAAAAGGGGAAATAAATTCTTGGAGGAATTAAAAAAATTATACTACTACAAAGAATGACACTGAACGACCTGCTATGTGGAAAAGCTACAGGCGCATCTTGACCCTCAGAATTTATTAATAGTTATATACTGGGAAATAGAGAACTTCCTCCTCCTGACAAGTAAATGTGACATGATTATTGTCTTTACGCTGCATGAGAAACTGATGTAAAGACCAGGATGAAGACAGTGGGATGATGAATCGTTGCACTGAAAAATTTTGTGGGTTTTTTTTTCAAGCTATGCTCTTAGAAGTTTAAGAAAGCTGAAAGCTTACAGATACAATTATAATCTGAAGAAAATTTAAAAGGCGATTGAAGAAAATAAAGTATCTTTCATATTGGTTTAAATTATTTTTCAGAATGAAACGATGCATAAATAACCATAGAATAACCACGGAGTAAATCGCTCTAAACAGTAGGGAGGACATATTTCATTTAGTGTACTGAAAAACTGGTATTAATTAGGAGAGGGGGTAACCTAGTCAACAAATACTGAACATCTGCTATATTCTGAGTACTATTCTATTTCAGGCACTAGGAAAACATCAGTGGTCAAACCAACAAAAGCTCTTCTAGTGGAATTGGGGAGTCCAAATCAATGGCATTTTATGATATTGTTATACCTCCTTAATGTAACTGTTTATATTAATTTAAAGAGCAGGTAAAATGAATTACTTTATTGATTTAAATCAAACTTTAAAGAATTTCTATAATTAGGTAATTATATTAGTATTAGTGTTATTTCTCTATCTTTTTAAAAAATTTTTTTAATGTTTATTTTTGAGAGATAGAGACAGAGCATCAGCGGGGGAGGGGCAGAGAGAGAGGGAGAAACAGAATCCAAAGCAGGCTTCAGGCTCTGAGCTGTCAGCACAGAGCACGATGCAGGGCTCAAACCCATAAACCGTGAGATCATGACCTGAGCTGAAGTCAGACGCTTAACCGACTGAGCCACCCAGGCGCCCCTCTCTATTTTTTTAAAAATCTATATTATCTGTGATTTTGCTATGGTGTACTTAGATTTAACATAAACACTTTGCTATCTTTTCCTAATCCTAATGGCTCCTATTTTATAGTTATTGTTTAAAAAAAAAAAAAGAGGAAAGAAAGAAAAATTGAAGTCTGTAGAACTTACTGTTCTCTGCTTCCCTTTCCCTCTTCCTACCCCTTCTTTACTTCCCACCCCTAAAATACCAAGAATACTTCTATTGTGAACTGACCTCTCTGACCTGCTAAGCTTTTAAAAATTATATAATAGTTATAATTCTTTTTAACTTTTTTGACACTCCAATTTTCTTTGGCAGTATTGCATACCTTTTCCAAATAATACTTCTTTTCGTAGTTTTACCACTTACATATTTACAAGTTATAATGGCAATTAATCTTCACCATCTCTTCCTTGATGGTGTGGTCGCAGGGTACAAAATAGCTTGAATTTTGGCAGATATTCCATGAGCTTCCTGATCTTATTCACTCTTTGTAAAAGGTTGGTAATTGTGTCCCTACTTTCATTTCTTTTTTTTTCCTTCTGCTATAAAACTTTTGTTTGTTTGTTTTTTGTTTTTATTTAATTTATTTTTTTAATTTACATCCAAGTTAGCAAATAGTGCAACATTTCAGGAGTAGATTCTTTAAAATGCCCCTTACCCATTTAGCCCATCCCTCTTCCCATACTGCCTCCAGTAACCCTCTCTGTTCTCCATATTTAAGAGTCTCTTATGTTTTTGTCCTCCTCCCTGTTTTTATATTATTTTTGTTTCCCTTTCCTTATGTTCATCTGTTTTGTCTCTTAAGGTCCTCATATGAGTGAAGTCATATGATATTTGTCTTTCTCTAATTTCGCTTAGCATAATACCCTCTAGCTCCATCCACGTAGTTGCAAATGGAAGATTTCATTCTTTTGATTGCCGAGTAATACTCCATTGTATATATATACCACCTCTTCTTTATCCATTCATCCATCGATGGATATTTGGGTTCTTCCATACTTTGGCTATTGTTGATAGTGCTGCTATAAACATTGGGATGCATGTGCCCCTTTGAAACAGCATGCCCATATCTCTTGGATTAATACCTGGTAGTGCAGTTGTTGGATCATAGGGTAGTTCTATTTTTAACTTTTTGAGGAACCTCCATACTGTTTTCCAGAGTGGCTGCACCAGTTTGCATTCCCACCAGCAGTGCAAAAAGAGATCCTCTTTCTCCGCATCCTCACCAACATCTATTGTTGCCTGAGTTATTAATGTTAGCCATTCTGACAGGTGTGAGGTGGTATCTCATTGTGGTTTTGATTTGTATTTCCCTGATGATGAGTGATGTGGAGCATTTTTTCATGTGTTGGTTGGCCATGTGGATGTAGTCTTTGGAGAAGTGTCTATTCATGTCTTTTGCCCATTTCTTCACTGGATATTTTTTGGGGGGGTGGGTGTTGAGTTTGATAAGTTCTTTATAGATTTTGGATACTCACTCTTTATCTGATATGTCGTTTGCAAATATCTTCTCCCATTCCGTTGGTTGCCTTATAGTTTTGCTGATTGTTTCCTTCACTGTGCAGAAGCGCTTTATTTTTTGAGGTCCCAATAGTTGATTTTTGCTTTTGTTTCCCTTGACTCCAGAGACATGTTGAGTAAGAAGTTGCTGTGGCCAAGGTTAAAGAGGTTTTGGCTTCGTGGATTTTGATGGCTTCCTGTCTTACATTTAGGTCTTTCATCCATCTTGAGTTTATTTTTGTGTATGGTGTGAGGAAGTAGTCCAGGTTCATTTTTCTGCATGTTGCTGTCCAGTTTTCCCAGCACCACTTCCTGAAGAGACTGTCTTTATTCCATTGAACATTCTTTCCTGCTTTGTCAAAGATTAGTTGGCCATACATTTGTGGGTCCATTTCTGGATTCTCTATTTTGTTCCATTGATCTGAGTGTCTGTTTTTGTGCCAGTACTACTGTACTGTCTTGATGATTATAGCTTAGGACTACAGCTTGAAGTTTGACTACTTTCATTTCTGATTTGTGTCTTCTGTTTTTTCCCCTTAGTCTGCTAAAAGATTTGTTGTCAATTTTGTTGATTCTTTTTTAAAAAGTAGTTATTGGTTTTGTTAATTTCACTATTAATTTTCTATTCTTAATTTTGTTTATCTGCTACTCTAATCTCTGTTGTTTCTTTCCTTACGGTTGTTTCTTTCCAAACTGAGCTCTGGGCTTAGTTTGCTCTTTTTTCCTAGTTCCTTGGGGTGACAGCTGGGCTATTGATTTGAGACCTTTCTCTTTCTCTCTTTTTAAGTTTGTTTATTTATTTTGAAAGAGAGAACACAAGAGGGAAAGGAGCAGAGAGGAAGAGAGACAGAATCCCAAGTGGGCTCTGCACCATTAGCACAGAGTCCGATGTGGGACTCGAACTTGAACTACAAGATCATGACCTGAGCCAGGATCAAGAGTTGGATGCTTATGGGGTGCCTGGGTGGCTCAGTCAGTAAGCAACAGACTTTGGCTCAGGTTATGATCTTGCAGTTTACAAGCTGGAGCCCGACATTGGCTCTGTGCTGACAGTTTGGAGCCTGGAGCCTGTTTCCGATTCTGTGTCTTCCTCTCTCTGTGTGCCCCTCTCCCCGCTTGTTTTCTCTTGTTCTCTCTCTTCTCTCTCTCTTTGTCTCTCTCTCTCAATTAAATAAAACATTGAAAAAAAAAAAGTCAGATTCCCCCAAGAGATCTTTCTCCTTTTTTTACATAGGCATTTACAACTAAAATTTTTCTGAGTACTGCTTTTGCAAAATCCTTTAAGTTTTGGTTGTTGTTCATTTTTATTTGTCTCAATGCATTTTTTCTAATCTCCCTTGTGATTTCTTCTTTGACTCCTTGTTTGTTTTTTTTTTTTTTTTAAAGAATATGTTATTTTAATCTCTTTGACATCAACTGTAGCAACTTCTTACTAGATACATCTCTGGAGGCAAGGGAAACAAAAGCAAAAATGAACTATTGAGACTTTATCAAGATAAAAAGCTTCTGCACAGCAAAGGAAGTAGTCAACAAAACTAAAAGACAGTCTTTAGAATGGGAGAAGATATTTGCGAATGACATATCCAACAAAGGATTAGTATCTAAAATCTGTAGTGAACTTATCAAACTCAACACCCAAAAAACAAATAATCCAGTTAATAAATGAGCAGAAGACATGAATAGACATTTTTCCAATGAAGACATCCAGATGGCTAACAGACACATGAAAAGATGCTCAACATCACTCATCATCAAGGAAATACACATCAAAACTACAATGAGATACCACCTCACACCTGTCAGAATGGCTCAGACTAACAACACTGGAAACAAAAGATGTTGTCAAGGAAGTGGAGAAGGGGGAACCTTCTTACACTGTTGGTAGGAATGCAAACTGGTGCAGCCACTCTGGAACACAGTATGGAGTTTGCTCAGAAGGTTAAGGATACAACTACCCTGTGACCCAGCCATTACACTACTAGGTATTTTCCCAAAGGATGCAAAAATACTGCTTCAAATGAATATATGCAGCCTGATGTTTACAGCAGCCTTATCAACAGTAGCCAAATTGTGGAAAGAACCCCATGTACATCAACTGATGAATGGAAAAAGAAGATATCACACACACACAGTGGAATATTATTCAGCCACCAAAATGAATGAAATCTTTGGGTGTTTGGCTGGCTCAGTCAGAAGAGCATGTGGACTTTTGATCTCAGGGTCATGAGTTCGAGCCGCACGTGGGGTGTAGAGATTATTTAAATAAATAAATAACTTTTTTTTTTTAATGAAATTTGCTATTTGCAATGACGTGGATGTAGCTAGAATATATTATGCTAAGTGGAATAAGTCAGAGAAAGACACATACCATATGATTTCACTCATATGTGGAATTTAAGAAACACAACAAACGAAGAAAAAAAGAGAAACAGACCAAGAAACAGACTCTTACCTATAGAGAATGAACTGAGGGTTGCTGGATGGGATGTGGGTGGGTGATGGGTTAGATGGGTGATGGGTATTAAGGAGGGTACTTGTTGTGATGAGCATTGGGTGTTATATGTAAGTGATGAATCACTAAATTCTACTCCTGAAACTAATACTATACTGTATATAAACTAACCGGAATTTAAATAAAAACTTAACAAAAAAGAAAGCATATTATTTTCAACATACTTGTGAACCTTCTGGTGTTTCTTCTATTATTGATCTTGTTTCATTCCATAGTGGCTGGTTTGTATGATTTCAGTCTCTCTAAATTGCTTAAGTTGTTTTTTTGATCTAACATATAGTTCTGGAGAATGTGTCATGTGCAGTTTGTATTCTGCTCTTGGTGGTGGAGTGAGCTTTGTACATCTGTTATATCTAATTCATTTATGATGTTGCTCAAGTCTTGCATTTTCTTATTCATCTCCTGTTTAATTGTTTAGTTCATTTATTGAAAGTGGGTTATTGATGACCCCATTATTTTAGAACTGTCTGTTTCTCCATTTATGTCATTTTTTACTACAAATATTTTGGAGCTGTGTTGTTAATGTGTTGTTTATAATTGTTGCACCTTCTTGATGAGTTGACCGTTTTATCAATGTCATCAGTATGTCCTGTTTTTCTTTGTCTCTTCTAACCATTTTACTGATTTTGTCTGATGTTAGTATAGCCACGTCAGCTCTTTTTTCCATGGAATATCTTTCATTCTTTTAACATTTTTATGTCTGTGGATCTAAAGTGAGTGTCTGTACACTGCATATAATTGGATCAATTTTATTAATCCATTTTTCAGATCTCTACGTTTTATTAGTGACTAATTCGTTTACATTTAAAGTGAATACTGTATGTAAAGACATCTGCCATTGTTCTATTTTCTGTATGTCTGATTTTTTTCTGTTCCTCATCTCCTACATCATTGCCTTCTTTTGTATTTAATGGATTGTTTTATGGTGTACTGTTTTGATTCCCTCTCTTAATTCCTTTTCCATATATTGTCATTTTCTTATTGTCATCATCCTGGGGATTATATTTAACATCCTAAACTGATAACAGTCTAGGTTGAATTGATACAGTTTACTGTCAGAAGCATACAAAAATTGCTTCTATACAGATCTATTTTCTTCTATGTTGTTGTCACAAATTGTATCTTTATATATTCTGTGCTCATTAACATAAATTTATAATTATTTTACCCATTTTATTTTAAGTCATATAGGGGGGAAAGTGGATTTATTTATTTATTTATTTTTTAAAGTAGATCATATAACAAAAATATATAAAGCTGGCTCTTACATTTATCAGTGTAGTTACTTTTATTTCTTTATTTCTTTTTTTTTTTTTTTTTTTTCAACGTTTATTTATTTTCGGGACAGAGAGAGACAGAGCATGAACGGGGGAGGGGCAGAGAGAGAGGGAGACACAGAATCGGAAACAGGCTCCAGGCTCCGAGCCATCAGCCCAGAGCCCGACGCGGGGCTCAAACTCACGGACCGCGAGATCGTGACCTGGCTGAAGTCGGACGCTTAACCGACTGCGCCACCCAGGCGCCCCTTCTTTATTTCTTTGTAAAGGTTTGAGTTAGTGTCTAGTGTCCTTTCATTTAAACCTTAAAAACTCTAACATTTCTTGCCAGACAGGTTTACTAGCAACAAACTCCTCTTTCTTTTATCTGGGGATATCTTAATTTCCCTGCATTTTTGAAGATAATTTTGCTGGATATAGAATTCTTGCTTGACTGTTGTTTTCTTTCAGCACTTTAAAATATGTCATTCCACTGCCTTCTGACCCTCAATGTTTTTGCTTAGAAATAGGCTCTTGATCTTATTGAGGATTTCTGATGTATGATAAGTCAGTTTTCTGTTGTTTTCAAGATTCTTTGTCTTTTCAACGTTTATTATAACATGTCATGGTGTGGATCTGAATTTCTTACTTGGAGTTCTTAAATGTATAGATTCTTAAATTTCATCACTTGGTTAGTTTGGAGCCATTATTTCTTTAAATATTCTTTCTGCCCCTTTCTCTACTTCCCTGGGACTTTCCTAATGTATATGTTTGTATGATTTATGGTGCCCCAAAAGTTGACTTTTTCATTGTTTGCTTCTTTTCTTCTACTTGATAATTTCAGTGGTCCTGTCTTTAAGTTCATTGGTTCCTCTGCCTACTCAAATCTGCTGTTGAACCCTTGTACATTTTTACTTTTAGCTATTGTACTTTTCAGTACCAGAATTTCTATTTGGTTCCCTCTTTTTCCTTTTTTGTATGTTCTGTTTGTTAAGATATCATACTCCTCAGTTAGTTTTTGTCCATGGTTTCCTTGAGCACATTTAAGGCAATTTATTTAAAGTCTTTGTTTAATAAATCTAATACCTGGGTTTCCTCAGAGATTTTTCTGTCATTTTCTGTGAATAGACCTTACTTTTTCTGTTTCTTAATACGCTTTGTAACTTTTTATTAAAAACTGGACATAATAAATATTACAGTGTTATAAACTCTGGAAATCTGATTTCTCCCCTTCCAGGTTTGCTATTATTGCTTGCTGTGGGCTTCAGTCATCCATTTGTTTAGTGACTTTTCCAGACTGTTTTTACAAAGTCTGTATTCTTTGTCATGTGTGACCCCTGAAGTTCCTTTCCCATTATTATCTCATTGGTCAGCCAGTTACAGTTCCCGGAATGCCAACATTTACTAGCTTCTCTCTTCATTAAACATTCCCCTGCTTGTTGCAAGTCTTTTCTTAGATTTCAGAGTTATGAAAAAGTTGCTTATGATAGTTTTTGCCTGCATAATAGTTATTTCAGTGGAAAGGTAGCTTCTTAGAGTTCCTTACTCTGCCATGTTTTTATGGCGTCACCTGGATTCTTTCTTATAGAACATGGTTCCTATATTCCCAGTTATTTATTGAAAGGTAAATTTTTATAAATAGACTACTGTATATATCAATGGTAATTCTGTAAAGCTATCTTTATACTTACTCTTATTTATTCTGATGTGATTATATGGTATCTATAAAGCCTAAATGTTTTACTTTGAAAGTAGAACAAATATTACTTTTATAATTCTCCCAGGATTTCCCCTACTTGTACCTCAAAATTTAAACAGAATTTGTCCCATTTTAAAACTGTTCTGAAATGGCATGTTATCTGTATTTCCTTATTTATTTATTAATGTTTGAGAGAGAGCACATATGAGCAGGGGATGAGGACAGAGGGAACAAGAGAGAGAATCTTAAGCAGGCTCCACGCTCAGTGCGGAGCCTGATACAGGGCTCAGTCTCATGGGCATGAGATCACAACCTGAACTGAAATCAAGAGTAAGGCGCTTAACTGAGTCACCGAGGTGCCCCTACTGTGTTATCTATGAAAAGACTAGATACATCTGAAACAGCAAGAAAAAAATCACCAAGCATGCTCTGCTTCCTTTTAAAATCATTCTTATATGATAATTTTCAAGTAGGGATTTTAGCCTCAACACTAGACCAGATAAGTCTTTTTGTGTGTGGCTTACCCTGAACTTTCTTGGGTGTTTAGTGGTTCCCTGGTCTCTACCCACTAGATGCCAGGAGCATACCTCCCTCAGTTATAAGAGCTCAGTCATTGCCAAATGTCCCACAGGGGGGCAAAGTTGTTTTAAAAATGAGACCCACCGTTTAAAAGTACAATTTATGCCAAGACCATAATTGGCTTACATACTTTATAAGAAGAAGCAACTTTCCTCCCACTTCATTTTACAAATTAGGCAGTTAGTAGTATTAGGAAGTTAGAATCTAGTCAGGACTGCAGTTCTCCTGGTCATTAAGACGAGAGAATGGTGGAAAAGGTCTTTTCTCATTCATTTTTAGTTAATATTATAGCTTCTTTGGGTTAAATATGTTTCATTCTCAGATTCATGAGATATTTCACTGTATCTGTGATGCGCATCAATAGTTATTTCTTGCCTGGAATACCCAGATAATTCATTAGAAAAATGATTCCTTTATATAAAAGATTAAGACTGTGAAACCAGGTCAATTATTTTTTGTTGCTCATCTTCATCTTTTTTAAAGAAACATGAGATGATTATATCTAAAATAATTATTCAATGTTTAGTTGATATTTCCATAATGTTTTATTAATACTACTGTATCTTTAAAAAGCTTTTTCTCTAAAATGTATTTTTAGGTGTATTCTCTGTAGCCTATTCAAGTTCCAAAATAAAATAGTGGTAATATTAGTTTCATGTTATTTTCTCCCATATTATGACGATTTAAGCATTGCCGTATATACTTGTTAGACGAGGGGCCTGGGTGGCTTTGTGGGCTGAGTGTCTGACTCTTGGTTTCAGTTCAGGTCATGATCTCACAGATCCTGGGTTTGAGCCCCATGTTGGTGTCTGTGCTGCTGGTATGCAGATTGCTTGGGATTCTCTCTCTTTGCCCCTCCCCCACTTGTGAGTGCACGAGCACACGCTCTCTCTCTGTCTCTCAAAATAAATAAACTTAAAAAAAATTTTTACGAGTCTTGCTCTCCATCACATTTATAACTCTTGAAGATTCTGTGTGCATGTTTTGTATCTCTACCCTCTTTTCCTAACAGCCATTTCATAAATACCTCATGGAGTCATCATTTAATGACTTGATTCAGGGAAGGTAGCTAGACTGAAAATAAAATTCAAAATACATTGCTCCTTGTGACTTAGTCTTATAGAGATATTGAGTTGGGGGGAGGGGTGGATACTAACCATCTAAATTCTAGATTAATAAATATATTTCAGTACCAAATGTTATATCCAGGACTACTAAGAGGTAGGTAACCTTGATTTCTAGTTTGTTTCATTTGAAATCAATCAGTTTTGAGTATAATTTATTATGCTGTGGTTTCTGCAAAGTCTTTTGTAGAGTCCTGACTGTTTTTGCATATTTATATTATGGTATATTCTAAAACCTTTATACTTGCAATATTCAAATTAAACTTGAAGTATAGATGATAATTATAGGAGATGATTGTTTCATAGAATTGTAATGGTCAATATCAGTTGATTAATAGCCCTAATAAAATTGGGTGAAATAGGATTCAACCCATTTGGAATTTGGTTTGCAACTTATTTGTATGTAAGAAACTTAGTAGTTGGTATGGAATCTTTGCTTCACTTTATTTTTATATTAAATTTGAAGTAAGCTACTAATTTTGTTTCCATTTTTAGCTGTAGCGCCAGTTGTACCTGATTTAAGTAGCGACATTGATACAAGTAATTTTGATGACTTGGAAGAAGATAAAGGAGATGAAGAAACATTCCCTATACCTAAAGCTTTTGTTGGCAATCAGTTACCTTTTGTAGGATTTACGTATTATAGCAATCGTAGGTAAGTATGCTAAACATTGATTTTAGGGGTAAGTACTAATTTTGTAGTCTATTATTTTCTTAGGGATATCTCAAAGTCACTTTAAGAACATTTAATGGTATATGAAGAGATATCTTAATATGCCATTTTTCAGTGATGTATGATACTTGTATTATTCCATATTTCTTTTAGACTCATCCATGATCAGGATATTGTGTTTCAGAAATCATTTACTGAATGATGCACTATATATGTGTTAAAGTTACAGCAATTGGGGTGCCTGGGTGGCTCAGTTGGTTAAGCGGCCAACTTCGGCTCAGGTCATGATCTCGCAGTCCGTGAGTTCGAGCCCCGCGTCGGGCTCTGTGCTGACAGCTCAGAGCCTGGAGCCTGTTTCAGATTCTGTGTCTCCCTCTCTCTGACCCTCCCCCGTTCATGCTCTGTCTCTCTCTGTCTCAAAAATAAATAAACGTTAAAAAAAAAAGTTACAGTAATTAATAAAAGATTCTATTAATACTTATATTTTAGTTAATCTTGTTATCCAAAGAATTCTGGTTTTATGATACACTTTGGAAGAACATATAGTTTTCTAGCATTATCATCACTAGATTGATGTTACAAAGGCCTGTAAGCTTTAGTAATTCAAAAATTAAGTGATCCCTCCCCAGAAACCACTAAATGAATTCACCATATCTTACAGCATTTAGACCTTGTGACCTTGGGCAAATAACTTCAACCTTTTGTGCTTCCATTTTCTCAAAAATAGGGATGGTGATGATGATGATGACGATGATACTTGTCTCATAGGATTATTGTAAGGGTTCATTATATCAATACAGTAGAACAGAACAATGCTTTGCATGGAATAAGCACTCAATGTTAGCTGTTATTAGTATGAGCTAATGTTAGCTTTAGTCTTCAAATCGATATGAGAAACAAATTAAACATTTAACATAATTTCAGTATGTTGAGCATTCATTCATTCATTCAAACAAACATATTTGCCAGCTTATTTTTTGTCAGGTAGGGAGACAAAGATGAATAAGCACGCAGGGAGAAAGATGAATAAGATATAGTTATTAGTACCTTCTCTTAAGATGCTCGTACAGTAGTGAGGAAATGGATATATTTTCAAGTGTAGCATTTTGTCATTTTAGTCAAAACTTTTTTATAAGACCCTATTCAGGCCAAGTTTAGAAAACAGGAAGGCAGATTAGTCCTGCCTTATGAGATTTCTCCAATAATACAACTGTAAGATAGTACTGAACACTTTTTGTTGTATCACCAACCAGGCAGGTAGTACTTGACTTTGATTCTAAGAAAAGTCCAGTATTTTAATCCTTTTCCCACAATATTCGTGAATATGACATTGTAGCTATTTTATATTGAAATACACAGAGGAAAAAAAATACACAGACAAGTTTTTCAGAGTGGTTTTTGCTAAAGAGTTCTTTCTTTCTGTCTTCCTGTCTGTCTATATTTTTGTACCTTTTATCAGTTATCCTCTGGCTTGCTTTCTGAACAGTTGTAATGTTGATATAAACACCCCCCCCCCCAGTGTTTTTGGATTTTATGTAGTTATATCAGTTAATCACTTTTTTTAGGTTTATTGATATAAAAGTAATCTTGAATTAAATAAACATTATACATACTATTTGTAGTACATTGTCACATACTTGATTATGTTCTCTAGTTTTTCCTGGCATCCATATGTTGCATATTCCAAACTAATTTCTGAGTTTCTCAAAAACAGAAATTGTACTCTGTTCTTCAGTACCACCACCTTATTGCATAATATAGTGTTGTTTAGTAATTGTTTATAACATGGTCGAAGGTGTGGTTGATCTTAAAGAATCAGCAAAATACTGATTAGCCTTAGTATAAAATGTAAGTATAATTTGAGTTATTGGCATGAAATAGAAAACTTCTGAAATTCTTACTCCTGAAATCCAAACATACTTTCAGTTACCAAGGGTAGAGATCTTTATTGCTGAAATACAGCGAAATGAACAAAGATTGTTAATAGTCTAAAGGTTAAACTTCTAGCTACATTTGTAATAATCTAAAACCTCTCATAAAGAGCTATCTAAATGACCAGATTCTATATGAAAGCAACAATGTAATATACAAAAGAACTTTGGGGGGGGGGGGGAGTGAAAGAATGAATGGATGCGTACATTTGGTGTCCTTAATTTCCAGTGCTGCATTTTGAGAAAGTTATATTATTAACTTTGCAGAAGCTAAATATTAACTTCAACTTATATAGCATATTAAAATTTAGAAGATCTCTTAGAAAATGGTCTGATTTCCTATCTAGTTCAGATTCTACTGGCATTGCCATATTCTTTTATTTACATCACATAATGTGGAATCTCACACTGAATTTCTGAGACAGTAGTTAATGGAATGAAATTGTACTACATCTAGAATTTGTCATTTGTTACATGAGACCTTTTTTCTACAAACCTGCTACACAGTGCCTAAAAACTGTCTTCTGATTATTTTATTCTCTAGTTGATCTGAATAATTTTCCAAGGAAAACATAAAAATGGCATATTTTCCTTTTTTTTTTTAGAACACTCTTAAAGGAACTTATCTTCTGTTTTTTACTAGTAGTGAATATGTAGTGCATTATCAGTTGCCCTAAAACAGCTAGGAAGTATATGGAGCTATTTGATATCTTTTTGAGAGTGTTCTACTGATTGACCACGGTGGCAACTATAGTGGTGGTGATGGTAGAAGTATTAATAGTGGTAGTTGTAGCATGGTAGAGGAAGTAGCAGAAGCAGTAGAAAAGGCAGCACTAGTACCTTACCTTTATATAACATTTGAGAGCTTAGAAAATCTTTTTCATATGATCTATTTAGATGTGTTTAAAAATCTCATAAGATATCTAAAGACTTCTAAAGATCACTACTATCTTATATGTTACCTACCTTTATAGTGAATATAAAGCCTTGGAGTCTCAAAAGGTTAGCAAGACATCACCAGAACTTAGGTTATGTTAACTATTTAGGCAAAAACTCTTTTTTTGCCCAGAAAGGCAATATCATTCTTGGCTGAAGAGTAATTTGGGGCAGAGAGAAAAGCTGTGCACATTTCTGTAGAAATCAACAATTCCTTATCCCCAATCCCTATTGCAAAAAGCTCTAAAAACTTTAAATACTTTAGTGATTTGTTTGGTGGCAAAAGCTGCCATAGCCTGCTCTCATGGCCGAAAACCTAATCTGAACTAACTCGAGACTATTTATAGTTTTTATTTATCCTACTTGGTATGAATAGTCATATGTGTGGCTGCAGGGATAGTAAGGTATATAATTACAGAGTGCTGCTCTGACCTAACTGGGGGTTTTATTTAATGTATGTATCACTTTTATACATATGTATCTTTATATAAAATCTTTATATAAAATAAGGAGTCATGAACTTGTACTCAATTTTTCAAAAGCAGAACAAGCACAATACTAAACCAAAAAATAAGTATGTAGTATATGTTACTGGTTATTGAATATTGAAGAGGTTTTTGGTTCTTTTAGTTCTAAAAACTCTTTTTCTCTCAGATACTTGTCTTCAGCAAATCCTAATGATAACCGAAGTAGCCCCAATGTGGATAAAAGCTTGGTAGGTATTTTTTTCTTATTTTTTAAAAAGTTATTTTGTGGACAGTGTGTTTTGTGTGCATGATATTAAGTAAACATTAAGTAAACATATTTCTTTTGATTGTGTAGTTAGTGAACTTAAATTTTGATAGTATTTTTTAACCTACTATCTCCTTCCAATTTGATTTCTTGCCTGAATATCAAATGGGATATTTTATGTGGAGATAATTAATAAATTATAAATTGCTACACAAATTGACAGTGGCAGTCTTTCTAATCTTTAGAATTAGGAATTTATGGTAAATCAAGGTATCAATACGGGTCTTGACAAGAAAACAGGTAACATAAACAAAAGACTTAACTAAAGAGAGTGTTGTATATATGATGAAATATACATAACATAAAATTTACCATTTTAGCCATTTTTAGGTGTATAGTTCTGTGGTAATAGGGGCGCCTGGGTGGTTCAGTCGGTTAAGCGTCTGACTTCGGCTTAGGTCATGCTCTTACGGTTTGTGGGTTCAAGCTCTGTGTCAGGCTCTGTGCTGATAGCTCAGAGCCTGGAGCCTGCTTTGGATTCTGTGTCTCCCTCTCTCTCTGCCCCTCTCCCACTTGTGCTCTGTCTCTCTCAAAAATAAATTTAAAAACATTAAAAAAAAAAAAAAGTTCACATTGTTTTCTACCACCATCTGTCTCCAGAATTTTTCTTCATCCCAAACTAAAACTTTGTGCACATTAAACTCTTTATTCCACTACCCCCAGCCCTGAGTAATCACTATCCTACTTTCTCTGTCTGTATGAATTTGACTATTCTAGACACCTCATGTAAGTGGAATATTTGACTTTTTGTGATTGGGTTATTTCACTTAGCCATGGTTTATCCATGTTGTAACATGTTTCAGAATTTGGTTCCTTTTTAAGGCTGAATATATCACATTCTGTGTGTATACCACATTTTGTTCGTTCATTAAAAGAGAGTTTAGTGAAAGGACTATTTACAGTGCCATGAGCAGGGTCAAGAGGAGCAATAAATAAAGGCTGTGAAAATACCCATTGATCAACAATAGTGGGAAACTATTGTCCCTAGTTTGAAAGGACAGGGAGAGACAGGTATTGTTGCCATAGTTCAGAAAAACCTAGCATCATCAAAGAGGAACATAGAATGTAGAACACTGCTATCACCACAGTAAGGCAATAAAAAGGTGGGGAGAATGAACACTTTCATTATCCCACCTTTTGATTTCCTACTGGTGTCTCCCATTTATTAAAGTAGAACAGTAAACCCAGGTAATGCAGTCTATAGATTTCAAGCTAAAGGAAGGATTGATTTCAAGGAGCATGGATTTCATGGCTAGAAAAGAGAGAAAGCAAATGGGAGAATAACCAGTATAGTCAGCACCATCTAATTTGTCCACTGAAAATTACTGTTATAAGTAATTATTAGAGACAGGAGTCCTTTTTATTGTCCATTTAGCTCATGTTCATGGGACAGAGGTTAAAAAATCTTACTTAGATTTGAGAAGGTCCTTTAGAGTTGACCAAGACTTTTCTTAAAAATACTAAAAACAGTTGGGGCACCTGGTTGGCTCAGTTGGTAGAGCATGAGACTCTCAATCTTGGGGTCTTGAGGTCAAGCCCCATGTTGGGCATAGAGCTTACTTAAAAAAATATGTTAGAAATAATTATTTGGCCATCCTTGGAGAGTTCTTTGAACTCTGTGTATTGTGGCCTACATATTATTAACTGAGGAGGGGAGTGTAAGTAGCAATCATGTTTTAAAAGCTGATGTAATTCTCTTGCTTCTTAATATATTTACTCTTAAATGTAAGATTGAACAGGTGATGTGAAGGGAAAGTGGAAAAAGGGAGAGTGAACTGTGTGAGTACCTGTTAGCTGTTTTGACCATCTATGTCTTTAAAAAAAATTTTTTTTTTTAACGTTTATTTATTTTTGAGACAGAGAGAGACAGAGCATGAAGGGGGGAGGGGCAGAGAGAGAAGGAGACACAGAATCGGAAGCAGCCTCCAGGCTCTGAGCCATCAGCCCAGAGCCTGACGCGGGGCTCGAACTCACGGACCGCAAGATCGTGACCTGAGCTGAAGTCGGACGCTTAACCGACTGCGCCACCCAGGCGCCCCATTGACCATCTATGTCTTTTAAATTCTCATCCTATTAGAGCTATTCAAGTTACGTAGTTAACAACGGCTCAGAAATCTTTAAAGTTAAAGAATCTTTGACCTAGGGAATGTGACAATAAGGCGCTGCTGTAACCCAGCTCTCACTTATTACTTATCTGTGGGATTAGTGGTACATCAGGCCTCAAAGAATATTTAGTGGAATTGTGTTTTCTTTGGGCTGATCTTGTTCAATGGTGATTGCCAGAAGTTTCTGTCGGTGGCTGCTGCTACCTTTTATCTTTTGCTCTGGTAAGAAAGATCACAGGGGAAGAAGAAAAATTTGATGTGCCTACTATTTCTGTTAACAGCTAAATACAATAGTCAACTGATGTAATTTTCAACTCTTCCTTGAAAGCCTTCCAGCAAATGCTAATGAACAGCTTTGCAATTGACAAATATAATGAATAATTTTCATTCCTATCTTATTTTTCTTTTTTGCTGCAAATGACACTGATTAATCAGTTCCTCCTTCTTTGAACTTTTGTAACCCTTTCATGTTCCCCTTCTTTCTTTTTTTCTTCCCACCTGTGTAGATTTTATTTTCCATCCCTTTGGCAGGATCTCTTCCCCCTTCTCCTCTTCTCTCCTCTTCTTCTCTCCCTCCCCTTTAATTATTAAATGTTTCTCAGGATGATTCTGATCTTGGCTCTCTGCTCATTTTTTGTAGGTAATCTCATGTGTGCAGCTTGCTCCTCTGAACTCCAAAGCTGTATCTCTCTTGTCTGTCTCTCTCTCTCTCTCTTTTCTCTCTCCTCACCTCTTCCTCTCTCTCTCTCTCTCTCTCTCTCTGATTGGATTTCCTTTCCTGTCCTTCTGTCAGGCACAAGCACTTCATCCTATGCCAGAGCTAAACTCATCCTCTCTCTGTCCCCTCCCAAGCAGCTCTTATGTGTTCCATATCTTTTGTAATGGTACTCTGTTCTTTCTCTGTCTTTCTTTCTTTCTTTCTTTCTTTCTTTCTTTCTTTCTTTCTTCTGTTGACATTTTTTTTCAGAATCCCACTTTTTAATTTTTTAATTAGTTTTGAAAAACGTTTATTTTTGAGACAGGGAGAATGAACAGAGGAGGGGCAGAGAGAGAGGGGGATAGAGCATCCGAAGGAAGCTCTGTGCTGACAGCAGAAAGCGTAATCTGGGGCTTGAACTCATGAACCATGAGATCATGACCTGAGCCGAAGTCAGATGCTTAACCGACTGAGCCACCCAGGTGCCCCATCCCACTTTGATTTTTAAAACATTTGTATTATTGAAGTACAGTTGACCTACAATGATACATTAGTTTCAGGTGTACAATATAATGACTTGACAATTCTATACATTACTCGATGCTCACTATAATAAGTGTAGTTACCAACTGTCATCATACATGTTATTATGTTATTGACTATTCCCTATGCTGTACTTTTTTGTCTCTTATTTTTAATCAGTTATTAGGTTAATTCTGCCTTCTGAATGACACAGTTATCCATTTCCTCCTCTTCATTCCTACAGCCTCTGCCTCATATCAAACCTTTATGCTTTTTTGCTTAAACTGTCTCAAAAGCCTGTTAACTGGTTACTTTGAGTAGAATTTCTCTTCCCTCTATTCTTTTCACCTTATTGTTACTGAAGTGGCATTTCTAAAATGCAGAAACTAATAATAATGATAATAATAATGTTGCCTAGGTGACTCTGTCAGTTGGGTGTCCAGCTTTTGATTTCGGCTCAGGTCATGGCCCTAAGGTTGTGGGATTGAGCCCTATGCTCAACGTAGAGCCTACTTGAGATTTTCTCTCTCTGTCTCTCTCTCTCTCTCTCTGTCTTCCCCCCCACCGTCTCTCTCTGTCCCCCTCCCCCTGCTCCTCTCCCCCACTTGCATTCTCTCTGTCTCTCTAAAGTAAAATGCAGATACTATATTGTTCCCCTTTTTAAAATGCTTATAGGTTAAAGTCCCTAACTCCTATTTTTGCATACAAGAATCATGGCCTCACTCACCTTTTCAGATTTTATGTGACTCATTCTCTCTGTTCTGGGCTCTGCCTATATTTGATTTCTTCCCATTTCCAAAATATATCATGTTTTCTTTTACCTCTCTACTTTTGGACTCATTCATTCTGGCTAAAATGCCTTTCTTCTACCACCTTTTCTGCTTAGTAAATATCTCTCATATTTTAAGTCTCATTTCAAACATTACATTTTCGTGGCAGAATTAGACATGACCTCTTCCCTCCTTTGGAACACCTCATATATAACTTTATCATCATTACATTATATTGTAATATTTGTGTGTATGTCTTTGGATTATTGTAGGTTCTTTTCATCCTCCTATTCTTCTGTGCCTCTCTGTTTAACTCTTAGCTTCATAAGCACAGGGACCAAATCTTTTTAATTTTTTGTATTACTAATGTCTACCACAGTGCCTGACATATTTGTAGGTGTTGAAAAAATGCTTATTAAATTAATAATAAATTCAGATTGAAAGGAAAGGGGTAAGATTGAACCAAATAATTTATTCTTGAGTAGGTATAGAATAACATAAACTTGTTATTTTTAAGTTCTCTATGAATATTCTTGTAGGATGAGTTTTGTTTTGTTTTTGATTAAAGCAGGAAAATTTGCAAAAAACAATTTATAAGCTGGAAGAACAACTGCATAATGAAATGCAATTAAAAGATGAAATGGAGCAGAAGTGCAGGTGAGAATATACTTTGTATGTTTTTAACATTAAAGGTTGTACAGCAAATACTTTTTTTAAAACTTGCCTTCTATAAAACAGTTGAAAATTAATTGGAAATAAGATGGCGATATACGGTTACTGCTTATGTACATTCAATGAAGAATGTCTTGCCTAGAATTGGAAAGTAATATTTATGTTGGCATTAGTTATAGACATATTGTCCTCAGAATATTTAAAGTGTATTTGTTCCTGGAAGTCTTTATTAAAAAACTATAGTGCCTATTCACTTAGTGCTTGATTTATTACTTTTTTCCTCCCATTTTAATTAGCTGACTGAAAAGGCAAATTAGATTACATTAAATGAGGTGCTTTTTAAAATGTAAATGTTAAATATTAAAATTCACTAAATCTAATAAGAGCCTGTATATTTATGAAATATGTAATGATGAATATTATTTAAAATAACCTGGCACAATGCTGAGTTACTTATTAACTACAAACAATAACTTTATATTTTTTGTGGAAACTATTGAATAAATAAGTAACACATTCAACAATAAGTAACATTCAACAAATGGCATTGGAAAACTGGCATTTTTGTGATTGGGCCAAAGAGGAAACAAGTAAAACTCTTACTGCATACCATTCCTGATAGACTAAATACATTAGTATATAGTGCAAACTTTTTTCAGAAAAGCACTTACATATTAGGAAATAATTAACTGATCTCAGGATTTGGAAGGAATTTCTAAGTATAAAATATGGAAATGCATAAATGTTGAGAAGTTTCTGCATCCAAAATTAAACTAATGATAGTGGCAATGGAAATCAATTTGAGAAGTAATAGGAATGGCCAAAGTGGTCTGTAATGATAGGAAAATGTTAGAGGAGAGGAATGGGGGTGGAAAGATAAACAGAATGTAGATTTTGGTGGACTTTGTTTTTAACAAGCTAAGAAATTTGGAACTTATCCTAAGATGATGGAAAAACATTGAAAGTTATTAAGCTTAAAAAATTGATCAAATTTGCTTTTTAAAAAGAACACTCTAGTTAGTTGGCAGCACTTGACATTTATTCAACTAAATGGGAATGAAGGAGGAAGATGAGTCAAGGATGGTTCCTAGGTCATGTCCTTTCTTAGGGACACTTACAGTAGGAAGAAATTAATATCATAGGTAAGAGTGTGGAGCAGAGGAAGTAACATTTTGGGCGTGCTGAGTGACATATTTGATGAAACATACATGTGAAACATTGCATATGCAGATTTGAAGCTCAGAATTCTGTTCAGAGCCAAAGAAAACAAAATGTGATGGAGATAATACACTCTTAGTTTATCTCAACTTTTCACCTTACTTGTTAAGTGGTATATTTACTGATCCATATATGCCACCTTTCTCTTCACTATGTAATCTTGTATAAAGGTTAAGTGGCTAATTTTTGTTTATTAGCAAGTAGTGCGTTAGGAAGTTCAGGGATCCTTAACCTGGAATCCATAGGGTCCGTCCCACAAAGGGTCCATGGATGAATTCAAGGTCCTTAAACTTGGATGAGAAAAAGTATTTTCCCTAACTTATAACTGATATTCAACATTTCCTTCCACTATGAACAAAAGCAGTAATCTACATCTATTAGCAGTAGCTGAATTTTTTTATTACTAATAGATACTACAAATATTTTTATTTATTATAGTTATCTCTATCATTTGTGCTCATCACTACTTTGAAATTACTGCTGCTAGATCTTGTGATTTAATATATTAATAAAGAAGCCACACATATTCCTGAAACACATTTTTTTTTAAAAAGACTATATTTAATATATTTTCGGCTTTTTTAATCCTTTTTTGCTTTAAAATATATTATTCTGAGAAAAACCCACAGGCTTTACCAGAGTGCCAAAGGGGATCCACAGCACAAAAACAGTTAAGACATCTTAGTTAAACAGAAAAGTAAAGAATGTGGTGTTGCACCCCTGAGCAATAAAAAGATAAACATATTTCTAATCTATATTGCTTTTGTTTTTACAGAACTTCAAACATAAAACTAGACAAGATAATGAAAGAATTGGATGAAGAGGTACTTTTGTTTTCTAATCAGAAGTTTCCCTGTTTGAGAGTTTTTCCTCTTTCAGATTGTTTTGTTTTCTAAGAAAATTGCATTGGAACTTTATAGGTTTAAATACAGAACAAAGTCAGAGAACTATGATGAAAGCCTCACTTGGGAGCTGTAGGTTCAAGTGATACAGATTAGATTAAACTTCAGTTTCCTTTGTGTAGTTTTATGCTAGAACCATGTTGAAATCTTAGTACATAAATTTCATTTCAGTTGTTCTTACTTAACATTTAAAAAGTGAGAAAGGAAAAGAGAATCAAATGGGATCCGAACTACATCAGAAAGAGACCGACAAATAGGAAGGAGGAAAGAATACAATTTAAAAAGGACTGACATTAACATAAGTTTATGTGATCAAATGAGTAATATATTGATTTTAGAATCATTCATGTTTTGTATGGTCACCTAGCAAGAAGTTTTTGTTATCAGGGAAAAATTTCATGATTCAGATGTTTGTTTGCAAATATATAATACATTGTCATTCCTTTTGATAAGCTTATAGATATCTTTCTACTCTGTGTATAAAGAGTACCCTTCAAAGAAATATACTTTCTATGGCCTTTTTATTGATTACTTCCTTTGTTGTTGTTGTTTTGTTTTTGGGGTTTTTTTGTTTGTTTTTTTTAGTTAATCTTTCTGGTGGTTTTTGTGCTATCTTAATTTTCTCTTGAGGAATAGTATCTGTCAGTTTTTTTTTCATTTGTAGCTTTGTATATGCATATTTATGTAATACATATACATGTTATGCATATATGTATAATATTTTGCCAACTTGCCATTGGTCAGTGTATAATTAGTACTATTTATTTAAATCTCTTTAAGAAATCCATTTTGCAAATCCTCAGCTTTGGGTATTTCATTTCTAAAAAACAGGTAAAATTCAAGTATGCTAAGTTTAAGATCAGTCCACTAAGAAAATAATAGTATTCATAAATTTGTATCTGCCAAACAGACCTACAAAATATGTGAAGTAAAAGCCAATAAAACTGAAAAGATGAATAGACAGATCCATTATTATCGTTGGAGACTTCAATATCTATCACTCTCTAGACAGAGAATCCACAAACCTATAGGAAAGCTCAACCACACCATCAGCCAACAAGATATGTTTAACATTTGTAGAATCCTCTGCCTGACAACAGCAAAATATACATTCTTTTCAAGCCTTCAAGGAATACATACCAACATAGACCATATCCTGAGCAAACTTCTGCAAAAAAAAAAAAAAAAATTAAAATTATACAGAATGTGTTCTCTGACCAAAATGTAATCAAACTAGAATGACTAATATATCAAGCAATTCTGCAAACATATGGAAACTAAACAACATAGTTCTAACTAATCCATAGGTCAAAGAATACTTCTAAACGGGAATGAAAGGTTATGTTGGAATGTTAATTACATCTCATTACATTAGAGTTATGGCTCTTACTAAAAAAAAAATGAAATCTTGCCATTTGCAACAACCTATATGGGCCCAGAGGGTTATATGCTAAGTGAAATAAGACAGGCAGAGAAAGACAGTTACCATATAATTTCACTTATATATGGAATCTGGAAAACAAAAAAACAGACTCAAATACACAGAACAAACTGATGGTTGCTGGTGATATGGGTAAAATTGGTGAAGAGGTGCAAACTTCTAGTTACAAAATCATGGAGATGAAATGCACAACATAGGAAATATAGTCAGTAATATTGTAATAACATTGTATGGTGACTATACTTACATGGTGAGCATGGAGTAATGCATAGAACTGTCATATCACTGTGCTGTACACCTGAAACTAATATAACATTGTGTGTCAACTATACAATAATAAAATAAGTTATGGCTCTTCATCTTTAAAAAAAATTTGAATAATGAAAATGAAAATAGAACATCAAAATTTGTGGGATGCAGCTAACATAGTGTTCTAAGATAAATTTATGCAGTAAAGGCATACATTAGAAAAGATGAAAAATCTCAAATCAGTCATCTAAGCACCTACCTCAAGAACTTAGAAGAGTAAAATCAAAGCAAAAAGAAGGGAAGAGAAATAAAGATAAGAGTAGAGATCAGTGGAATTGAAAATAGAAAAACAATAGAGAAAATCAATGAAAACAGAAAGCCAGCTATTTGGAAAATTGACAGACCTTTAGCAAGATTGATAAAGGAAAAAGAGGACACAAATGATCAGTATCAGGAATAAAACAGGGCAAGCATATCACTATAGTCCCTCCAGATACCAAAAGGATCATAAAGGAATACTATAAACAATTCTAAACATGTAAGTGTGAAATCTAGGTGGAATGTAATAATTCTGCCAAAAATACAAATTACCTCAACTCACACAATGTGAAATAGATTAGTTGAATAGTCCTATATAACTATTAAAGTGAATTCATAATTTAAAAGTTTCCCAAAAAGTAATCTTCCAGGACCAGGTGGTTTTACTAGAGAGTTCCACCAAATGTTTTAAAAAGAATTAATACCGGGGCGCCTGGGTGGCGCAGTCGGTTAAGCGGCCGACTTCAGCCAGGTCACAATCTCGCGGTCCGTGAGTTCGAGCCCCGCGTCAGGCTCTGGGCTGATGGCTCGGAGCCTGGAGCCTGTTTCCGATTCTGTGTCTCCCTCTCTCTCTGCCCCTCCCCCGTTCATGCTCTGTCTCTCTCTGTCCCAAAAATAAATAAAAACGTTGAAAAAAAAATTTAAAAAAAAAAAATAAAAAGAATTAATACCAATTCTACACTATCTCTTCCAAAAAATATAAGAGAAGGGAACATTCCCCAGTGAGTTTTATGAGACTAGAATTACCCAGATGACAAAATCTAACAAAGACAGTACTACGAAGAAAATCATAAATCAGTGTCTCTCATTTACAGCCAACTGATTTTTTTACAAAGGTGTAAAAGCAATTTAATGGAGGAAAGAGTCTTTGTTAACAAGTGGTGCTGGAGCAATTAGATATTCATAGACCAAGACATGAACCTCAACTTAAGTCTCATACTTTATGCAAAAATTAATTCAAGATGGGTCATATCTAAAGGTAAACATGAAAATATGAAACTTTTAGGAAAAAAAAAATAAGTGAAAACCCTAGGGACCTACAGCTTGGTGAAAAGTTCTTAGACATGACACCACAAACATGATCCACATGAGGAAAAATATTCAACAATTTGGACTTCATGAGAATTAACAATATTTGTTCTGTGAAAGAACATGATAAGAGGATGAAATGACAAGAAATAGATTGGGAAAAAATATTTGCAAACTATGTATATCACAAAGGACTCTATCTAGAATAAAGAACTCTAAAGCTTAGCAGTTGAATAAACAAACAATCCCATTTGAAAATTGGCAGAAGACATGTCACTTATCAGAGTGAATGACAAACACATGAAGAGATGCTCAACATCATTAGCCATGAGGGAAATGCAAATTAAAACTACCATGAGAAATCACTTTATAATCATTAGAGCAAGTAAAATAAAAAATAGCATCAATACCAAAACTGGCAAGAATATAGAAAAACTATCACTCATGCATTGCAAACGGGAATTTAAAATTGTACAGCCAATCTGGAAAATACTGCTGCAGTTTCCTAAAATACTAAGCATGCATCTACCAGGCGACCCAGCAATTGCACTTGTGGGCATTTATCCTAGAAAAAAAAAAAAAAACAACTTATATCCTTAAAAAACCTGTATGCTGTTGTTCATAATAGCCTTATTTGTAATGCCAAAAACTAGAAATAATCAAAATGTCCTACCATAGGTGAATGGTTGAACCAACTTTGATACATTTATATCATGGAGTACTACTCAGCAACAAAAAGGCATGAACTATTGATACACACAACAACTTGGATGGATCTTGTGGGCATTATATCGAGTGTAAAAAGCCTTCCCAAAAGGTCCATACTGTGTGATTCCATTAATATCGTATTCTCAAAGAAAGTCAAAATTACACGGAGAACCTATTACTGGTTGCCAGGAATGTGGGTGGTGGGAGAAGGGCATCTTCTAAGCTCTTAAGTAGTGGCTGGCTGGAAGGAGATCTTGTGCCAATGGAACAGTTCTGTATCTTGATTGCGATGGTGGTTCCATGAATCTACACATAAGCTAAAATAACAGAAACATATATACCTTATACCAGTATCAATTTCCTGATTTTGTTACTGTGCTGATGTTACATAAAATGTATCTATTAGGGGAAACTGAGTGGAAGAGTACAAGAAACCTCTCTGTGGTATCTTTGCAACTTCCTGAAATCAAAATTTAAAAATGAAAAGAATTAAAAGTTAGAATGATAAAATCTCAGAATTAGAAAGATCTTGGATGATCTCTGCAAATTTTACTAAACCTAACAGCATTGTCCTTAAAACATGAGTTTTGCTTAATGATGGGAAAGCCCAGAAAAACACTATAACGGAGATTTTCCCAGTGTGGAGTCTTAAAAAAATGAAGCTTCAAAAGCACAATATGGAAGTGGTAACTCAGAAAAAAAAGATAAATTTTTAAGTTGTGAAGGTTTGGCTATTTTTTTTTTCTTTAACCCTCCCCTCCCCTGCAGTTTTATTTTCTAAAGTAAGTGTCTCCTTCATTACTTTTTTTTTTTTTTTAATTTTTTTTTTCAACGTTTTTTTATTTATTTTTGGGACAGAGAGAGACAGAGCATGAACGGGGGAGGGGCAGAGAGAGAGGGAGACACAGAATCGGAAACAGGCTCCAGGCTCCGAGCCATCAGCCCAGAGCCTGACGCGGGGCTCGAACTCACGGACCGCGAGATCGTGACCTGGCTGAAGTCGGACGCTTAACCGACTGCGCCACCCAGGCGCCCCCATTACTTTTTAAATATGCATTAGTGGGTAGATACATAGAACATTTTAGAAAAGGTAAGTTGTTGAGACAGGAAGAGGACTAAAGGAGACACATAGGGACTAGTGAACTTACTACACACACTAGCATTTGGTACCATTTGAGTTTTGCACCATTTAATTATCAAATGTGTAATTATTATCTTTCATATTTATATCTTTAATTTAGGATTATAAATAAACCAAAATATTGGTAATGGAATGCAGTGTGGTCATCTTAAACTAATAAAGCAGCTTTCTGATAAGATTCATAGTTTTTTATATTCATGGATTTAAAAATCTGAAAATTTTCCATATCTAGTTTGAATAAGGGGATTCTCTCAGTCTTCCTATAAAGCAAGCTAATTCTATTTTTAGAAAGTTGTCGTTACAGGTACTTTCTGATTTTGAAACAAAAAAAAATCCATCTTAAGTCTTCTTTTTTTTTAATTTATTTATTTATTTTGAGAGAAAGAGAGGGAAGGAGGGAGAGAATCCCAAGCTGACAGCACAGAGTCTGACACAGGTCTCAGTCTCATGAACCGGAAGATCATGGCCTGAGCCAAAATCAAGAGTCAGATGCTTAACCAACTGAGCCACCCAGGCACCCCATTGTGTGTTTTATTTTAAAAGAATATAATATTCCTCTAAATAAATAAAGAGTTTAATTGCAGTGGTGACTTTTATCATTATGTTTACAGGGAAATCAAAGAAGAAACCTAGAGTCTACAGTGTCTCAGATTGAGAAAGAGAAAATGTTGCTACAGCATAGAATTAATGAGTACCAAAGAAAAGTAGAACAGGAAAATGAGAAGAGGAGAAATGTAGAAAATGAAGGTAAACTGTTTCTACTTTTGAAAAACACTGAAATTTCTGGCTAACACTATACTTGAGGTCTTTGTCATGAGGTGTCTTAAGGTTAGGGCCTATGATATATTTTTGAAGTCACAGTCCTAGGACACCTCATGACTTAATTAACCATGTTCCAAGATAAATGTATAACATATTAAAGTCAGTAGTCCTGTTTTAGCTAAAAGAGTGATTTTCATCCTTGTATGCATATTAGAGTCTCTTGGGAAGCTTTAAAGAATACTAATTTCATGCCTAACCTCTGAAATTCTAATTGAATTGATCTAAACATGTGGCCTGGGCCTTGGTATTTTTTATAAGCTCTCTAGGCAATTTCTTACAAGCAGCAATTTGAGAATTATTAACTAAAATTTCATGTTTTTTTATATTAGTGTTAAAAATACATTTAAAATATCTTTCTATACCCTTGATCCAGTGATTCATTTCTAGGAATTAATTTATGTATACACTTGTGCACATGCACACTGATATAAAAACAAGGTATTCATTGTAGCATTATGGCTAACATGTACTTTTAAGTGAAAAAAATAGTATTGTTTAAAATGAGAGTGCTTGTCTGTATATGCTTAAGTGTGTGTGTAGATGTGGAAAAATATATATTTTGTGTGCTTTTATGTATGAGGGTATGGACACATACACTGTCTTACGAAGCATATGCAAGAAATTAGTAATAGTTGTTGCTTGGGAGGAGAACCAGAAGGACTGGGAAACTATGGAGGGAGGGAAGCTTATCCTACACTAAGACCATTTGGTACTTTTGAATTTCGAACTGTTTTTAGATCTTTAGATATTCAAAGATTTATGCTATTCAAAAATAATACTAGAACTAGCTTTATTATATTTCACTAGTAGATTGAGCTTATTAACAGAATAAAGAATTTAAATATTGAGGCACCTGGGTGGCTCAGTCAGTTGAGTGTCCGACTTAGGTTCAGGTCATGATTTCACGGTTCATGAATTCGAGCCCTGTTTTGGGCTGTGTGCTAACATCTCAGAGCCTGGAGCCTGCTTCAGATTCTGTGTCTCCGTCTCTCTCTGCCCCTCCCCAGCTCATGCTCTGTTTCTCTCTCTCTCAAAAGCAAACATTAAAAAAAAAAAAAAGAATTTAATTATTACAAGGCTGAAAACAAATCTGTTGCGGTCTATATCGTAAAACAATGCTGTACTTTTTGTTGAATTTAAATATAAGTACTTCCATGATGAAATATGACTTTGGGAGTGGACCTATTGTAGCTGACTATGGCTACAATAGTTTTTTAAGGTACTTACATGTTTCCTCTATAATAACTTTCTAATTTCTACATTTTTTCTTCATTTTCTAGTTTCTACATTAAAGGATCAGTTAGAAGACTTAAAGAAAGTAAGTCAGAATTCACAGCTTGCCAATGAGAAGCTGACACAGTTACAAAAGCAGGTGAGTTTTTTAACTAAGCTGTTTAAAATTATAATTAATTAAAGTAAATTTGATTGTATTTTGGTCAACAACCTATTTTCTTGCTCTCACTATTTTTTTTTTTTTTTAATAGCTAGAAGAAGCCAATGACTTACTTAGGACAGAATCAGACACAGCTGTAAGATTAAGGAAGAGTCACACAGAGATGAGTAAGTCAATTAGTCAGCTAGAGTCCTTAAACAGAGAATTGCAGGAGAGAAATAGAATTTTAGAGAATTCCAAGACACAAATGGACAAGGACTATTACCAGCTGCAAGCTGTGTTAGAAGCTGAACGAAGAGACAGAGGTCATGATTCTGAGATGATTGGAGACCTTCAAGGTAATATTTTTTCTTGTGGTAAAATTTACTGGTTTAGCCATTTTTTTTTTTTAATTTTTTTTTTTCAACGTTTATTTATTTTTGGGACAGAGAGAGACAGAGCATGAATGGGGGAGGGGCAGAGAGAGAGGGAGACACAGAATCGGAAACAGGCTCCAGGCTCCGAGCCATCAGCCCAGAGCCTGACGCGGGGCTCGAACTCACGGACCGCGAGATCGTGACCTGGCTGAAGTCGGACGCTTAACCGACTGCGCCACCCAGGCGCCCCTAGCCATTTTTAAGTGTACACCTCGGTAGCATAAAGTCCATTTTTATGCAACCACAGCTACTATTCATCTCCAGAACCTTTTTATCATCCCAGACTAAAACACTATACCCATGAAACAATAACTTGCCATTCTCCAGTCCTTCCAGTTGCTGGTAACCACTATTCTACTCTATTAATTTGACTACCTCATAAAAGAGGAGCCATACAATATTTATCCTTTTGTATCTGTCTTATTTCTTTTAGAATAATGTCTTCAAGATTCATCCATGTTGTAGCATGTATCAGAATTTCCTTCTTTTTTAGATGTGAAGAAGAAGGATCTCTTGTGCACTTCCCATCTATTGGTAGGACTGAAAATCAGTGCAATTACTGTGGAAAACAGTATGGATGTTCCCCCAAAAATTAAAAATAGAATTACCATATGACCCAGTAATTCCACTACTGGGTATTTACCCAAAGAATACAAAAGCACTAATTTGAAAAAGAGGAGTGCACCCCTTTGTTTTATGTAGCATTATTTATAGTAGCCAAAATATGGAAGGAACCCAGGTGTCCCTCCATAGATGAATGGATAAAGAAGTAACATGTACAATATGTATGTGTATATATACATATACTGTATATTATATAAAGAAGTAATATATATATGTATATATGTGTATACATTGTGTGTGTATACACAGTGGAATATTACACAGCCATAAAAAAAGAATGAAATCTCGCCATTTGCAACAACATGACCAAACCTAGAGGGTATAATGCTAATTGAAATAAATCAGAGAAAGACAAATACCATATGATTTTACTCACATGTGGAACTTAGGAAACAAAAGAACAAACAAAAAGAGACAAAAAACAGGATCTTAAATACAGAGAAGAAACTGGTGGTTGCCACGGACAGGTGGGTGAAATTAGGTAAAGGGGATTAAGAACACACTTACCCATGAACATTGAGTAATGTATAGAATTGTAGAATCATTGTATTGTATACATGAAACTATTATAACACTGTTAATTATACTTGAATTTAAAAAATTAAAATTTGGGGGCGCCTTGGTGGCTCAGTCGGTTGAGCATCCGACTTCGGCTGAGGTCATGATCTCGTGGTTCACTAGTTCGAGCTCCATGTTAGGCTGTGTGCTGACAGCTCAGAGCCTGGAGCCTGCTTTGGAGTCTATGTCTCCCTCTGTCTGCCCCTCCCCAGCTTGTACTCTCTCTCTCTTTCTCTCTCTCTCAAAAATAAATGAAACATTGAAAAACATAATAAAAAATAAATAAAAATAATAAAACTTAAAACTTAAATTTTTAAAAAGAAATAAGAATTTTCTTCCCTTTTAAATGTGAATAATGTTGCGTTATATGTATATACCGTATTTTGTTTATCAAAGGAAGGTAATTTTTAAAAATTTATTTTTAATTGTGGCTAAAAACATATTAATCATTTTTAAGTGTAAAGTAATATATTTTTTATCATATTGCTCTCATAAACAAAATAACTTTGGTGAAATTGGAAGTGATTAGCATTCTTTCTCTTTCAGGATAATTCCTACTTTTCTGTCACATTGTAATTTCTTCACTCTCACAGGCACCCCTGTGAGGTCAGTAATGTATTTCTAATTTTACAGCCAGATTACTGAAAACTTAATTTTAAAACATGCCTAATTCACAAAAGCCTTACTCAAAGTGGGACTAATCAAAAGAAGATTATAACTATTAAAACCTGGGAATTCCTTGTGCATTGTTGGCAGAAATAGAAACTGAATTACAGAAATAGAATCCCATTGCTAATAAAGAACTATGTTCTTAGGAAGGTTAGGATTACAGATATCAGCTGTCTTTATAAATCTGAAAGGAAAAAAATTGAGTGTAACAGTAAAGAAACAGTTTTGGTAATGGAAATATAATCAATTTGTTTTCAAAAAGATTCCTGTCTCTACCCACTTCTCACATATTTTTCTATTTTCTGTTCCTATTAGCAAAAGGATCCATACTACATAATCAAAACAGATACGCATAGAAGTTGCCAGATGTCTCAGGGGAAAGTTGGAGGAGGGGTAGTCCTTTTAACCTTAGTCACAGGATGGGAACATAGTTTGGGTTCTCATGGGGCTTGATGACTAGCTATAATTCTGTGGAGAGAGGTCAGGGTCAGTTTTTGTGACTATGGAAACGGAAATTAAGATCTCCTGTTGGTTTTTAGCTGAGGAGCGTTGTGCAATCTTATTTCTCAGGGACTAGACTTAAAATAGATTTGAATGTAACCAAGAAAGTAACTTCATTATATGTGTTAAAAAAACCTCCTAGTTCACTTCCTTAAATTGCTTCTCTAGGTCTTTTTATGTACAGCTTATTACCTGTGTGAAAGTCACTTCACCTGCTTTCTGTATATATAAACCAAGGAGATTAGAATAGGTGACCCTTATAATCACTCCAATTTTAAAATTATTTAAGTCTGTGATCTGCTGGATATGACTGAGCTTTGAAGTGCTTTTGCTTTCAAGGAAGAGACCATCATATGTTCATCAACAGTGGTTTTAACTGAATCTAATATTTAGATATAGGTGAAGGTAAGGAAAATATATAGCATGCTTTATTGTTGATGTTTATCCTTTTTCAATGCTTCATGAATCAAAAAGCTCATATACATTTAAAATGCACACAACTTGGGGCGCCTGGTGGCTCAGTCAGTTGAGCATCTGACTCTTGATTTCAGCTCAGGTCATGGTCTCATGGTTTGTGCGTTTCTGCCCTACATCAGGCTCTGTGCTGACCTCGCAGAGCCTGCTTCAGATTCTCTCTCTCCATTTCTCTCTTCCCCTTCCCCACTTGCTGTCTCTCAAAAATAAATACACATTTTTTTTAATGCACACAACTTGGGGTGCCTGGGTGGCTCAGTCAGTTAAGCGTTCGACTCAGGATTTCAGCTTAGGTCATGATCTCATGGTTTGTGAGATCAAGCCCTGGGTCAGGCTCCACACTGACAGCAATTCTCTCTCTGCCCTTCCTCCTCCACACTCCTGCATGCACTCTGTCTCTGTCTCAACATGTAAATAAACTTTTAAAAGATGTACGCAATTTATATGAGGCTCAATATACGTATTAAAGATTCATCATGGTAAAAAAAAAACCCACAGATCTTACATTAATCTTATGTGGTTCATAGGAATTTCAGGTCCCTCAGGTATAAATTTCTCATAGTTTGTGATGCTGGGCTTCTGACAGGGTCATGATTATTTCCTAGTTAAATGTCTTCCATGTATCCATTATGGGCAGAATCTTCTTTGTTGTGTATGGGAAATGACTTCCCAAACATAACTGGTTAATAAATATTTTAGCCTTTGTGGGCTACATACTGTTGCTTTTACGTATTCTTTTTTTTTTTTTTTCAACGTTTATTTATTTTTGGGACAGAGAGAGACAGAGCATGAACGGGCGAGGGGCAGAGAGAGAGGGAGACACAGAATCGGAAACAGGCTCCAGGCTCTGAGCCATCAGCCCAGAGCCCGACACGGGGCTCGAACTCACGGACCGCGAGATCGTGACCTGGCTGAAGTCGGACGCTTAACCGACTGCGCCACCCAGGCGCCCCACGTATTCTTTTTTACCTTTCACAACCCTTTAAAAATGAAAAAGCATTCTTAGCTTCATGTCTATAGAGAAGCAGGCTGAGGGCTTGAAGTTTGCCAACACTTGGACTAGTATTTCAAGGCTGCTGTAACAGACAAAAGCTAGCTTCTAAAAGTCTAGGAGATAGAGGCTTAAACAAAAAGAATGGATACAGATCAAAATGTCATTAAGGAATGACAATTTTAAATGAAATGATAAGCTTGTCATCCAGTAACTTTGTGATTCTTAGATTGAAATGCAAAGAGAAATTTTTTTAATTAACCATTTGAAAAAGTTTTGTTAAAAACCATTTTTTAGTTGGTTTCTTCAACTTTGAATTTTGGAAAATTTCATACATATACCACAGTAGAATATTATAATGATCTCCTTGTGTGTACTCATCATCCAACTTCAGTAATCTTCATCTAGCAGCCAGTCATGTTTTGTTTATACCCCCACCTCCCTTTCCCAAACCTCTGACACTGAATTCTTTTGAAGCAAATCTCAGGCATTACTTTGTTTAATTTGTAAATATTTCAGTATCTCTTAAAGCTAAGGACTTTTTGGTTTTTTTGTTTTTGTTTTTAACAATACTGCATAAACTTTATTTTTTTAACCGCTGGATTTTTTTTTTATTTTTTAAAATTTATTTTTTAATTTACATCCATTTTAGTTAGCATATAGTGCAACAATGATTTCAGGAGTAGGTTCCTTAATGCCCCTTACCCATTTAGCCCATCCTCCTCCCACAACCCCTCCAGTAACCCTCTGTTTGTTCTTTGTATTTAAGAGTCTCTTATGTTTTGTCCCCCTCCCTGTTTTTATATTATTTTTGCTTCCCTTCCCTTGTGTTAGTTAATCTGTTCTGTGTCTTAAAGTCCTCATGTGAGTGAAGTCATACAATACTTGTCTTTCTCTAATTTCACTTAGCATAATACCCTCTAGTTCCGTCCATATAGTTACACATGGCAAGATTGCATTCTTTTTGACTGCCGAGTAATACTCCATTATATATATATACCACCTCTTCTTTAACCATTCATCCATCGATGGACATTTGGGCTCTTTCCATACTTTGGCTATTGTTGATAGTGCTGCTATAAACATTGGGGTGCATGTGCCCCTTCGAAACAGCATCCCTGCATCTCTTGGATAAATATCTAGTAGTGCAGTTGCTGGGTCATAGGGTAGTTCTATTTTTAATTTTTTGAGGAACCTCCACACTGTTTTCCAGAGTAGCACCAGTTTGCATTCCCAGGGACTTTTTTTTTTTTTATGTTTTATTTATTTTGAGAGAGAGAACTAGCATGAGCAGGAGAGGGGCAGAGAGAGAGGGAGAGAAAAAGAATCCCAAGCAGGCTCCACACTGCCAACGCAGAGGCCAACGTGGATCTCTATCCCATGAACTGTGAGATCACGAGTCAGATGCTTAACCAACTGAGCCACCCAGGCACCCCAAAGATAAGGACTTGAAAAAGAATAATAACCATAATATCATCAAACCTGGAAAAAAGATAACAATATTGTAAAATATCTAGTCAGCGTTCACATTCCTCAAGTAGTCCCATAATCTGTTGTTTTTGTTGTATTTATTTAGCTTCAGTTAGGATCCTGTCAAGCTCTGTACATTGCATTTCATTAATGTGTCCTTTAGGTTTCTTTTATCTATAGGTTTCTTCTCTCTTTTTTGTTCTTTGAAGTTTGTTTTTACTGTTATTTGAAGAAACTAGCAAACATGTTGCTCTGTCCCTTGTAGTACTTTAAACTGGTGCGTCTAGAGGCTTGATCTATTTCAGATAGGGCTTCGACAGAATTTTTGAATTACTTTGAAAGAATATTTTGTTTACAAGCTTATACTTGTAAGCAGTATTATTTAGGCACCAGGAAGCAAATAAAGTCTGGCTATCTTGTTTTGTGATGTTAGCAGCTATTGAATATCATTGCCTAGATCCTGTATCTATTTAGGAGTTTTCAACTATGATGATCTATTTGTATCATTCTTCATTCATTTGTTAATTGGAATACTACTATTCAATTAAATAGTTATAATGAGGTACAGCTTATAAAATAAAGTCTGACTAAATATTTATTCTTTTAGTGTATTTCAGAACAGTAAGTCATTTCCCCTCCATCCTCCAAAGATGACCAACGACGTTTTTAAATATATTTATGAACTTCTGGATTTTAATATATTTGATATCCGTTAGCCCATTGCAGTATTTTTACTGATGCTCATTTGAGGCCAGTGAGAATCTCTTCAAATTTACTGCTCCTTTTCTTTTTGTTATGCATAATATATTTTCTAGAATTATTTTCTCTACCAGACCTGGAGTTACCAGTTTTCTAAGGAACAGTAGTCATTTTTTGTGGCATATGGCATTCAGAGACTGAAGCCTGGGTACTGTGGGTACTTAGTACTAATGGGTAGGTAAATGTTTGGAAGACTTATTAATGGACAAAAGTAGGAAATACTTATTTCCCATTATAATTGTTAATTTCTTAATTTATGGTATTGTCATCAGAAACTATTAGCAGGTTTTTACTTCTTCTGAAATGTTTAATGATTTTCTTTTTGTTTTTAGTTCATAATAATTTTTGTTTTGTTTTTAACTGTTACATGGGAACTTGAAAATTGTATAGGTTTTTTTACTTACTATGGTTTTAGGGTTGCTTTTTGGAAGAAAAAACAACGTCCATTTTCTAATCAGTGAGTTTTCTCACCCCTTGGTGACTTAGTTCTAAGATTCCATTTATTCTTTGTGTCTTTAGTCTGCCAGTTTTTTTTTTTTTTCTGAAGTGTAATTAACATACAGTATTATACTAATTTCAGTATACAATATGATTCAACAATTCTGTGAATTTGTTGTTGTTCATTAAGATAACTGTACTCTTGGGGCACCTGGATGGCTCAGTCAGTTAAGCGTTCAACTTCCTCTCAGGTCATGATCTCATGGTTCGTGAGTTGTAGCCCCACGTTGAGCTCTCTGCTGTCCGCTCAGAGGCTGCTTCAGATCTTCTGTCTGCACCACCCACCCTCCACCCATCCCCCACTCTCTGTCTCAAAAATAAATAAACATTATTTTTTAAAAAAGATAAGTATACTCAATCTCCTTTGTGTTTGTGCCTGTCCCCCCACCCACCTTTTCTCTCGGAACCACCAGTTTTCTGTATTTAAAAGTCTATTTTTGTTTGTTTCTTTTCTTTGTTCGTTTGGTTTCTTAAATTCCACATACGAGTGAAATCACATGGTATTTGTCTTTCTCAGACTGACTTACTTCACTTAGCATAATACCCTCTAACTCCATCCATATTGTTGTAAATGATAAGATTTCGTTCACATTTATGGCTGAGTAACATTCTGTTGTGTATATGTATACCACATCTTCTTCACCCTTTTATTAATAGACACTTGGGTTGCTTCCGTATCCTGGCTATTGTAACTAATGCTACCATAAACACAGGGGTGCACTTAACTTCTCAAACTAGTGTTTGTGTTTTTTTTAGGTAAATACCCACTAGTGGAATTATGGATTATATGGTAATTCTGTTTTTAGTTTTGGGGGGGAACCTCCATACTATTTTCCACTGTGGCTGCACCAATTTGCATTCCTATTAACAGTGCATGAAAGTTCCTTTTTCTCCACATCCTCATCAACACTTATTATTTCTTGTGTTTTTGATTTAGCCATTCTCCCAGATGTAAAGTGATAGCTCATTGAAGTTTGATTGGCATGTCCCTGTTGATTAGAGATGTTGAGCATCTTATCTCAACATTGGAAAAATGTCTCTTCAGGCATTCTGCCCATTTTTAAATAAGATTATTTGTGGGGTTTTTTGGTATTAAGTTGTATAAATTCTTTAGATGTTTTGGATATTAACCTCTTATCAGATAAGTCATTTGTACATATCTTCTCACATTCACTAGGTTGCCTATTTGTTTTGTTGATGCTTTCCTTCCCTGTGCAAAAGCCTATAATTTTGGTGTAGTCCCAATAGCTTCCTTTTGCTTTTATTTCCCTGGTCAGTGGAGACATATCCAGAAAAATGTTTCTGTGGCTAACATCAAAGAGATTACTACCTATGTTTTCTTCTAGGAGTTTTATGGTTTCATGTGTCACATTTAGGTTTTCAATCCATTTTGAGTTTATTTTTGTGTATGATATAAGAAAGTAGTCCACTTTCATTCTCCTGCATGTAGTTTTCCCAGCCCCATTTGTTGAAGAGACTGTCTTTTCCTCATTTTATACTCTTTCCTCCTCTGTTATAGATTAATTGACCACATAAATGTGGGGTTATTTCTGGACTCTTTATTCTGTTCCATTGATCCATCTGTGTTTTTGTGCCAGTACCATACTGTTTTGATTACTACAGCTTTGTAGATCTGGAAATCTGGGATTGTGATACCTCCAGCTTGGTTCATTTTTTTTCAAGATTGCTTTGGTTATTCAGGCCTTTTAAGGTTTCATACAAATTTTAAGATTATTCTAGTTCTGTGAAAAATGCTGTTGATATTTAGATAGAGATTATGTTAAATCTATAGATTGTTTTGAGTAGTAAGGGTATTTTAATAATATTGGTTCGTCTAATCCATGAGCATGGAATATTTTTCCATTTGTCTGTGTCATCTTCAGTTTCTTTCACCAATGTTTTAGTTTTTGGAGTACAGGTCTTTCACCTCCTTGGTTAAGTTATTTCTAAGTATTTTATTATTTTTAGTGTAATTGCACATGAGGTTTTCATAATTTCTCTTTCTGCTACTTCATTATTAGTATATAGATTTATGTATGTTAACTTTGTATCCTGGAGCTTTACTGAATTCATATATTCATTTTAATGGTTTTTTGGTGAAGTCTTTAGGGTTTTCTATATATAGTATCATATCATCAGCAAATAGCAAAAGTTTTACTTTTCCCTTACCAATTTGGATGCATTTTATTTCTTTTTCTTGTCTGATGGCTGTGCCTAGGACTTCTAGTACTATGTTGAATAAAAGTGGTGAGAGTGGACATCCTTTTCTGTTCCTGATCTTAGTGGAAAAGCTCTGCTTTTCCCCATGAGTATGATGTTCACTGTGGGTTTCTCATATATGGTCTTTATTATGTTGAGGTATGTTTCCTCTAAACCTACTTTGTTGAGAGTTTTTATCGTGAATGGATGTTGTTTTGTCAGATGCTTTTTCTGTAAAAGCATGTGGTTTTTGTTCTTTGTCTTGTTAATGTGTTTTATGACTCTGATTGATTTGCAAATATTGAATCACCCTTGCCTCCTGGGAATAAATCCCATTTGATCATGGTGAATGATTTTCCAGTGTATTGGTGGATTCAGTTTGCTAATATTATGTTGAGAATTTTTGCATCTGTGTTCACCAGAGAAATTAGCCTATAGGTTTCCTTTTTTTGTAGTGTCTGGGTAATGTGTCCTTATAGCATTTTTCCTTCTTCCTCCATTTTGTGGAATAATTTGAGAATAGGTATTAACTCTTCTTTAAATGTTTGTCACATTCACTTGTGATGCCGTCTGGTCCTGGGCTTATGTTTGTTGGGAATTTTTAAATTACTGATTTCAGTTTCATTGTTAGTAATCAGTCTGTTCAAATTTTCTATTTCTTTCTGATTCAGTTTTTAAGAATGTATTTCTTCTAGGTTGTCTAACTTGTTGGCATATAATTTTTCATAATATCCTCTTATAATCCTGTGTATTTCAGTGATGTCAGTTTTTATTTCTCCTCCTTCACTACTGATTTACTTATTTGAGTCCTTTCTTCTTTTCTTGATAAATCTGGCTATATGTTTATCAGTCTTCATCTTTTCAAAGAACCAGCTCCTTATTTCATTGATCTGTTCTATTATATTTTTAGTTTCTGTTGAATTTATTTCTTTTCTCATCTTTATTATTTCCTTCTTTGTACTGCCTTTGAGCTTTGTTCTTTTTCTAGTTTCCTTAGGCATAAGGTGAGTTTACTTGAGATTTTTCTTGCTTCATCATGACATAGTCCTGTATTGCTATAATCTTCCCTTTAAGAAAAAAAAAATGTTTATTTTTGAGGGAGGGAGAGAGGGAGGGAAGGAGAGTGCATGCGTTTGCGTGAGCAGGTAAGGCAGAGAAAGACACAGCATCCGAAGCTGGCTTCAGGCTCTGAGCTGTCAGCACAGAGCCCGATGCAGGGCTTGAGCCCATGGACCGGGAGATCATGACCTGAGCCCAAGTCTGATGCATATGACTGCCCTTAGCCCATATACCTCAGTTGAGGTCACAACTTAGCCCATAGCCCATATACCTCAGTTGAGGTCAGGGAGAGGCTTTCTTTGGCGGTTAAGACCTGCAGTCAAATCAGATGCCTGACCCCATTCTGTCTATTGGGGCTGCCAACAGTAGTGCCAGTCTGTAGGGTGTTCTCCCTGCCTTGTCCCCAAGAAGCTTATGTTGGTGGGTATGGCCAGGCGTCAGACCCATTTCCTACCCCTAGTCCATATCTTCAGGCTGGAGTTGCACTGCTATGTGTGGTTATCTTCCCCTCTCCCCAGGTCAGGAGTTGCTTTGAAGTTGTGTGAGTCCCTGTCAGGGCTACTTGCAGTGTGTTTCTCTGGCAGAAGCTGCTTTGGAGTGGGGCAAGTTGGATGGCATGGATCTGCAGAAGAATGTGTCAGGCAGTCTAGGCTGGGCCATGGGGAGACATTGTCACCTGCCAGCTCTTAGCCTTTTGTTCTTGGCGAAGTCTCCTAAAGATCCCTGGCCCTCCAGTGTACATTCTGAGATTAATGAATCATCTTCCCATATACTCCAGGAATTTTTCAAATTGCAGCTTCTATGCTGTATTTTAGCAGGGTTGTTTATTATGGTGGCTCTTTAGGGGCAGTAACTCAGTTTCCTGTTGCCCTCCAACTCTCCCAGAGCTGAGCCAACTCATTTTTAAAGTACCCAGAGTTAAGCCCTTCTGATTATAAAAACTCACAAAGTTAAAGCCCACTGGTTTTCAAAGCCTAATGTTATGGGGACTTGCCTTCCCAGTGCAGGTTCCCCATACCTGGCGTGCCTGGGGGAGGGTTTGCTCCTCTTCTTTCTTCATGCTTATGGTGTCCCTCCCCTTTCTGGGTAGTCACCATGGAGTTTCATTTCTGACTGCATTTCCACCTCTCATACCCTTCTCAGTGTGGCTTCCTCTCTATGATTAGCTGTTGAAGTCTGTTCTGCCAGTCTTTCGGTCTTTTTCCGAATTAGTTGCACTGATGTGGCTGTTACCAAGGTGTGTCCATAGCAAACTTAGTTTCTTCCTGCTGCACCATCTTCCCTGTAAATGTGTTTAATCTCCCCAATTTTTTAAAATTTTTATTTATTTTTTATTTTTAATATGAAATTTATTGTCGAATTGGTTTCCATACAACACCCAGTGCTCATCCCAACAGGTGCCCTCCTTCAATGCCCATCACCCACTTTCCCCTCCTTCCCACCCCCCCATCAACTAGTCTCCCAAATTTTGAAACATGTTTTAAAAGTTACCGCTATGATTGTGGCTTTTTTTTTTTTTATAGCTCCCTTGTATTTCTAACAGCTTTGCTTTGTATATTTTTTTTATTGAGGTGAAATTCATGTTACAAAAAAAATTTAACTGTGCAATTTAGTGTCATTTAATGCATTCTTAATGTTGTGCAATCACCTCCTTTATCTAGTTCCAAAATTTTCATTATCCCAAAAGAAAACCTTGTACTTATTAAATTATCCATCCCTATATCCCCCTCCACCTAGTGCCCGGCAGCCAACTTCTGCTTTGTATTTCTGAATTTAGCTATTCTGGATATTTCAGTTAAATGACATTATACAACGCGTGACCTTTTCTATGTCAGACTTCTTAGGATATTTTTAAGATTCATCCATGTTGTAGCATGAATCAGTACTTCATTTATATCTGAGTAATATCTAGTGTGTGTATATACCATATTTATTTAACCATTCATCTGTGGATGGACATTTGAGTTTCTACCTTTTGATTATTGTGGATAACACTGCTGTGAACATTCATGTATTTATTAGAATACTTGTTGTCATATCTTCTGGGAATATCTAGGAATGGAAATGCTGGGTTATATGATAACTCTGTGTTTAACATTGGAGGAACTATCAACTGTTTTCCACAACAGCTATACCATTTTATATTTCCACCAGTGATTTAGGAGTGTTTCAGTTTCTCCATATCCTTGCTAATGCTTGTTATTTAAGTGAGTTTGGTTATAGTCACCCTAGTGGCTGCAAAGTGGTATCTCATTGTGGTATTGATTTTCATTCCTCTAATGACTAATGATGTTGAACATATCTTTATGTGCTTACTTGCACATAAAATATATGTACATTAGGTATATGATTTACTAATATTTATTCCCATTCTATAGTTTGTCTTGAAAATGTCCTTTGATATACAGAAGTTAATTTTGATGAAATCCTATTCATCTGTATATATGTTGCTTATGTTTTTGGTGTCATATCTTGGAATACATTGCCAACTCTAGTATCATCAAGAGTTACCCCTATATCTTCTTCTAAAAGTTTTATGGTTTTAGCACTTATATTTAGGTCTTTGACCTAAGTTGAGTTAATTTTTGTTAATTTTAATGGCATGATGTAGGGGTCCAACTTCATTCTTTTGTGTCAAAATATTAATTTGTTCCAGTACCCCTCATTGAATAATCTTGTCATCCTTGTTGAAAGTCAGTTGGCTGTATTTATATGGGTTTGTTTCTGGATTCTTAGTTCTTTCCAGTGTTCTGTAGATCTTTCCTTATGCCAGTACCACACCATCTTAATCTCTGTAGCTTTGTAGCACATTTTGAAATTGGGATGTTTGAGTCCTTGAACTTTATTATTCTCTTACAATATTGCCTTAGCTCTTTTCAAGGCTCATTGCAGTGCCATATGAATCTGATGGTATGCTTTTCCATTTCTACATTAAAGATCTTTGGAATTTTGATGGAGATTATATTGAATTTACAAATCATTTTTGGTAGGATTGCCATCTTAACATGTTAAGTCTTCCAGTCCATGAACACAGGCTGTATTTCTGTTTATCTGGGTTTTTTTTTTTTAATTAATTTCAACAGTGTTTTTTAGTTTTCAGTACACAAGTCTTGTAACTCTCAGACTAAATTATTCCCAGGTATCTTTTAGATGCTATTTCAAATGAAATTGTCTTAATTTTTTTTTAATTCTTTTTAACGTTTATTTATTATTGAGAGACAGACAGAGCATGAGCAGGGGAGGGGCAGAGGGAGAGAGAGACACAGAATCTGAAGCAGACTCCAGGCTCTGAGCTGTCAGCACAGAGCTCGACATGGGGCTCGAACCCACAAACCACGAGATCATGACCTGAGCCGAAGTCAGACGCCAAACCGACTGAGCCACCCAGGCGCCCCTTAATTTTTTTTCATATTATTTCTTGAGTGGTGTTAGCTGTGGGTATTTCATAAATACCATACTTTGTATATTTTTAATACAGTGTTGTTTAGTGTGTTAAGGTTTTATGACATATCTTCTTACTGGATTAGAATTTATTATTATAAATGATATTAAATGCGTCTGAGCTTGAGGGTTGTTCACCTTAATGTGCAATTTCTAATTACCCATGTATTTATTTTTAAGATTTATATGTAGTTGATGGGCCTCAAGGTTAAGGGGTAGATTTCATATTTGGGGATTTTAAGAAATTTAGATTTCTTTTTTAAGTGCATTTTTTTGTTGAAATTTAACATATAGCACATACCATAATACATAAAAAATACTCATCTGGAGAAATTTTTACAACACGAACACACCCTCATAACAAAAATTGAGATTGTGAAATTGCACACTGCTAGCAACCCAGAAGTCCCCCTTTGTTTCCTTTTAGTCACTAACCCCTTTCTTCCCAAGTAATCATTGTTCTGACTTATAACACTATAAATTAATGTTGCTTGTTTTTGAATTTTATGAATAGAATCATGCAGCAAACACTCCTTTGTATCTGGTTTGTTTCATTACCCTTATGTTTAAAATTTTCATCTGTATTGTTGTATATGGCAATAGTTTTTTCTTGCTATGTAGGATTCCATTTATTATGTATGGCCACAACAGTTTATTATTCATTCTGTGGTGAATGGATACTGCAATTATTTCCATTTGGGGGCTATTATGATTAGTGTTTATAGGTATTTTCTTGTACATGTTTTTTTGGTAAACATTCCTGTGCATTTTGTTAGTATACACTTAGGAATGGCAGAGCCATACAGTTTGTTTACCTTTTGTAAATACATCCCAGGTATAGTCATACCACATTTTATACACTGTGCTTTATTGCACTTCGCTGATACTGCATTTTTTTTACAAATTGAACATTTGTGGCAGCCCTGCATTGAGTGAGTCTTTAAGCACCATTTTTCCAACAGCATTTGTTTATTTCATGTTCTCTGTGTCACATTATTATATTTATTATGGTGATCTCTGATCAGTGATCTTTGGTGTTACTATTGTAATTGTTTGGGGGTGCCGTGAACCACACCTATGTAAGACCACAAACTTAATAAATGAGTGTGTTCTGACTACTCCACCTTCCAGCCATTCTCCTATATCTCTCCTCCTCCTTCTCTTTGGGCCTCTCTATTCTTTGAGACATGGCAATATTGAAATTAGGCCAATTAATAATTACCCTGTAGTGGCCTCATAAGTGTTCAGTGGGAAGGAAAAGTCACATATCTCTCACTTTAAATCAAGAGCCAGGAATGATTACAATTAGTGAGGAAGGCATTTCGAAAGCCATGATGACTGAAAGCTGTCATGTAACTGTAAGCCATGTTGTGAGTGCAAAGGAAAAGATCTTGAAGGAAATTAAAAGTGCTACTCCAGTGAATACATGACAGCCTTTTGCTCAAACAGAAGAAGTTTTAGTGGTCTGGATAGAAAATCAAACCAGCCACAACATTCCCTTAAGCCAAAGCCTAATCCAGAGCAAGACCCAAACTCTCTTCAATTCTGTGAAGGCTGAGAGATGTTAGGAAGCTGCAGAAGAAAAGTTGGAAGCTAGCAGAGTTCTAAGGGAAGAAGCCATCTCCATTACATTAAAGAGCCAAGGTGAAGCAGCAAGTTATCCAGATCTAGCTAGGATCATTACTTGAGATGGCTACACTAAACAACAAATTTTCAATAGAGGTGAAGTGACTTTTCTCGTACAATCCATCTAGTCTTTTCATAGCTAGAGAGAAGTCACTGCCTGGCTTTAAAGCTTCAGAGATTCTCTTGTTAGGGGCTAATACAGCTGCTGACTTTAAGTTGAAGCCAGTGCTCATTTGCCATCCTGAAAATCATAGAGCCCAGAAGAATTATGCTAAATCTGCTCTGCCTGTGGTCTACAAATGGAACAGCAAAGCCTGATGACAGCAATCTGTTTATACCATGGTTTACTGAATATTTTAAGCCCATTGTTGAGACCTACTGCTAAGAATAAAAGACTGGTTTCAAAATATTACTGCTCATTGACAACGCACCTGGTCACCCAAGAGCTCTGATAGAGATGTACAATGAGATGAATGTTGTTTTCAATACAACATCCATTCTGCAGTCTGGGGATCAAGGAGTAATTTTGACTTTCAAGTCTTACTATTTAAGAAATAATTTTGTGAGGCTGTTTAACTGCCATACATAGTGATTCCTATGATGGATCTGGGCAAAGTCAGTGGAAAACCTTCTGGAAAGGATTCACCATTCTAGGTGCCATTAAGAATATTCATGATTCATGGGGAAGAGGTCAAAATATCAGTATTAACAGGAGTTTGGAAAGAAGATTCCAGTGCTCATGGATGACTTTGAGGGATTTAAAACTTCAATGGAAGAAGTCACTGAAGATGTGACTGAATTGCTGTAATCTCATGATAAAAATTGGATGAGGGGTTGCTTCTAATGGATGAGCAAGGAAAGTGGTTTCTTGAGATGGAATCTACTGGTGAAGATGCTGTGGAAATTGATGAAATGACAACAAAGGATTTAGAATATTATGCAAACTTAGTAGATAAAGCAGCAGCAAGATTTGAGAGGATTGACTCCAGTTTGGAAAGAAGTCCTGTGGGTAAAGTGGTTTCAAACAGCATCACTTGCTACAGAGAAATTGTTTGTGAAAGGAAGATTTGATCCATGTGGCAAGCTTTGTTATTGTCTTATTTTAAGAAATTACCAGTCACCCAACCTTCAGCAATCACTACCCTGATCAGTCATCAGCCAAAACATGGAGGCAAGACCCCTCCACCCAGCCAAGGATTATGACTTGCTGAAGCTCAAATGACGTTTATTAGTATTTTTTAACAATGACGTATTTTTAGTTTTTTAAAAAAATTTTTTAATTTTATTTTTGAGAGATGGTGAGAGCAGGGAAGGGACAGGGAGAGAGGGAGACACAGAATCTGAAGCAGGCTCCAGCCTCTGAGCTGTCAGCACAGAGCCTGACATGGAGCTCGAACTCAAGAACCATGAAATCATGACTTGAGCCAAAGTCAGACGCTTAACTGACTGAGCCACCCAGGTGCCCCACATGAAGTATTTTTAAATTAAGATATGTGCATTTTTTAGGCACAATGCTATTGTGCTCTTGATAGACTATACTATAGTATAAATATAACTTTTATATGTACCAGGAAACCAAAAAGTTCATTTGATTCACTTTATTGCTATATTCACTTTATTAGTGTGGTCTGGACCTCAACCTGCAGTATCTCCAAGGTATGCCTGTATATCAAAGTAGCTGCCCCAGTTTATATTCACCAGGAGTGTATGAGAGTTCTAGTGGGTCCACAACCTCATTAAGGACAGTACTGCTCCCCATTTGAGATTTGTCAAGCATTGATGTTTTAGCCATTCTAATGGTATATGATGGTATTTCCTTGTGGACTAATTTGCATTTCCCTGGTGTCTAAGATTGAGCAACTTTTCACATGTTTAGTGGCAGTTTGTGATGTGTTGTTCGAGTCTTTTGCCTCTTTTTTTTTTTTTTTTTTTTTTTTTTTTTTGGATAGTTTGCCTTTTTCTTATTGGTTTGTATGAGCATTAGGTATTAGTCCTCTGTCAAATACATGTGTCATAGTTGTTTTCTCCCTGTCTCTTTTGCCTTTTCACATTTAAATGCTGTCTGCCAATGAACAAGAGGTCTCACCTTTGTTGTTATTAATGTAGTCCAATTTATATTTTTTTCCTTTATGGTTAGTACTGTATTTATTGTGGCCTGTTGAATAGTTTGATTAGATCATGAAGGTGTTCTTGTTTTCCTCCAGAAGCTTTATTGTTTTAATCAGTTTGGGTTCTGATACCTGATTTTTGGTTCTTATTCCTTTCACTATTTCTATAAATTTTTGTATATGAGGGTGTTTTGTTTTTATGTATTACACAGACGAGTTATAGTTTCTTTATATATATTTTATATATTTTCTTTACTTTTTCTTCTTAGGAGTTGGTTTATATAAGCTTATTCCACGTGAAAAATACAGTTTAATCTGTATTAACTATCTTTATACAGATTTTTAAAGCCTGTTTACTTTAAATACAGAAAGAAGGATTTTTTACTAGTACTGCAACATTTAAACATATCACCATATTTCCTTTTCTCTGTCCATATAAACACACACATAATTTGTATTTTTGCTCAGCCATTTGAAAGAAACTGGCAGGTAGTTCTTTCTCCTATGTGAACATATCTCCTATGTGAATGTAATGCCAGTATTGTCTGTAAATTTGTGTGTAAATAAATTTGTTTCATTGCTGTCTGGATCCTAGAACTAGCCCAGCAGACAAGCATTATCGGGTACCAAAGATTTAATATTCATTTATCCATCAAAGAACTAATTCAGGAGGTGCCTGGGTGGCTCTGTTAGTTAAGTGCCCAACTCTTGATTTCAAGTCAGGTCATGTTATCATGATTCATGAGTTCGAGCCCCGCCTCGGACTCTGCACCGACAGCACAATGCCTGCTTGGAATTCTCTCTCTTCTTTCTCTGCCCCTCCCCTGCTTGTACACACTCTTATCTCAAAATAAATAAAAGAAACTTAAAAAAAAAAAGCTAATTCAGAAACACTAAAATACAGAGGCAGCTAGAGTGCACTGAAGTCTGTGGCAGGTCCAATAAGTTAAACATTGAAGTTTGAAAAGTACAGGATTGTTCCTGGTCCTTCTGGGGCACTTTATCCATTTCCTTATCAAATCCTAGGTTACTTTGAATTACAAAATAAGAAAATAGATTCTTACTTACAATATAATTATATTCATTAATGTTAGATTCTGTGTTTATGTATTAAATTTGTGTGTTTGTTAAATATTTATGCATTAAAAATCTATAAGCCTAAAGCATGTTTTAGAGTATGGTTTCACTAAGTTTAAGAGTAATTAAACACTGGGAGGGAGGATGGGCTAAATGGGTAAGGGGCATTGAGGAATCTACTCCTGAAAATTGTTGTTGCACCATATGCTAACTTGGATGTAAATTAAAAAAATAAAGTTATATTAAAAAAAAGTAAACACTTTTCAGAATGTCTGGCCCATAAAGAAAACTTAAATACTTGCCTCAATTAACTAAAGATTCTTATTCTTAACATGGTGAAAAAGAACACTGAATAAGGACTCATATCTAATTTCGGAATAAAGCTCAAGCTTCATCTCTTTGACCATTTGTGAAGTTAGGAATATGTACTGAATGGTCTCCAATTAGCAATAACATATTTACTACTATATATTGTAGTTATTATATATATTACAAAATATTCTTAAATTAATGAATTATAAAATTTTAGTATTTAATAATTTATAATTTTAATATTTTATAATTTAATAAATTCTACCTAATCAGGAAATTTAAAAGTTTTTTATCTTAATGGTCATGCTGAAAAAAAGACATTTCTTTTGATGGCTTTGTGACTTGAACTTTTTTCTCACTTGATAGCTCGAATTACATCTTTACAAGAAGAGGTAAAGCATCTCAAGCATAATCTTGAAAGAGTGGAAGGAGAAAGAAAAGAAGCTCAAGACATGCTTAATCACTCAGAAAAGGTAAATGACTTAACGTGTACCAATTTTGAGATATATGTACTTGGCTACCAAATACTATAACATGTTTTTATAAAATAGCCTTCATTCCTGATGTTATATACTTGCTTTTTTTTTGAGAGAGAGAGCGAGAGCATGTGTACATGAACAGGGGAGAGGGGCAGAAGGATGGAGGGAGGGAGGGAGGGAGGGAGAGAGAGAGAAAGAAAGAGAGAGAGAGAGAGAGAGAGAAAGAAAGAAAGAAAGAAAGAGAGAGAGAGAGAGAGAAAGAAAGAAAGAAAGAAAGAAAGAAAGAAAGAAAGAAAGAAAGAAGAATGAATGAATGAATCTTAAGCAGGCTTCACACCCAGTGAGGAGCCTGCTGTGGGGCTCGATCTCATGACCATGAGATAATGATCTGAGTGAGCCAAATCAAGAATTGGACCTTTTACTGACTGAGCCACCCAGCCACACCTATATACTTGCATTTCTAAAAATTTTTATGATCAGTAGTGGTTTTGTGGGAGTGTGTGTATGTGTCTTACTTAGGGCTTTTTATTGTGTTATTTTTGTTTGTTTTTAACTTTGAAGGGTATTAGATGTTTCCTATTATCGAATCATCACAAATTACTTTCGTTTGGAAATATCTTTTCATGTAGAATTTTTTCCCCCAGTTTTTTGTACTTGGGTAAAATGAAGATGCTGAATGTTACTAGCCTTATGAAGAAGGAAAACAAAGGATAGGTATATGGTAGACCATGTGTGCTTTTTCCATTTTGTTGGTAAGAGTTAGCAAAATAGAAAATAGCATAAAGTGATTGGCCCTTGCGTATAGTTTTCTTACCAGTCAAAAACTGTCATTGGTTATCCTCTGTCCTTACCTTGCTAAGAAAAGTATTAAATAGATAATATGTAGATCTAACTTTCACTTTTTCACTTCCTCCCTAAATGTGGGTTTACTAGATCCTCAGATAAACGATCAGAAAATGTACCACTTATCTGTCCTTTGGACATGTTTTGTAATAGAGTAGTATGTCTAAGCCTGGTATAACTGTGGATGTAGGATGAAAGAAAGAAGAGTAGAAGATGCACCCAAACAAATGGAATACATTTTGACTTGTCCTTTAGTCAAGGCAATGTAAATCTGGGTGTACATTTAATTTAACTGTAAATTAATAGTTTCAAATCTGAATTTAATTTTTTGTAAGTGGCAGCAAAAATGTTTTAATGAATTAAAGAATTGTCCTATTCATTTCTGATTCTAGCAGTGAACCCTCCTGAATACAACTACCACCAAAACCCTTCTGGGGGAAGGAGGTGGTGATATTTTGCTTTTAACTATATGTGCTTATCATGATTTTTAAAGTAAGACATGATAATGTGAAATATACAAGAAAGTATAAATGTTCTAAATAAAAATATTTAAGTAAATACAGTATCACATTTCAGGCCAGTGTGATTCATATATTGTCTCTTATGGAATATTACATAATGTAAGATTTAATAATGTGTCTTTTGCTTAGTGTATTACATAAGTCATTTTCATTTTACAGGAAAAGAATAATTTAGAGATAGATTTAAACTATAAGCTTAAATCATTACAACAAAGGTTAGAACAAGAGGTAAATGAACATAAAGTAACCAAAGCTCGTTTAACTGACAAACATCAGTCTATTGAAGAGGCAAAGTCTGTTGCAATGTGTGGTAAGTGTTGGTTTTCATATTTTCTACATGAGTAATTTTTAAATAATGCCTACCAAAAAAACTGGTTTTGTTTAAAATCTCACTTTATAGTAGTATAAACACTTAAAAATTATAAATTGTCATTTAGTAAAAGGATTCTCCCTTTTTCACTTTGGATACCTTCCATTTTTTTAAATCACAATTTTACCTGCTATTTCCCTCACTCTATTATCCTCCATTCTCTACCAATATCAGTAGAATCTCTCTTTTCTCCCAGTTTTTATTAGCCCTTTCCTTTATTTTCTTCCTGATCCATTCTGAAAATCATTGTCTGTTAGTTCATCTTCTTTCTTGTTTAGTACCCTCAATTTTCCAATTCCTTTGTGTTTCCACTTTACTATGACTCTAAACACAACCCTAGATCAAACTAATGAGTTCCTTTCTTCACATCAGATAAGTTCTTCAGAGAGGGTTAGCCCAATGCATTATCTCCAACCTCAGGCGAGCTGTTAGTTTTTTAGTATATCACTCACTGTTTTCCTTCTCTCAGACTTTTACTTCTGTTCTCAAGCTTTGTATGTCATTTCTTTATCCATCTACTTTTAGGTCAACTTTTCTCCTATTTGAAAAAGAAATCATGAAAGCATAGGTGTGAACGCCTCAAAGTCTTGTTCTCTTACTTAATCAATCTACCCTACTTCTTTACCCATCTTCATTTTCTTTCCTCTCAGAAGATATTGATCCTCGGGGCACCTGGGTGGCTCAGTCGGTTAAGTATCTGACTTCTGCTCAGGTCATGGTCTCACAGTTTGTGGGTTCAAGCCCTGTGTCAGGCTCTGTGCTGACAGCTCAGAGCCTGGAACCTGCTTGGGATTCTGTGTCTCCCTTTTTCTGACCCTCCCCTGCTCGCGCTCTGTCTCTCTCAAAAGTAAATAAACATTAAAAAAATTTTTTTAAAGATATTAACCGTCTTCTTGTTTGACTAATATATGCTACCTGTACTCAGATCTAGCCTCATCTTATCTCATCTTAACTATCTTTTTTTTTTCTTCATCCTTAACCTTTTCTCTTCCACTGAATCCTTTCTTGTTGTGAACATGTGCAAGTCTCTTCCATTATACATAGATAGATAGATAGATAGATAGATAGATAGATAAAATTTTTTGAGCATGTGGGATGCCTGGGTAGCTCAGTCAGATAAGCATCCAACTTACCTTCAGGTCATGATCTCGTGGTTTTTAAGTTAGAGCCCCACGTCAGGCTCTGTGCTGACAGCTCAGAACCTGGAATCTGCTTCAGATTCTGTGTCTCCATCTCTCTCTGCCCCTCCCCCGCTCAACGCTCTGTGTGTGTGTGTGTGTGTGTGTGTGTGTGTGTGTGTGTGTCTCAAAAATAAACATTAAAGGGGCGCCTGGGTGGCGCAGTCGGTTAAGCGTCCGACTTCAGCCAGGTCACGATCTCGCACTCCGTGAGTTCGAGCCCCGCGTCAGGCTCTGGGCTGATGGCTCCGAGCCTGGAGCCTGCTTCCCCGCGTCAGGCTCTGGGCTGATGGCTCCGAGCCTGGAGCCTGCTTCCGATTCTGTGTCTCCCTCTCTCTCTGCCCCTCCCCCGTTCATGCTCTGTCTCTCTCTGTCCCAAAAATAAATAAACGTTGAAAAAAAAAAAAAAATTAAAAAAAAAAAGAAAAAAAAAAAGAAAAAAAAAAAAGAAAAAAAAAATAAACATTAAAAAAAATTTTTTTTAATTTTGTGAGCATGTGCAAGTCTCTTCCTTTATAAACAAACAAATAAATAAATAGACAAACCCTTGCAGTAATCTCTGATCCTTACTAACTGCCACTGTTTTATTCTATTTCTTTATAGCCAAACTTTTAAAAAGAAGAGTTTGCCTTTTTTCACCTTGCACTTACTTTGTAACCTGCTACAATCTGGAAGTGTCACTTAGCACTTTAAATTCTGCTCATTCAAGGGGAAATTTAGGATCCTATCTGTCAGACCTGCTTTAATCTCTTATTCTCATGATCCTAGTTAATGGCTGTATAGTTTTTAGCAGCCCAGGCTTGGAATCAAACAAATCTGTTTTGCCTCTTACCTACTCTGTGATTATTAAAAAGACATTAGATGGAAAAAATGCATATAAAGTGCCTGTACATAGAAGGCTTTTAATAAATGGGAAATACTGTTATGGCTAAGGGTGGTGGTATTTAGCATCCAGGTATCCAAGCCAGAAATCTGGGAATCATTCAGCAATTCTACTTCCAAATGATATATACAATATATTCCTCCTTTCCTTTTCTCTTTTAGTTCATGGTGACATCATCATTTGCTTGATCTGTTTAATTATTACTCTGCCAGTTGTTCCTAATCATCAATCTATTGTTCTCATTTAAGCCAGAATGATCCTTTTGAAATTTAAATCTTACTGTGCCAGTCCTTTGTGGCTTTTCATTGTTTGCAAGGCACCCGTCAAACTCCTCAGGACATAAAGAGCCTTTGAGTTGGCACTTACCCATCTTTATAGTCTTACTACTCTGCACTTTGTTATGTGTGTGCTTCACATAACTGGTGTGCTTCAGCCATATTAAACTACTTTTATTTCTTTCACGTACATTACTTGTTGACTGCCTACTATAGGCCAGGCACACCTGGGAATATATAGCATAGAATAAGACAAGAATCCTTCCTCTTAGAGATTATTTTCTGATGGTAGAGATAATCAAAAAAAGCAAATAAATTAAAATCAGTGCAGATTGTAATCATTAATATGAAGAAAATACATACAGTGTGATAGTTTCTAAGTATTGCTATGTTAGATGGGGTTCTGAGGAAAGGCCTCTCTGAACTAATAATATTTGAGGCAAAGTGAACCGTCCAGGAGAAAGTATGTTCCAGGCAGAAGAGATGATAAGTTCAATACTCTTATTCTAAGAATAGTGAGAAGCCATTGTAGTGTTTTGAGCTGTGCTGGCATGTGTAACATATGTTTTTGAAAGACCACTCCTGCTGTATGGAGAATGCTTTTGAGAGAGAACAGTTTAAAAATGGAGATCAACTAGAAGGCTATATAGTGTGTAGGGATTAGTGGTAGTAGAGCATGAAAGAAATGTAGATACAAAGGGTAAGAGGGTAAGAGTTGGTGATGAATTGGATGGAAATTAAAAAAAGAAACGAAGAAAGGCTCTGGCTCTTTTTTTATGGGGGGGGGTGCTTTTTAATTTTAACAACTGGATGGATGTTAATATGTTTTGACATTGAGATGACTGGGATGGGATGAGTGGTTTGCGATGGGAGGGAAATAAAGGTGTCTATTTTAGAAATGTTAACTTTGAAAAGCGTGTTAGATATCTAGGTGGAGATGTCAAAGATATATGAGTCTGGAGCTCAGAGGAGAGCAGGAGTTATACAGTCATGCACAGAACCTCCTAAGGGGAAATAGGGCAGAATAGAAATGGAATCATATCAGAGCCCTTGGGTAGTCTAACATTTTCCAAATGTTACGAAGGAAACCAATAACAGTCAAAGGGGGTTGCAGGAATACCAAGTAAGTGTGGTGTTAGAATTTCAAAGAGTAAAATATTGAAAAAAAATGAAGTTATTCAATATACGGAATTCTATTAAGGTCAGTAAAGATGAAGACCCAGACATTTGTGGGTCTTCTGAATTTTGCAGGATGGACCTCACTCACTGGTTATCATACAAAGCAGTTTCAGTGGAATGGTGGAGATGGAGGCCAAAAGGGAAAGTAGTAAATGTATAGTAGATGAGGCACTGGAGACAGTAAGTGGAGGCACTGGAGACAGGAAGTTCTTCCAGAAGTTTCTGAACAGAGATGGAATAGTAGCTAAAGAGGAATGTGAGAGCAGTAGAGGATATTTTAGGAAGGGAGATAATAAATGAGATTATTATGTTGGTGAGAATGATTCAGTTAGGAGAAGGAAATTGTTGAGGCAGGGAAGAAATGAAATAATTGAAGGAACAAAGTCCAGAACAGAAGTGGATGGATTTGTGTTTGATTAGAGATGGGAATTAAGAGGCAATGATTACTGGTATGGCTAAGTTTGTAGGTTTGGAGGGAAAGATGAGGAAGTTCCATTCTAATGGTTTCTATTTTGTTACCTAGAGGGCAGTCTCCAAGAATGGAAAAGCAGACTTACTAAGTTTGAATCATGTCTGTACAACTTACTAGTTGCAGGACCTTGGAAAATTGAATGTTTCAGAACCTTAGTTACCATATCTCAAAAAAGGAGCCTCACTATAGACTTTTATCTTTTGATAATAATTAAAGTGGGTACTATACTACCGTGGAATCTTGTTTGTCTGAATTGCAAAAATTAGAATTCCTATCAGCCTTAAGTCCCTTGAAACTTTTCTGGAACAATGTAAGGTATAGATTAATAACCACAGCCTTATTTCTCTGCTTTTATCTGAACTACCTCCATTTTTCTTTTTAGTTACTTCATTTTTTTTTTTTTAGTTATATTTTCACCTTCTGGTCTAGAAATGGCACTTAATAATTTCTCATAACATTGGGCGTGGGCTGGATTTAGAAGGTTTTATTCTACTTTATTTTATAACTCCTTTCGTTTAGAGATCCTACTATGCAAATAATTCAAATGACATTAGGACTTCTGTAATAAATTGTTCCATTAGAATCCCAGGATAAAAACAGTAGGGATTTTTGACACCAGTTTGTCTTATAGAGCCCATGCAAGTGAAAGTATGTATGTCTGTAACTTTTTTTTTTTCCTCACAGAAATGGAAAAGAAGCTGAAGGAAGAGAGAGAAGCTCGAGAGAAGGCTGAAAATAGAGTTGTTCAGATTGAGAAACAGTGTTCAATGCTAGATGTTGATCTGAAACAATCTCAGCAGAAGCTTGAGCATTTGACTGAAAATAAAGAAAGGATGGAGGATGAAGTAAGAAAAACAGTATTGATTTTGTTGATCTTATAAAAGAGAAGTAATCATAAATTATAAGTGAAAAATTATCTATAATTTAAAAAACATGGAGGAGATTTGAATAAAATAACCTGTATGTGTATGTGTTTACTGCTATAAAGCCACCACTGTATCCTTCCTTCCTAGGATTTTTATCTACAGATAGTTGCTGAACAGTCACACCATAGGATTTATACTATTTTGCACTATGACAGTACAACTCTATAGAAGTGTCATAGCTCTTCTTCTGAAGAAATTGCCATCTGCTTTTTAAAAACACAAACACAAAAAAGTTTATTGTAAAGTTCTCTTGTAATCCCAAAGAGGAGAAATTGCTCTTAGATCTCAAGAAAAATGTTAACTACAGAGTCTTGACTGGCTTAGATTGATGGAAAACACAGGGTACACATTTACAAAGCAATAAATAAAAGATAAAATGCCATTATATCCTTGTGGTTATTATATGTATTTTAAAAATCACTTATAAGACTGGAAGGAATCAGTCTGCATATATGTTAGAAAAGGGAGAGAGAGAAAACCAGAATAATCAGGAAAGACTTCTTACAGGAGGAATGAGATATTTCCATTATTTAAAGATTGAGTAAGACCTCAAAAGTTCACAGTTTGAGAGTCAGAAGCTAGAGTTGATAGAGAGAGAACATTATCAATAATGATGATAGTAAAAGAGTGATTAGTGAATGAAGATAGGTAAGTGAAAGACAAGGACTTGATCTGACCAGAGAAGAAAAGACATAGTCATGGGAAACTTGGGAACCAAAGTATTGATAATGATTTAAACTTAAAATGGGAGGCTGTAGGTGAAAATACTCTTTTAGAAAATAAAATTAGTCTGGTAGTGTTCTATAGAATGAACAAGAAAGAAAAGAGATTTAGCAGATACCTGTTATAGCCAACATGCAGGAAGAAAGTATGTTGAAAATTTGGAAGACCATACTCAGTCATTTCAAAATGTAATTTTTGAGCACCTTTTATCTTCCCGGCTCTGCTGGGAGTTGGATTACTGTGTAAGATAGATACGTTCTTGACTTTTGTGGAACTTCCAGCCCAGAAGGAAAGACAGATATTAAGATCAAAATTACAAGCATGACATTTATTTAAAGAGGAAGTACTGAATGCTATAGGAGTGTTATGAGTAATTACATCCAGGGGTTAAGGAAGGCCTCACTAAACTTCAGAGGGTTATAGACCAGAGCACAAACATTTATGAATCAGAAAAGGTGAATTTAAATACCCCTTATGTCCCTCTAAAAGTGGCTTTTATAGCCATTCTCTACTCTAAAATTTCTGTACATGTTGGGACCGAAAGAAACCAGATTTTTTTCCTCCAAGATCTCATATCTGAAATTTGGGGATTAATTTGACTTAATAGTAAGTTCTATAGTTATAAATAACATGTCAACAATGGAGACTCTTTAGAATACTAATATTCTCTGTATAAGGCAGTATAACACATTTGAGATTTGATTGATATTCTTTTAAATAATGTTTACTAAATTATTAGTGAGATTTAAGACTGCAATTATTTTTCTTATTCATAGGTTAAGAATCTATCCCTGCAACTGGAGCAGGAATCAAATAAGCGAGTATTGTTACAGAATGAATTGAAGACTCAAGCATTTGAAGCGGACAATTTAAAAGGTCTAGAAAAGCAGATGAAACAGGAAATAAATACTTTATTGGAAGCAAAGAGATTATTAGAATTTGAGTTAGCTCAGCTTACAAAGTAAGTCTCAAAAATAACATTTTTTTGTTTCTTTTTTGTGTTCTGCATTTGCTTATGTTTGATATTTTATATGTGTAGAAATAATATATTTGCAATTTGTGAAAGGAAGACTTAGGAAAAAAGCATTTAGAAAAAAGAATTTACTTGCAAAGGTTTGCAAGGGAGACTTACTGAATAAAAAGTAGAGATCTTTAAAGGGAGAAAAAAGGAGATTATCAAGGCCACTGACTTTACAGTAAGTCCATTTATGGTGGAAAAATTAGTTTTCTCATGATTTTCATACCGACAAAAGGCCTGTTTCTTCACACTAGAATTACAAAAATCAGGAATAAACTTTTTTATTAAGTATTCAGTGTCTTATGGGAAATGTTCAGTATTTCTTTATTTTAGAAACTAGAGTTAGACATGATGACCCTATGTTTTGTTTTGTTCCTTTGGTTCATCTCAGAACGCAAAGTACCTTTTTTCTTCTACTCTGAAATGTGATGTGTCCACTTATTTGAAGTGGAGATGATGCAAGGTTTCATTATTGCTTTCAGAATTTGTATAAAGACATGCTTCAAAAATTTAATGTCAAAGATTAGTATATTTTATACCAAGTCACGTGTTTTTATTTCCTCTAGATTTATGTGATAATACCTTCATTTGCCAGCTTCATTTACAACATAGTAATTCTTGGGTAAAATTGTCAGTTTTTGTTTTGTTGGATTTATATTGGCACAATTCTTTTCCCCCTTTTAGAGCCTTCATTTTCGCATTATGTGTTCTGTAGTTTTCTTCTCCCAGAATAACTTTCACTCAGCATTCAGTGAACACTTATTATGTCCTTTTATCAACTATATGCCTTGTTAGGTGCTGAAAATACAAATCTATCACTATCTAAAATGAAAACCCAGCAGATGCAGATGGAATTGTTTATCCTTGAAAATATGTAACCGGGAGTTACATTGTGTTTCTGTCTTGTCTGTTTCTTTGTGAATTGTGTTCATGTGTGTATTATATATATGTAGGTGTGTCTGTGTTCCTCCTCCTTTGTCATGTATTGTTCTTGCCTTCTTTCTCGTTCCTTACCTGGTTTTTTATTTCCAGCCCCACCTCCATGCTTCATTGGCCATAATGTATGGTATTATATGTATATATAATGTATGGTATGTATAGTATTATTTGTGAATATTTTCGTGTGCCCTGTTTTTAATCGCTTACTATACTACATGTGACATTTAAGGTTTATTCCTAAGGATGCTTTTCTCTACTAAAACTTATAAAATATCATTTTTATTTTTGCAACTTGGATTAATCCACAATTAATATTCTCCTGAAAGTGACCTTCAGTAAAAAACAGTTCCCTCTACTTTGTATAGTAGGAGCAAAATAGAATGAGACAGTGTGGCCTGACCAAATACGAATATTAAAGTAATACTGTATAGTGAATTATGATTTTTAAAAACAAAGGTCATTTTAGTAAACATTTTTATTTTTAGCAACTTTAATAAATAAAGAATAATACAAAGTATAGTATAAATAGCATTCATTTATTATTTTCTCTTTTACCTGAAGACAGTATAGAGGAAATGAAGGACAGATGCGGGAGCTACAAGATCAGCTTGAAGCAGAGCAATATTTTTCGGTAAGATTCATTTTTAACACTTGGCTTAAAATTAGGTATTTAGATTTTTAATGTGAACTGACTTTTTTTCAAATGACTGTGAAGTGGTTTTCTCCCCCTTTTCGTGTCCCCATCTCTACATTTCATTTCTGAATCTGAGTTCGTGCTCTATGTAAGTTGTAAAGAAACTTAACGTTTTTGTGAAACATTTCTAAAATTGCCATCAAACTAAAGCTGTATGTAAGACTTTGTTAAGGGTTTTGTTTGCCTGTTAGCAAACTTGGGTATTTTCATATGTGGTTCATGTATGCATGTTCCATTTGCAGGTATAACTGCATACAGTTATAACTATGCTCAAAAGGGTTTTTGGTTGTTTTTTTTTTTTTGGTTTTAGCTCTTTTTATTCACTTTATGTATCTATTTTGCTTTTTTTTCCATAGAAGTCATTCTAACTCTTATTTGCTGCAGGCCAGGTTGTTTTCACTACTAGTATTGATTAACATTCATAGCTAATTCTTTGAGATTTGAAGGTAGTGAAGGTTCTGCAGTGTTATTTCTTTTGGTTGCCAAGTTTATATGCTACCATTTCAACTTGACATTTACCTAGCTTCTCCATTACTGTTACACCTGGCAGCCACTTTTCCTACAAGTTTTAGTGCAGTTAAATTAGAGAGTTCTAGTTATGCTAGTGAACATGCCCTAGAAACCAAGTGAACAGTATTGGAACTAATGATTTATTAATGAATTAATAAAGAATCTGAATACCAGGGCACCTGGATGGCTCAGTTGGTTAAGCCTCCCACTCTTGATTTAGGCTCAGGTCATGATCTCACAGTGCTGAGATTGAGCCATGGGTCAGGCTCGGCAAGGAATGCAGAACCTGCTTGGGATTCTCTTTCCCTCTTTGCCCCTCCCCACTCATGCTCACAAGCACGCTTTCTCTCTCAAATAAATAAATAAACTCAAAAAGGAAATTTTTTGCATCTGAACACCTTTAGAGCTCTACAGAACTTTCCCATGTTTAGAGCTTCATGCTGTACTCTGCTCATCTCCTACTTTGACTTGTTAGACTATCACTGAAATAATGTTTTTAAATTTAAAAAATTCCAGTATTATTGAAAATCTTTCCCTGGGTAGAGATTAACCTTAATTGTTCAAAGTGTGTAGTACTGACTTCTGCAAAATGGTCTATAACATCATGCACACTTTCTTGTCCATATACTTTCACAAAGTAATCATCCAATGCCTCCACATTTTGGGATGGATGTCACATGACTTGTGGTGTTCCTATGGATTCTTAAATTTGTCTGTATAAAGTAATATAAAACTTGACACTGTCTCTTCTTTCTGATTTAGTTCATTACTTGTGAGGATTGAGTTAAGTATCAGTAAATTTGATAAACTATTATGACCAGATATAAGATATTCTTTAATCTGGTCTTTCAGATCAGAGTATTTTTTTCTATTTATCCTTTCATTGATTATACATACAGATTTCAGTATCAGAAGTCAAAGAGATAGGAATTTTGATTCCTAAAGGCAAAATGAATTACTTCTTTTTAGAAATTGTGACCACTTACAAACTAAAGCAGGCTATCAGTCCTCTTTTATTTACATTCCCATTGAAATAAATGTATCTTTGGGGTACCTGCGTGACTCAGTCAGTTTAGTGTCTGACTCTTGGTTTCAGTTCAGGTCATGATCTTGTGGTTCATGAGTTCAAGCCCCACATCTAGTCCTGCACTGACAGCACAGAGCCTGCTTAGGATTCTCTGTCTCCTTCTGTCTCTCTGCCCTTCCCCTGCTTGCTCTCTGTTTCTGGTAGGTAGGTAGGTAAATGATAGATAAGAAATGTATGTATTTTTCTCCTAGAGAAGTGCTATTTCTTAGAAGGATAGTTCTCGACAGCTGTTTTCTGGTCCTTACTATTTTTTTCCTTATCTTTTATACTAAAAGGGATAGTTTAAAAAAGGACTGCAGAACTAGAAGTTTACTCTGTAACCACAGCACCCTAACACAGTATAGGTCTAACACTTACACCTGTTAAATATTTGTTGTTAGAAGGGCACCTGGATGGTTCAGTTGGTTAAACATCTGCCTTTGGCTCAGGTCATGATCTCACAGTTCATGGGTTTGAGCCTCACATTGGGCTCTCTGCTCTCTGAGCAGAGCCCGCTTCAGATCCTCTGTCCTTCTTTCTCTCTGCCCCTCCCCTGCTTGTGCACTCTCTCTCTCTCAAAAAAAAATTAATATTTGTTGATAGAGTTGGCAGAAGCCGAATGAATTTTGTTAAGAATCATTGTTTTATAATAAATATATATTATTTGCATGTTAACAGAATGTTTGATAAATCTTGTTTGTGGGTATTTTATGTACATCTCTCAACCATCCACTCAATCCCACCCACCCAAAAGAGAAGTGGTTTCTCTAGCATTATTCACTTCAAGAATTGATCTTTTAGGGGTGCCTGGGTGGCTCAGTCGGTTGGGCGTCCGACTTCGGCTCAGGTCACAATCTCAACGGTCCATGAGTTCGAGCCCCGCGTCGGGCTCTGGGCTGATGGCTCAGAGCCTGGAGCCTGCTTCCGATTCTGTGTCTCCCTTTCTCTCTGCCCCTTCCCCGTTCATGCTCTGTCTCTCTCTGTCTCAAAAATAAATAAACGTTAAAAAAAATTAAAAAAAAAAAAAAAGAATTGATCTTTTAAATGAGTAAGCTTGCTAAGTTTCTTTATAATGTTTTCCCAAACCAATATAACTTTTAATGTTTTTGAGATATAATTTCTATATACTTCATTGTAACCATTATAAATGTATGTGTTGATGCGTTTTGACAAATCTGTATGCTGTGTTACCACCACAACAATCAACATATAAAACTTTTCCTTCACCATAAATTCCTAGTGGCCTTTTGTAGTCAATCTGCTCCACTTACCTCTATCTGCAAGTAACCGCTTAGTTGCTTTCTGTCACAATTGATTATTGTCACCTGTTCTAGGGTTGCATGTACATGGAATCATGCAATATGTACTTTTTAGCACCTGGTTTCTTTCAGCAAAATATTTTTTAGGTTTATCATGTTGTTTGTATCAGTAGTAATTCCTTTTTATTGCATTCATCTGTTTACAATTTGAAATAAAGCTGCTGTGAAAATTCATTGACAAGATTTTATATAGATACATATTTGCATTTGACTTGGGTAAATACTTGGGAGTGGAATTGTTGGATCATATGTTGTTTAACTTTATAAGAAACTACCAAACTCCTCATGAACACTTATTTCTTCTAATCACTTGTTTTGCAGACACTTTATAAAACCCAGGTAAAGGAACTTAAGGAAGAAATTGAAGAAAAAAACAGAGAAAATTTAAAGAAAATACAGGAACTACAAAATGAAAAGTATGTCCATTTTTCTTTAGAACAAGAGTCACTACTACATCATAGCATTCTTTAAATTGTTTTTTTTTTTAATATGATATTTATTGTCAAATTGGTTTCCATACAACACCCAGTGCTCCTCCCAACAGGTGCTCTCCTCAGTGCCCATCACCCACCCTTCACTCCCTCACACTTCCCATCAATCCTCAGTTTATTCTCAGTTTTTAAGAGTCTCTTATGGTTTGGCTCTCTCCCTCTCTAACTTTTTTTTTCCCTTCCCCTCCCCTATGGTCTTCTGTTAAGTTTCTGAGGATCCACATAAGAGTGAAAACATAGCAATGAGAAAGAATGAAATATGGCCTTTTGTAGCAACGTGGATGGAACTGGAGAGTGCTATGCTAAGTGAAATAAGTCATACAGGGAAAGACAGATACCATATGTTTTCACTCTTATGTGGATCCTTGAGAAACTTAGCATTCTTTAAGTTTAAAGGTAGAGAGTGGATGTGCTTTTATTCTGATAGAAGTGGTATAGCAAATCTTATTGGGCTAATTCAGAACAAATAAAACTAAATTTAGGCTAAAATTTCCTTTTATGTTGAAAAAATAATTTAATATGTTAATACTATGGCAATTGTGTAGAGATTCACTAAACTGTGACAATAAATTGTTTTCAAGGGTCTCAATCTTTAAACATCTATTTGTATATAAATCGTTCATGCTGCATTTGCACATCATTATTTTATGCTAGGTAAAGGTATTTAGGGTCTTCCTCTTAGTATTCTTAGGTTAAGTTCCGTGCGTGCATGTGTGCTTAGGGCCTAAGAAGGAGAAGACCTAAAGCTATTTAAGTGTTAACAACTTCTCATAGCTAGAGGGAACAGACATTAGAACTAGTTTTCTGACATTTTTATATTCTCTTTCCATATAGAAATTGTAAAAGTCTAACCATTTTATTATTGAACAAATACATTAAATATTAAAACATGTACAGTTTTATGAATTATAAATTATTATGATACTATAATACCACCCATGAAAGAGACAGAACCTTGCTATCCACTTTAGAAGCCCACTGTATTCCCCCTCCTCATTATGCCTTCTTCCCTCCCCACCACTAGGGTAATCACTATCCTGACACTTACTTGTTGAAGGAACTGGATCATTTTTCCTGTGTACTTTCCTCAGTTGTGATTTTATTGATTCCATTTCCATATTAGTTGAACATTTTTGTCCTCCTTCTGTGCTTCACGGTTAAATCTAAAGCTGCACTGTCCAACATGGTAGCCCCTAGTCTTATATAGCCATTTAAATTCAAGCTTTAGTGTATTTAAATGAAGTTTAAATTTTAGTTTCTCAGGTGTACTAGCCACATTTCAGGTGCTCAACAGTTAACATGTGGCTAGCATCTACCATATTAGCACAGGTATATAGAATTTTTCTTTTTTTTTTTTTTTTTTAGTGTTTATTTTTGAGAGAGAGACAGAGTGCAAGTGGGAGAGAGGCGGAGAGAGAGGGAGACACAGAATCCAAAGTAGGCTCTAGGCTCTGAGCTATACCCAGAGCCTGATGCAGGGCTCAGACTCACAAAGCATGATAAAATCATCACCTGAGCCGAAGTCTGAAGCTTAACTGAGTCACCCAGGAGCCCCAAGAACATTTCTATCCTCATAGAAAGTTTTATTGGGCATTCCTAATCTGGAGTATTAGTCATATTCAAATCTGATTGGTAGAAAGGTGAAGACTGCCTTGTACCTTGTACTGTCCGGTTGCCTCCTTGTGTTGTTAGCAACTATGGACACTCAGTGCTTACATACTTAATATTTTTAGTGGAATCTAAGGTAGGAGCGAAGATACTTTTTTCCTGGTTAATCTCTGGGACAGTGGTAGACCCCTATTATATAATCTATTGTCTATCATTTGTATGGTATCTACAGTGTACTGTACAATCCCAGGTTGTGTGCATTCACTATGAAGGGTGTTCAGATATATTGTTTCATGGGGTTGATATATTTGTTCTTGTTTGATCTATTTAACAGAAACATATTGGTAACTGGTATTGTGCTAAGTACTATGATTCATGTGAGTGATATAATTATTAGTAAGTTACAGTTCTTACCCTCCAGTACTTCAGAATCTAGTCAGGAGACAGCTATAATTAAGTTAGGTGTCTATGACAAATTGCTAGGGATTGACAAGGTGGTAATTTAAAAAGTTTCACTCTTTAGAGAATGGATTAGAGTGAGGCAAAACTGGTGGATACAGGAAGTTGAATTATGTAGCCATTGGAAAATCTAGATGTAAAACTTAATTAATGTTTGTTTATTTTGAGAGAGAGTGTGTGTGTGGGCAGGGGAGGGGCAGAGAGAGAAGCACGGAGCCCAACATGGGGCTCAATCTCACGAACCTGAGCCAGAGTCAGGAATCGGACACTTAACTGACTGAGCCACCCAGGCATCCCTAGATGTAAAATTATAGTGGAAATTGACAGTAAAGGGGAGGCAAGTACATGGGAAAAACAGAAGTAGAAGCAATAGGACCTGTAGATATGGGAGTATGGGGATAAAAGTTGGGGAAATTTTCAGGTGGGTTCTCAAGTTTCTGACCAAGGCATTTGGGTTGATGGTAGCACTAATCCCTGAGTTAAAGAATGCCAAGTTTATGAAATGAGGGGAGATAAGATTATTTCCATTTCAGACCAATTGAGTTTGAGGTGCCTATGGGATATCCAAAGAATGGATTCCAAGCACTTGGGTTTATTGCATCAGAGCTCAGAAGAAAGGTAAGGACTTGAAGCTGATTTGACATTCATTGTATACTGAAACAGAGATATACTGAGACAGAGATAGAGGAGATTTGTTAAGGTGATTGTATAAACTCATGAACCTATGGTACCATACATGTAACTGATTTGAAGCTAGTTGGGTACTAGCTCATTTTGTGAGTTGTGAATATTATAACAAACTGAGGAGTTCATATCAGTTCTAACCACTTGCTGCCACAAAATCTAGTTTTTGAAGAGAAGCCAGAAATCTGAATTTTTTTTTTTTTATGTTTTTTTCAACGTTTATTTATTTTTGGGACAGAGAGAGACAGAGCATGAACGGGGGAGGGGCAGAGAGAGAGGGAGACACAGAATCGGAAACAGGCTCCAGGCTCCGAGCCATCAGCCCAGAGCCTGACGCGGGGCTCGAACTCACGGACCGCGAGATCGTGACCTGGCTGAAGTCGGACGCTTAACCGACTGCGCCACCCAGGCGCCCCCAGAAATCTGAATTTTTATGTAAAATGTTGGCCCAGATTTAATTGTTGTGTGTCTGGAGGGAGTTGGAGGAACACTTATGTGGACTCATTTGACCCTCTCAGGTACTAAGTTGTAACCCCTAGTGTAGAATGATGAGAAGACATAAAAGCTAAGAACAGACTTCTAGTGCCTATACTTTTAAGGAATGGGCAAAGGAAGAGAAAGTAAATCACCAGTAATACAAGAAGACAAGCAGATAAGGTATCACAAAAGCTAAGGGAAATAGAATATTTCAAAGAAGAGAAAGTGATTTAAAGTGCCAAATACTCAAAAAGGTCAAGTTAAAAATACATTGTCCATTATATTTAAGGTTGTTAGTTATCTTATTGAGAACAGTTCCTAAATAGTAATGAGAATGGATACTAAAGTAGATTGAGACATTAATGGTAAGGGTAGAAGTAGAGACAGAATGTGGACAATAGCCACATTACCTCCTTACAATTCAACAAACTAGTCAGTTACTCTCCTGCCTCAGGGCTTCTTGACTTGCTCTCCCCTCCACCTGGAACATTTTCTCTGAATATCCACACAGCCTGCCTCTTCACCCTCTCTGGGTCTAGGTCTGACTGTCATCTCAGAGAGGCCTTCCCTAAATAATCCTTAAAATTGCAAACATCCCCCACCCCATTACCTTGCTACCTTCAGTACTTCCTTCCCTGTTTTATTTTTCTCTGCAGTACTTATCCCTTCCCAGTATATTATAGAATTTGCTTACTTATTTTATTTTACTTGCTGTTTTTATCTTTCTGCTAGAATTTAGCAGTGAAGAAAGGAATTTTCAAATGTTTTGTCCTTAACTCTGATTCACTGCTATATGTGTAGCACCTGGAATTGTACCTAGAACATTGTAGATGGTCAGTAAATATTTGTTAAATTTAAAAATTCGATGTGCTTGGTTGGCTCAGTCAGTTGAGCATCCTTCTCGTGATTTTGGCTCAGGTCATCATCTCACAGTTTGTGGGTTTGAGCCCCATGTGAGGCTCTGAGCTGAGACTGTGGAGCCTGCTTTGGATTCTCTTTCTCCTCTCTCTCTGCCTCTCCCCATCCCCTGCTCACATGCGCACACACACTCTCTCTCCTTCTCTCTTAAAATAAATAATTTTTTTTTTAATTTAAGAAACGGTGTTAAGGCAAGGAGATAGAGATGGAGCCCTAACTGAAGGAGAAGGTGAAAGAGAGCCATCTCTTTTTAAAGATAGTAGAAATTTGAGCATATTTAAAGACATGGAAAGGAAATCAGAATGAGAAAAGTTACACCTCTATCCATTGATTGAAACAAAATTTCTAAGCACTTTTTTATGGGCCAGAGACTTTTCTGGGCATTTGGAATACAGCAGTGAACAAGAACAAAGTCCCTGCTTATAATCTTACATCCTAGAAGAAAAAGAAGTTGTTAATTGATTTCATTAAGGAAACGGGAGAATAAAGGTGATAGATTGGCCCTAGGAGTCAGTAAAGACAGGTCTTTCATTATGGAGAGCTGTGAAGGAAGTCTGGATGGTTGTAGTTGTGGACAATTTTACCCTGAACCATCTCATTGTTTCTTGCTTTCTCTTGCACAGTTGCATAGCCAGGGATAGGACTATAATTTGGGATAAATAGGTTTTCTGGAATTTTAAATTATAACTTACTTTTATTTGAATTTAATACAAAGCAGTAAGCTCAGATAAGAGTGTTACCAGTCTGAAGCCCTGTGTATAATAGTGCAGAACCACCGCTAGGATCATAGACTTACCATTGGCAGTACTTCGCGTCTTTTCCTAACATACTAACGTCCCTATGCTTTGAGACACGTATTTCATATCTTCTCCTTCCTCCTAGATCTTCAACAACCTGTCCTCATCCTCACACTCAACAAATGGTCTTGCTTCCTGGAAGTCAGAGAACTTCTACTGTCTTCTACCCTCACAACCTACTAATCTGTCTGCATCTGTACCAATAAACCCTGCCTTCCTTCTGATTGATGTAAATGGACAAAATGTGCTTTTAACTAAGGCAGCCCCTTGATCCCATCCCTTTCTGCCTACTTAAGAACATGACTCCAGTAATCTTCACCTTTCCTACATCAATTTTTTCCTTTCTGTAGTCATTTTTATTGCATACAGGTAAACGTCTCTGTAAAAAATAATCATCTTTTGAGCACATATTCACTTCCACCTGCCATCATATTTTTCTGCTTCCTTTTGTGGCAAACTTATTTGAAAAGTGACATACCGGGGGCGCCTGGGTGACTCAGTCGGTTGAGCATCCGACTTTGGCTGAGGTCATGATCTCACCGTTTGTGAATTTGAGCCCTGCATGGGGCTGTCTCCTGTCAGCACGGAGCCTACTTCAGATCCTCTGTCCTCCTCTCTCTCTACCTCTCTCTCTCTCTCTCTCAAAAATAAATATTTTTTAAGTTAAATAAATAGATAAATTTTTTTATTTTTTTAAATTTTTTTTTTCCTTTCAATGTTTTTTTATTTATTTTTGGGACAGAGAGAGACAGAGCATGAATTGGGGAGGGGCAGAGAGAGAGGGAGACACAGAATTGGAAACAGGCTCCAGGCTCTGAGCCATCAGCCCAGAGCCTGACGCGGGGCTCGAACTCACGGACCGCGAGATCGTGACCTGGCTGAAGTCGGACGCTTAACCGACTGCGCCACCCAGGCGCCCCTAGATAAATTTTTTTAAAAAGTTACATGCCTGGGCACCTGGGTAGCTCAGTCAGGTAAGCATTGGATTCTTGATTTCACCTCAGGTCATGATCTCACAGAAATCATAGTGCAGAGCCTGCTTGGGGTTCTCTCTACCTCTTTCTGCCCCTTCCCTGCTCATGCTTTCTCTCTCTCTCTCTCTCTCTCTCAAAATAAATAAATAAAACTTTAAAAAAGAGAAAAAGAAAGAAAAGTGACATACCATTTATCTTCAGGTTCTCTTCTCCCTTTCTCTCTCCAGCTCATTCCAGTCAAACTTTTGCATTCATCGCTCTATCAAAATAACCCTTCTCAAGGTTACTGATGACTTCCTAATAGTTAAAGACAATTGTCCGTTCTCAGTCTTTATCTTATTTAACAGTAGCAGTTGACATAGTCCATTACTCTCTCTGAAATTTCTTCATTTGGCTTCTCGGACCACCACATGGTATTTTTGTTATTGAACTGGCTACTCTTAACTTCCTTTGCTCCTTTGTCCCTTCCCCTCTCTGAGACCTTTAAAGTTTGGAGGGCCCAAGGGATCACTCCCTCCTTGTTTTCATCCAGTCTCATGGCTTTAAATAGCATCAGTGTGTAAGCACATTCTCCCCTGAATTCCAGACTTGTATGTCCAGCCATCTATTTGACATCTCCACTTGAGTGTTTAATAAGCATTTCATTTGTAACATGTCCAGAAAAAATTCTTGATTCCTTTACTCTGCCAACCTGCTGCTCCCTGTTTTCCCCATTTTGGTATTAGTAATCCTATTATTTCCCGTTGTTTAAATAAAAAACTTGGAAGTTATTCTAGACTCTTTTTTCTTCTTATACTCTACATGCAATCCATTAATAAGTCTTCCTAGCTATAATTTGAAATCATATTCAGAATCTGATCATTTCTCATGACTTGTACCATTTACCAGCCTGATCCAGACCATCTCCAATCTTGATAATTTCAGTAGCCTCCTAACTAATATCCCTTCTTCTGCCATTGTCCCCCTACAGTCTGATCTTAATACAGCAACCAGAATGATCTTTTTTTTTTAATTTTTTTTTAATTTTTTTTTTTTAACGTTTATTTATTTTTGACACAGAGAGAGACAGAGCATGAATGGGGGAGGGTCAGAGAGAGGGAGACACAGAATCTGAAACAGGCTCCAGGCTCTGAGATGTCAGCACAGAGCCTGACACGGGTCTCGAACTCACGGGCCATGAGATCATGACCTGAGCCGAAGTCAGCCGCTTAACCGACTGAGCCACCCAGGCGCCCCCAGAATGATCTTTTAAAAACAGAATATTCAGAGTAAAACCAAAGTTCCGTATACTGTTTTAGAAAGCCTTATAAGATCTTTATCTCTTCCAACTTCTTTTAATACATTTCTCACAACTTTCCTCGATCTCCTACTTCACGTACACTAACTTCTTTCAGACCAAACTTAGGGCATTTCTCATTAGATGTTTCTTCCACCTTACCACTTTTGAGATACGCGTAGCTCATTCCCTTCCTTCATATTTCTTCTCACACGTCTTCTTAGCAGAGAGGCCTCCTTGATCACCCTATATAAAATACCACATTCACAGCTGCTTCTACCTTTTTCATTTTATTGTGTTCTCTATGGATACTGTATATTACTTGCTCATTTTTTAAATTGACCATTTTCACCCCACTAATGTATGCTTCCTGAGGGCAGAGACTTTGTTACTACTGTATGTCTTACTTAGTACAACCATATTTAGCACATAGTAACCATTTAGGTAAATGTTTTTTGGACAAATGAATGTTCTTTTTTTTTTTTCTGTAGTTAGTATATATCTCCCTCTTGAGAGAGGCTTGAGACAGAAAATTTCATTTGTATTATTCCCTTAGTAAAAAATAGGTGGAAGTCATTTATTCACTTAGCAAACATTTTTTGAGCACCTACTGTATATAGAGGGGTACATTTATGACCAAGATAGCTTCTTCAGGAAGAGCAAGCAAACTGGAATGATTTGGTCCTGGTCTGAATGTCAATTCCAAAAAAGCTTTAAAGTGTTATTCCCAAGGAGCATTCTTGGAACAGTTTATAGTGGTTTAAATATCTGTTTATAAGTCTTCATAATCTCATTAAATTTCCGAACTGGAAGGGACCTCAAAAATCATTTAGCTTAACTCTCATTTTACAGATTTGATTAAATTGAGCTCTAGGAAATGTAAGAATTTGCCCAGGGTCCTGGCCCAATTAGTTAGTGATAGAATAGGGATAAGGGTCTAGGTCTGGCCTCCTGGTTTACAAGACTATTATTTTTCTCCTGTGCCATGCTACCTTCCATTCTAATCCACAACAGTTTCCTTTTCAAAAGTAGACTACTTGCCATTGCTTTATTAACTTTTCTTAGTTAAGCACAATAGCAGATACAAAATTAAAGAGTTCTTTACATTTATAGTTTTTCAGAGTCTGAGAGGTTAAATTTATTATTTATATAGAACTTTTCAAGTGGATTCAAGTAATGGATTTTATTTAAGCAATGAATTATTATTATTTAAATATAGTTGTCTTTTTAAGCATATCATTAAGTTGAAAGAATAACTGAATTTCTTTATATCCATTTCTCTTATAAATCTGTTGCAGAGAAACTCTTACTACTCAGTTGGATCTAGCAGAAACAAAAGCCGAGTCTGAGCAGTTGGCTCGAGGGCTTCTGGAAGAACAGTATTTTGAATTGACCCAAGAAAGCAAGAAAGCTGCCTCAAGAAATAGACAGGAGATTACAGATAAAGATCACACTGTTAGTCGGGTAAGTGTGGTTTTCACGTAAGGTTTATGACTAAAATTAAATAAAAATAGGCCACATCCTAAAGTGTTAGGGTAAGGTGAATATGTATGCATGTGTATTTACTTTGACTCTACTTATACATGGTGGTCAGTCTGTACTCCTGTATAAAATAGTTCATATAATCCAAAACCATTGTTAATGACTGAAATTCTTTTTCAGTGTAATATACTTTTTCTCTTTCTGGCTATAGATCTTAATATATTTTATGTAAGGAAATGCTTAGCTTAAATTCATTTGTTGTATTATCTTAATACATTGCAGCTGGTTTTATGGCCAGAATTCTGTAAAGTTCAGAGAAACTATTTGGGGATGAGAAATTCTTTATGGATATTTACAAATTAATTATAGAAAACCAATACTATAATTAACTATTCCTGAAATTTATACTGTTCTCTATATAGATGATGGGAATGGGAGGGGGAGTTAGATTTTTCTTCTTTTGAAGTTACCATCAAGTGCTCTGGTGTAGATAGTCCTGGGTTTAAATCTTAGCTTTGCCTTTAAGAAGTTACATGGTCTTGGCAATGTGCATTAACTTCTCTAAGCCTCAGATTCTTCATCTATAAAATAGAAATAATATTTGGGGTGCCTGGCTGGCTCAGTCAGTAGAGCATGCAACTCTTGATCTCAGGGTTGTGAGTTCAAGCCCCACATTGGGCATGGGGTTTACTTAAAAAAAAGAAAAAGAAATAATACCTATTCCACAAGATTCTTATGAACATTAAGTGAAATAATATACATAGAATGGTGAATAAGTAGTACATTACTGAAAGTAAAATGTTTTTAATTGTCGTTTTCATCATCATTATTCAGATGAAGGAATTGAGGCCCAAAAGCATTGTGACTTGCTAAGAATCACAGAGCTAGAAATCTAAATTTAAATTTCCCAAGTTTGTAGTCGTTCTCCTTCCATTACATTTTTTTCTTCCTTTCACAAAAACACACACACATATACACCAGCTGAAGTAATTTTTAGAAGCTAACAATTGTTTTAAAATATTTTGAATTTAATTATATCCACATATGTTAAACCGGAAACCAGGCATTTTCATAATAAAGCAGCGTTTGACCTGTCCTCATCTATGGAGAATGTGAAGTATTTTTTTTTTGAAGTTACTGTTTTAAATAAGAGACTAGCAAAGTGAATGTAACTTAAACCTTTGTGTGTTTTGTTAAGCTTGAAGAAACAAACAGCATGCTAACCAAAGATCTTGAATTATTAAGAAAAGAAAATGAAGAGCTAACTGATAAAATGAGGAGGACAGAGGAAGGTATGTAAGGTTTTTTGTTTTGTTTTGTTTTAATTATGTTTAATCAAGTTCAGAGGTAAATCTTAGCTATTTATATTGTGTATTAGGTTTTTGAAATATTTGTTTTCATATGTTAAATAGCTTCTGTAGCCTTAAGAATTATCTTAGTAGAACTTAAATGTTCTCATCTCAGAAAATGGTAAATATGTGAGGTGATGGATATGTTAATGAACTTGATGGGAGAATCCTTTCACAATGTTTACATCTATCAAATTATCATATTGTATAACTTAAATATCTTACAAATTTATTTGTCAATTATACCTCAATAAAACAAAAAGAATTATCTTAATGAAGTTATTAAAAGTTATGATGTATAAACTAATTTGCATAATTAAGAGCATTAATTTTGAATGCAGAAATTTAATGTCATATAATAACACTTTATATAATTTGCTAACAGAATATAAACTGAAGAAAGAGGAAGAGATCAATAATCTTAAGGCTACCTATGAAAAGAATATCAGTACAGAAAGAACCCTTAAAACACAGGTATACATTCTCTCTCAGCCTTTTCCATATATGTTTGTATTTGAGTATCATATATTCAGAAGGTAACATTTGCTCTTTGTGAACTTTTCTTAAACTTAGGTTGTAATGTTCAGTCTTTTCACTGGAACAAATAATGTAATACTCTTTCTTCATTAAATATAGAAGTCTTTTTCAGGAAATTGGATTTTAATTGAGTTCAGAAAGTAGCTTGTCTAGTCATTTGACTAGTAAGAACATGTTTTAGATTGTACAGAAGACCTATAATTAATTGACAGTAGGAAAACTTAATGAAGAGAAAATACTTGACTAAAGCCAAAAGAGAAGAACTAGGAGTAAGTAAGAAACTATAGGGGTGACTGTATCATTTTATATTTATGTGAACTGCATCATTTTATATTTAATGATGCAGTTCACATTTTTACTAAAACTTGGTATCTTGTCATTTTACTAACTTATACAGTAGTTTAAATTCTTCATAAGGTACTGTGTACCCCAGTTGATTTTTATGGTAAAATAAATATTTTTACTTTTTATTAAATGATTATATTAGCTTTTTTACCACTTATCTACTCTCCTTCTCAGCAGTTTTTCATGTTGCAACTAGATTAATCCTTCAAAAATGTATTTAATACCTGTTGAAAATCCTTCAGTAGAAGGATTGTACTTACTTTTACATCAAAACATAGACCATGAAGAAAAGGATTGACATTTATTACATAAAAATTCAGGTCTGTGGAGCCCAAAACAACATAAGTTGAAAGAAAACAAACTAAAAAGAATATTTACAACAAATGTAGAGAAATACGAATAAAAGAGGGTCTACAAATAAAAAGACAATCTTCTATGAAAAAAAAGTAAGAGACATTTGAGAAAAAAAGAATTTTAAAAAGCTAACCCATTACCATAAACCAAGAAATAAAAATTAAACCAATAATGAGGTATCTTTTTGACAAATGGGCACATTTGAGTGAGAGAGATATAATACTCCTCTTTAGCAAGAACATAGGGAAATTTATTTGTGTAGTTTTTGAGGGAGTAAACTATGAGAACAATTAACAGAATAACATATTTTAATGTGCATATTCTTCGACCCAGTAACTGCACACTTAGGAATTTATCCTGTATACATAACTCCATAAATGCTCAAAAGAAACACATACAAATGTAATTACAGCAACAACTTTTAAAAAATTTTTTAACGTTTATTCATTTTTGAGAGACAGAGAGAGACAGATCGTGAGTGGGGGGGAGGGCAGAGAGACGGAGACACAGAATCCAAAGCAGGCTCCAGGCTCTGAGCCATGACGGACCGACTGAGCCACCCAGGCGCCCCTACAGCAACAACATTTTTTTTTGTAATGTTTATTTTTGAGAGAGAGAGAGAGAGAAAGCGCAAGTGGGGGACGTCCAGAGAGAAAGGGAGATACAGATTCTGAAGCAGGCTCCAGGCTCTGAGTGGTCAGCACAGAGCCCGATATGGGCTCGAACTCACGGACCACGAGAACATGACCTGAGCTGAAGTCGGACTCTTAATGAGCCACCCAGGTACCCCCACAACATTATTTTTAACGGTGAAAAATAAAAATAACCCAACCACCCATCAGCATAGTATTGATAAATCATAATATATCCATACAATACAGAGCAAAGGAGCCATTAAAAATAAATGAAATAGACATATATGTAATGACATGGGGAAACTGTATTTCCCATGATATATGATATAGTATTAAATTTAAAAAACGAGTTGCAGCACAGAATGTATAGCATGATCCCATTTTCTAATTTAAATATCCATGTAGAGAGCCAAAGCATAAGAGACTGTTAAAAACTGAGAACAAACTGAGGGTTGATGGGGGGTGGGAGGGAGGGGAGGGTGGGTGATGGGTATTGAGGAGGGCACCTTTTGGGATGAGCACTGGGTGTTGTATGGAAACCAATTTGTCAATAAATTTCATAAAAAAAAAAAAAAAGCAAAAAAAAAAAATAAATAAATAAATATCCATGTAATCAGCTTATATACACAAGGAAAAGTTTAGAAGGATACACACCCAGCAGATTGAAAAAAGAGACTTTAGCAGAGGTACTCTTTGATGGGTGATACTACAAGAGCTTTCACTTTCTTCATAATATAGTTCTGTCTTTTATTTTTCTTTTAATATGTTAGATTTACTGTTAGAAAAATAACAATATGCATTATGAGTTCAATGAAATAAGCATTTACTCCATTAAAATATGTATATGGGCTCCTCATCCTAGATAGGACTAAATGTACATGGAAATGATGGTAGTTGGGCTTTTTTTCTGTTTTAATGGAAAAATCTTCGGTTTCTTTTAAACATAATTGCAGAAAATACCATGACTTATGTTTTAGTTTATGTAGCTTAATTTCACATGCTTTTAACACTTCTCAATTTGAATATGTTCTTTCCTTCTGGCAAAAGGGATTAACCTCAACTGTTCTCTTGTACATTCAAAAGGGCCTCAGTATGGCCTGGTAGATACCGTCTCCTTACTTACCTACTTGTCCCAAGGAAAAAAATTATCTTGGGCCTTTTTGCCTGTGTGTGGTTTCATCTGATTATAATGCCATCTCCTTGGCTCTTCTCTTTAATACTATTTCTTCTTTGCTTATCCAACTCTTATTTGTCTTTTTAAGAAACATATGTGGACACATGTGCAGGTACACCAGGAAGCCACCCCTGACTTCCCCAGGTCTCAGTTAGGTACTGCTCCCATAGCACCATTGTTAGCCTCTTTTCTTTTAACTCACCACTCTGTACTATAATGCGTGCTTGTCTGGCTCCTCCATCAGACTATGATACCTTTGAGGCATAACTCTATTTTTTGTCTTTATATCTAGTACCTATCAAAGTGCCTACATACAGTATAATGCTGAATGATTATTGAACAGTAAATGAATTTTTACAAGACTTAATCTGGTTCTTACATTTGAACAATGAGATAAAACAGTAATAGTTACTTGTGCTACCAGTTATGTTCCAACCTTTATTAGGTTCTTCTGATTTTCCCACACAAAATAGTCCTTCCTGATTTTGAGGAAGAAAATACATTTTTAGTGAAGATTTAAATCAGATGGTTCCAACATAGATCCTTATTTAATAATATTTTAATATTTGAATAGGCTGTTAACAAGTTGGCAGAAATAATGAATCGGAAAGATTTTAAAATTGATAGAAAGAAAGCTAATACACAGGATTTGAGAAAGAAAGAAAAGGAAAATAGAAAGCTTCAACTGGAACTCAACCAAGAAAGAGAGAAATTCAACCAGATGGTGGTGAAACATCAGAAGGAACTGAATGACATGCAAGCGGTAAGGTTTGTGTGTGTGTAGGATTATTTTCTTAATTTGTTATGTCTGTTTATACCTGTTATCTATTGATCTTCTCTAGATATTTTTAGCATAAAAATGCATATTCAGGTTTATACTCTCCACAGTTTGATCATTATTACTCTAATATGAACCATGATGTTGAAAAACTAGAAAGATACTCCATTTCTTATTAACCATGATAATTTTTACCCATTAGCATTTGCTTGATTAGAGATGCTCCTTTGAGAGAATCAAAAAGAAGTCTTGCCTTTTTGGTTTTTGATTAAAATTGAGGTATGACTGGTATAATACTAACTACAGTTAAGTTAGAGGATTTGAAGTATTGTATATTTTTTTGTTTTCTCTAATCAGGACTCACTTTTCTGAAATCAAAATATCAAACTTAATTTTTTTTATACTTCCTGGCCTGTAAATAGCACAAAATTGAGAACTGGTCTCTGGTCCTAGATTGACTTGGATACAAGCACTGACTCTCTATCATTTATGGTTTTTACCATCCTGAGAAGCTTTCCATATTTTTTAAACTGTTTCATTTGAAGCCATAAAAGCATTTCCTACTGTTTTAACAGGTGTTTGGTTTTTGTGTTTTGATGCTTTATATTTAAAAAATATAAACAAAATTTGTTGAAAGCAAGGAGAAAAGGAGTTTACCAAGCAATGTATTAATGAGGAAGAGAACTTGCATTTTTTACAATTGTATCAAAATCTGTGGTAGTAAACATTCATGAAGTTTATACTAATTTTTTAGTATTAGTTTTAGATTCTTCATAGTTCCATTAATTCTTAATTTTTAATTTGAAAATTTGATTTTGATTTCTTTATTTCAAAAATAGCAATTGGTAGAAGAATGTACACATAGGAATGAGCTTCAGATGCAATTGGCTAGCAAAGAGAGTGATATTGAGCAATTGCGTGCTAAACTTTTGGACCTTTCGGATTCTACAAGTGTTGCTAGTTTTCCTAGTGCTGATGAAACTGATGGAAACCTTCCAGGTAAGAACATTTCTTTTACTTCATTCAGGTTTGCTTCATTCATGGAAATTAATGTATGTTACTTTCATTTAGCTTTCTACCTCTTTGTCATTTTATTTTTCCCATGGATCCTTAAGAAGAAATTTATGCTTCTGTTAGCCAAAGTCTGATTATGTTTGCATTTTATAGAATAAAAGCAGTCAAAAGAAATTTTAGGCTATTAAAATAAATTTGAGAGGCTCTACCTGAATAGAAATCTGAAAAAGGTTTTGAACCAAAACAGCCTAACTGCATGGTGAAAGCTGAAGCTGCTTATACCTCTCACTATTTAAAGAAAATTATTATATGTGTTTTCATGAGTAGCAGCTCTTTAATGTACTGTGGGTTTTTTTGTTTTTATGTATTTCTGTGCAAAAACTAAGAACTGTACTTAATAATCAGAACCATAGCAGCCTATATATAGACCTTTCTAAAGTAGTAGAGATAAACTCCGGTCAGACTTTAAGTTTTGAATTTAGAGAAATAGATAAAAGGGATTGAGAGATGCAGTCAGGGGGCAGAGAGTCAAGTAAAGGCAAAAGTGAGAGTATCTAGGATTTCAGACTTTTCCGATGTCTTTTTTTTTTTCTCCCAGTTGAGAATCAATTAAAATTCTTGGATTTAGTGTAGGGTAAGTTATAGTACATTTATGTCTTTTTAACAGAGATAAGCAATACACATAATACACGTTCAGTTTAGAAGTGAATAGGTTATAAATATTAAAACATGCATTACAAATTTAAAGATATAATGTTTACATACACACACAAACTTGACATACTGCTGCTTATCATTTTTTTTTAATGTTTATTTTGTGAGAGAGGGAGGGGCAGAGTGCGAGCAGGGGTGGGCAGGGAGAAAGAGGGAGATACAGATCTGAAGCAGGTTCCAGGCTCTAAGCTGTCAGCACAGAACCCGATGCGGGGCTCAAAAAACCCGTGAACCGTGAGATCATGACCTGAGTTGAAAGTCAAGACACTTAACCAACTGAGCCACTCAGGTACCCCCTACATACTACTGCATATTCTTAGTTCAAGGTTTTGGAAGTTTTGTTTACATGGCCATAAACTTGAAAATTGATTTTAATTTGTGTATTTCCTGTGTAATATGTTAATAGATATTTATGAAGTAGCACATTTTATATTATAGTGATTCTGTTTTAACAGATACTGTTTTTTGAGAATTTGATATAAAAAACTTAATAGACTACTTAGAAAATGGTATTATGGTTCTGGTCAAGAAAGTGGACTCAAAGTGAAAAGTGAATTCAACTCTTACTTATATACCATGTAATCCCTGCCCTCCTTCTTTTGTGTGTTTTCTAGCCCAAAATCAGATCTCTTAGAAGGGCATGGAGTAAATTTCTATTATAGTGGTCAAGGAATTCCTTCGCTTTTCCCGTTTTTGGTTTTCTGAAACCTTCTGCCTCTTCAGAATCTTGTAGGTGCATGTCCTTTATCAGAGAATCACTTTGGATTTAACAAGAACCTCTTGCTTCAGCTGTTGTTTGAAAAGCTTTCAAAAGTTAGATTTAATCATCAGTATGACTTTTAGGGGTGTTTGGCTACATTCTTTCAATTGTTGAACTGAAATTGTAGCTTAGAGTCCAGGAATTCTTTCTATTTAGATAAAGTTAAATATCCTGTCCAAGTTTTTTGTCTTTATTCCACCCCTTTCCCTTTAACTTTGGTTATAATGATGTCTTATTATGTGTATCTTGGTTTTCTTTTTATTAGGTTAAACATTTCAGTCAATCCACTATTGGTAAATACTATTCAGAAAAAATTTGAATTGAATGATGACTTTGAGGGGCATCTAAAGAGGAGGAAGGTGATGAGTTTTGTCCTCCATTCTGGCTTATTCAGGAAAACTAAACTCAGAGGACGATCAGATGGTTTGATTCGCTGACTTAAGTTAGGGATCCATTTAGATTTCAGAATCCTGACCTAATAAATACACTTAAGAATCAGTCAGCAGAGGGGTGCATGGGTAGCTCAGTTGGTTAAGTGTCCAACTTTGGCTTAGGTCATCATCTCATGGCTCCTGAGTTCAAGGCCCCACGTCGGACTCTGTGCTGACAACTCAGCCTGGAGCCTGCTTCAGATTCTGTCTCCATCTCGCTCTCTGCCCCTCCCCTATTTGCACTCTGTCCCTCTCTCAAAAATAAATAAACATTATTTTTTTTTTAATTTTAGAAAATTAAACTACAGACTGAAAAAGGAAGAACTTTGAATGGAATACATTTACTCAAGTTAAAATAAAGGCCTTTTGAAATATGGATCATATTTTTTAGTTCAGTGAGATGGGTGTTTATAGGTAGTTGGGTGGATGAACTGATAATATAACTTAGTTTTAGATTTCATCATTCAATATAAAGATTCTCATTTAATTATCTTGTATATCTAGAGCTCAGTCTCTACTTGTCCTTAAGTAGATAAAATCTCTCCTGTTTCCCAATTCTAAAAAGCTTAGAAAAAAAATTATCTGTTGTACAACCTTCTGAAGTTCTTAAATTACTTTTATTCTAATTCTTTTATGTTTTCATCCTCCTTTTGGTTCTGTAGCAGGTTGTGGCATAGCACACTGTGTAAATATAAAGATTACACTTGAGTTAAGATTTTCCTATTGCCTCAGTGACAAAAAGACAACGTGATAACTCCCTTATTCTTTCTCTTTCCTTCTTTTGGAACTATTGACCTAATAATCTGAAAAGAATGTAAAAGTAAGATGAAGCACTAGGGAAAAACACTTGGTATCAATATTCTAATATTCATTATCTCTTGTGGATTATCTGCCTCATTCTCTTTCCATCTAACTTTATGTCTCTCAGTCTTGAAATTTAAACCTGTAAATGGTGGATTTCTTGGTGTGTTTCCAAGTATTTAAGTATATGAGAACTTCCAACTTGCCCAAATCTAATCAATGATTTGGAGATGATGCATCTGAATTCTTGAACATAATTTCATTTTTATATCACTTCTGAATATAATTAAAATATTTGGCAATGGTTCCTTAGCTCTGTTTTCTTAAGCAGTATGTGTTTATGCAAGTAAACTTTGATAGTCTTCAGCAGTTAACTTTGATATTTAAATTCGCTGTATTGGATATTGATTTATATATAGTCTCTATGTCTCTTATTTGGGTAAAGGAATCAATTGCTGATTTTCATGGTACATACATAAATTTTTTATAAGTTAAAATTGCTTTACAAATACATAAAACCTGGAGCCAGTTGTATTTGTACTTTGTACTTTTGTAGCATATTATTGATGATAATGTAGAGTTAGGAGTCCTCAACATTTTTTAATCTGGAGAAGCTGATTCTGTGTTTGTGATGGAAAAGATGGAATTTAAAACATTTTACTTTCAGATTGCTACATATGTCACAAGTTGTCATGGTTTTAAAGGAGGTTTATGTATACATACACACACACACACACACACACACAACTAATATGTTAACTTGTATGTAAGACATGAGTAAGTAAACAGAGGAGAAGCTAGTATGTAGTTTTTAATTTGTCCCTGAGCTTAGTTCACCTGCTTTTGTGAAGGGAATGCACCGGAAGGAAAAACTAAAATTCTCTCCTGTAACCCTGTTGTTTTAAATTGGTGAAAACCTGGGGCTCCTGGTTGGCTCAGTTGGTTAAGTGTCCAACTTCGGCTCAGGTCATGATCTGACAGCTTGTGGGTTTGGGCCCCGCATCCGGCTCTGTGCTGATAGCTCAGAGCCTGGAACCTGCTTCAAATTCTGTGTCTCCCTCTCTCTCTGCCTCTCCCCCACTTGCACTCTGTCTGTTTTAAAAATAAATACAGGGGCACCTGGGTGGCTCAGTCGGTTAAGCGTCCGACTCTGGCTCAGGTCATGATCTCGCGGTCCGTGAGTTTGAGCCCCGCGTCGGGCTCTGTGCTGACAGCTCAGAGCCTGGAGCCTGTTTCAGATTCTGTGTCTCCCTCTCTCTCTGACCCTCTCCTGTTCATGTTCTGTCCTCTCCCTGTCTCAAAAATAAATAAACGTTAAATTTTTTTTAAAAAATTAAAAAAAATAATAAAAATAAATACACATTTAAAAAATCTAAAAAAATATATTATTATAAATTGATGAGACCTTCACATATCCTCAGCACCTTTTTTTGAGTTCCAAATTTCACTTAATTTAAATGGGAACAAATAAAAAAGGGCTTATTTAATTCATAAAATGCCTTTGATGTACAAAATTTCTTAAGAAACACTGAAATGACAGATAAAGTCATAACCTACAACAATCCATTGAAAATACATTAAAGAAAACACTGGCAGATAATCCAAACCTAGAGTCATAAAGCATAAATATTTTTGGCATATATTCTCATAGGAGAAATAACTTGAGTGTGGGGTATTTTGGCATACACAATTTTGTATAAAGATCAAAATTTCGGTGGCTTTCACATATTTTCTGTGAGGAATTACTGGTAGTAAATTGGAGGAGTAAACGAGCTGCAATTTGGAGCACACCGAAGGAAAATTTTCCTAACAATAACTTGATGCTTTTGTAAGAATATTTGTGAGTGATTAGCAACCTTCTGCGTGTTGTTTAATGTAAAACTGCCCTTTGGGTTTTTTTTTAATGTTTATTTTTGAGGGAGCGGAAGCAGGGGAGGGGCAGAAAGAGGGGGACCCAAGATCCAAAGAGGGCTTTGCCCTGATAGGCTGATAGCAGTGAGCCTGACGGGCTCAAACTCAAGAAATGTGAGATCATGACCTGAGCCGAAGTTGGACACTTAACCGACTGAGCCACCCAGGTGCCCCTAAAACTGCCCTTTGGTTTTTAAACCATCATTTATAAAGGGTAGCTGTAACTGGCTAATTCAGGGGGGAAAAGCAGAACTGTAAAATAATCAAAATATATATCTACTTTGTGTGTCAGATGCCTTGAAATATATAAAAATAGTGTCAGGATATGGTCCCTGATCTTACAAAACTTACTAAGGAACTACTTAAGGAGACAAAACAATTATTGATGAACTAAGAAGTTGCTGGGAGTAGTTGGGAGAAGAGGATTGTTTTGAGCTGAGTTTTCTCATTATTTTCTCCACCTTAACAACTATAATTTAGATGAAGAGGAGTAACAAAAGCAAAAGACAGGTACATGGAAGAAGTTGGTACAAGAAGAATATTCAGTTCAATTAACTGCAAAGCTTTTTAGTTAAGGACAGAACAGCATGGTGTTCTAGGAACACAAGCTCAGAAATTAGCCTGCCAGGGTAAACTCTATAGCTTTGACAGTTACTGATAGAGTATACCCTTGGACAAGTCAGTTTACCTTCTAAGCTTTGGTGTTCTTCATTTGTAAATGGAGATTGTAGAATCTATCCTATCCTATATTCATAGGAATATAATATACATTCATGGGATAATATACATAGATTAAAGCACATGTCAAACAAGTGTTCGGTAAATGTTACCTATTGTTACGATTACTTTAAGACTTAGATGTTTTACAGCTTTTATATGTGGGGAAAGGCATTATATATTCCTGTTAGGGTCATGATTTAAGCATTGTACTTGAAAATTGCTTACTTTTTTATTTTTTTGTGTTTCAAATATAAGACAGATATAGAAAAAAATACTCTTATCTCTAACCTGATATAAAATAATGATTTCTAATAATCATCTTTTTCCTTCAGATATTTCTCATAAACATTAATTATATTTAAACAGTAATAATATTTATTTTTAAATGCCTTGATTGTATTAGTCAAGGAATTTCTGGTATGCACAAACTGTTTAAAGTAATAGCTGACCAACTCAATGCTATGTTTTTTGGCTATTTATTAAGTTCTGGTATCACATACTTAAAAGTCTTTATTTATACCTCTTTAGTTTGAAAAGAATTACACTTGGACTTTAACACTAGAATTAAGTACCCCTCAACCAGATTTTAGCAATTTTATTGAAATTATTATAGGTGTTTTACCAAAAAGTTTATCAGAATATTGTGCTAAGAAAACAAATAAAATGCTTGTCTCTTATTCTTTGTATCTAGTTGATTCTGCCTGCATTCCTTATTTATTTATCTTCTATTCTTATCTTCTGTGAGTAATAGGACACCTCTCTGTACTTTTGCTTGCTCTTTCTTGTGTAAATCATCGCTCTGATTTGTTCCACTTGCTGCATTTTTTATTTTGCTAAATAGTTTTATAAGTGTTAAATGATATTTAAAGTCTTCTGTATCATATCCCATTTAAGCTGCAATCCATTCCAGTCTTGCCTGGCTCTAAAGGGTATTGTTTTACTTCATACTTTTATAATTAAGTACAAATGTTAATTTTATGGGAAAAGTGGCTTGGAATTTTTTTCTGCAATATTTGTATGGCCATTACAGTTGATTTGTGTGATTGAAGCATGGAAGAGCAAATTGTAGCACTTATTCATTTAGCTGTGTTCAAATGCCTGTTGCTGCATGCCATCAAACAACTTGTAATAGCTTTCCTCTTACTACTACTTAAGGCTGAATACTATATATTCTTTTGCTCCTAGAGTCAAGAATTGAAGGCTGGCTTTCAATACCAAACAGAGGAAATATCAAACGATATGGCTGGAAGAAACAGGTATATATGCCTTGTTTTTTCTAATTGATAATCTGTTACATATTTTACTTTTAAAACATACAGCTTGTATTAATTGCTCTGTTATTAGCATTGATCTTAGATTAATACAGTATACTTTAGACATAAATGACAAGTATTGTGCTTATTTTAAACCACATTAATGTTGCTATATATCTTCCTCTTTTTTCCTCATTTCAGTATGTTGTAGTAAGCAGCAAAAAAATTTTGTTCTATAACGATGAGCAAGATAAGGAACAATCCAATCCATCCATGGTATTGGACATAGAGTAAGTTGCCTTTCATTGAATTTTAAATCATCAGGGTGATAATTTATGATAATTATTTTTAGACATACAATTTAGTTTATGTTTTGTTATTTAAACGATATTGCCTACTTTTCCTAACAAATTTTAAAACTTCATATTCGGGGCACCTGGGTGGCTCAGTTGGTTGAGCATCCGACTCTTGATTTCAGCTCAGATCATGATCTCACAGTTCGTGGGTTCAAGCCCCACATCGGGCTCTGCACTGACAGTGTGGAGCCTGCTTGGGATTATCTCTCTCCCCCTCTCTCTGACCCTCCCCCACTCTCTCTATCTTTCAAAATAAATAAACTTGAAAATTTTTTTTAAATAAAAAATAGAACTCCATATTAAATCTAACTTTAGCAAAATGTAAGGGGGAAGATTTTGCAAAGCTGATAAATGTATTCTAAAGACAAATTTTTTATTTCAAATGTTTATTAGTTTTAGGTTCAGAGAGCATCTCCAAAAGTGCTGTATATGATTATGCAATCATTGTTAAGGATATACAAATACATCTTTTGCTTTTAGTAGTAGATCACAGAGGCCTTTAATAAGCTTAGGATTTTTCCTTGTATTCGTTCTAAAACCATTTCTTAAGCACTGCTGTCTGTTTCATCGTGAGTGCTATAGATTGTACAAAGGTGAGTAAGACAGTTCCATATTTAAGGAGCTTACATACAAATAGTAGAAAAGGTAAAACATGCAAAAAAATATAAATTCAAAGTGAGATGTGGTGGGTGCTATTCATGAAAAATATAAACTTAAAATGAAGTGTTGGCATTCGTTTGGAATTAAACATTTGTGAAATCAATTATATCTAGAATGTAAAAAGAATTGAGCAGCTACCAGAGCGTTCTGAAATTTTATTTCCCGTTTTTTTCCTTTTTTCAATTATAGTTAACATACAGGGTTATATTAGTTTCAGGTGTACAATATAGTGAGCCAACAATTCCATATTTACTCAGTGCTCATCACAATAAGTGTAATCTTAATCCCCTTCACCTATTTTACCCCCCCCCCCCCCCACCTCCCCTCTGGTAACCATCAGTTTGTTCTCTAAGAGTCTGTTGGTTTTTTCCGTCTCTTTTTTTTTCTTTGTTCATTTGTTTCTTAAATTTCACTTACGAGTGAAATAGGGTATTTATCTTTCCCTGACTGACTTATTTCATGTAACATTATACCTCTAGGTCCAAGGTCCGTCTATGTTGTTGGAAATGGCAAGGTTCATTCTTTTTATGGCTAATACTCTATTCACCCATATCTTGGCTATTATAAATAATGCTGGAATAAACATAGGGGTTGTATATATCTCTTCAAATTAGTGTTTCCGTATTCTTTGAATAAATACCTGGTAGTGGAATTACTGGATCATATGGTAATTCTATTTTTAACTTTTTGAAAAACCTTTGTACTGTTTTCCTTAGTGGCTGCACCAGCATGCATTCCCAACAGTGCACAAGGGTTCCTTTTTCTCCTATCCTTGCCAACACTTGTTGTTTCTTATATTTTTAATTCTAGCTATTCTGACAGGTATGAGGTGTATCTCATTGTTGTTTCAATTTACATTTCCCTGATGGTTACTGATGTTGAGCATCTTTTCATGTGTCTGTTGGCCATCTGTGTGTCTTCTTTGGAAAAATGTCTATTCGTGTCCTCTGCCCATTCTTTGGATTCTTTGGGAGTTTTTTGGTGTTGAATTATATAAGTTCTTTATATATTTTTTATATTAACCCCTTATCGCATACATCATTTGCAAATATCTTCTCCCACTCAGTAGGTTGATGGCTTGTTCTGTTGATGGTTTTTTTGCTGTGCAAAAAGCTTTTTATTTTGGTGTAGTCCTAATAGTTTAATTTTGATTTAGTTTCCCTTGCCAAAGGAGACATATCTAGAAAAATTCTTTGACTTATCAAAGAGATTACCACTTATGTTTTTCTTCTAGAAGTTTTATGGCTTCAGATCTCACGTTTAGGTCTTTAATCCATTTTGAGTTTATTTTTTGTGTATGGTGTAAGAAAGTAGTCCACTTTTATTTTTTGCATGTAGCTAGTAAATTTCCCAGCACCATTTGTTGAAGAGACATTTTCCTATTTTGTATTTTTGCTTTCTTTGTTGCAGATTAATTAATCATAAAAACATGGGTTTATTCTGGGCTCTCTATGCTGTTCTATTGATCTATGTGTTTGTTTTTGTACCAGTACCATACTGTTTTGATTTCCTCATTCTTTGAAGAAGCATTGGTTGTAAAAATTTAAGTGTTCAACCTAAATGGAATAATACATAAATACTAATATTAGAGACATCATCTTTCAACTAAGTTAAATGCTTTCAGATTGATGAAAGTTTGTTGTCTTACCTTTTTATTGAAGTATAATTTTTATAAAATGCCTAAATCATAAGTGTTCTGTTCTTTTGACAGTTACAAACACCCATGTAATCATTACCCATAACAAGATAAAGAAATTTCCATCAGGGCGCCTGGGTGGCTCAGTCGGTTAAGCGGCCGACTTCAGCTCAGGTCATGATCTCGCGGGTCAGTGAGTTCAAGCCCCGCATCGGGCTCTGTGCTGACAGCTCAGAGCCTGGAGCCTGTTTCAGATTCTGTGTCTCCCTCTCTGCCCTCCCCTGTTCATGCTCTGTCTCTCTCTGTCTCAAAAATAAATAAACGTTAAAAAAAAAAAAAAAAGAATATTTCCATCATCCTAGAAAGCCACTTATACCATTTTCTCAGGGGAAAAAAAAGAACATCTGAATTCTGTTACTAAGTTTTGCCTATTCTAGAACTTCTATAAATGGAATCATATGATATGTATTCTTTGTGCCTGGCATCTTTCACCCAGCATAGTGTTTTGCTATGTGTATCAATTGCTGAATATATTCAGCAATTCCTTTTATTACTGAATAATATTCCATCAAATTAATATATCTCAATTTGTTTATCCATTCTTCTGCTGAGGAACATTTGGCTTGCTCTCAATTTGGGGTTGGTTATAAATAAGACTGTTATGAACATTCTTTTGGTGGATTTATGTTTTCATTTTCATGTGTAATTACTTAGTGGAATCCTGGGTATTGAGTAAATCTGTGTTTAATCTTTTAAAATCTACCAATAGTCCCAGAAATAGTTACACTGTGTTATGCTCACCAGCAGTATATGAGTTACAGTTGTTCCATGTTTTCACCATCATATGGTGTTGTCAGTCTTTGATTTATGCTGTTCTTTTATTTTATTTTATTTTATTATTTTTAAGTTTTTAATTTTAATACCAGTGTAGTTAACATTTTAGCTATTCTAATGAAGATGAATGCTGTCTCATTATTGTCTTAACTTGTATTTTCCCCATGACTAATGATACCAAAAATTTTTTCAGATGTTTATTGGCCATTTGTATATCTTAAATATCTCCATGTCTTTTGCCCATTTTAATTGGATACTTACCTTTTTTAAGATAGATTTGTAATCTTTTTTTTTTTTTAATGTTTTTAAATTACTTTTGAGAGAGAGACAGAGTACAGCAGGGGAGGGGCAGAGAGAGAAGGAGACACAATCTGAAGCAGGCTCCAGGCTCTGAGCTGTCAGCCCAGAACCTGACATGGGGCTCAAACTTGTGAACTGCGAGATCATGACCTAAGCTGAAGTTGGAAGCTTAACCGACTGAGCACCCAGGTGTCCCTGTAAAAGTTCTGTATATATATTCTGGATATGGGTTCTATATCAGAAACATGCAGTGCAAATATTTCCTAATCTGTGGCTTGCTATTCATTTTCTTATGGTGTCTTTTAATGGAAACAAATTTATTAATTTTTTAAAAGATAGCTTTTTGTAGTCTGTCCAAGAAATTTTGCTTCTCCAAAGATTGTAAAGTATTCTGTGTTTTCTTTTAGGACCTTTCTATTTCTAGGCTTTACATTTAAGTTCTGATTTTAAAAAAATTTTTTAATGTTTATTTATTTTAGAGAGAGACACAGAACATGAATGGGGCTGGGGGCAGGGGGAGGGTGCAGAGAGAGAGGGAGACACAGAATCTGAAGCGGGCTCCAGGCTCCCGAGCTGTCAGCAGAGAGCACATCACGGGCTTGAACTCACAAACTACAAGATCATGACCTGAGCCAAAGTCAGACACTTAACTGACTGAGCCACCCAGCCACCCCTTAAGTTATGATTAATCTCAGAATTTATTTTTGTGTTTGGTAAGAGGTTGCAGTTAAAGTTACTTTTGTATGTGCGTGTATATTTCCATGTGGATATCTGGTTATTCCAGTACTATTTATTTTTATATATTCATCTTGAATCCTCTAATCTTGTTTATTTACTAGTTTTATTGGGTTTTCCACAGGGGTTTTCTACAAACACAATCACATCATCTCCAAATAATGATAGTTTTATCTCTTTCCAGTCTATTATGCCTTTATCACATAAATGGATTCATATGATCACCACCAAATACAGAGCAGTTCCATCACAGGGAACCATCATGCTACCCTTTTATAGCCATAACAAGTGCCATTTCTGCCCCCATCTGTAATCCTGTTCTCCATCTCCATAATTTGTGTTTTTAAGCATGGTCATATAGGTGGAATCAAATAGTTTATAACCTTTGAGATTGTCTCTTTTCATTCAGCATAATTCTCTTAAGGTTCATTCAAGTTACCATTTGTTTCTCTTTATTGTTGAGTAGTATTCCATGGTATGAATGTACCAGTGTTTAACCATTCATTTGGGCTGTTTTCAGCTTTGGGCTATATATGAACATTCATATACAAGTTTTTTTATAAATATAAATGTTCATTTCTATGGAATAAAGGCCCAGGAATTCAGTTGCTGGGTCATATGTTAAGCATATGTTTGTTTCATTTTGTAAGAAACAGGCCATTGCTATTTTTCAAAGGTGGCTCTGCAGTTTTTACATTTCTACCACAATTATATGAGTGACTAGTTTCTCTGCATCTTCGTTAGCATTTGGTGTTATTACTGTTTTTACTTTTTAAAGTCTGATAGGTGTACAGTGATGCCTACGGTGATTTTAATTTGCATTTCTCTAATGACTAATGATGTTGAACATCATTCCATGTACTTATCTGCCACCTGTTTGTCCTCTTCAATGAAATGTTTATTTGTCTTTTACTGTAAATGAGTTTAATAGTTTATGTCCTGTTTATTTTCATCTTAGTAAATTGTTTCATGTTCGACCTGTAACCCAAGGAGATGTTTACAGAGCTGAAACTGAAGAAATTCCTAAAATATTCCAGGTGAAAACCTTAAATTCTAATTTTAGAAAATCTTTTATTTAATGACTAAATGCACTTTGTGAAGTATGCAAAAACACCAATGTTTTTTATAATTTGAAACTTATGTGTACAAATTAAGACTTTAAAATCTTCCTTTTACCATTCCTGAATGTAGATACTATACGCAAATGAAGGTGAATGTAGAAAAGATGTAGAGATGGAACCAGTACAGCAAGCTGAAAAGACTAATTTTCAAAACCACAAAGGCCATGAGTTCATTCCTACACTCTACCACTTTCCCGCCAACTGTGAGGCCTGTGCCAAACCTCTCTGGCATGTTTTTAAGCCACCTCCTGCCCTAGAATGTCGAAGATGCCATGTTAAGTGCCACAGAGATCACTTAGATAAGAAAGAGGATTTAATTTCTCCATGTAAAGGTAAGGCATAAAAATTACTTTTACAGTTTATAACAAATTAGAAAATTAAGTCCCATTAAAATAATTTCTTCAAGCGTAGCATTTTCTATACCAAGTTGAAAAGAGATTATAAGAAGTAGTATTTTGACACTAGAGGACCAACATGTAGCTGTCATTTCACAGCTACAGATCTAGCTTTGAACATAATGTTTTTAAAGAGAATTACCGCCTTATAAAAAACTTACCTTTAAGAAATTACTCTAAATTGGAGAGAAGAGCTATAGGTGAGTTCCACTATATTATTTCTCCTTGAATTTTTGCCTCCTGCTTGTTTTCTTTTTGTTCGGTTTTCACTGCCTGGACCAACATGCAGGGTCATAAACAAATGTCTTCTAGTTTAGCAAGGGTAGCTTGAGGAAAAGAATATAGACAATAGCTATTTTAAGATAAGAAACTTAAGTTCTACAATACATTAGTTTCACTTCTGCTTTTTTTAATTTTTTTTTTTTTGCTTTATCTTTCTTAGTAGTTTGTGATTAATGTCTCCTTTTAAATTTTCAGCCTTAATTAAGGAGAGATATTGTCCAAACTTAAGCATAGTAAATCTTTTAAAATTTTAAGAACTTACAAACTTATACATTCAATGGGACCATTTTAGGTACTTACTGTATGACTTTATTTTTTCTATTTTTAAAATGTTTGTTTCTTTCTTCTGAGACATAGAGCACATGTGCACGCAAGCCAGGGAGGGGCAGAGAGAGAGGGAGAGAGAGAGAGAATCCCAAGCAGACTCTGCACTGTTAGCATGGAGCCCATTGCACAGTTCAGTCTGACGAACCATGAGATCAAGACCTGAGCTGAAATCAAGAGTCTGATGTTTAGTTGACTGAGCCACCCAGATGCCCCTGTAAGACTTTGTGTCTTTTTTTTTTTTAAATAGTCAGTTATGATGTAACATCAGCAAGAGATATGCTGCTGTTAGCATGTTCTCAGGATGAACAAAAAAAATGGGTAACACATTTGGTGAAGAAGATCCCTAAGAATCCACCATCTGGTTTTGTTCGTGCATCCCCTCGAACACTTTCTACAAGATCCACTGCAAATCAGTCTTTCCGAAAAGTCGTCAAAATACATCTGCAAAAACTAGGGTAAGGATTGCAGTGTTAACCTTTTGACAAAATGTGAAAGTGATTGGTTAATATCTATTAAAATCTAAAATCTAATTGTTCTTTTCCCCATAGAGGGCATCATTTGTAGTTAAGTATTTATATATGACATGAAATGACTTTATACAAATTAGTTTGATTCCTGTTTGAAATTAATATGAAATTATAAATTCATATTTTCTTCCAAGTCCATATCAGATTTCCACTATCTTGGTTGGTGTACATGGCACATACTTAGCCCTTAAAGTTTTAAACAAATTGTGGTTGTTTTTCAATCACAATTATTTGGGTATTATCAGTTGAAAATGGTGTTGCAAATAAACTTCCCAGTTAAATATCCCTCTCCTCTTTTTTTTTAACTGATTTTGATAGAATTTTTTCAAAATATTTATATGATATAATAACAAACTGCAGGGCATAATTAAACCCTTTCCTGAAAAGAGGTAATAATGTCTTATTAAGTTCTCATTTTATACATTTTATACATAAATGAGGCTCAGAGGAATCAAGCCACTTGGGCAAGATCACACAGTGAGTTAGTGGCATAGTCAGGGTTGAAACCTATTTTTATTTTATCCAATTCTGAAGCCTATGTTTTTTTCTCCTATACCAAATACTAACTTTCCTAGAGTGTAACCCCTGTATTAAGAGGAACATTTTAATCTAGAAGCTGAGACCTAACACTGATTTGCATCTCCTGCTAATGTCACTCAAGTCATCCAAGCAGACCTTAAAACCATTTTAATTCAACCATTTCTTCACTCCCTGTTATTAATAACCAAGTCTAATTCTTTGAAAATGCCTAAATAGTTAGCATTACACCTTCTGTGATTCTTCACCCACCATACTACTCTAGTGTATATCACCTGACTCCTGACTATTTCTGTAAAATCCTGTATGACTGTATAGGACAAAGCTAGATCTAAACTATGTAAAATTGAGTTATAGTTTTGTAAAAAACAAAAGAACACCATGTGTTTGAAATAGAGTAGAAGCAAAAAGAAGACAATACAAAGTGTATTTTTCCTTTTCCTATTTTCCAAACTGTGTGTATTAATCACATATAAAAATAATATTTATTTACCTTTCTCTCTAAATTTGTTTCTTGAATTTTTAAACTGAATATATTTCTTAAATTACAATTTTTTTTTTTTTGTCGCCCACCCCAGCAGTTAACCACGTGACCTAACGCCTTGTGGAATCATGTGGAATGCTACCTGATAAACCAGGCTTCTTTAACCATGCAGAGCAGACAGGCTGTTCCTTTGACACAAATATCACAGGCTTCAGGGTTAAGATTGCTGTTATTCTGTCCTTGCTTTGGCACAAAAGCACACTGAGGGTTTTTTTTGTTTTTTGTTTTAATTGCGGGTTTGCCTACAGGTAGATTAGATTAATTATTACTGTGTAATGCAAGTACAATTGGGGGAAAGCTTAGGTAGATATATTTTTTTAAAAAGGTGCTGCCTTTTTGAATTTCTAAGAAAACGCCTGTCAATCATGATAGAACACAGTTTTCCTCATATGAGTGAGAGGAAGGGACTTTCACTTTCAAGTGGAATGGCCAATCACTATGAAGATCAGCTCATGGAAGGAGTAAAGAAAATATCTCAAAATGAGACAACTGAAATTCTTTTAAATGACTTCAGTCTTTGTGCTCTTGCAAGACTATACAAAACTATTTTAAGAAAGCAGTGACATCACTTGACTTCAGTGCCCTCACTGTAGAATTTAAAAGCCTCACTTTTGATTGCCCATGGTGGACTTACGGAGAATAAATATTTACATTATGCTTTACAAAATACTGTATGTGTTTCAGCACGTTTATAGATTGAGGAATGGGAGAAGGCGAAAAAACATTTTTTTTTTTACATTTAATCTATGCATTTTTGCCAAGCCATATTGAGTTATTTTACTACTAGAGACATTAGGAACTAACTGTACAAAAGAACCAAGTTTTAAAAGCATTTTGTGGGGTACATCATTTCTGTAATTGTATAATGTATTTCTTTGTGGTTTTAAGTGATAAAGACATTAAGTTAACAAACATATAAGAAATGTATGCACTGTTTGAAATGTAAATTATTCTTAGAACACTTTCAATGGGAGTTGCATTGCCCTTTTAGTGCCTTAATTTGAAAGAATTATTTTACTGCCATGACTAAATATAGAAATTTCAAAAGAACATATTTTCAAAAAATTATATGTCAGTGGGTTTTTCATTGATAATTGGTTTAATTTAAAATATTTAGAGGTTTGTTGGACTTTCATAAATTGAGTACAATCTTTGCATTAAACTACCTGCTACAATAATGAATGACTTTATAAAATTCTGCAAACTATGTAGGTTATATCAATATAAAATTATGACAATACATCTGTGATGTTTTCCAGTTAACATAGGAATTACCAGATAAATACTGTTAAACTCTTGTCCTATACAAGAGTTGATTCATATGGGCAGTATGATTTATTGTTTATTTTTTTAACCAAATACCTCCTCAGTAATTTATAATGGCTTTGCAGTAATGTGTATCAAATAAGAAGCACTGGAAAACTGATTCGTCTCTAGGATGATATGCATGTTTCAAGTGGTATTGAAAGCCGCACTGATGGATATGTAATAATAAACATATCTGTTATTAATATGCTAATGACTCTGTGCTCATTTAATGAGAAATAAAAGTAATTTATGGATGGATACCTTTAACAATGACTGGTGTTTTCTCATGGCTGAAATGAATAGAAACCATGTTATAAATTAGTCCCTGACTGTATACCAATGTTTGTTAAATTCCATGCCTAGATTAAAGTGAGTTTTTAAAAGAAAATATCGTCTGGGCTTTAAAACAAGTTGTTACAGTTGAAATGAAAAGTCGGCTAATGTCTGTTGGGAAGCAATTTTCTGTAAGTCCCCTTGCATTTCTCCACATCTTGTGACCAGTGGCTCTGACAGCCTTAGTTCTGGACTATCTTTACCAAAGATATTTGTATAGAGGGGGGGGGAGGGGGTGGTGGGGGAGAGGGGTGAGTGAACAGCCTTGGACAATATCATGTCTCTGTCAAGAGAAAAGCAGGTTGTTTTACAGCCCAGTATAATAAAAGGTAACGTCTCCCTCCCGAGCAAAAGTTGGAATATTTTCTTGTACTCCTTAAAAAAGATTCAAATACCCTAAACTTCAGATTGCCTCAGCTGTAATGCAAACCCACTGAGTGCTCAGCACCCCCTGGGCCACTCTGTATTTTTGGGGGGAGCATAGGAGAACTGACAGGAATGTTGAAGCTCATGCTGCTTGCTGTAGTGTTAGTATACAATTGTTTGGCTCTGTAAGGTCCTATAAAGTTGCAAAGAACAGTTTAATTCTAATTAGTTTAAGGAGACGTGAGCATGGACCTCTTGAGAACTGACAGAGGCATGCCACAATGTGGAATCAGGTCAGCCAGAGAGCTCCTTCTCTTCTGAGTTCAAAAAAAACACTCAATCCCAAAGTATACCAACATGGCAAGAACCAGGAGAGTGCCATGATCAGGAAGGCACACTACTGCTAATTCTTCACAGTATTTGTTATGTCTGCTACAGTTCACACCAAGTTAGATGTTTTACAATTCCTGTTGCCACTTAAGGAACCTTGTGTCCAGACACTGGAATCTCTGTCGACACTGCCTCAGAAAATCACTTTCATCATCTCACTTCTGCCTTCTATGGATACATCTGCTTTTCCAAAACTAAACCACATCCAGAATTCTAACTGCAAGGAAATCAGGGAAATGTACTTTCAGTTTTCTAGCCACTTATTACAGGGAGATACCTAAGAGGTTCAGCATCAAGCCTGCCCACTCACCACTCCTGCAAGCCTGAACTGAGACCAGGGACCTGGGCTAGAAAGAAACAGTCCACTGTCCTTATTCACAGGCTGGAAACTATGGGTCATTTGCCATTCCTTGAAGTTTCAGCTTAAAATGACTTGTGTACACTTCATTTAAAATTAAAAAAAAAAAAAAAAAGAATCTAAACATGATAATCAAACCCTGCTTGATAAAATATGTTCTCAGGGGCACCTGGGTGGCTCAGCTGGTTAAGTGTCCAACTTCGGTTCAGGTCATGATCTCACACAGTTCATGAGTTCGAGCCCCACGTTGGGCTCTGTGCTGACAGCTAAAAGCCTGGAGCCGGCTTCAGATTCTGTATCTCCCTCTCTCTCTTTGCCTCTCCCCTGCACGTACTCTGTCTCTCTCACAAATAAACATTAGAAAATTAAATAAAATATGTTCTCATTTTCTTTTCATATCACTAGAAATTCTATAATAATCCAAATTTAGTAATCATAAATCAATGAGTTGGTTCTTACTGGGTTGCTAATTTGAGCTTCCAGTTTCTAATTTTCAATTTGTAACTCTTCTACAATTCTTCCTGTTAAGAAATAAAGCGCAACTACTAGCAGCCATTTGAATAAAGACCATGTTTTTGTAAAATTAGGTGATTGCGAATGGCATTATATACTACCTACTACACTTGCTTTATAACTCTGTGGTATCATTTAATGAACATGTAATTCTGCCATCCAACTGGAAATGAATTTTGTGTATGTGTGAAGATCAAAGGTTTTTGTTTTTTGCTTTTTCCTCTACGTGGATATCGAATTGGTCTTACAGTATTTATTGATGACTATCCTTCCCTGTGTCATAAACCAGGTGACCAATCTATTTCTCTATCCTTGTAAATATCAGTTTTAATTACTGTAGTTCTGTAAAAAAGCTAGAGTGTAAGTCTTCCAGCTTTGTAGTTCTTCCAGATTGATGTGGCTCTTCTTGGCCCCTTTACATTCCCATATAAGTTTTAAAAACATGTTAATTTCCACACACACACACACACACACACACACACACACACACACAGACTCTGCCAGGATTTTAATTGGAACTGCATTCAACCTATAGATCAATTTGGGGAAATTAACCTCTTTAAAATTTTATCTTCTAGTCTATGAACCTGGTAAGTCACTGTACAGAAATAAAACTGAGATATTTGCAGATGTCCTAATTTCATATGTAGAAGTCTAAAAATACAGCATTCATATTCAGTGAATGTTCAAAGGCCACTGGAAACAAGATAAATGTACAAAAATAAGGTTTTTTTCTGTATACTAGCAACAATTACTGAAATGTTTTTAATATTTACAAGAAAATAAAAACCACTTGAAAGATGTATAAAGACATCCAAGAAAATTGTAAACCATTCACAGAAATTAAGGGAAGAACCTATATAAGTATAATGATTGTTGAGTATTTTCACATAAGATTATTAAAATAAATGGTCATATTCTGAGGATCTATTTAATGAATTTTCTTTTTAATCCACAACTAGAAATCTTAACCACAATTGTTTTATGTTTACTGCACAAATCAACTTCTAGTTGTATATGTCTGTATAAAGCTGCACTCAGTGCTCTAGGTATATTTTATCTCAAATATCTTGTAGCATTAATTTTTTTTCAGCAATCTTTGCAATGAGCAATCTCTGCTGATTGTAATAAATTAAAGAAATGCAAAAGTGCATATAGTAAATACTTGTCTGCCCTTCTTAAACCTCACCCCTACCCCACCAATTCCTTAGTAGGTTATCTTAAGAATATATGTAACTTGGACTTTTGTGAATTATGGAAAGACTAACAATTCTACTTAACATGAAGAAATCCCTGAAGTACACAGAAATTAAATATCTCATCTTTTTCACCAAATGTTAATTAATTGTTGGAATAAACTTAACCAAGGAGAGGAAAGATCTATACCCAAGCTATAAAGAACTGATGAAAGAAATTGAAGAAACAAATGGAAGGATATACCAACCTCATGATTTGGAAGGATTAATATTGTTAAAATGTTCATACTACCCAAAGCTATCTAGAGATTTAAAGCAATTCCTATCAAAATACCAACAGAAGTTTTCAGAGAACTAGAACAATAATACTAAAATTTGTATGGAACCACAAAGACTCCACCCCGACCCCCAAATAGCCAAAACAATCTTGGGAAAGAACAAAATGGGAGGTATCACAGTTCCAATACATACTACAAAGTTGTGGTAATCAAAACAGTATGGTCTTGGCACAAAAATCAATACATAGATCAGTAGAACAGAATAGAGCCCTGAAATGAAACCATGCTTATATGCTCAATTAGTCTATGACAGTGGAGGCAAGAATATAATGGAGAAAAGTCTTTTCAACAGATAGGAAAACTGGACACTTTCTTACACTATACACACAAAATTAAAAACCCAAAATGGATTAAAGACTTAAATGTGAGACCTGAAACCATAAAAATCTTAGAAGAAAATGTAGGCAGTAATTTTTTTTTTTTTTTTTACATCTACCATAGCAGTGTGTGGATAAGTCTCCTCAGGCAAAGGAAACAAAAGCAAAAATTAACTGTTGAGACTATACCAAAATTGTTAACAAAATGAAAGGCATCCCACTGAATGGGAGAAAACATTTGCAAATGATCTATCCAACAAGGGGTTAATATCCAAAAAATATAAAGAACTTCTACAACACAACCAAAAAACAGTCTGATTAAAAAATGGACAGAGGACCTGAACAGACATTTCTCCAAAGAAAACATACATGCAGATGGCCAACAGACACATGAAAAGCTGCTCAACATCACTAATCATCAAGGAAATGCAAATCAAAACTACAATGAGACATCATCTTACACCTGTCAGAATGGCTAGAATCAAAAAGACAAGTGTTGGTCAGAATGTAGAGGAAAAAATAACTTTTGTACGTTGTTGGTGGCAGCTACTGTGAAAAAACAGTATGGAAGTTGCTCAAAATAATTAAAAATAAAATTACTATATGATCCAATAATTTCACTACTGGGTATTTACTAACCAATAGTTAAAAAGAAGGAGGAGGAGGAAAAAGGAGGAGGGGGAGGCAAAAGGAGAAGGAGAAATCCAAAAAGATAAAAACAGCATTATTTACTATAGCCAAGATACGGAAGAAACCCAAGTATCCATCCATAGATGAATGGATAAAAGGTGTGTGTGTGTGGTTTGTGTGTGTGTGTGTGGGTGGTGGAATATTGCTTGGCCATAAAAAAGAATGAAATCTTTACATTTGCAACAACACAGATGACCTAGAGAGTATTATGCTAAGTGAAATAAGTTAAAGACCAATACCATATTGTTTCACTTATATGTGGAATCTAAAAACAGAACAAAACGAAAACAAAAAACAAAACTCTTAAATAGAGAACTGGTGGTTGCCATAGGGTTAGGTGGGTGAGGGGATGGGTGAAATAAATAAAAGAAGATTAAGAGGTACAAACTTCCAGTTATAAATAAATCACAGAGATGAAATATACAGTATAGGGAATATAGTCAATGATAATGTATTAATGTTGAATGACGACAGATGTTGACTATACTTATGAGCACTAAGTAATGTATAGAATTGCTGAGTCAGTATTTACACCTGAAACTAACTTTGTATGTTAATTTTACTTCATTAAAAACATTATGAATTGTCATATGAGAACATGACACTATTTCCCGAGCCATCTTCTTTCCCATAAAGTACTTTGAGACATTGAAGTTATAAGGAGAAAAAGTGAAAATGTTTAGAAATGTGTGATTTAAAGCTCTTGAATACGGTAATATTTATATGTTGTTTAATCCTGTATCTGTATATTTCTATCTATATCTCTATATCCATATTTATATCTGTAGGTTTACACAAATTACTGTATAGAATGATTTAGCCATTAAATTGAATACAATGGTGGGGTGGGGGGGTCTGGGTGGCTCAGTCAGTTGAGCTTCCAGCTTTGGCTCAGGTCATGATCTCACAGTTGATGAGTTCAAGCCCCATGTCAGGCTCTGTGCTGACAGCTCAGAGCCTGGAGCCTGCTTCAGATTCTGTGTCTCCCTCTATCTCTGCCCCTTCCCTGCTCGTGCTCTCTCTCAAAAATAAATAAACATTAAAATAATAATAATAAAAGAGGCTCACTTTAGATTCACATATAAGACACACATAGGTTAAAAATGAAGGGATGAAAAATTATATCCCATGAAAATAATAACCAAATAAGAGCAGAGGTTTCTATATTTATATCAGACAAATAGACTGTAAGTCAAAGCTATAACAAGAGACAAAGATGGTCATTATCATTATATAATGATAAAAAGATCAATAGAAAGATATAACAATTATGAGTATATATGCACCCAACATCAAAGCACTTAAATATATAAAGCAAACATTAACAAATGTGAAGGGAGAAATAGCAATACAGTGATAGTAGGAGACTTCAGTACCCCCACTTTGATTTATGGGTAAAACATCCAGACAAAAAATAATAGATAGGGACTCCTGGATGGCTCAGTTGGTTAAGTGGCCAACTCTTGATTTCAGCTCAGGTCATGATCTCACAGTTCATGAGATTATATAACATTATGGATCCAATGGGCCTAATAGATGTATACGGAACACTTCATCTAACAGCAGCAGAATACACATTCTTCTCAAGCACACATAGAACATTCTCCAGGATAGTTGATATTCTAAGAGAGAAAACAAGTCTAACAAGACTTAACAATTTAGCAAGATTAAAATCATCCCAAACATCTTTTCTAAACACAATGGAATGGAACTAGAAATTAAAATGTAAGAAGATGAAAAAATTCATAAATACATGGAAATTAAGTAACACATTCTTGTGGGGTGGCTGGGTGGCTTGGTTGACCATCTGACTCTTGATTTCACCTCAGGTCATGATCTCAGGGTCATGGAATCAAACCCATGCTCATTGTGGAGCCTGCTTAAGATTCTCCCTTTCTCTCTCTCTCTCTCTCTCTCTCTCTCTCTCTCTCCCTCTCTCTCTCTCTCTCTCTCTCTCTCTCCCCCCCTCCCTCCCTCCCTTCCTCTCCCTCTCTCCCTCTGCCTTTCTCCCCTGCTTATGTGCTCTCTCTCTTTCTAAAATAAAAACAAATAAAAATAAAAAATAAAATGTCTAAAAAATAAATGAATAACCCACTCTTGAATAACCATTGGGCCAAAGAAGAAATCAAAGAGAAATTAGAAAACAAAAAATAAAACACAACCTACCAAAAACGGGATACAACAAAAGTAGTAATAAGAGGGAATTTTATAGTGATAAATTCCTACATTAAAAAAGAAGAAAAATCTGAAATAACAAGCCAACTTTACACCTCAAGGAACATATAAAAAAGGAAGAACCGAAGCCCAATTAGAAGTAAAGAAATAATAAAGACTAGAACAGAAATAAATGGAAAAAAATTTTTTAAATAAAATGGAAACTAGAAATTAGAAAATGTTACAAAACCAAGAGTTTTCTGAAAATGCTCATAAAGATAAGCCTTTAGTGGGGCACCTGGCTGGCTAGGTCAGTAGAGCATACAGTTCTTGATCTCTGGGTTGTGAGTTTGAGCCCCACATTCGATGTAGAGTTTACTTTAAAAGAAAAACCTTAAAAAAAAAAAAAAAGGACAAGCCCTTAGGTAGACTAAGAAAAAAGAGAATACTCAAATAAAATTGGAAATGAAAGAGGATATATTACAACTAATGCCCCAAATTAAAAAAAAAAAAATCAGGGACAATTATTTGTAACAAACTGGATGATCTAGAAGAAATAGATAAGTTCCTAGAGACAAACTGTACCAAGACTGAATCAAGAAGAAATGGTAGCCTGGAAGAGACCAATAACAAATAAGAAGATTGAATCAGTAATAAAAAACCTCCCCCCAAAAAACTCCGAGTACCAGATGGCTTCACAGTTTAATTCTACCAGGTATTTAAAGAATTAATATTAATCCATCTTAAACTGTTGGTTCCAAAACATTGAACAGGGGGAAGGCTTCCAAACTTACAAAGCCAGCATTACCCTGATACCAAAGCCAGTCAAAGACACCACAAGAAAAGAAAATTAAAAGCCAATATCCCTGGTGAATATAGATTCAAAAACCTTAACAAAATATTAGCAAATTGAATTCAATAGCACATTAAAAAGATATATATAATTTATCCTTGGGATGCAAGGATATTCAACATATGCAAATCAATCAATGTGATACACAACATTAAGAGAATAAAGGATAAAAATCACATGACCATCTCAATAGATGCAAAGTATTTGACCAAACTCAATGCCCTTTTATGATAAAAGCTCACATTGAGTAAGTTACTTCACTGAGTAAGAAATTTACTTCAACACAGAAAAGGCCATATATGAAAAGTCCACTGCTAACATCATATTCAATGGTAAAAAACTGAAAGCATTTCCTCTAAGATCAAGATAAAACAAGGATGTCTTCTCAGTGTAGAGCCTGATGCAGGGCTCAATGCCGGGCTTGATCCCATACCCTGGGCTCATCACCTGAGCTGAAATCAAGAGTCAGATGCTCAACCAACTGAGCCACCCACTCTTGACACGTCTCTTCAACATAGTAGCAGAAATTTTAACCAGAGAAATTAGTCAAGAAAAAGAAAAAAATCTCTAAATCAAAATAGTCCCATTTACAAAAGCATCAAAAAGAATAAAATATTTAGAAATAAAACTTAACCAAGGAGGTGAAAGATTTGTACACTGAAAACTGTAATACATTGATAAAAGAAATTTTAAAAGACACAAATAAATGAAAACACATTCTATGGGGCATCTGGGTGGCTCAGTCGGTTAAGTGTTCGACTTCGGCTCAGGTCATGATCTCGCGGTCCGTAGGTTCGAGCCCCGCGTCGGGCTCTGTGCTGACAGCTCAGAGCCTGGAGCCTGCTTCAGATTCTGTGTCTCCCTCTTTCTCTGACCCTCCCCTGTTCATGCTCTCTCTCTGTCTCAAAAATAAATAAACGTTAAAAAAAAATTAAAAAAAAAAAAAAAAGAAAACACACTCTATGTTCATGGATTGGAAGATTTGGTATTGTTAAAATGTATATCGAATCCAAAACAATCTACATTTCAATCAATGACTATCAAAATACTAAAAATATTTCCTATAGAATTAGAAAAAGCAATCCTAAAATTCACATGGAGTCACAAAAGACCTCAAATAGCCACAGCAATTTGAGCAAGAAGACAAAACTAAAGGAATCACACTTCCTGATTTCAAAATATGTTACAAAGCCAAAAAATTATGTCTCTATCTATCTATCTATCTATATCTCCAGTAATCAAAACTGGTGCAAGCATACTGGTACAAGTATGGTAAAAACATAAAAATAGACATATAAACCAATGGAGCAGAATAGAGCCCAGAAATAAATCCATGCATATATGGTTGGCTGATGTACGATAAGGATGCCAAAAATGTATAATGAGGAAAGATTGTCTCTTCGATAAATGGTGTTGGGAAAACTGTATATCCATATGCAAAAGAATGAAATTGAACTCAATTTACACCACATATAAAAACTCAAATTGGATTAAAGACTTACACATAAGAACTAAAACTATAAAACTCTTAGATGAAAATAGAGAAGTTTCTTAACATTGGCCTTGGCACTGATTATTTTGGATATGACAACAAAAGCACAGGCAACAAAAGCAAAAAGAGACAAATGGGATTACATCAAACTAAAGCTTCTGCATGGAAAAGGAGACAACCAACGAAGTGAAAAACAACCTATGGAATGAAAGAAAATATTTGCAAACTATCTGATGAAGGGTTAATATTCAAAAAATATATAAAGAACTCATACAATAGTGAAAAAAACAACTTGTTTTTATTTTTTTAATGTTTATTCTGAGACAGAGAGAGGGGGGGGGGGGGTGGTGCTGCAGAGGGAGAGGAAAAGAGAGAAGCCCAAGCAGGCTTCTCACTGTCAGCACAGAGCCTGAAGTGGAGCTCAATCCTATGAACTGTGAGATCACAACCTGAGCCGAAATCAAGAGTTGGATGCTCAACAAACTGAGCAACCCAGGTACCTCACAAGTAACTTGATTTTAAAAATGGGCAAAGGGCCTGAATAGACGTTACTCTAAAGAAGATATATAAATGGCCAATAGGTGGGGCGCCTGGATGGCTCAGCTCCAGTCATGAACTCACAGTTGAGCCCTGAGTTGGGCTTTGTGCTGACAGCTCAGAGCCTGGAACCTGCTTCAGATTCTGTGTCTCCCTCTCTCTGCCCCTTCCCTGCTCACACTCTGTCTCTGTCTCTGTCTCTCTCTCTCTCAAAAATAAACATTAAAAAAAGTAAAAATAAAAAAAAAAGATAACAAGTGTCAGTGAGGATGTGGAGAAAAGGGAAACTTTGTACACTGTTAGTAGGAGTGTAAATTAGTGAAGCCACTATAAAAACAGGTATGGAGTTTCCTCAAAAAATTAAAGATAGAACTACCAAATGATCCAGAAATCCTGCTTCTGGTATATATCCAAAGGAATTTATATCATTATCTTGAAGAGATATATTGTTCATAATAGTGAAGACATGGAAGCAACCAAAATGTCAGTCAATAGATGAATGGATAAAGAAAATGTCATATGTACATATAATGGAATATTGTTCAGCCAAAAGAAATCCTGCCATTTGTGACAACATGGATGAACCTGAAGAAAATTACGGTAGGTGAAATAAGCCAGACACCAGAGAACAAATACTACATGATCCCATTTATATGAGGAATCTAAAGTAAACTCGTAGAAGCAGAGAATAGGATGATGGCTACCAGAGTCTAAGGAAGGAGGAAATGGGGAAATGTTGGCCAAAGGGTATAAAGTTCCAGTTATGCAAGATAAATATATCCTAGAAATCAGAATAGTGCTTATAGTTAACAATACTGAACTGTATACTTAAAAATTTGCCAACACGGTAAATATTATGATGTTCTTATGACACATACAATAAGTAAAGAAAGACGGTAGGAGGACTCTTCTGGAGGTGAGCAATGTGTTTATGGCATTGTGGCATTAATTGTGGTAATGGTTTCATGTATGTATACTCTCCGAATTCATCAAGTTGTATACATTAAATATATACAGCTTTTTCTATGTCAATCACACCTCAATATAGTGGCTTAAAATATATATGTACCTTTTGATAGGGAATTTCACTTCTATCAATCTCATTGAAATGTTTACACATATGCACCAACATATACATGCATAAGGAGATGCAGTGTAAAAGTACAGTACCAAAATATTAGTGTCCCTCATCATTATATTTGTGTTTCAGGGCCCCCTAGAACATTTCTCCAACCCAGGCTTTATCTTGACTGGTCTGTGTCCCTAAAAGAAAATTCAGTGTTGGATGGTATAAAGGATAAGCAAAGAGAGTTGGTCTTCTAAATTAAGGGGGGTTGAGGGTCGTCTAAACCAATATTGGGAAGGAAGGTGGGGAGGGTGAGAAGGAGCCTGCAGAGGGTCCAAGACCCCATGGGGATCTTGTATAGGGATTGTACAGGGATGGCTGTGTGAGTACCAAAGATGACTGGCCATTGAGAGCTCAGGCTCTGGGGATAGTTTGAATAGTAGCATCTAATCTAGGTAACAGAAGAATTAGCAGTATTAGGGGCAATCACTGTGGATTAAATTCCAGATTCCCTCCCATTTTTCTGGATCAAGATAAGTTCCTGGATTCCAGTGCCACCTAGTGGAGATAGGCAAAGACCCCAAATAATGACTGATATTAGAGTGACCCTAAGTATTTTTTAAATGTTTATTTTTATTTATTTTTTGAGAGAGAGAGCACACACGAGAGTGGGGTTGGGAAGAGAGAGAGAGAAGGAGAGAGAGAATTCCAAGCAGGCTCCATACTCAGCGAGGAGCCCTATGTGGGGCTCAATCTCACAACCGTGAGATCATAACCTGAGCCAAAATCAAGAGTCAGATGCTTAACCGACTAAGCCACCCAGGTGCCCCAGGAGTGACCCTACATTTTTATTGTACAAGCTGGGATACCTTTGAAAGAGAAAGGGAGTTATACCAAGACAATCAGTGTAAACTGATCATACTATCAGTATCATCATAGTAATAATAAATGTCTTATCTACTTTGGAAAATAGGAAAAATAGGGGAATTTATACAGGCATACCTCTTTGTATTGCACTTCACAGACACTGCATTTTCTACAAATTGAAAGTTTGTGGCAACTCTGCATCAAGCAATTCTATCCATGTCATTGTTCTAACATTTTCTCACTTCATGTCTCTGCACATTTTGGTAATTGTCACACATTATATATTTTTTTCATTAGTATTATATTTGTCATGGTGATTTGTGATAAGTGATTTTCTTTTTTTTTAAGTTTATTTATTTATTTTGAGAGAGAGAGAGAGTGCATGAGCAGGCAGGGGCAGGGGTAGGGGTTGTGCGGAGAGAGAGGGAAAGAGAATTCCAAGCAGGTTCTGTGCTGACCATGCAGAGTCTGACACAGGGCTTGATCTCACAAACCATGAGATCATAACCTGAGCCAATATCAAGAGTAAGAAGCTCACCCAACTGAGCCACACAGGTGCCCCGTGATTTTCTTTCAGTGATTTTTTGATGTTACTATTGTAATTGTTTGGGGGGACCATGAATTGCCCGTATAATATGGCCAACTTAATCAATGTGTGTGTTTGGGGCACCTGGCTGGCTCAGTCAGTAGAGCATTGCGACTCTTGCTCTTGGGGTCCTGAGTTTGAGCCCCACGTTGTGGGTAGAGATTATTTAAAAATAATAAGTGAATAAAATAAATGTGTGTGTTCTGACTGTTTCACTAACTGGCCTTCTCCTCATTTCTCTCCCTGTTCTCAGACCTCCCTATTCCCTGAGACACAATAATATTGAAATTAGGCTAATTCATAACCTACAATGGTTTCTAAGTGATCACGTGATGAGAACAGGTGCACATCTCTCACTTTAAATCAAAAGCTTAAAATGATTAAGTTCAGGGAGGAAGACATGTCAACAGCAGACATAGGCTGAAAGTAGGCCTCTTGCACCAAACAGCCAAGTTGTGAATGCAAAGGAAAAGTTCTTGAAGGAAATTAAAAGTGCTACTCAAGTGAACACATGAATGGTAAGAAAGCAAAATAGCCTTATTGCTGACATGGAGAACGTTTGAGTGGTTTGGACAGAAGATCAAACCAGCCACAACATTCCCTTACAGAGCCTAATCTAGAGCAAGGCCCTAATTCTCTTCCATTCTGGGAAAGCTGAATGAAGTGAGAAGGCTGCAGAAGAAAAGCTGGAAGCGAGCAGAGGTTGGTTCATGAGGTTTAAGGAAAGACACCGTCTCCATAACATCAACGTACAAGGGGAAGCAGCAAGTGCTGATGTAGAAGCCACCGCAAGTCATCTGGAAGATCTAGCTAGATCCTTACTGAAGGTGGTTACACTAAACAACAGGTTTTCAACGTGGACAAAACAGCTTTCTATTGGAAGAAGATGCCCTAGTCTTTTCATAGCTAGACAGGAGAATGCCTGGCTTTAATGCTTCAAAGGATAGACTGTTCAGGACTAATGCAACTGGTGACTTTAAGTTGAAGTCAATGTTTTCTTGCCATTTTGAAAATCCCAGAGCCCTTAAGAATTATGCTAAATCTACTTTACCTGTTCTCTACAAATGGAACAACAAAGGCCGAATGACAGCACATCTGTTTACAAATGACTGACTGGCTATTTTAAGCCCACTGCTGAAACCTACTGCTTAGAAAAAAAGACTGCTTTCAAAATAATACTACATTGACAATGCATATGGTCACCCACGAGCTCTGATAGAGATGTACAACGAGATGAATGTTGTTTTCATGGCAGCTAACACAATATTCATTCTGCAGCCCATACGTTAAAGAGTAATTTTGTCTTTCAAGGCTTATGATTTAAGAAATATATTTCATAAGGCCATAGCTTCCATAGATTGAATTTTTCTGATGGATCTGGGCAAAGTCAACTTAATAATCTTCTGGAAAGGATTCACCATTCTAGATGCCATTAAGAACATACATGATTCATGGGAAGAGATAAAAATATCAACATTACCAGAAATTTAGAAGAAGTTAATTCCAATCCTCCTAGATGATTTTGAGGGGTTCAAGACTTCAGTGAGGAAAGTCACTGCAGATTCGGTGGAAACAGCAAGAGAACTAGAATTAGAAGTGGAGCCTGAAAATGTGACGGAATTGCTGGAATCTCATGATAACACTTGAACAGATGAGTTGCTTCTTATGGATGAGCAAAAAAGTGGTTTCTTGAGATGGAATCTACTCCTGGTGAAGATGGTATGAAGATTGTTGAAATGGCAATAAAGGATTTAGAATATCTCATAAATTTGGTTGAGAATGCAGTGGCTGGGTTTCACAGGATTGACTGCAATTTAGAAAGAAGTTCTGTGGGTAAAATGCTATCAAACAGCATTCATGCTACATAGAGATTGTTCATAGAAGGAAGAGTCAATTGATGGGACAAACTTTATTTTTGTCTTATGGTAGGACATTGCCACAGCCACCCCACCCTTCAGCAACCACCACCCTGATCAATCAGCAGCCAAAAACATGTAGGCAAGACCCTCCACCATCAAAAAGATGATATCTCACTGAAAGTTCAGATGATGGTCAGTATTTTTTAGCAATAACGAATTTTGAAATTAAGGTATGTACATTGCTTTTTCAGACATAATGCTATTGTGCACTTAATAGACTACAGTATGATGCAAATGTAAGTTTTATATGCACGAGAAACCAAAACATTCATTTGACTTACTTTATTGCAATATTGGCTTTATTGCAGCATTCTGGAACTGAACCTGCAAGATCTCCGAGGTATACCTGTATGTAGATGTTATTGTATATAGAAAAACAAATGTTATATTTCTTATAGTTTGAGTGTCATGGGACAATTTATATCATTACCTTTGTCATAGAAAAAATTAAAAATAAAAATATCTCAATTTATTAACATCTGAATTATAAAATTCTGTATATGCATGATAAAAAATAGAAATATATTTTTATGTACAGACATGGAAAGATAAGTAAAATATAAGAAAATTTTTAAAGGTTTCCTGTGGTTTTCTGTTGTGTCAACCTGGTTTTTTACTGGAACTATGGTTTCCATAGTTCCATGCCCTTATGATATTAGATTAGAGTTGGCCAAAAAAGAAATGTATTTCAGAGTTAGTTAGGATGTGGAAGTAGTGCATCAGACATTACTCTCTGAAGGTCCTTATTGTTAGATAGGATGTCTAAAATTATTACTAATTTTAAGATTCTAATTTAGAAATCCTAGCCCGCCATTAATTATATTTCAATATTCATGTTATATTTTTTCTAGGAAAATATTTTCAAAATCACCAGACACCAATGCTGTAAAAAGAACAAAACAAAAACAAAAAACCCTCCTTCACTATGGGATAACCTCCATTATTGCCTTCAAAGCATTTTTCTTTGCAAGCTCCCTCAGAGTCTTGTTTTCAGTATAGTATACTCCCTACCTCAGATCATGGCACATAAAATTGCCCTCAATCAGTAACTCATCCCTTAATAATGCCCCTCAAAAAAGTAATCTCTATTTTCATTGGCCTGGTATTTGTTTTTAATTTTTTAGGTTTATTTCTTTCTTTATTCTGAGAGAGACAGAAACAGTGTGAGTGGGGGAGGGGCAGGGAGAGGGGAGAGAAAGAGAATCCCGAACAGGCTCCGCATTGCTAGAGCAGAGCTCAATGCGGGGCTCGAACTCATGAAACTGTGAGATCATGACCTGAGCTGAAACTGAGAGTCACTTAACCAACTGAGCCACCGAGGTGCCCCTTTGTTTTTTAATTTTTTTTAAACATATTCTTTAAAAAAAAAAATTAGTTTTTAATGTTTTTATTTATTTTTGAGACAGAGAGAGACAGAGCATGAGCAGGGGAGGGGCAGAGAGAGAGGGAGACAAAGAATCTGAAGCAGGCTCCAGGCTCTGAGGTGTCAGCATAGAGCCCGACGCAGGGCTCAAACCCATGGACTGCGCGATCATGACCTGAGCTGAAGTCGGATGCTTAACCAAATGAGTCACCCAGGTGCCCCAAAATTTTTTTTAAGTTGATTTATCATTGGCCTCAAGTGTATTAATTGCATGTGTTCAATATATTCTTTTAAAATCTAAAAGAAAATTACAATTAAATTTTAGCACACAAGAATACAATTTATTATTGCTTCAGGTGTTACCGTACTTTTGTCTAGAGGGCATTTTTAACCTCTTTTCCAATATCTAAGGGAATTTATACAGTCATTTATGGTTTAAGTCTCTGGATTTCAGTTTCCACATAACTATCAGTCTCATTTTAAAAAATCATTATTTCTTGGAGCACCTGGGTAGTCAGTCAGTTAAGCGTCTGACTTCAGCTCAGGTCGTGATCTCAGCATTTGTGAGTTCGAGTCCCACTTTGGGCTCTGTACTGACAGCTTGAAGCCTGGAGCGTGCTTCAGATTCTGTGTCTCCCTCTCTCTCTGCCCTTCCCCCACTTGTGCGTGTGCTCTCTCTCTCAAAAACAAATAAACATTAATAAAATAAAATAAAATAAATAATTATTTCTTACTTCAACCATAATTTCCTTTCACATAAAATCACTTCAGGCTTCAAGTAACTTCCTGTTACTGAATTTCTATATATGTGGCTCCTTTATGATTCTGGCACTATTGCAGGCCATACATTTTTACTATTAAGTAATACAATTGACATCTAATCAACTGATTTTAGAAACACTTGGAGGTGCGCCTGGGTGGCTCAGTCGGTTAGGCGTCCGACTTCGGCTCAGGTCGTGATCTCGCGGTCCGTGGGTTTGAGCCCCGTGTCGGGCTCTGTGCTGACAGCTCAGAGCCTGGAGCCTATTTCAGGTTCTGTGTCTCCCTCTTTCTCTGACCCTCCCCTGTTCATGCTCTCTCTCTGTCTCAAAATAAATAAATGTAAAAAAAAAAAAAAAAAAAAAAAGAAACACTTGGAGAAAAAAATAATTGTATGAGTTTCCCATATAATACAGTGCTAGCCTCAATCTTAGTCATGATTACATTATGATTACCTGGACTCTATGTTATATACATAGAACAAATCAAGCTTTTATGAATGTGGTTTACAATCTTTAGAATCTGCATAACCACCTTAATACAGCTTTGCTTAGTCATCCTGACACCATTAGTCAAGAGAGGCTAGATTATACTGTGGTATCAAACAATTCCCCAAATCACAGTGGCTTACAAAAACAAAGGTGTATTTTTCTCTCACACCACATGTCCATTATGGGCCAGCAGCAGCTTTGTTCCATGTCCTATTCACTCTGGAACCCTGGGTGATGGAGCACCTCCGTCTGAAACATTGCTGATCATCATGGCAAAGGAAAAGAGAACAGGTGACCCACAAGCTAACTCTTCTGTCCAGACACAACAGGTGTCTCCATTCATATCTCATGCCAAAGCAAGTGTAAGGCCAAACCTGCCATTAGGGGGTGAAGATACATAATATTTCAATAGGGAAAGGCAGGAAATAGTGGGGAACAATAATGTATCCTACCACAGTTTCTTTTTTCTTTAAGTTTTTTTAATGTTTATTTATTTTTGAGACTGAGTGGGGGAGGGGCAGAGAGAGAGAGGGGGACACAGAATCCAAAGCAAGCTCCAGGCTCCGAACTGCCAGCACAGAGCCCCATGCGGGGCTCGAACCCACGAACCGTGAGATCATGACCTGAGACGAAGTTGGACACTTAACTGACTGAGCCACCCAGGCGCCCCACACAGTTTCTTTCTTTAACCAACAAATCAAGTTTTTATACATGAACCCCTCAACTTAATCTGCAGTTTTACTGAAAGAAAAGTGTTTTTTTTTCTTATCTATTTCCTCTTATTTAGTAAAATATTTTCCATTTTTCCCCTCCCGGCTATGTTTCATAGAGTGACAAAATTTTTATGTTGGAAGTGAACTTACAGACAGTCCAAATCAAGCTACTTGTTGTATCATTATCCAGGGAGGAAATTGCAACATATTCATGTCCTAAATTGCAATTAGACACAAACTAGGATAGAATTCAAGTGTCCCAGCTCATAAATGAATGCTTTTCTGATTGGGTTATATCACGGTCATGTGAGGTCAGACCCACACAAACCATACATTAAAAAAAAAAAAAAAAAAAAACTGAGTAAAAAACCATGAAATGGATTTGATAAATAGGTGTATGTTGGAAAACATGGGAATGATTACTACAAGAAATTAGAGCATAAACATGGTGACCTTTTCTGTGGTATCAAATAAATCTGAATGTGAGGATCAAAAATAAACTGGGAATGAAAATATATGATTAAAAGAGTCTGTTTTTCTTTGGGAAGTGTCTACATATTTTTCTCCTGTTTCCCTCCCAAACACACCGCCCACCACCAATCTTTGTTAAAATATGTGTAGGTTTTGCAGAGGAGAAAAATTTCCCCTTTCGTTGCTATGGTTCCCCGGTGAATTGCTAGTAGGAAAACAGCACCACCGTTATTTTTCAACAGCATATCCTGTCGTACTAAGAAAACCCTGAGAGCACACAAGCAATTTCTAAAAATTCTTTTTAATGTTTTTTTCTTTTTCTTGACACAGAGAGAGCATGAGCAGGGAAGGGGCAGAGAGAGAGGGAGACAGAGAATCTGAAGCAGTTTCCAGGCTCCAAGCTGTCAGCACAGAGCCCTTCGCATAGGGCTCAAACCCACGAACTGTGAGATCATGACCTGAGCCAAAGTCGGACACTTAAGCAACTGAACCACCCAGGCACCCTAGCACACAAGCAATTTTAAACCACTGCTTCTGTCACTACCACCCAGTTTTCCACTTTAATTTTCTGCTTCAGTGTTCCAAAAACCTTGCTCCAAATTACATGATGTGCAAATCATCATTTATTGTATTGTCTATTTGTTAAAGAGAATACAGAAAAATTTATACTTTCAGGTATACTACTCAATCAATGAAATGAACTTCAGGATGTATATTGATACTTAAAACAGAAAAAAAGTGACCAAAGTAAAAGTACCTTACATCTTGTTTCTTGAGGATATTTCCAACTTGGAAGTTTACAAGACTCTCAGCCTTTTGTTTCTACCTAGCCTACAGAAAGCATAGACATTCCTATCCTGGGATAATGAAATGTTTCTTCCTTAGTCACCTGATTTCTTTTCCAGAACAAAATAGATGGACCTTACCGCAGTGTAAGAGCTGTGAAAACAGGGGCGCCTGGGTGGCTCAGTTGGTTAAGCGTCCGACTTCAGCTCAGGTCACGATCTCGCGGTCCGTGAGTTCGAGCCCCGCATCGGGCTCTGGGCTGATGGCTCGGAGCCTGCTTCTGATTCTGTGTCTCCCTCTCTCTCTGCCCCTCCCCCATTCATTCTGTCTCTCTCTGTCTCAAAAATAAATAAACGTTAAAAAAAATTTTAAAAAAAGAGCTGTGAAAACAAATTTCAATTTCAGAAATTCAGTGGATGCCTTCTCACATTTAAAAATCAAGCTATAGAACTGGACAGCAACATGCAGAAGGTTGAAACTAGACCACTTGCTCACACCATTTACAAAAATAAACTCAAAATGGATAAAGGACCTAAATGTGAGACAGGAAACCATCAAAACCTTAGAGGAGAAAGCAGGAAAAGACCTCTCTGACCTCAGCCGTAGCAATCTCTTACTCGACACATCCCCAAAGGCAAGGGAATTAAAAGCAAAAGTGAATTACTGGGACCTTATGAAGATAAAAAGCTTCTGCACAGCAAAGGAAACAACCAACAAAACTAAAAGGCAACCAACGGAATGGGAAAAGATATTTGCAAATGACATATCGGACAAAGGGCTAGTATCTAAAATCTATAAAGAGCTCACCAAACTCCACACCCGAAAAACAAATAACCCAGTGAAGAAATGGGCAGAAAACATGAATAGACACTTCTCTAAAGAAGACATCCAGATGGCCAACAGGCACATGAAAAGATGTTCAGCGTCGCTCCTTATCAGGGAAATACAAATCAAAACCACACTCAGGTATCACCTCACGCCAGTCAGAGTGGCCAAAATGAACAAATCAGGAGACTATAGATGCTGGAGAGGATGTGGAGAAACGGGAACCCTCTTGCACTGTTGGTGGGAATGCAAATTGGTACAGCCGCTCTGGAAAGCAGTGTGGAGGTTCCTCAGAAAATTAAAAATAGACCTACCCTATGACCCAGCAATAGCACTGCTAGGAATTTATCCAAGGGATACAGGAGTACTGATGCATAGGGGCACTTGTACCCCAATGTTCATAGCAGCACTCTCAACAATAGCCAAATTATGGAAAGAGCCTAAATGTCCATCAACTGATGAATGGATAAAGAAATTGTGGTTTATATACACAATGGAATACTATGTGGCAATGAGAAAAAATGAAATATGGCCCTTTGTAGCAACGTGGATGGAACTGGAGAGTGTAATGCTAAGTGAAATAAGCCATACAGAGAAAGACAGATACCATATGGTTTCACTCTTATGTGGATCCTGAGAAACTTAACAGGAACCCATGGGGGAGGGGAAGGAAAAAAAAAAAAGAGGTTAGAGTGGGAGAGAGCCAAAGCATAAGAGACTGTTAAAAACTGAGAACAAACTGAGGGTTGATGGGGGGTGGGAGGGAGGGGAGGGTGGGTGATGGGTATTGAGGAGGGCACCTTTTGGGATGAGCACTGGGTGTTGTATGGAAACCAATTGGTCAATAAATTTCATAAAAAAAAAAAAATCAAGCTATACTAGATAGCCTAAAACTTTAATATGTTAAACAAGTAAATATGTATGGGCAGTTTTAAGTTTAAAGGGATACCCGAATAATTATTCTTTTGTTTACTTTTTAAAAAATGTTTATGTATTTATTTTGAGAGGGGGTGAGGGGGAGAGAGAGAGAGAGAGAGAGAGAGAGAATCCCAAGCAGGCTCCATGCTGTCAGTGCAAAGCCTGACTCAGGGCTCGGTATCAAGAACCATGAGATCATGACCTGAACCAAAATCGAGTGTTGAACGCTTAACTGACTGAGCCACCCAGGTAGCCCTGCATAATTATTCTTGAGTAAAACCTTATCAAAAGTAGTTTGCTTATGAGTATAATACCAGGATATCATACTTAAATATTGTTTATATAATTAAAAATGAGTAACAAAGGAGAAGGAGCTGGGATTGTAGGAATAAGTGATTGAAGGATGTTTTTCTCTTTCCATAGTAATGGTACTGTTAGACTTGTCTAATATCAATATCCTTGAAGGCAACATGTTTTTGACCAATTTTACATGCTTTTGTAGAAAAAAGTGTTGGTGAAGATTTGGAGTTATTTTAGTCTCTTTTGATCAAGGCCAAAAACTCACTCTAAGGATCATGTATCATTTTTTTAATGTTTATTTATTTTTGAGAGAGAGAGAGACAGAGCTTGAGAAGGGAAGAGCCAGAGAGAGAGGGAGGCACAGAATCTGAAGTAGGATCCAGGGCTCTGAGCTATCAGCACAGAGCCCAACGTGGGGCTTGAACTCACGAACCGTGAGATCATGACTTGAGCCAAAGTTGGACTCAACTGACTGAGCCACTAGGCACCCCAGGATCATGTATTATTTTGCCTCCAACAGCCATTTTCCTTTCTTCTGGTTTCAGCATCCCAATTTTTTGAGGGGTGGGAGGTACTTCCTTTCTGCTACTGTGTTCTGTTTTGACTGTCAATAAAGGCAACTCCTCTAATTAAGTCATGATTTTTGGTATAGTAGTTGTGATGGTTAGTTATACACACACACACACACACACACACACACACACACACTCTCTAGGTCCTATTTCTCTGGATAACCCTAACACACTAGTGAGCCAGGACATCCGTGTTGAATCACTGCTTTACTTTATGTATCTTTTCTCTCTTTCATAGAAAAAAGTATTGGCTTGCTATGACCATTCATGGTATCCTTTACCCTCCACACCTCCTTTTATTTATACCTTTGCATTAGTCAGCTTTTGCTATAGTAATGAATAACCCGAATTTCTCAGGGGCTTACACTTATTTTATTTCTTATTCCCATTAACAGAGGGCTGCAAGTCAACTGCAGCTGTGGTAAATTTTGCTGGACTCTGAGGGCCTCAACAAGTTTTCCCACTTGACAACCCGGGCTGAAAGAGTAGCTACTCTTTACAAGATGCTGTTTTCATGAAAGACAGCAGGAGCGAGAAAAACAATCAAACCACATAGGAAAATATAAAGCCTCTGCTCTGACATGGTATATATCGTGTACCTATTTTCATTGGCCAAATCTAGTTACATGGCCAAGCCCAAAGTTGATTAGGTGGGAAAGAACACTACCTACAGGGAAGCACTGTAAAGATGGAAATGAAACAAATGATTGGGCCAAGTAATAATTTATCACAAATATTTCTGTTAAAGTGTTTCCTCAGTATAAATTCAACTTCCTGAGAACTTCAGATTGGCTGCTCTTATCTGTTTGAGGCTAGCCAACCCATAGGTCACTAGCTAGCCCAAAGAATAGTTGCCCTTTGAGTAAGTGCTCACTCTTGTCCAATCAGCTGTACTTGGGGCAAATTCATGTGGTTTGAATAGGGCATTCTTCAGCAGGATTAGCAAGACAGAATACTCTTAGAATCTTTTTCTGGGGGGCGCCTGGGTGGCTCAGTCGGTTGAGCGTCCGACTTCAGCTCAAGTCATGATCTCACAGTCTGTGAGTTCGAGCCCCGCGTTGGGCTCTGTGCCGACAGCTCAGAGCCTGGAGCCTGCTTCAGATTCTGTGTCTCCCTCTCTCTCTGACCCTCCCCCATTCATGCTCTGTCTCAAAAAACTAAATAAATATAAAAAAAAAAAGAATCTTTTTTTTTAATTTTTAAAAAATGTTTTATTCATTTTTGAGAGAGAGAAAGACAGAGAGCAAGCAGGGGAGGGGCAGACAGAGAGGGAGACACAGAATCCAAAGCAGGCTCCAGGCTCCGAGCCGTCAGCACAGAGCCTGACGTGGGACTTGAACCCATGAACTACAAGATCAATACCTGAGCCAAAGTTGGATGCTCAACCGACTGAGCCACCCAGACACCCCTATTTTTCTTAGAATCTTAAACTTTAATTCAAATCTCTAGTATAGGGCTTGGGCATCAGCATCATGGTTCAGTAAAGCTTCTCTTGTTTGTGTCCTTCCCCTCAATAACAATAATCTGGCATCCATTTATACACAAAAGTGGTTTTGTGGGATCTGTGGGAACCAACACCATATACCAAGGGACCTGAGAGGGGTCTTGCACACCTGTGTATTAGATAATAAGTATACAGACCTCAGTTGCAGCTATGGACCTCACAGTGGCCTGAGAACTGGCTCCAACCCATTTTGGCTGTGGTCCAAGAGCCCCTGAAAAAATACTTTCTTAGGCAATTACCCATGGATGAGAAAGTCTTTATTGAAGTCCATGTTTGCAGCAGAGAAGTTCCAGCACACCAATGGAAAGGGGAAAAAAAGAAGTTTGGATGCATTGGAGAAGGAAGTGAAAGTTTAACTTACATCACCCCCTTGCTACCCCAAGGCAGCACAGCTTAGAGCCATGGAAGACCTCCCTCAGCCCATGAATTCTCCTATGGGGGAAAGTGAGTGAGCACTCAGTTTCCCCAGTTGGACATCAAAAGGAATAAAATACTTATAAATTTAGCCCAAGAGGTGAAAGATCTGCACAACAAAAACTATAAGATGCTAATGAAAGACATTGAAGAAGACACGAATAAATAGATCTCCATGTTCATGAATTGGAAGACTTAATTACTGTTAAAATGTTCATACTAACCACAACCAGCTATAGATTCAATGCGATACCTCTCAAAATTCCAATGGCATTTTTCACAGAAATAGAAAACAACCCTAAAAATGTATATGAAACCAGAGAAGACTTAAATAGCCAAAGCAATGTTGAGCAGGAAGACCAAATCTGGAGACACTACACTTTCTGGTCTCAAACTATACTGCAAAGCTATAATAATCAGAACGGTTTTGTACTGGCATAAAAATAGGCACATAGACCAATGGAATAGAATAGAGACTCAGAAATAAACCCTTACATAAATGGTCAACTAATGTTTGACAAGGGAGCCAAGAATAGTCAATGGGAAAAGAATAGTGTCTTCAATAACTGGTGCTGGAGAAACTGGATAATCACATACAGAAGAATTAAATTGGACCCCTCTCTTACACCACTCACAAAAATAAACTAAAAATGAACTAAGGACTAATACATAAGACCTGAAGCTACAAAACTCTGAGAAGAAAAAAAAGGAAAAAGTCCCTTGGGGTGCCTGGGTTGGGTAAGTTTCCGACTTTGGTTCAGGTCATGGTGTCACAGTTTGTGAGTTCTGGCCCCTCGTCAGGCTCTCTGCTGTCAACTCTGAGTCTGCTTTGGATCCTCTGTCTCCCTCTCTCTCTGCTCTTCCCCCCATTTCTGTCTCTCAAAAATAAATAAATAAATAAATAAATAAATAAATAAATAAATAAATAAATATTTTTTAAAAAGACAGGAGGCAAGTGTTGTCAAGTGGGGGAAAGGGAACATTTGTGCACTGTTGGTGCGAATGTAAATTGCTATAGATGCTATGGAAAACAGTATGGCAGTCCTTCAAAAAATGGAAAACAGAAATACCATATGATCCAGCATTACCATGTCTGGGTATACATCCAAGGAAATAAAACCAGGATCTCGAAAAGATATCTGCATTCATATGTTTACTGCAGCAGTAATCACAATAGCCAAGATATGGAAACAACCTAAATGTCCATCTAGATGAATGGATAAAGAAAATATGGTATATATACACAGTGGAATGTTATTCAGCCATGAGAAAGAAGGAAATACTACCATTTGTGATAACATGGATGGACCTTGAAGGCATTAGGCTATGTGAGATAAGTTAGAGAAAGAAATATACCATATATTCATTACTTGTATGTGGGATCTAAACAAGCTGAACTCATAGAAAAAGAGATTGGAATTGTGGTTGCCAGGACAGAGGGATGGGGGAAATGGGGAGATGTTGGTCAAAGGATATAAACTTCCAGTTATAAGATGAATAAGTTTGGGGGATCAATATGGTGATTATAGTTAACAATACTGTATTCTATACTTACAAGTTGTTAACAGAGTAGATCTTAACTGTCCTCACCACAGAAAGTAATGGTTGATATGTTAAGTATTAATTAATGGTACTGTAGTAATCATTTTATAATATATAACTGAATAAAATAAACCTGCTATATGCCGTAAACCTACATAATATTATATGTCATTATATCTCAATAAGCTGGTAAAAATAGAAGCTGCTCAGTAAATGATTATTGAATGAATTTAATGAACAGAGATTACCAGAAAACTCTATAATGCCTCAGATGGAAAGTACATGTAGAAAAACATCCACAAAAGAACATGTATAATGTAGTTTTCACATACTTCTTACACTTACATACTTAATGTTTTGTTACTTTTACATTGATTTTCACTTATTTTTTTATCAGCTTTGGCATTTTTATTGAATAAAATGCATTCCTCCCCCTCAAAATAACCCCCACAAATCTTTAGAAAATTGACCTTTGGGGCGCCTGGGTGGCGCAGTCGGTTAAGCGTCCGACTTCAGCCAGGTCACGATCTCGCGGTCCGTGAGTTCGAGCCCCGCGTCAGGCTCTGGGCTGATGGCTCGGAGCCTGGAGCCTGTTTCCGATTCTGTGTCTCCCTCTCTCTCTGCCCCTCCCCCGTTCATGCTCTGTCTCTCTCTGTCCCAAAAATAAAAATAAACGTTGGAAAAAAAAAAAAAAAAAAGAAAATTGACCTTAAAAACATGAGAAATGGGACAGGACTAAGCTTGAGTTTTGGAAATGTATAAGCAATTCTCAATAGAAATCAGTTTCAGAGAAAATTTCTTGGTGAATAAACAAAGAAAAAATGATAAAAGCGATTGTATATATGAAATGATATAAGACCATTTCACTTGACCAGAATTTAATTAAGCCTCTAGAGCTAATTTCTTTTTACAAAAACTATGAGGTAAAAAGGAAAACAAATTAAGTGATACCACTAAGAAGCAAACCAACAACTCTAGAATATGGGGCATATTATAGTAGGGAACAATTTACCTGGCTTTTAAAGAAGTCAGTAGACAAAAGTAAAGGGAGGGAGGGGTAAGTGGGAGCTGCTTTATTTGAAAAGAAACTTAGGAGAAAAAAAACAATGTAATATAAGGATTTCAGCTGGATCCTGATTCTAGAAAGAACAAAATAGATAAAACAAAGAAACAACAATGAAAAACATTTTATCAAGCAGACTCCACATCGTTAGGGCAGAGCCTGATGCAGGGCTCGATCTCATGAACTATGAGATCATGACCTGAGCCGAAATCAAGAGTTGGACACTTAACCAACTCAGCCACCCAGATGCCCCCCCTCCCCGTGGAAGTTTGATTATGGTCTCCCTATTAGATGATTCCAAGAAATTATTGTTATTTTGTTAAGTGACACTGTGGTTATATATGACATTGTGGTTATATAAGAAAATAACCCACATATTTTTAAAGATGCCTAACTGAGGTTCTTTAGCAAGGAAATAAGGAGGAGAAAAGGTAGACTAAGCAATTAAGCAAATTTTGAATTTTTGTTAGGTCTGGATACTGTAATACAGAGGTCCATCGTACTATGCTCTACACAACTAGCACTATGATTCTATTCTAGATGAATTTAATTTTATATAAAAGCCTTTAAAGACTTTACAATTAGGATGAGGAATTGTTTGAGATTAAAGAGCATAACACTAAATGCAATGCATGACCCTGGATTGGATTCTGGACTAGAAAAAATTGCTTATAAAGGACATTTTACACAATTTGAAAAAAGTCTATGCATTAGTTAATAGTATTATTGTATTAATGTTGAATATCTTGATTTTGGTAATTGTCCTATTGGTATTTAAGTGAGTGTCCCTGTTCTTAGGGAACATATACTGAAGTATTTAGGGCTTTAGAGACGTCATATCTGCAACTTACTCTCAAGTGATTCAGAAAAATCATGTAAGTGTATTTAGATGATTGATAGGTGGATAAAGCAATATGACAAAATGTTAACAATTGATGAATCTGAGAAAAAGGGTGAACAGGAGTTTTCTGTGTCAGTCTTCTAAATTTACTGTAAATTTGAAATTATTTCAAAATAATAAATTGCCATTAAAATAGTAATGACAACAAAAGAATTAGTATGAGTGAAAGCATCCTATCTTCTTTCAAATAACTAACAGGAGCATCTTGGTGGCTCAGTTGCTTAAGCATCTGAGTCTTGATTTGGGCTCAGGTCATGATCTCATGGTTCTTGAGATCAAGCCCTGCATCAGGCTCTGTGCTGACAGCTTGGAGCCTGCTTGGGATTCTCTCACTCCCTCTCTCTCTGCCCCCCCCTCCTTATGCACTCACACTCTCTCAAAATAAATAAATAAACATTTTTAAAATAAAATAAAAATACCAATAAATTATGGAAACAAAATAGGCAGGGGCACCTGGGTGGCTCAGTCAGTTGAGTGTCTGACTCTTGGTATCAGCTCAGGTTATGATCTCACAATGTTGTGCGTTCGAGCCCCAAGTCCGGCTCTGCGCTGACAGTGTGGAGCCTGCCTGGGGTCTCTCTCTCACCCTCTTTCTGCCCCTCCCCCACTCATGCTGTCTTTGCCTCTTTCAAAATAAATAAATAAATAAACTTTAAAAATTATAAAAAGTATAAAATAGAAAACAAACTAGGCAAATATTACAGAAGTCAAGATAAAAAATAATGAAAAAAACCCTAAAAAGCAATCCTGAAAATGCAAAATATAATCATTAAAATATAAAATAATAGATGGGAGAAACTGTAGACTAGACACAATTAAAGAAAGAACAAATGATTCAGAAGGTAGTACTGAGTATTTAGATATACTTTACCACAGAGAGATAAAGAGATTAAAAATATTAAAGACCAAATAAGAGAAATGAAGGGTACAGAATTTTCAACAAAACTACTATTGTAATTCCAAAAGAGAGAATGGGTAATATCAAAAAATATAAGTCCTTAGTTCAAAAGTTCACCCCTAGTATTGAGAAGGATAAATTAAAAGAAATACACACCCAGAGGTATCATAATGAAACTGCATAATATGAAGAACAAGAGTAAATTTTAAGCATTATCAGAAAGAAAAGACAATACTTACAAAATAACAACAATTAAACTAAAAAATAAAGTCTCATTGGCAATACTAGATGATAGAAGACAATGAAAAAATATCTTCAAAATGCTGAGGGAAAATTACTGTCAATTTGCTAATTCCAAGTCAGCTAAGATATTATCAAGAATAAAATTAAAATAAAGATATTTGGAGCCAAATATAGAACAAAAGAGTTCACCATTCTCAGAAACTCACTGAAAAAAAATATTAAAGTTGCACACTACTTAAGTAAGAGAGTTCATCACCTACATAGTGGTGGTGGAGATGATATAGTTTAGTGGACACTAAAAGAATTATTGAGTTGATATTAAAACATGATGAAAGAATTAACTCATCTGAGTAGCATCATCTTGAGCAGACTCATTGCCATCACCTCTTTCTTGTTCCCTAGCCCCCTGAGGCTACCCCCCGTTTTTGTCCATTTCTTGTTGATGCCATAATATTCGTTGTTTCTGTTGTTGATAATCTTTTACTGTGTAAGAGTGTGGTATGGTTTGAAAATGTTAGAATGTGAAAAAGGAGATACAAAGGGAAAGTGGAAGCCAGAAGTTCTACTTTCCTTATCTTGTATAGTTGCAGTCAAGAAATGGTCTAAGGTCTCATGGAACAAGAAATGGAGGTTTAAGTAGATTACAGATTTTATTCATATTCTTTAAATGTTTATTTTTGAGAGAGTGTAAGTGGGGGAGGGACAGAGAGAGGGGGACAGAGGATCTCCGAAGTGGGATCTGTGCTGACAGTAGGGAGCCAGATGTGGGGCTTTAACTCAGGAACAGTGACATCATGACCTGAGCTGGACTCTCAACCAACGGAGCCACCCAGGTGCCCCAGTAGGTTACAGATTTTAAAGTAACCAATAAAATAACTAAAACTTTTAACTATAAACAATCGGGAGAAGGAGGGAGAAGGGGAAGAAGAGCTACAAAAAGCTACATCCTAACATTTTATAGTGGGGATTCAAGAGGCATTGCTTAAACTTGATAAATAAACAAATAGGATTATAAGCATATTATTTAGAATTACAGAGGTGACCAACAGAAGTTCTAAAATCACAAAAGGCTGAATGAAGTTAGTTGCCTGTGAGAAACCAGTATGGGGATGGAGTGGGAAAAGTTGGAGTTTTATTCTTCTTTAAATATTTTCCTGCTACTGTTGGAATTTTAAACCTTGTATATGTATTACTTTACTAATTGTAAGAGTAAAAATACTGAAGTGACTTTTCTGCCTTGACACACAGGAATCCTTGCTTTGAAAGGAGAGATAATTTGGGGAAGTCTGTCATATAAAAATTTCAATATTACTTTTCTAGTTTGTGTTGACCAGTGGCTTTAAGAAGATAGAAAATCCCACTTAACTAAAACTAAATTTTTTATCCTGGCACCAGGCTCTCTATAATTATATCCCATATTACCCACCTCACATTGTCTATTGACACAGCCCTTTGCATATGTCTTCTGCTCTATTCTAGTTTGTCTGCTTCCTATCCTCACAGTTACTACTTATTTTAATATTTTTTCTACATTTTCTGATAGACTATGAGCTCCTGCAATGCAGGGTCCATGAGTAGACAATCAACAAATAATTGTTAAATTAATGAATTTGATTGCTTTGAGGTTTTGCTTTTGCTTTTTCTCTAGAATCTTTCTGTCCCCAACTGCCTCCCACTTGCTGCAATTTCTTTCTTCTCAGAATTCCTATCATCAACACATGTAATCCATTATTGAGCAAATACATAAGATGCCTACTCTGTGCTGGGTCTGTGCCAGACCTAGGCCACACAGAGATGAATAAGATGGCTATAGTTGTTTTCCAGACACCAAGTAGATAAGACCCAGAGAGTGATCTAATTATTTCAGAGTACAATATAATCCTGAATTCTCTAATTGAATTAACTATCCCATATTTCTTTATTTTTAAAAAATGTTTATTTCTGAGGGAGGAGAGAGAGATAGAGTATGAGCGGGGAAGGGACAGAGAGAGAGGGAGACACAGAATCTGAAGCAGGCTCTGACAGCTCAGAGCCTGACACGGGGCTCAAACTCACAAATGGTGAGATCATGACCTGAGCCAAAGTCAGCTGCTTAACTGACTGAACCACCCAGGTGCCCCAGTTATAATGTATTTCTTAATGGAAGTACAAAGTAATCACAACTTAGATGGAAGGATAAAATATATGTGTTATGTGTATACGTAAAGAAGACCGTAAATATTAAATGAATGATGCAAAAAGCAATTGCTCAAAGAGACTGAAAACTTTGCAGTTTGTGAAGTTTAGAAATGTATCATGGGGTGAGATGTAAGTGGAAAGGAAGTGGGGAGAACTTGATTCCAAGGTAGGGAAAGGGGACAAAAAACAGAAGGCAAGTAAGCACGGTATATTCAAGCATAATCAAATTTAATTGCAGTAGAATAGATAGGTGGGGAAATATTGAGCCAGAACTGTTTGTGTGTCTGGTTATGGAGATTTTTGTTTTTGAAAGAAAGTTTTTGAGGGTGAAGATTACAAATCATTTGCTTCTTCTGATTTCGGTTCATTAATTGAAACTTCTGGAATTGAACTTAGCCTAGGAGGTAAATGTATAAACATATCAGTGCACCTGGTATTTGCTCTGTTCTAAATCAGCTCTATTTGGTCATTATTCCCAACACATATGCACTCAACTAGTGATTTAAATCTTACAACAATGAAAGCATTCAGAGACAGAATATAATTTTCATTTTACAGGCAAGAAAACTAAACTAATATGGGGAACAAATGCAAAAGAAAAGATTAAATTATTTACAGCTTACAGCCCATTAACAAGTCCTTGAAATAGGCAGAGTGACCTTCTTCTAGGAACTCAGCTGCCTCAATGTTAATACTTTGCCAAGGGCAAAAGGCAATCTTTAGCTTAACATTATTCTGACCTACAGGATACTGGAAGTCTACTTTAACTTGTAGAAATTCCTTTGGAAACTTCCTTTATCTCTACTCCCCAATATATATGTTAGCAATCATATTCCAAGCATACGGCCCACTGATATACATCTGAAGGGTCTCATGACTGAGGTTTTATTAGACAGTAATAAATGACCTTTTCCTAACAATAGCTAGCCCCCTCAAGGTCCTGGGAAACTTGCTCCCAAAATTCCTTAGAGACTTATGCTATCCCTACCCCCTCCCAAGTTGAAAGTATATAATCAATTGCTTCTCACAACCCCAGTGCAGCTCTTTCTGACCACTGAGTCCTGTTTTTAATAAAACCACCTTTTTGCAACAAAGACATCTCAAGAATTCTCTCTTGGCTGTCAGTTCTGAACCCCAACATTTCCACATCATAAATAACCAGGAATTTTGTCACGTGTTTTAAGAAAACTTTCCAAGCTTGGAGCTTACTTACAAAAGAATCCAACATTTGCATGGCAGAGATTGCTGGTCTCCTTCTTGCATAATAGTAGAGTGTAAGGTTGAGTAATACCCCTGTCCTGTTAGAGACTACATTTCCCAGACTTCCATGCAGCTAGGCTATACAACTGTTTTCACCAATGAAATGTGAATTGGAAGTGATTTATATACATCCCTCTCATTCTTCTGGCTTAAAAGGAATGGCTGCCCTGTGTTTCCCCCCCCCCCCCCCTTCTATTTCTTCTTCCTGGGAGCTGAAACCCAGATGTGCCTGCAATCCAACTTCAACCAAGTAGAAAAAGACAAGTCCCTTAATGCCTGGCTGCTCAAAAGGGTGATTCCCTAAAACCTGTTAGTATCTCAAGTTTCATCCAGGACCTACTGAACCAGAATCTGCATTTTAACAAGCTCTCAGGTGATTTACATTTGCATTAAGCTTTGAGAAGCGCTATTTTTGGGGACAGCGGATGAACATTATGGATGGAATGTTGGTCTTTGAACAACCTCATAAAGTAGAGCCATTGCTCTCCCTCCCTTCGCCCCTCCCCCCACCCCTGTCGTCCCCTTCCATAACCTGTTGTCTTCTTAAAGCTATTGAATTTTGCGGCCTCTTTGTTTAAGTAGCATAAATTCACACTAATATAATTTGCCTCATCTGTTGACCCAAAACCAGGGCATGCATTCATTTAGGAAATACCTGCTGAACACATTTTATAGGCAAAGTACTGTTCAGGATATATTTATAGGTATAAATATATAAAAATACATGAAACATTATATATGTATACATATTGGATTTATAGAAATAATTTGGATTTTATGCATATGTAAATATATTTATATAAAAATAAATAATTTGGATAATATATATTTATTCCCAAATTATTTAAGGCTTAGATTTTTTCCCTTGAGTTTATAATTTAGTAGAGGAAAAAGACCCAGGAATATAAAAATTATGGATGCTATAAGAAAGTGTATTGGATATTTGCTAGTTTTAGTGGGGTTTTTTGGAAGTCTGTGGTAGAGAGAATAATGCTCCCCCAAAGATATCCATGTTCTAATCTCCTGAACCCGTGAATATGTTACCTTATATGCCAAAAGAAACTTTGCAGATGTGATTAAGTAAAGGATTTTAAGATGAGAAGATTACCCTAGATTATCCAGGTGGTACCAATGTAATCACAGGGCCCTTATAAAGAAGGAGACAGAGGCTTAGAGTTACAGGTAGAGCTATGAGGATGGAAGCAGGAGTTGGATGGATGCTGTTGCTGAAAGGGCTTAGTGAGACAAGGAATGCGGATATTCTCTAGAATCTGGAAAAGGTAAAAACTGGTTTCACCCCTAGAGCTTCCAGAAAGAGTACAGTCTTAAATTTTTTTTTTTTTTACGTTTGTTTACTTTTGAGAGCTAGAGAGAGACAGAGCACAAATGGGGGAGAAGCAGAGAGGGAGACACAGAATCCGAAGCAGGCTCCAGGCTCTGAGCTGTCAGCACAGAGCCTGACGCAGGGCTCGAACCCATGGATTGTGAGATCATGACCCGTGCTGAAGTCGGGCACTTGACCGACTGAGCCACCCAGGCACCCATAGTACCTTATGACTGAGACCATTCTTGGTCTCTGTCCACCAGAACTGTAAGGTGATACATTTGTTTTGTCTTAAACCACTAAACTTGTGATAATCTGTTACAATAGCAATCGAAAACAAATATACAGCTCTTCCATTTGGGGCAGCCATGTCCTATACCCCAATATATATAAGTGGGAGGCAGAACCAGGCATTCCTTTCCTCATTATTGGCCAATTATATACTTTTGCTCAGGATATAGAACCTCGAGGGATTGAGGCAGACAAGGAATTAGAAATTACTCATGGGTGGGCACCTGGGTGGCTCAGTTGGTTGAGCATTGGACTCTTGATTTTGGCTTAGGTCATGATCTCATGGTTCATGAATTCGAGCCCTGCGTTGGGCTCTGGGCTGACAGTGCAGAGCCTGTTTGGGATTCTCTCTCTCCCATTCTCTCTGCCCCTCCCCTGCTTACACTCACTGTCTAAAAATAAATAAATAATAAAAAAACTTAAACAAAAATTGGTGGCAGGAGTGGCCAGACTGTTTCTGTAACATGACCTTACCTGTGAAACCAGGCCAGAAGTTAGTTTTACCAAAGCAGGGGTCAGTGCGAGTTGAAAACAGACTTGTTCTAGAAAACTCTCTGGGCATGTGTAGGAATGAGTAAGTTCAAAATAGGTTGCTCTCACATCCAGTTCTCACAGCATCAGATAATTCCAGAATGACTACTGGACAGCCACAATTCCTGTTTATAATCTGGTAGTGGAATACAGACATTAAAGAAACAAAAATTTTTTTTTTTCAACGTTTTTATTTATTTTTGGGACAGAGAGAGACAGAGCATGAACGGGGGAGGGACAGAGAGAGAGGGAGACACAGAATCGGAAACAGGCTCCAGGCTCCGAGCCATCAGCCCAGAGCCTGACGTGGGGCTCGAACTCACCGACCGCGAGATCGCGACCCGGCTGAAGTCGGACGCTTAACCGACTGCGCCACCCAGGCGCCCCGCAAAATGTTTTTTTTTAAAGTAACTTTTTTTTTAAATTTTTTTTTAACGTTTATTTATTTTTGAGACAGAGAGAGACAGAGCATGAACGGGGGAGGGTCAGAGAGAGAGGGAGACACAGAATCGGAAACAGGCTCCAGGCTCTGAGCGGTCAGCACAGAGCCCAACGCGGGGCTCGAACTCACCGACCGCGAGATCGTGACCTGAGCCGAAGTCGGACGCTTAACCGACTGAGCCACCCAGGCGCCCCTAAAGAAACAAATGTTTGATTAAAGTTACTGGAGGGAAAACAGAGTACACAATCAGAGTACAGTATAGAGGTGATTTGCAGGGACATCCTTCCATCTTTAGGCCTCCCTTACTGTGAACTTCATACAGGGCAACACAATTTTCTCATAGAGCATCTATCCAATATATATATATATTTTTTTAAATTTTATTTATTTATTTTTTGAGAGAGAGACAGAGAGCAAGCTGGGGAGGGGCAGAGAGAGAGAGGGAGACACAGAATCCAAAGCAGGCTCCAGGCTCTGAGCTGTCAGCACAGAGCCCGACGCAGGACTCGAACTCACGAACTGCAAGATCATGACCTGAGCTGAAGTCGGATGCCCAACTGACTGAGCCACCCAGGCACCCATATCCAATATATTTTTAAAGCTACATTTCAGAAAAAAGAGAGAGACAAGCCAAGAAACAGACTCTTGAGAACAATGTAATAGTTACCAGAGGGGAGAGGGGTCAGGAGTGGGTGAAATAGGTGGTGGGGATCAAGGAGTGCACTTGTGATGAGCAGTGTGTGCTGTATGGAATTGCTGACTCACTATATTGTACATTTAAAACTAACATAACACTGTATGTTAATATACTGGAATTAAAATGAGATAAACAGGTATATTTTATAAAACTATATGACTAAACATTTGGAAAATAGAGAATAAAACTACCAATAGACTACTACTCTAACCATACCATACAAATTCCCTCTTCAGTTTTTATTGTATAATCTGTAATAGATATTTGTGGTGTACTAGGTACAATGCACTCTGCTAAGCATCTTCTGTATATGATCTTATTTAATTCTCATAACAATCCTATAATGTAGATATTATTCCCTTGATTTCATAGAGAAGGAAACTGAGGTTCAGAGAGGTCACACAGCTAGTAACAACTGGATTCAAACAAGTCTTTATGACCATTAATCTTATGTACTTAAAATCATAATGCTCAATAAATTTGTCATAATCTTTCCGCTTAATGTTACAGACATCATTTTTATGTTTTGCAATATGGACAGTTTAAACACTTTTTCAGAATTTGGGGTCATTATAAAGTCCCTGTTACCTCAAGAAGTACCTCAAATATAATTCGAATTTCTTTGAAATTTTTCCTTTCATTTACAGGCCTTCTTCTCATCTAGAAAGCTTGAATTTCCCTCTCCCAGGATAATTTAGAGTTTGAAGAGGCCTCAGAAACCATGTATTCAAATTCTCTCTGTTTCCTGGGGGAACAGGTCCAAGACCACTAAGTGGAGGGCTACAGGTAACTCCCGACTATCTTAGGGCATTTTTTCTATCTTACTGGATCCAACCTACTGTTGTTAAAAACAACAGTAATACGTTACAATCAAGGCTGACCTATCTCCGCAGTATGCAAAGCTTTTTGACACGCATTTGTCACAAAATCCAGAGAGGGAGAGTTGGATATTTTTATTAATAAGCAGACAGACTCAGGTGAGGGGCGGAGCAAGGCCTCTCTCAGCTCTTCTCCCGCCTATATTAACAAGAAAAAAAATGCCCGTCTCGAGCCGAACCACTGTTTCAAAAAAAGGGAGAAAGACTTTTTAAAAAAGACAGCCGCCAGAAAACCAACTTTGCACTCCGGCGGGAACCAGGCAGGGCGAGGCCAGGCCCACTTTGAGGTGGGCGCTGGGCAGCGGCGTGCATTGCGCAGGCGTGCACCTGTAAAGGTGCAGGGGCCACAGGCTCGCGTTTGCCCGCCCCCGCCTCGCGCGCCCCCGCCTCTCCTGGCTTTCCATGCAGTAGGCCCCGCCTCGCCGGCTCTGCGCCGGGTCTTCTCCTGCAGTTGCCCTGTGGCTCCGTGGGCGGGTAAACTGCGTGTTGCTGCGTCATCGTCAGTGGCCGGTTTGAATGAGACTCTCGTCGCACCCGTGCTGCCGCCACTACCGCGCCTCCGCCTTGGCCGCCGCCACAGCTTCATCGCGTCCCTTTCCCTTCGACGCCCTTGCCAGGCCCAGCCTTCCTGCGCCGCCGCCGCCCTTTGTGCCGCCATGCCGCTTTATTCAGGTGAGCTCTCTGCTCGCCCTGCGGTTCCGTTCTGTGCTAGGCCTCTGAGTAGGCCTGGCCTTCAGGCCGGGCACCCGGCTAAGCACGGGACGGGGGAGGGGATCGGGAAGGCGTGCGTCGGGGTGACTGCGGCGTGGCGATGACCCTGGCCCCTTTCTCTCTGTCCGCTATTTCTGAGCTCTGCAGCTTGAGGGACTGCTGCCCCTCCTGGTCCTGGGTGGGTGGGGGAGTGGAGATGGGGAGCGCAAGTCAGCCACTTGGAGTGGTGACTCTGCAGAATAGTTTCTGTCGCTGTCCTAGTGAACCGGGAGAGGTGAGGGTGTGTCCTGAGGCACCCGGGAACAGGCTAGAGGTGTAGCGGGGCTTTTCTTGGGCTCATTAGTGGTAGCTGTGGAAGGGAGGGGTAAGGGCGGGATGGAAGGACCGGAGATGGAAGGTTAGCTTCATCGTGCTTGGGGTTTCTGTCAGTAGCTTCCCATAGCTTACCCTTTGCAGCCTTTGGCTCAGGCACCCTTTTTATACCAATTTCAGTTTTATCCTGAGGCATACTGCGAACTTTTTGCTTTGCTTTCATTTCATCAGACGTTACATTGGGCTTCTGTGTCTGAAGCATAGCGTTAGCGTTGAGACTTAGATGAATACAGATATCCACAGGCGTCGTTTCCTTTTAAATGGCGTTTGACAGTTTTTGTTTTATTTTATTTTGCTCCAAGGTATTGGCCAGGGATCACATTTTCACTTAGTTCATGGCCCTTGCTGTTTCTTAGTCTTATTCAAAATGGCACCTGAAATGTATGTAGTGGCTTCGGTTAGCTATGGATGTGTGATTCATTGGCCATTCCTGACTTTATCATGATTCCTTTATTGAAGATTCAGCATTTTCAAAGAATGGTATGAAACAAAGGAATAATGTTTAATCTCGAGGTTGATTCTTGATGTTCTAGAATCTTGAATGCTTTAATGATTGCTCTATGTCTTTCTAAAGCCATGATTAACAGTAGAATGGTACTTGAAATATTCTGTTTATGCAATGTAGAACTGAGGGGTTATCAATTAAGTAATGGCAATAAATACCAGTGTATGCTAATATGTAAACACACCACCAACATCTCTCTGTTCCCCTAAAAAATACTTAATATTCACCAAACTTTCTATCTTAAACATTAAGTTCTATCTTAAATATTTAATCATATCTTTTCCTTATTTCCAAAATGAGAGAATTGGGGTAGATTTCCAAGGTTTCTTCCTTTGACTTCTCCATTTTGAGATTCTGTATATCAGGTTCTGCAAAAACCTCTATATTAAAATGAGAACGTTTTAAGTACCATTTCATAAGTTTTAGTAAAAAATTAAATATCCAGATTTGTATATGGGTAAGGATAAGTGCCATAAAAATTAATATGTATACCTGGCACAAATCTAGTGTTTTTATAACGTTGCTTTGTTTCAATCTTCAACATAATCCTGTGATACTGGTAGGATTCTCTTTGATGGGTGAGCAAAAAATTAAAGTAACTTGTTCATGGTGACACAGCTAAGTCAATTTCAGATGGGTTCTTCATTATTTCTTAAATTTTTTTTTTAAATTGTTTTTGAGAGAGAGAGAGAGACAAGGCATGAGCAGGGGAGGGGCAGAGAGTGAGGGAGACACAGAATCTGAAGAAGGCTGCAGGCTCTGAGCTGTCAGCACAGAGCCAGACATGGGGCTTGAGCTCACAAACCGTGAGATCATGACCTGAGCCAAGTCGCACACTCAACCAACTGAGCCACCCACGTGCCCCTCTTCTTCATTATTTCTAATACTGTTTTGGTTTTGTCCTGTTTTTTTTCTTGTGCTGTTGTTCTATGTTCCTTGCTTATTTCAAGATTACAGTTGTGCCCTCTTCAAACCCATTTCCCCACCTGCTGCTAGAGTGATAACAATGTTCAAAATAGACTGAAGTGGCCTTAAAAAAAACCTTTCAGGAATTTTACATTTCTATAACATAAAGCCCAACGCCTGTATGTTTTAGCATGACTTATTTATCTTTCTTGACTTGATCCTTGGCCAGTTTCCAGTTCCAGCTTCTTACCCCTCTGGGAATTACTTAAATCTCAGAACACATAATGCAGTTTTATGCTTTTGATGTTTTTCTTATCTTTTCCAGGAATGCTTATATATCCAAAGTGTCTGGATAACATCTAATTTTTTCTTTGAGACTCAACTCAAAGTTGATAGCCAAAGGCACCCCTATAACTATTAGTTAAGCATCTGACTCTTGATTTCAGCTCAGGTCATGATCTCATAGCTAATGAGATCAAGTCCCTCATTGGGCTCTGTGCAGCTGGTGTGGAGGCTGCTTGGGATTCTCGCCCTCTCTGTCTGCCCCTCCCCGGCTTGCGTGTGTGCTGTCTCTCAAAAATAAATAAATAAACATGTTAAAAAAAAAAAGTTGTGGGCACCTGGGTGGCTCAGTCGATTGAGCATCCGACTTCAGCTCAGGTCATGATCTCGCAGTCTGTGAGTTTGAGTCCCGTGTAGGGCTCTGTGCTGACAGCTCAGAGCCTGGAGCCTGCTTTGGAGTCTGTGTCTCCCTCTCTCTCTGCCCCTCCCCTGCTCATGCTCTGTCTCTCCCTGTCTCAAAAATAAACATAAAAAAAAAAAATTAAAAAAAGTTGATAGTTGTAACTAAAAGTTACCACTTTTTCCAGGAAATTGTTCTTCACTCATGAAGCTTTCCTTTGTGATCTTGGAGCATTTATAATATTTATATGGTATTGTTAATTATTTTAACTTTTTCTCCTCCAGTCTCTCTTCTTAATAGAGTCAATGTTCATAGAGTCTCCCAAATACTTGTTACTGGGCTTATTGAATGAATGCTAAACACATTAATTGAATTGGTGAAAGAATTGGGATTTATAGTAAGGATTAGTTGTTCATATTTTGGTCTTATAGGAAAACAGACAACTATTGTGAGATTTTCATTTGAATAGGTGTGAAGTTTTCAGTGGAAACCAACTATTACTTCTTAAGTATTTTAATTTTTTTTTAATGTTTATTAATTTTTGACAGAGACCGAGCGTGAGTGGGGGAGAGGTAGAGAGAAAGAGAGGGAGACACAGAATCCGAAGCAGGCTCCAGGCTCTGAGCTGCCAGCACAGAGCCCGATGTGGGGCTCAAACTCCGGGACCGTGAGATCATGACCCAAGCCAAAGTCAGACGCCTAACCGACTGAGCCACCCAGGCCCCCCTCTTTTTATGTATTTTAAAAGTTAGCTCTTTTTTGAGGCAGATTGAAATTTTTTTATCATAAGATAAATATATGTAACATAAAATACTATTTTAAAAAATGTTTATTAAACATTTTTTTTTTTTACCATTTTAATTTATTTTTGAGAGCTAGAGACAGAATGTGAGTGGGGTAGGGGTAGAGAGAGAGGGAGACCACAGAATCTGAAGCAGGCTCCAGGCTCTGAGTTGTGAGCACAGAGCCCGATGTGGCGCCAGAACCCACAAACCATGAGATCATGACCTGAGCTGAAGTCAGACGCCCTACTGACTGAGCCACCCAGGCACCCCTAAAAAATATTTATTTTTGGGAGAGAAGAGTGTGTGCACATGCACAACATTGGGGGGAGAGTTGGGGACAGAGGATCCAAAGCAGCAGGCTCTGCACTGACAGTATAGAGCCTGATGCAGGGCGGAACTCACAAACCATGAGATCTTGACCTGAGCCCAAGTCGGACACTTAAGCGACTGAGCCACCCAGGTGCCCCTATTTTAACCATTTTTAAGTGTACCTTTTTTTTTGGCATTAAGTACATTCACAGTGTTGTGTGACCATCATCACTGTCTACCTTCAGAACTTTTTCATGTTCCTAGACTGAAACTCTGTACCTTTTAAAGATAACTCTGCATTTCCCCTCACCCACAACTCCTGGCAGCCTCCATTCTACTTTCTGTCTCTATGAATTTGACTACTGTAGGTACCTTACATAAGGGAAATCATAGTATCTGTCCTTTTGTATCTGGCTTATTTTGCTTAGTGTATCATCCATGTTGTATAGCAGGTGTAAGAATTTCATTACTTTTAATTTTTTTTATCTTAGAGTACACGCATAGACAAGGTGGGGAGAGGGGTAGAGGGACAGAGAAAGAATCATAGGTAGGCTCCACGCTCAGCAGGGAGCCTGATCTGGGGCTCAGTCCTATGACCCTGGGATATGACTTGAGCCTAAATCAAGGGTCACATGCTCAACTGACTGAGTCACCTAGGCACCCCTGAATTTCATTACTTTTTAAAGCTGAATACTGTCCATTGTATGTCTGTACCGTATTTTGTTCATCTGTCGATGGATACTTGGATTGCTCACATCTTTTAGGTTATTCAGAATAATGTGCTGTAAACACTGGGTGTACAAATATTCATTTGAGTCCTTGCTTCACACTTTTGGGTATATATTTAGAAATGGAATTGCTGGATCACATGGTAAGTTTAATTTTTTGAAGACCCTCCATACCTTTTCCACAGTGGCTGTACTGTATTTTATATTCCCATCAGGAATATAAAGGGTTCTAGTTTATTTACATCCTCAGCAGCACTTGGTATTTTCTTTCTCTTCTTCTTTTTTAATACCCATCCAAATGATTAAAGTAGGATTTTTTAATAATTTAATTGTATCTTTGGATTTTTCTTAATATTTGACCACTTCTGGCTTAGGAACCACACCTTTCAATTCTCCCATGGAGCTTTTCTTATAATCCAGAATCTGTATTCCTTGACCTGTTTTAAATATGCTTTATTTTTACAAGCATTTTTTTCTTCTCTCAAATTATCTTTCTAAACTTTCTTTTTCTTTTCCAGTTGTATGTACTAATTTTAATAGTTGCTTAGTTAAACATATTTTGAAGTCCTTGAACCTCATTCTGGGAAGTATTTCAGTGTGATCATATTTTGCTGAGATTATTAGGGTAGGATTCAGAAGACTTGAATATTTACTATTTTGTGATGTTAGTGAATCAGTCATGTTAAGACCCCATTTCTGTGTCAAGTAGGAAGTTGGGTTAGATTCATTTAAATTTTATTCAGGACCTACTGCATTCACATCATTCCTGATAAGGTAGGCATTGTGAGCATATTAAGAGGAATGACAGGCTAGTTCTTGAAAGCCAAACTAATAGGTTCCCTGGGGATCTTCTAAATCTAACGTCCTGTTATTTTATAAATTAAAAAAGTAAATTATGGTTTTATTTCCAGTTACTGTGAAATGGGGAAAGGAGAAGTTTGAAGGTGTAGAACTGAACACTGATGAACCACCAATGGTGTTCAAAGCTCAGCTTTTTGCACTGACTGGAGTCCAGCCAGCCAGACAGAAAGTTATGGTGAAAGGAGGAACGTTGAAGGTAAAGTCCAATTTTCATTATATGATATTATATAATGACTGGAAAGACCAGAAAATGCAGCAGTTGAGGTATTTTATTTGGTGAGAGTATATAGTCTATGAGATTAAAGTGGTTTTATTCATGTTATTGTAGGAAAGAACATTAAAGCATCATCAAAATTTTTATTTTAAAATGCATTGTATCAGAATACTCCTGGGGGGTCAGAGGAGTGTGGAACTTTCCATGTATCTCTGTTTGGATTTTTTTCCTGTGAGGGTGTGTTAAAAGTATTTTGTTTAGACAAATACAAAAATCTGTGTATATATCCTTAGTAATTTTCTGTTATAGGAGTGGAGAAAATTTTATCTCTGTTAGAAATATGGAAGTTGCTTAAAAGGAAAAGACCACAAGGTATTTTTGTACATACATTCAAATGTTGTAAATCAAAGTATTACAACATCTTTACCAAAGTCCCAGTTCTGGAATACTGGAAAACTGTTAATTTTTTCTTTTGGCCTGTTTTGCATTCTACTCATTAAAAAGGAGCTCCTATCACTTAAGAGTAATTACTGTCTAACACCTACTTGGTGACAAAAAATTTTGCTTAAAAAGAGCAGGGAACATAATTTTCCCTTGGAATGATCACATTGACTACAATTACGAGTTTAAGCTTACTGGCATCATTGGTGATGGGCCACAAAAAGATGCAAGTATTATTGTTTGTAATACTATGTACGTATAGTTTTAAAAAGGTACTATCCTCAAGAGTTAGGTATGAAATACTGAAGAGCTGTAGGTAACTATAGAGATAGGGCTTGGTTGCCCCTGTAAGCTGGGCAGTAAGAGATTTTGGTGAAGAAAACATTGTTTTCCCTCCAAGTTACAGTATGAGCTTTTGGTCATTAGGGAGGTTGGTAACCTAATTTGTGATGAGCTGTATACTGGTGGTGTACTGTGGAGAATTACAGAAAAATGGTAATTAAATGAAACTGACTACTAATAGTTATCACTTACTGAATACTTACTCTGTTCCAGTCTTTTATTTTCTTTAATTCTCACCTATATGTATTTTAAAAATGAGAATAAATGTGTTTTATAATTTCATAAATGAGAAAACTTAGTATCAGAGAGATTATTATTATTTTAAGTGTTTATTTTTGAGAGGGAAGGAGGAAGGAGCAGAAAGAGAGGGAGACAGAGGATCCAGAAGTGGGCTCTGCACTCATAGTAGAGAGCCTGATGCGGGACTCGAACTCGAACCGTGAGATCATGACCTGAGCTCATGTCCATCTTTAACAAGCTGAGCCTCCCAGGCGCCCCAGTGTCGGAGAGATTTAAGTAATATATAGTAAGGCACCAGAAGATTTACAAGTCAGGCAGATCTGGGTTCATTTTCCAATTTTGTGTGAGCTCAGATAACTAAGTGATCTGAGGGAGCATATATAGTTACCATTCCTTATGATTTGTAGTAATAACCCTTAAACTGAGAAGGGCATTTAGGAAGTTACTGTTGTGCTTTGAAGCAGGGTGTCCAGAGAGCTAATTAGTGGCACCATCAAAGGGAAGCATATTGAGTGCCTGGCATTTTCAGTAAAAGGGAAGGAGTAACATATGTGGAGTTTAAGAAACAAAATAGATGAACATAGGTGAAGGGAAGAAAAAATAAAATAATAAAAACAGAGGGAGGCAAACCATAAGAGATTCTTCACTTTAGAGAACAAACTGAGGGTTGTAGGAGGGGAGGTTCGTGGGAGGGTTGGGCTAAATGGGTAATGGGCATTAAGGAGGTGCTTGTGGTGAGCACTGGGTGTTGTATATAAATGATGAATGAATCACTAAATTTACTCCTGAAACCAATACTACACTTTATGTTAACTAACTTGAGTTTAAATAAGTTTTGGAAGTAAAAAAAAAAAAGGAAAAGTACTGAGGTTAGGCAAAATACCTGTGGGCCAATCATGGCATGAAAAAATACCTGGTTTTAATTGAATATATTGAGGTGAAAGTATTTAATTGCTTCATAGATGTGAAATTTAGGATTTGAAAAACATTTGTAGACACAGCAGATATTATTAAGGGTTAGTTTGCCTTTGGTAATCCTGGTATAATTTTTTCTTAATGTTTATTTATTTTTGGGGGAGAGAGTGTGAGTGGGGGAGGTGCTGAGAGGGAGAGGGACAGAGGATCTGAAGTGGGCTCTGCACTGACAACAGAGAGCCTGATGTGGGGCTCAAACTCATGACTTGAGCCAAAGTTGGAAGTTAGACACTTAACCAACTGAGCTACCCAGGCATCTCCCTGGTATAATTTTTAATAGCACTTTGATTCCTAAGAATCTACTTTTGGTAATAAATTATATAATTGTTCTAATTATGTAGATCTTATTTTATAAATTACTCTTCATTCCTGTCCTGTAAGCTAGTTATTAGCTTTGCTAGTTGCATACATGCAACAAACATGCAAAAAAATTAGTATCTGTCATCAATTAAATGTTTTTTAGTCTTTTTGGAACTGTTAGGTTTATTGTCTTTTAGATTGTGGCTTTTGTAGTTTAAGCAATTGTTAGACTTACTGGCTTTAAGACTGTGCATGTGTGCCCTTGTGTGTGAGAGTGGAGGAGGGGCAGAGAGAGAGGGAGACTGAGAATCCCAAGCAGGCTTCCACTGTCAGTGCAGAGCCCGAAGTGGGGCCCCCATCCCAGGAACTGTGAGATCATGACTTGAACTGAAATCAAGAGTTGGGATGCTCAACCCACTAAGCCAGCCAGGTGCCACCCCCCCCCCCCAAGTATTTTTGATTATAGTAATTTTAAGTAAAATGTACATAAAGAAAAAACTGTTTTGGAGTAGCTTTGTTTGTTTTTTAAAGTATATTTCTTTTGAGAGAGAGCGGGGGAGGGGCAGAGAGAGAAGAGAGAGAGAATCCCAAGTAGGTTCCACACTGTCAGTGCAGAGCCCAACATGGGGCTTGAATCCATCAACTGTGAGATCATGACCTGAGCTGAAATCAAGAGTCAGACACTTAGCTGACTGAGCCACCCAGGTGCCCCTGGATACCTTTAAAATTAGTTGATTATTAGAATATGTTCAATTTATACAGCCGTGGTTAAATGTTTTTTATTTGTCTTTAAAACAGGATGATGATTGGGGAAACATCAAAATAAAAAATGTAAGTATTATCGTAACACTTACTATAATGCAATTTCTTAATTATTATACCAAAATACATTCTAAATGCCTTTTTCCATATATATGTATATATATGTTCCAGCACTATCTGTTGAAAATACTTTCCTTTTCCCGTTGACTCATCTTGGAGTCTTTCTTGAAAATCACTTGGAGTTTTATTTTTGGACTCCTGTGTCATTGATACATTTTATTACAACTTAGTTACTAAAATTTGTAAGTCTTGAAATGAGATTAAGTTCTCCAACCTCTGCCAGAATATTTTAGCTTCTTTGCATTTTCTTATAATTTTAGAATAAGTCTGTTAATTTTTACAAACGGACTCCTGGAATTTTGAGATTGTATTGGTTCTGTAGTTCATTTTGGGGAGAATGGGCATCTTCCTATTGAGTATTAAAATGCTTAACTATGATGTACTCTATTTAGGCCTTTATATTCTCTTAGAATTGTGTAGCTTCTCTGTGTAGATAGAGATCTTCATGGTTTTTGTTAGATTCTTGGAGTGTAGTGTTTCTTGGCTGTTGAAATGATATTTTAAAAAAATTTTGTTTTCTAGTTCATGGGTAGATCGGTTTATTTTTATCCTGACCTTACTAAATTCACTTAATACTTTGAGTAGTTACTTTCTAAAATTTTTTTTTTTCAACGTTTATTTATTTTTGGGACAGAGAGAGACAGAGCATGAACGGGGGAGGGGCAGAGAGAGAGGGAGACACAGAATCGGACACAGGCTCCAGGCTCCGAGCCATCAGCCCAGAGCCTGACGCGGGGCTCGAACTCACGGACCGCGAGATCGTGACCTGGCTGAAGTCGGACGCTTAACCGACTGCGCCACCCAGGCGCCCCTGAGTAGTTACTTTCTAGATCCCCTTGGGGCTTTTTATGTACATACGCATGTTTTCTGCAAATAGAGTTATTTTTACTTCTTCCTTTCCAGTCTTTAAGATTTGTTTCTTTTTATTGCCGTACTTCCCTGGGCTAGGACTTCTAACACATTGTTGAATAGAAAGTGATGAAAATGGGCATCTTTGTTTTATCCTAGCTCATTCATTTCATGAAGACCTTTTAAATTATGAATGGCTGTTGAATTTTGTTAAGTGCTTTTTGTGGTTATTAAAAAGGTCATATGATTTTCCTACTTTATTCTGATAATCTGGTTAGTCTTCTTGATTTTTAATTGTTAAACCTGGCATTCCTGGGATGTGTGGCTTTCATACTTTTTGGTGTTTGTGACCCCATTTATACTCTATTATTATTTCTAAACCCCAAAGAGTTTTATATATGTGAGTTATATCTATTTTTTTTTTTTTTTTAAATTTTTTTTTTTTTTCAACATTTATTTATTTTTTGGGACAGAGAGAGACAGAGCATGAACGGGGGAGGGGCAGAGAGAGAGGGAGACACAGAATCGGAAGCAGGCTCCAGGCTCTGAGCCATCAGCCCAGAGCCCGACGCGGGGCTCGAACTCACGGACCGCGAGATCGTGACCTGGCTGAAGTTGGACGCTTAACCGACTGCGCCACCCAGGCGCCCCTAGTTATATCTATTGATATATTAGAAATTAAAACTGAAATTAAACTATTTAGAAATAACAATAACAGACGCATTACATGTTAATTTTTTTTTTAATGTTTTCCAAAAAATACATGAAATGACTGGCAGTGTTCTGTGTTTTTGCAAATCTCTTTAAAAGCTAGCTTAATTAGAAGATAATTGAACTCTCATATTTGTTTCTGCATTCAGTATGTTGTGATATGTTTTGGTTGAAGTATTTATAAGAAATCTGGCCTCACATAGTCAAATAGTGGGAAAAGGGAGTGGTCTTTTAAGATAAAATCGTGAACGTTCTTCTTTCCTAGTACACCAGAACTTAACATGTGATAGTTTATAATTGGTTAGTTTGTGGTAGAAACCACATCAGTGACCTTTCCAACATAAACATCTATTTGTCTGTTTTGCACTTACAATGGATCTTAATTCTTGTGCATGATTTTGTAACATCATGTATTGGTCATTTGGAAAATACTCGTTTCCTAAGTTTTTTAGATCTTACATATGTTAATGTATTTTAATATACAATACCAAAAAATGGCATTCATTAATATCACCACCAACCTCAACAGTACATAGAGCTGCCAAGTACCTAGTGACAGATGTAACATTATAATTTTCACTCAGAAGCTCTAATTTTGTCATCAACTATAGTCAGTTTTTCCTAAGGCATCAAGCTCACTTCATTTATTTTTGAGAAGATATTGGCTAAATAGTCAAGTATAAAAACCCATAATTTGTAGTTGTTGTAAGTAAAAATGGTATTTCATTACAAAAGCAACTACTCCAGGGGTGCCTGGGTGGCTCAGTCGGTTAACCATCCAACTTTGGCTCGGGTTATGATCTCACGGTTCATGAGTTCCAGCCCTGCATCGGGCTATGTGCTGACAGCTCAGAGTCTGGAGCCTGCTTTGGAATCTGTGTCTCCCTCCCTCTCTGCCCCTCCCCCCCCTTCTCTCTCTCTCTCTCTCTCTCTCTCTCAAAAATAAACATTAAAAAAAATTAAAAAGAAAGCAACGAATTAGTTGCTAGAACTAGTTTGCAACTCAGATGTTTATGAAAGCTTATCCTGAAGAAAATAATCATACTTTGGTATGCAGATGTGTTGTTTTCATTGATTTTATTTTTTAAATAGATTTTGTTTTTTAGAACAGTTTTAGGTTCATAGCAAAAACTAAGTGGAAGATACAGAGCTTTCCCACATATCCTCCTCCCTACACATGCAGAGCCTTCTCCATTACCAACATCCCCTACACATAATTTGGCACATTTGTTGTAATTGATCAGCATGCATTGACACATCATTGGTACCCAAATCCATGGTTTACATTAGGTTTCACTCTTGGTGTTGCACACCCTGTGAGTTTGGACAAATGTATAATGACATGTATTCCCTAATATGGTATCATTATAGAATAGTTTTACTGTCCCCCCCCCCCCCCCCCACTCCCAAATTCTGTATGCTGTGCCTGATCCCTTCTTCCCTTCAAACCCTCTGATAACCATTGATATTTTCATTGTCTCACGGTTTGGCCTTTTTCCAGAATGTCCTATATTGGAATCCTACAGTATGTGGACTTTTCAGATTGACTTCTTTCACTTAGTAATCTACATTTAAGTTTCCTTCATGTCTTTTCATGGCTTTGATCAGTTCTTTTTAGCGATGAATAATAGTACATTTTCTGGATATACCACAGTTTATTCACCTCCTGAAGGAGATCTTGGTTGCCAGAAGTTAAGTTTTTTTTTTTAATTTTTTTTATTGGATGCTTTCCATTCCATAGCACAGAATATGAAAAAGGAATGTACTCAAAGGTTGAGATTTAATAATCATTTTTACCAGTTCATTTGATGTCATTACTTTGATATGTGTTAAACTGTTAAAATTTTTTGCACTATTAGTGCAAGTGTCTGCACAATGAACAAGGGACAGTAACTTCCTTGGTATTATGAAAACAGCTTTGATTGTGTTGACTCTGTGAAAGAATTTTAGAGGGGTTGACAAACACTTGGAGAACGGGACAAACCCATTAAATCATGTATTTATCTCATTTATATATTGCTGGATTTTATTTTCTCATTTTTAAATTATTACTATTTTTTTAATGTTTATTTTTGAGAGAGCGCAAGTGGGAGAGGAGCGGAGAGAGAGGGAGATACAGAACCTGAAGCAGCTCCAGCTCTGAGCTGTTAGCACAAAGCCTGACTCAGGCCTCAAACTCACAGACCATGAGATCATGACCTGAGCTGATGTTGGATGCTCAACCAACAGAGCCATCCAGGCGTCCTTCATTTTTTTAAAAAGGATATTCATATATATGTTCATGAGGAATATTAGTATTTTTATTTGGGGATGTATTCCCTCCCCTTTCTTTTCTAAATGAGTTTGTGTAAGATTAGTATTATTTCTGTAAGTACTTGATAGAATTCATGGATAAATTATCTGGACCTGGATTTTCTATGTTGGAATTTGATTAATACTCAGTTTCTTTAATAGATACAGGGTATTTAGATTTTCTCTTTTTTATGTCCATTTTGGTGATTTTTCTCTTTGAGAAAATTTGTTTAAATATATGGAATTTATTGGCATAATAGTCATTGCCAGAATAATCATTAATTATTCTTTTGTATTTATCTTTATTTGTTGATATTCCCCCTCTTCATTCCTGATACTAATGTGTCTTTGCTTTTTTTGGGGGGAGGGTGGTTAGTGTTGCTAAGGATTTATCAGTTAATCTTTTCAATTTTTGACTTTGTTGATATATTACTTATTTTCTATTTTATTGATACCTACTTTTTAAATTATTTCCATTTTTCCTACCTTGGATTTACATTGCTTCATTTTATTGCTTTTTAAGGTGTGTGCTTAAATCATGGACTTTTTTTTATATCTTCTTTGTTCATGTAGACACTTAAAATTATTTATCTTTAATTACTTGTGGTTGTATCCACAACTTTTGGTATACTATGTTTTTATTATGCAGTTAAATATTTTCTTATTTCTGTTTTTTTTGACTGATTGTTTAGAACTATGTTGTTTCATCTCCAGTTATTTGGGCCTCTTAGTATAAAGAGTCCTAAGATGATGTTTTTGAACTGCTGCTCTAGGGTTTATATTACATATCTTTTTTTTTTTTTAATTTTTTTTTTTTAACGTTTATTTATTCTTGGGACAGAGAGAGGCAGAGCATGAACGGGGGAGGGGCAGAGAGAGAGGGAGACACAGAATCGGAAACAGGCTCCAGGCTCCGAGCCATCAGCCCAGAGCCCGACGCGGGGCTCGAACTCACGGACCGTGAGATCGTGACCTGGCTGAAGTCGGACGCTTAACCGACTGCGCCACCCAGGCGCCCCTACATATCTTTAACTTATCTGCCTTAAATAACAAATGACTTCAAGTATAATGTAAGATTTTTCTGATAGTATACTTCCACTTTTCTGGTCTTTGCTGCTATTGTCATACAATTTATTTCTACATGTTAGAAATCTTATACTTGATTCCTATTTTTGCTTTAAATAGTTATCATTTAAAGAGGTTAAAAATGTATAAAAGTCATATTTACCATTTTTGTCATTCTTCCCCTTGGATCCAAATATAAATTTCCAGCAGATACCATTTTCTCCTGCCTGAAGAACCTCTACATTTCTTGCAGAGCATATCTATGAATTTTTCTCATAGCTCATTTTGTTTTTCTGAAGAGCTCTTTCTTTATGTCACCTTCATTTTGAAAGACATTTTTGATAGGTATAGAATTCTAGATTAACACTTTTTCAGTACATGAAAACTTTTCTGATTTGCATAGTTGCTGTCATTCTTTTGTTCCTTTGCATGTAATGGTTCTAGTTTTCCTGATGCTTTTGAGATTTTTCTCATTGTTGCTTTTCAGCAATTACGTGTTTTGGAGAGGTTTTCTTTTTTTTTTTCAACGTTTTTTATTTATTTTGGGACAGAGAGAGACAGAGCATGAACGGGGGAGGGGCAGAGAGAGAGGGAGACACAGAATCAGAAACAGGCTCCAGGCTCCGAGCCATCAGCCCAGAACCTGACGCGGGGCTCGAACTCACGGACCGCGAGATCGTGACCTGGCTGAAGTCGGACGCTCAACCGACTGCGCCACCCAGGCGCCCCGGAGAGGTTTTCTTTATGTTCTGTTTGAGCTTATTGAATTTGTGGGTTTTTAGTTTTTATTGCATTTGGAAAAGTTTCAGCTGTTTCTTTAAGTATGTTTTCTGTGTGCCCTTCCTTCACTCTCTCTTTTTTTTTTTTAATGTTTATTTATTTTGAGAGAGAGAGTGAGAGAGACAGAATCTCAAGCAGGTTTCCCACTGTCACCGTGGAGGAGCCCCATGTAGGGCTTGAACCCACAAACTGAGATCATGACCCCAGCTGAAATAAGAGACGCTCAACCAACTGAGTCACCCAGGTGCCCCTCTCCTTTTTTGAGACTACAGTTAAACATATATTGGGTAGCTTTGCCCATTATACAGTTTTGGTTCCTTGAATGTGTGTGTGTGTGTGTGTGTGTGTGTGTGTGTGTGTGTGTGTGTATCCATCTTTCTCTCTTTTTTTTAAATGTTCATTTATTTTGAGAGAGAGAGGGTGCATGTGTATGAGGGAGGGCAGAGAGGGAGAGAGAGGATCCCAGGCAGGTTCCACACTCAGCACAGAGCCTAATGCGGGGCTCTATCTCAGGAACTGTGAGATCATGACTTGAGCTGAAACCAAGAGTTGGACCCCTAACCGACACAGCCACCCAGGTGCCCTGTATCTTTTCCTCTCTTGATGGATATTTGTGTTTATACTTTTTGACTATTATGAACAAAACTGCAGTGAACCTTCATTTTCCTTGAGTAAATACCTACGAGTGATGCATATTTTCATTTTCCTTGAGTAAATACCTAAGAGTGAAATTGCTGGATCATGTGGTTAAGCTATATATTTAACTTTGTAAGAAACTGCCAAATACTTTCCATAGTGGTGGTTGTACCATCGTACATTCCTGTGAACAATGTATGATGGATCCAGTTGTTCTGCATCATCACAGCATTTGATTGTTGTCAGTCATTTTTCTTTTCACCTTTGTGGTGGGTGTATAGTGATGCTTTTTTGTGGTTTTAGTTTACATTTATGTGATGACTAATGATATTGAACAGATTTCATGAGCTTATGGGCAACTTGTTTATCTTCTGTTTGTGAAACATCTGTTCAAATCTTGACCTATTTTTAATTGGATTATTTTCTTAATTGCATTTTGTATATTCTTTAAAAAAATTTTTTTTAGGGGCGCCTGGGTGGCTCAGTCGGTTGTGCGTCCGACTTCAGCTCAGGTCACGATCTCGCGGTCCGTGAGTTCGAGCCCCGCGTCGGGCTCTGGGCTGATGGCTCGGAGCCTGGAGCCTGCTTCCGATTCTGTGTCTCCCTCTCTCTCTGCCCCTCCCCCGTTCATGCTCTGTCTCTCTCTGTCTCAAAAATAGATAAACGTAAAAAAAAAATTAAAAAAAAATTTTTTTTAATGTTTATTCATTTTTGAGAGACAGTGACAGAGCTTGAGTGGGTGAGCGGCAGAGAGAGAGGGAGACACAGAATCTGAAGCAGGCTTCAGGCTCTGAGCTGTCAGCACAGAGCCTGATGGGAGGCTCGGACTCATGATGTGGGATCATGACCTGAGCCAAAGTCAGACGTCCAACCGACTGAGCCACTCAGGCGCCACCCCCCCCCCTTTTTAAATCTCTTTGCATTTTGTATATTCTTTATGTATACTGGAATCAAGTCTTTTGTGAGATACATGTGCTGTGATATTTTCTCCTAGTTTGTGTTTTTTAGTCTTTTATCTTAACGTGTTTTGTTGAGTAGTTTTAAATTTTGTTGAAGTATAATTTATCAGTTTCTTTTATGGTTTTGACTATTTGTGTCCCATCTAAGAAGTCTTTGCATGTGTCAAGGTCACAAGAGACTTCTGTTTTCTAAAACTTTTACAAGTTTTAGCTTTTATATTTAGGTATATCGTCTGTTTTGAGCAGACTCTTGTGTTTGTTGTTAACTAATGGTTGGCGGTTTATTTTTTTTTCCCATATGAGTGTTCACTGGTGAGAGCACATGTAAGTCTGTTTCTGGATTCTGTTTTGTTGGTGTGTGTATATGTACCTTTATACCAATATTCACTTCCCACAGTCTTGATTATTCAAGACGTGAAATCCAGTAATATTGTTCTTCTTTTTCAAAACTATTGGCTATTCTAAGATCTTTGCATGTCCTTTGCACTTTTTAGATTCAGCTTATTTTCTAAGAGTCTGCTGGGAGTTTGATTGGAATTACATTGATACTATATATCAAATTGGGACTTTTTTTTTTAAGCTTATTATTTTGAGAGAGAGAGTGGGGAGGGGTGAGAGAGAGGGTGAGAGAGAATTCCCATTAACAGTGGGACCATGACCTGAGCCAAAATCAAGAGTCAGATGCTTCACTGACTGAGCTACCCAGGCACCTCTCAAATTGGGACATCTTAATATCGAGTCTTCTAGTTTACAAGCAAGGTATATACCTCTCCATTATTTAGATCTTAAAATTTCTCAAAACAGTGTTTTATATTTTCAATATAGGGTCTTATACATGTTTTGTTAAATGTCAGTAAGTATTTCATGGTTTGATGCTATCATAAAGGTGTTTTTCAAATGTCATCTTTCAGCTTATTGCTAATATATAGAGGTAGAATTAATTATTGTATATGGATCTTGTGTCCTGTGATTTTGCTGATTTTTACATATTGGGGTTTAGGATAATGTAGGTTGGTATACAGTCATGTTGCAAATAAGAATGGTTTTATTTTTTCCTTTTCAATTTCCCCTTTTATTTCTCTTTTTTTCTTTGCTTTATTTCACTGGTTAGGATTTTCAGCAGTGTTGAGTAGAAGTGGTGGTTAGTAGACATCATTGCTTTTTCCCTGAATCTTAGGAGAAAAATCTCCAGTCTTGGCTGGAGTTGTTTTACAGATGTTCACCATTAGTTTGAAGAAGTTCTTTTCTGAAAGATTTTTTACACGTTTCATAGAATTCTCCAGTGAAGCTTGGAGCTTTCTTTGTGGGAAGACTTTTAGTTAAGATTTAGTGTATTGAATAAATATGGGACTGTTCAGATGGTAAATTTTCTTTTACATGAGTTTTGGCAATTAGTATCTTTTAAGGAATTGGTCCATTTAATTTACAGTTTAAATTGTTGACTTGATTGGCATAATATACTCTTAATATCCTTTAATTCTAGGGTTTGTAGTGCTATTTTCTCTCTCTCTCTCTTTTTTCTCTTGTATTGGCAAATTGTGGTTTCTCTTTTTTTCATTATCTACCCAGAGGTTTGTGTCAATTTCATTGATACCCCGCCCCCACAGAAGAATCAACTTTGCTTGTTCACTTATTATTTTAATGTTTTCACTTCTTTGCTTCATTTCCTTCTTTTACTGTTTTTTAAATTTATTTGTTTTGAGAAAGAGACAGCATGCGCAGGGGAGGGATAGAGGGAGGGAGGGAAAGAGAGAGAGAAAGAGAGAGAGAAAACCCCAAGTTGACTCCGCGCTGTCAGCACAGAGCCCAAAGTGGGGCTCCGTCTCACAAACTGTGAGATCGTGATCTGAGACAAAATCAAGAGTTGGACGCTTAACTGACTGAACCACCCAGGGGCCCCTACTTTGGTTTTAATGTATGCTTTTTCTAGCTTAATTTATTATTAATTTATTTTAAGCCTTTTGCTTGTTTAACATTTATCTCTTGCCCAATTTTTTTATTGTGTGTTTGCCTTACTGATTTTTTTTTTTAGGTGCTTTTTTATAGTGTAATTTTTTTTTCTAGTTTTTCCTTTTAAATTTTGACTGGTAATTTAAACTTGGAAGTTTTCAAGATTTTTGCAGTCAGTGACATTAGTTCTTTCATCTTTTATGTCAATTTTAGAAAATCTTCCAGGAAAGCAAGATATATTTTGGATTCACTTACATGTTTGTGTAATTATTTCATTTTTTACATCTTTAATTTGTAATTCATTTCGGGTATGGCATACCATGAGGTGAGAACTGATTATTTTTTTTTCTAAATTATTGTTTAGTTTTCCTCAACATTCTTCATTGCATAATCTATTTTCTTTAGTCTTTATTCTTTAGAAATTTCTTAGCTATTATTATGTGTATAAACTTGCTACATGAATGAATCCTTTTGTAAAGTTTCAGAAAGAAATAATTTGGAATCACATCTTTACAGTACTGTTTCCAGTCTAGAAATTGGATAGTGCTGTGAAAATGTTGGGGTTCAGGAGTGATAGGTCATGAATGAATTCTTTACATGTCTTTGATACAGAAGGGGTGGTTTTATTAAAGCACAGGGCAGGATCTGTGGGCAGAGAGAGCTGCACTGAGATGGTGAGGAGTGACAGATATATACTTTCAAGTTGCGAGGGGTTTAGGGATAGTATAAGTCTCTAAGGAATTTGGAAGCAAGGCTTCTAGGACCTTAAGGGGCTGTTAGGATAAGGTTTTTCACTACTGTCTAGTAAAACTTGGTCATGAGACTCTTTAGATGTATATCAGTGGGCTACACGCTTGGAAGATGATTGCTAACATATAGCTTGGGAGGGGGGTAGAGAGAAAGGAAGATTCCAAAGGAATTTCTTTTTTTTTTTTTTTTTTTTTTTTTTAATTTTTTTTTTTTCAACGTTTATTTATTTTTGGGACAGAGAGAGACAGAGCATGAACGGGGGAAGAGCAGAGAGAGAGGGAGACACAGAATCAGAAACAGGCTCCAGGCTCTGAGCCATCAGCCCAGAGCCTGATGCGGGGCTCGAACTCACGTACCGCGAGATCGTGACCTGGTTGAAGTCGGACGCTTAACCGACTGCGCCACCCAGGCGCCCCCAAAGGAATTTCTTTATAGGATCCTGGAGGTCAGGCTAATGTCAAGCTAAGGTTGCCTTTTTTCTATAGCAATGTATAAACACTGAGGCAGCTAATAAGCTCCTCGAGGAAGGTTCCTCTTACTGTCTTGGGGTACTTGTCAGTGGGCTATAAATTGTAAGGAATTTTCATTTTTTTCTATATTTCTTTTTAACTTTGTTGTCTACATCAATCATTACCTTCAGTTTATTATTTAGGTATGGTTTTGTTTTTGTTTTTGTTTGTATCTCTAAAGCTTTATAGGTTTTTTTTTTTTAATTAAAGTAGTACATATATCTTGTTAGGTTTACTTTTTTAAATATTTTTTTCTTTTCTATTATATTTCTAAAATTATTGCAAGTATATTCTTTTTAAGTATTTGGTTTTCTTAGGATAGTTGTCTTTGGAAAAAGATTCTTTAGTGATGGTTTAGTATTGCTTTGCCATTATCTTACAGAAAGCTTAAGTTAAAAATAACAGGTGATGGAGTGAAGGTTATTGGAGTTCAACATAGGTACTATGAAGACTGAGTTTGTTAACTTTATTAATTTTCTTTCTTTGTATTTATTTAAGTTTATTTTTTATTTTTTTAAATTTACATCCAAATTAGTTAGCATATAGTGCAACAATGATTTCAGGAGTAGATTCCTTAGTGCCCCTTCCCCATTTAGCCCATCCCCCCTCCCAAAATCCCTCCAGTAACCCTCAGTTTGTTCTCCATATTTATGAGTCTCTTATGTTTTGTCCCCCTCCCTGTTTTTATATTATTTTTGTTTCCCTTCTCTTATGTTCACCTGTTTTGTCTCTTAAAGTCCTCATCTGAGTGAAGTCATATGATTTTTGTCTTTCTCTGACTAATTGCACTTAGCATTATACCCTCTAGTTCCATCCACGTAGTTGCAAATGGCAAGATTTCATTCTTTCCGATTGCTGAGTAATACTCCATTTTGTGTGTGTGTGTGTGTGTGTGTGTGTGTGTGTGTGTGTATATACATACATACACACACACACACACACACCCCACATCTTCTTTATCCATTCATCCATTGATGGACATTTGGGCTCTTTCCATACTTTGGCTATTGTTGATAGTGCTGCTATAAACATGGGGGTGCATGTGTCCCTTCGATACAGCACACCCTGTATCCCTTGGATAAATGCCTAGTAATGCAATTGCTGGGTCGTAGGGTAGTTCTGTTTTTAGTTTTTTGAGGAACCTCCATACTGTTTTCCAGAGTGGCTGCACAAGCTTGCCTTCCCAACTTTATTAATTTTCTTAAAGGCTTTATTTTTAACTTATATACCCAACATGGGGCTCAAATTCACAGTCCCGAGATCAAGAGTTGCATGCTCCACTGACTGAGCCAGCTAGGTGCCCCAGCCTTATTAATTTTCTAATTTTAATCCTCATGTAGAAATATTCATCTTCTTTTTTTCTAACTTCTACTTCTGGCTTTTTTTTTTAATTTTTTTTTTTTTTTACATTTATTTATTTTTTGAGAGACCTAGAGAGACAGCACAAGTTGGGGAGGGGCAGAGAGAGAAGGAGACACAGAATCTGAAGGAGGCTCCAGACTCTGAGCTGTCAGCACAGAGCCCAACGCGGGGCTTGAACTCACAAACCGTGAGATCATGACCTGAGCTGAAGTCGGATGCCCAACCGACTGAGCCACTCAGGTGCCTTCCTTTTTTTTTTTTTTTTCCTTAAAATCTCCCTACTCTTCTTATGCACTCATGTCTTCTGTAGTAAGACATTGTTCACATTTCAGGATTACGAGATTTGAGGGGATATTGTTCTTATCGTATGGAATGTTACATATTATTGAATATAAATGTTCCCTTAGGCTGACAATGTAGAATTATAAAATTGGATATTTTGAACTAACTTATGTGTTTGATGATTTTTAATAATGGAGGGTTTGATGCTCTCAAAATAATTCTATTCAAATGTAAATAATTGTTACAGTTAGAAATAGACATTTACAGAAAGAATCTTACCTGTGCTTAGTTTGTTATGGGGAGAAATGATTCCACTAAATGAGCATTTCAAGAATTCCCTCCATTCCAGTATTGTAAACATTCTCACCTGTCTTAATGTTTATTTTTGAGAGAGAGAGAGAGACAGTGTGAGCGGGGGAGGGCCAGAGAGAGAGGGAGACGCAGCCTCTGAAGCAGGCTCCGGGCTCTGAGCTTTCAGCACAGAGCTGAATACAGGGTTTGAACTTATGGACAGTGAGATCATGACCTGAGCCGAAGTTGGGCGTTTAACCAACTGAGCCACCCAGGTGCCCCCATTCTCACCTGTCTTTATGACAGTGTTTATTTTTCCCCTAGCTTCATTGAGACATAATTGATTGATATGGATTAAAATTCACCTGTAAAATTTTAGTGTACAGTTTGAATTTGGTTAATTTTATAGAGCCCTGTAACCACCACCACAATTAAGATACAGATGTTCCACCATTCTGGTTTCTTCACTCCCCTTTGCAGATAAGCAGGTGACCTCTGGTCTGAAGCAGCCAGCTCAGAATTTTTTTTTTTTTAATAACTCAGTAATTTTTAGTATATTGATGAGAGTTGTATAACTTTCACTACAGTCTAGTTTTAGAACATTCCATCACCCTTGGAAAAAATGGGTGTGTGTTAAAAGTCACTCCCTCTTTCTACCTTTTAGCCCTAGCAACCACTAGTCTACTTGGTGTCTCTGTAGATTTACCTTTTCTGGCAAATACAAGCATGCAGTATGTGGTGTTGTTTTTTTTTTTTTTTTTTTTGTACCTGTTTTCTTTTATTGGATATACACATCATTTGAGCATCTTTATGAAATTAAATTTTTTTGTTTTAAAAATAGGGAATGACTCTACTAATGATGGGGTCAGCAGATGCTCTTCCTGAGGAGCCCTCAGCTAAGACTGTCTTTGTAGAAGACATGACTGAAGAACAGTTAGCATCTGCGGTAAGACATACCACGTTTTATATATTTGATTGCTACAGTTACTAGGATGCCTTTCAGAAAGTAGCATCTAAATGTTTTAAAGATTTAATTGTTAATATTAAGATGTATGTTTTTAGTAGTAAAAGGTTTTATTTTTGAAACTGGCTTGAGGAGTCCTTGTATAATTGGATAATTCAATGCAAAGTCAATAGTATCTTTAATAAGTGTTATGCTAACTGCTATTATTTTATGGGAAAACAGGCTTAAAGACGATAAGTAGTTTAAATGCTGGATTGATTAAATTCTTAAAATTTTCCTCGTTGAAAATACATACAGTGTATCCTAAATTGCAATATTGTTTTAAAAAAACTGGTTAACACAAACTTGTCAAATATTATTTTTTTATCATTGAGCATTTTTATAGTGTTATTTTTTTCTTTTTTTGAAGTGTTTCTATGTATACTTTGTTACCCCATTCTAATGATAAGCCTGCAAAGGTGGGCAAGACGGATAGGATTGTTCTCTTATTTTCAAGAAGGGAGTTAAAAACACAATATCAGTCAGCATGTTGCAAGTACACATTTCTATTGTGGGATATAAGACATTGTTACTTCCGGGTGAAGGTGGAATATAAATTGGTATGAGTTGGTAAATTGTACTTCAAAGTGTAAATTTTAGGGATTTTATACATGCTATGTCATTTTATAAAAATGAATTAATCCTTTTCTTTATCAGATGGAATTGCCATGTGGATTGACAAACCTTGGTAACACTTGTTACATGAATGCCACAGTTCAGTGTATTCGTTCCGTGCCTGAACTCAAAGATGCCCTTAAAAGGTAAGACAGAAGAGAAATGCTGTAATCCTGTTGGTAGGTAAGGGAGGTTCACATTTGGGTGAGTAGTGTTTAGTGTATCATTGTGTGTATAGTTTTTTTAGCAGCTTTATTTGAGATGCTCATTTATTGTACAATTCATCTGTTTAAAGTATTTGATTAAATGGTCTTTATTATATTCACAAGATTGTACAGCCATTATTACAGTCTAACCTTAGATTATTTTCTTCCTTCCTGAAAGAAACCTCTTCCTGAGCAGTCACTCCTTTTACCTTTCCCACCTCCAGCTCTAGGCAACCATTTATCTACTTTCTGTATTATCCATTTGCCTATTCTGGACATTTGATATAAATGGAATCATATAGTAAGTAATTTTTTGTGACTGGTTTCTTTTACTTAGCATAATATATTTTCTGGGTTTATTCATGTTGTAGTATATGTCAGTACTTCATTCCTTTTTATGGCTGAATATTCAGCTCTATGGACATACCATATTATGTTAATCTGTTCATCTGTTGATAAACATTTGATTAGTTTCCATTTTGAGGCTGTTATAATAATGTTACCTACCATGAACATTCAGGGAGAAGTTGTTGTGCAGACCAGTTTTCATTTCTTTTGATTATGAGTGGATTACTTGGTCATGTAGTAACTCTTTGTTAAACAGCATTTTGTGGAACTGCCAAACTGCTTGGCACCATTTTCTTTTCTGACCAGCAATGTAAGAGAGTTCCAATTTCTCCACCTCCATGCCAGTCTTTTTATTCAAATGTCTTTGATTATAGTCATCCTAAATGTAAAATGGTATCTCATTGTAGTTGTTGTTTGTAATTACCTAATGACTAGTGATGATCATCTTTTTGTGTATTTATTGGCTTGTATATCTTCTTTGGAGAAACGTCTGTTCAAATTCTTTGCCTGTGTTTTATTTTTTTTTAACTCTAATCTTTTTTTTTAAATGTTTATTTTTGAGAGAGAGCGAGAGAGTGCATGTGTGCGTGTGGGTAGGGGAGGGGCAGAGAGAGAGGGAGACAGAAGATCTGAAGCTGGCTCTGTGCTGACAGCAGTGAGCCCCACATGAAGTTCACAAATAGCTAGATCATGACCTGAGCTGAGTTGGACACTCAACCCAGGTGCCCCCTTTGCCTGTGTTTTAAATGGTTTGTCTTTTGATTGTTCAGTTACAAGTGTGTAAGTTACATGTTCTGGATGTAAGTCCTTTTTCAGATAATTTGCAGATATTTTCTTTCATTTTGTGAGTTGTCTTCACTTTCTTGATGTTACTGTTTTGTAACACAAGAGGTTTTAATTTTGATGTAGTTTAATTTTGTGTGTGTGTGTGTGTGTGTGTGTGTGTGTGTATCTTACATCTGAAACAGTTGCCTCATCCTAGGTCACAAATATTTAATCCTATATTTTAAGAGCTTCATAATTTTAACTCTTAAATTTAGGTCTCTAATCTATTTTTAGTTAATTTTTATGTATGGTGGGAAGTTGATATCTCATTCTTGTGCAAATGGATATCCTGTTTTTTGAGTTCCATTTGCTGAAGACTCTTTCCTTGATGAATTGCCCTAGCACCTTTATTGAAAATCAGTTGACCATGATGTATGGTATAAGATTTATTTCAGAACTCTCAGTTCTAGTCTAGAAATAAATACCTTTATTTGTATTGATTTGTCCTTATGCTGGTGAATAATTTTTATACCACTATACAAAAGAAAAAAGAGTAAACAGTTACCTGTGTTTTGACAGCCTGTGAAATAGTCTGTAAATGAAGATCCTTTCTCCTCAGTGAATATAAATGTATAACTTAAAAAATATGTCACTTAATTCTCACTAAATTTATTACAACTGTCTTGGTATATACATTGCCGCTTGTTAATGTAGGATAGAATTCTAAATTGCAATTTGAATTCTTAGCCAGCTTTATGAATGTTGATTTTTTTTTTTTTTCTTCTTCTTTTTTCCTTAGTGGCTTGTGAAATGCTTTGATAGAACTGGGCAATAGAGAGGAGAGAGGATTATACAGAAACCTGAGAGTATCAGAAGGTTTTCTAAATTTCTCTGAAGTGAATACTTGTCAGGTATTTATGAAGTTGTCTAGCTTATAGCTGGTGTAGTCATTAGTGAACAAGACATAGTACCTATCTTCCAGGCACTTAGAGTCTTGATTGAGAAAGGCTGCCATGTTTGGTACTGTTTCAGAACTGCTTTGATGGGAAATGTTAAAGTCAGAGTGCTTTTTCCCCAGAGGTTTGTAGTTACTTTTCCACTATTTTTGTGTGTCCACAGATATGAGAGATCTAATATCAGTCTCATTTCTTATTCTTTTCTGTTAATAATTTTTAAGGTTTTGTTTTTCTTTTTGTTTTTCAGAGTTTTCTAATAGGGTAGGTGTGGGGTTTTATTTACCTTATTTAGTGCTGAGTGAGCACTTTTAGTGTAAGGACTCTTGTCCTAAACTTTGGACATTCTTGGCTGTTATTTCTTCAGATAATTTCTCCTTTGTTTTATCTGGCTTCCCTTATATTCAGAATAATAGTTTCTGGATCTGTTTTTCATGTCTCTTTTTTTTTCTGCACTTCTGATTTTTTATTTTATGTGCTGTCTTCTGGGAGAGTGCCTCAGTTCTATTTTACATTTCACTGATTTATGCATTAGCTTTGTTTCACAGTTGCTTGTCACAACTTTCTTTTCTTTAATCTCATGTTCTTAATTTTGGATACGAATTCTGCTTTTCTTTCTTCGAGGCTCTGAAGTATTCTTATTTCAAGGTCTTTTTCCCCGCCTTGTTTGGACCTTTTTAATTTAAACTCTGTTTTCCTTAGATGTAAGGATTGATCTCTCATTTGTGTTGAGATTGTGTAGTTATCTTATGCACCCATGTTCTCTTGCTTATGTTTCATTTGCAAATGAGCTGAATGAGCAGCTTATTGGGCAGCTCTCTGCCCTAAAAACTGGCTACTGGGAGCAGACTTGTCTTACTTCCAAGACTTCTTTGTATTTTGTTCATCTCGGATATCTTCCAGGCTCTATTCCAAGGAGAAGTCCTTCATGTTTTGGGGTTATTTCTCTGAGTTTTATATAAGCAGGGGAGATTTCATTCTGTTGATTTCAGTTTTCTTGACCAGATGAAATACTTTTTGAATGCTAAGTTTTTACAGGTCAGAAGCCTTTGTACTTAACTAACTTACTACAAGAGGACATGGATGGGGTTGTATGTCTTTGGAAAAATGGCACTCAGTGATAAAATAGGAATGAAAGAAGAGAGAGAAACTTCCATGGGAGATGTTTTAAAACTGGCAGTCTGAAGCTCATCCTTAAATTCTTAAGAATTTTTATTTGGCAGATTCTGGGGAGTGAGAAGTATATATTGCTAAAGGCTAGAAGGGAAATAGACTGGGTTAGTTGAAGAGGCAATGAGGGCCAAGAACCAGAGCTACAGGTAGAACCTAGTTTGCTTGATGCTGCTCATTAGTGGAACCTCATGATAAGTAGGAATTCTAAATTTAGAACTTAAAGTGAAAAGTATAATATAAAAAATTACCCTTAAATTCTATGAGTTACTTACAAAAGACTGTATCTCATGGCCATATTTTTATCTTACTGGAGATTGGCAAGACATGTCTTGGTAAGTACCACATAGTTTTTTTTCATTAGCAGTTACTAGGTTGTTATTTTACTTATATTTTACTTACATTTTCAAAGTTGTATAGGAATGGTCTATTCTTTTTTTTAAATTTTTTAAATCTTTATTTTTGAGAAAGAGACAGAGTGTGAGCAGGGGAGGAGCAGAGAGAGAGGGAGACAGAGAATCTGAAGCAGGCTCCAGGTCCCGAGCCGTCAGCACAGAGCCCAACGTGGGGCTCGAACTCGTGAATCATGAGATCATGACCTGAGCCGAAGTCGGATGCTCAACCGACTGAGCCACCCAGGGGCCCCAGGAATGATCTATTCTTTTTTTTTTTTTTTTTAAACGTTTTTTATTTATTTTTGGGACAGAGCGAGACAGAGCATGAACGGGGGAGGGGCAGAGAGAGAGGGAGACACAGAATCGGAAACAGGCTCCAGGCTCTGGGCCATCAGCCCAGAGCCCGACGCGGGGCTCGAACCCACGGACCGTGAGATCGTGACCTGGCTGAAGTCGGACGCTTAACCGACTGCGCCACCCAGGCGCCCCAGGAATGATCTATTCTTAATAGAACTTAACTATAAAATTGGCTGGACCAAACCTTTTTTTTTGGGGGGGGGGGTGCATTTTAAATGTACATTTTCTGTGTCTTTTGGGTAAGTTTTGGTAGTTTATGTTTTCCTATGAATTTGTCCTTATGTCTTTAAGATATTTTAGCATAAGAATTGTCTATTTTGGACCTGTATTTCCCCTCATTTTCATTTTTATTTGTTATTATTTTTTCCCTTGATTATCTTGCCAGAGGTTTGTATATTTTATTTTTCAAAGAATCAGCTGTTAGATTTATTCAGTCACTTTTTTTGATTGTCTGATTCATCCTACTTTTCTTTGTATTAACTTATTTCTATTTTCCTTTGGCTTGTTTTATTTTCTGATTTCTTAAGTTGTACGCTTAGATCATTTATTCTTGTGTAGTAATGACAGTATGGTATTTAGTTCTGAGTTTTGGTTGCTGTTCTCCATTAGATGAGGCTGTTCACATGTTTTTGAAAAAAAAAACTATAAAATCTTCCTTTTGACTCTGAATTCATTTATAACTATTAAATTTTAACATACAGAAAAGTATATGAATGAATTATCTCCATGAACACATCTGTGTAACCAACACAGACAAACAGAATCCCATCAGCCTCTAAATATTCCCTCGTGACTCTCCCTTCCTGATGGCTGCCTCTACTTTGTGTTCAGAATAGTTAATGATAGATAATGTGACTTCTAACCTCATGGATTAACTTTGCCTATTTGGAACTCTTTATAAGCAGAAACATGGATTGTGTTCATTTGGGTCTGGCTCATTAGTTTTGGCCTAACCTTGTGTGTGTAGTTGTAGTTTATGATGTTCATGCTGTGTACTATGCCACTGTATGGATCTACTACACAATATCTATTTTTCTGTTGATGAATGTTTGGGGTTAGCTGATGTATGATTGATTCTTGTATATCACAGATGATAGAAAAGTCAAAACGTCCTTTTTTTTTTTTTGTAGGTGATAAAGTATAAAGTATAATAGACTAAAGCTTATTAATTAATTACATTTGGATTTTCTATATCATGTAGTTATTTTTTTTAATTTTTTTTAACGTTTATTATTGAAAGAGAGCGAGCGTGAGCAGGGGAGGGGCAGAGAGAGAGGGAGACACAGAATCTGAAGCAGGCTTCAGGCTCTAAACTGTCAGCACAGAGCCCGAGGCAGGGCTGGAACCCACAAACCGCGAGATCATGACCTGAGCCGAAGTCGGACACTTAACTGGCTGAGCCACCCAGGCACCCCTCATTTGTTGTTTTTTTTTAATTTATTGACTTGGTAAAGACTTTCTTAGAAAAGGTGCTCTTTTATTTTTTATCTTCTGTAAAACCTCTTAGTGTTTCTGTTACATCTCTCTGTACTCTTGTCAGTTTTTCCTTTTATTTTCTAACAGTTTTTCTTTGTAAAGTTCAACTGTTAATGTTATTTGGCTTATTGGATGGTTTTACCTTAATTAGGAATTAAACGTTTTCTTGGTAGGGGCACCTGGGTGGCTCAGTCCATTAAGTGTCTGACTTCAGCTTAGGTCATGATCTCATAGTTCATGAGTTCTAGCCCCACATCGGGCTCTGTGCTGACAGCTCAGAGGCTGGAGCCTGCCTCAGATTTTGTCTCTCCCTCTCTCTGTCCCTCCTCTGCTCATGCTCATGCTTTGTCTCTCTCTCAAAAATAAATAAACATCAAAAAAAAATTTTTTTTTATTTTTATTTTTTGGTATAATGAGAGGTTTGTGTGGGGAGATAGTATTAAATTATGCTTTTCCTATTCTTAGTGACTTAAAAGATAATTCATTAGTATAGCCTTTGCCATAAATGTAGGGATAGTTAGCAATGTTGTCCTGTAACTAGAAGTAGAATTCACTAACAACATGTTGTTATAAACTTGACTGATGTTTTGGGATACACTTGCTTTATTAGTACATTATTTTAACTTCAGAAGTGCCTTTTAAGAAGTTACAAACTAAGAGGGAAGCTATTATGATTTTCACTTTTTAAAATGAATATATATAATTTAGACATTGTTATGAATTGTGTACTGAAAAACTTAAAAACTTGAGTCATAGCAATTTCCAAAATATCTAAATTAACAACTTTTCAGTTGGATATAATTTGACATTTTCTGTGACCTCTTTGATTGTTTACATAAGCACAGAAATTTTTTTACTTTATTTTTTTATTTTAGAGAAAGTATGCACACGAGCATGGGAGGGGGCAGAGGGGGTGGAGATAGAGAGAGAAAGAAAGAAAAAGAAAGAAAGAAAGGGAAAATCTTAATCAGTCTCCATGTTCAGCATGGAGCCTGACACAGGACTCGAGCCCATAACCCTGGGATCAGCCAAAATCAAGTCACATGGGTCAACTGAATGAGAGACCCAGGTGCCCCAAAGTTTTTTTTTTTAATTTTTAAATAGAAATGTAATTTACATCGAGTAAATATCTTGTGTTTGGTGTGATCAGTTTTGATAAATGCAAATATCTGTAACCCATTTCACAAATTACAGAACATTTCCCTCATCCCAGGAAGTTTTTATATTTCTACCTTTGCCTAGTCCTCATTCCCACCCACTACCCAACTCTGCAAGCAGCTACTGATCTCATATTAGTTTTGTGCATTCAGGAACTTAAATGTACAGAATGTATTTTTGGTTTGGCTTAGTTTAGTTAGCATAGTTTTTGAAATTCATCCATGTTACTGATGGTATTGATAGTTCTTATGGCTCTACATTCTTGCCAATCTTGGTTGATATCATTCTTTTTCATTTTAGTCCCTTCAGTGGGTGTGTGGTACACGAACATAGTTTTAATCATAGTGAATAGGCAGTCATTCTCTTGCCCTTCGGTGTTTGATATATGAATGATCATTTCTGATTCTGTGTCATAAGATGTATGAATAAATACTAGTTTATTTCCTTTGAATGGCCAGTCCTTTGTGCTGTTATAAATTAACTGAGAATTATAAATTGAAAGTGAATTTAGAAATTATTTAATAGAAACACCTCATTTTATAGGTAAGCAGACAGACTTGAAAATTAAAGGGACTTATTTATTGTTACATAGAAAGTTAATGCTGAATGTAGGTATATTGACTTTGATTTAATGTTTTTGATGTAATGCTTTTTTTTCTTTGTTATTTCTGAAATTGTGTTTTATTTTCTTTGTAATAATGGATATTACACGTGTACTTTTTTGTTTTGCAGTGTTTTCAGGAAATGTTTTTTTTTTTTTTTTAATTTTTTAAGTTTATTTATTTTGAGATAGAGGAGAGAATTCCAAGCAGGCTCTGCACTGTCAACGCTGAGCTCAACGTGGGGCTCAAAACTCACAAAATGTGAGATCATGAGCTGAGCAAAAACTAAGAGTTGGTTGCTTAACGGACTGAGCCACTAGGTGCCCTGGGAAATGTTTTTTTTAAAAGTAATTGTTGGCAGGGAGGGGTGCCTGGGTGGCTCCGTTGGTTAAGCATTGGACTTCTGCTCCTTTCATGATCTCACGGTTTGTGAGTTCAAACCCCGCATTGGGCTCTGTGCTGGCAGCTGAGAACCTGGAGCCTGCTTTGGATTCTGGGTCTCCCTCTCTGTCTGCCCCTCCCCTGCTCATGCTTTGTCTCTCTCTCTCTGTCTCAGAAATAAACATTAAAATAAATAAATAAATAAATAAATAAATAAATAAATAAATAAAGTGTTAAGAGAAAGAATTTAAAAGTAGTCTTCATCTAATTCTTTTTTTCTTTAAAACAAACATTAAAAAAAGTTTTTTTTTTTTTATTTTTTTATTTTTGAGATAGAGATAAGAGCATGAGCTGAGGGGAGGGGCAGAGAAAGGAGACACAGAATCTGAAGCAGGCTCCAGGCTCTGAGAGGTCAGCACAGAGCCTGACGTGGGTCTTGAACCCACAAACTATGAGAGCATGACTGGAGCTGAAGTCAGATGCTTAACTCAATGAGCCACACGGGCACCCCTTTTTTCCCTTTTTGAAATGTTTATTTTGGGAGCAGTGCATAGGGGAGGGGCAGGGAGAGGGGGAGAGAGAGAATCCCAAGCAGGCTCTATGCTGTCAGCGCAGAGCCTGGTGGAGGGCTCGATATCATGAACCGTGAGATCATGACCTGAGCCAAAACCAAGAGTCAGAGGCTCAACCGACTGAGCCACCCAGGCACCCCTAAATTCCCTTTTTTTCTTAGTGTTCCTTTTTGTACATATAATTGTTAATGTAACAAGACCAAAAGAGGAGGAAATACAAAGGTGGGAACAACTCTGATAAATTTGCAGTTGAAGGTGTCATAAGCTCTTTTAACTAGTTTCTTCTCATTTGAGTTTCAGAATGAATCGAATCCTATTTAATTCTGCCTAATGTTCCTAGGTATGCAGGTGCCTTGAGAGCTTCAGGGGAAATGGCTTCAGCACAGTACATTACTGCAGGTCAGTATCTTAAAACTACTTTTTTGAGAGGGCAGTGTAGTATTCAATAAGTTATTTTTCACTCAGTTTGTTTAGTAGCTTTCAATTTAAAAAATTGTTTTGTAAAACCTCATCTCATTAAAATCGGAGTACTTATACTTACATTTTATTTTATTATCCAAATTATAAACCTTTGATGTCTGTCTTTTCTCACTAAGAGTCTTTCGGTTTTTTGGATTAAATTTAATTTTGGCTTTAGGTTCTATTAGTAAGACCTATCTCTGAGGATAGCAAGAGGTAGGTTTTATTATAGTTGATGCAGTCATTACAAGAGAGTCTAGTGTTAGTGTAAGGAAATGGTATATGAAATGTGAGGAGAAACAAATTCTTAAAGCATGGGAATAACATTTCTTCATTACATGAGACCATGTATTCTGTCCCCATTCATTTTGGGACAGTTTTACAAGTGAATACTTTCTTAAGTCATTGGGTTAGATTGATAAGGTATTCTTACGGCTGTGCCTTTTTGTTTGTAACAGCTTTAACTAGATACAATTCCCATTCCATACAATTTATGCACTTAAAGTGCACAATTCGTTGTCTTTTAGTATACTCAGGGTTGTGCAGCCATCACCACAGGTCCATTTTAGAACATTTCATCGCTTTGAAAAAGAAACTCTGTAACCTTTCGCAGTCACCCTGTTTTCTGGTCTCCACCCCCAGCCCTGTACAGCCACTCACCTACTGTCAGTCTCCATAAATTTGCCTATTCTGGACTTTTGACAAAAATGGAATTTACAATATGTGGTCTTTTTAGAGTCGCTTCTTTCACTATTTTCAAGGTTCATCCAGATTGTAGTATGTATGAGTGCTTGATTCCTTATTGCTGAAAAAGATGCTGTTGTAGGCATATATTGTATTTCCTTTGTCCTTTTATCAATGATAGACATTTGGGTGGTTTCCACTTTTGACTATTGTAGTATTGCTATTGTAAGTATTGCTAAAAACTTGTTCAAGGATTTCTGTGGACATGTTTTTATTTCTCTTGGGTATATATCTGTGAGTGGAATTGCTGGGTCGTATGGTAACTATACTTTAACCTTTTGAGGAATGCCAGACTGTTTTCCAAAGCAGCTGCATCATTTTATATTTCTCCCAGCATGAATAAGGGTTCCCATTTCTCTGTATTGTTGATAATACTTGGTATTGTCTGTTTTTGATTATAGCTAGCCTAGGGGTGTGAAGTGGTATCTCATTGTGGTCAGCTGTTAATTTGTAATACTATAAAAACAGTATGTTTCTTTGTGTCATTTGTAGTTAGAGGTTTTTCCTTTGACCATTTTTTTCCTGAAAGATTTATTGGAAGTTTTTAATGAGAAAAATATGATCATTTATATCTAGTTTACTTGTTTGCTTTTGTATCTAAGAGTAACTTGGAATTTCAGCAACTTCTCCAGTATCCTCTAAGAGGCTTGTAGTATTGAGGAGAGGAAAGATACTGTTTTTCATTTTTAAATTTTATTTTGTGCTAATTTTTTTTAATGTTTATTTTTAAAAGAGACCGAGTGTGTGCAGGGGAGGGGCAGAGAGAGAGGGAGACAAAGATTCTGAAGCAGGCTCCAGGCTATAACATGTTAGCGCAGAGCCTGACACAGGGCTCAGACTCAGAGCCACGAGATCATGACCTGAGCCAATATCAGGCGCTTAACCACCTGAGCCACCAGGTGCCCCTGTGCTAATTTTTTTAAATGTTTATTTATTTATTTTGAGAAAGAGAGTGTGTGAGCGGGGGGAGGGCCAGAGAGAGAGGAGGGAGTGAGAAGCCCAAGCAGGCTCCTCACTGTCAGCACAGAGCCCGATATGGGGCTTGAACCCATGAAATGTGAGATCATGACCTGAGCTGAAACCAAGAGTCAGATGCTTAACTGACTGAGCCACCCAGGCACCCCTGTTTTGTGCTAAATTTAAATTTACAGAGCAGTTACAAGAATTCACCAATTATTAACTTTTTGTCCTACCTAGATACCTGGCTCATCATTCTCTGTAATCATGTTTTTTTTTTTTGTTTTGTTGTGGTTTTTTTTTTTTTTTTTTAACCTTCAAGAGTAAGGTATAGACATCACAGTTTATTCCTGAATACTTCAGTATGTATTTCCCAAGAATAAGGACATTCATAATCACAAGACAATTACCATTTTTCAAAATCTTGGGGTTTAACATGGATGAAGTACTCTAAAATACAGATTACTTAAATTTTGGCAGTTGATCCAGTATTGCCATTATAAAGTTCTTTGCTTTGGGAGCCAGTTTAGGATCATACATTGTATTCAATTTTCATGTTTTACTAGTCTCTTTTAATGTATAGTGCATTTTTGATCTTTTTCTTTCAAACTAGTAAAATACTTTGAGATGCTCTGTTTATGGTATATATTAAATCTTAAACCATTGTTTATTTTGAGTAATGTGTACTTTATTAAAGTGTGCTATAATTTAGATTTTTTTCTTTTAAAAATCATTAGCTTGGTAGTAATGATTAATTTTTGCTGTCTCTTGGAAAAACATTTTTAAACACCACGTTGTTTTATTCGGGAACATTTTATTGCACACTGGCTTTGTGCTTAGTATTTTCTGGGCTTCGGTTTGTATATACTAATGGTAGATAACATTTCACATGTTAGTTAACGAAACGAGTCAAGATAGGCTAGACTAGCATTTTGCTGTACATGAAGTAAGAAGGGCAAGGTATGATAGCCAGGGAGTCGGCAGAGCAGGGGTATTCTGAACTCCCAGAGCAGGGCTCAGTCTGCCCTGACCATGAGATTTTATGAAAGTGAAAGAGGATAGCAGAGGAAAGATTTTGAAGAAGGCAAATTAGTTTTGGTTCTTAACTATTCAGTAGAGTTAGGATGTATGTTAAACATATTTTATTTAATATTTAGGAGTTGAGTAGTTGGGAACTAAGTACGGGCTTAAGGGGAGGTCGGTTGGGAGTGGTGGCCTGACAGTGGCATAGTACCAAAACAGTAACATCAGCCTGTTTGATCCCTACACAAAGGTTATGTGTTCTCTGTGTTGAATGAATATACCGTGCTTTGTTTTGGAAGACAAAGGCTGGCAAGGAGAGAGAGACAGAGGGGCAGGGCTCAGAAGTTGTTTATAGTTAGTGCATTATAAAGTCTTCGGGTCAATTCTTTAAGATTTAAAAACAAATCTTTTTCTTATTGGGAATCTGAAAACTACAAAAAGAGTAGATATACTTAAAAGTACTCAGCAGTTTTGTGTTTGTATTAATCTAGAATTAATTTATAGTAACATGTATTAAATGTGTCACTGTTTTACTAAAGCAGTGTTTGCTTTGCTTTTTAAGCCCTTAGAGATTTGTTTGATTCCATGGATAAAACGTCTTCTAGTATTCCACCTATTATCCTACTGCAGTTTTTACACATGGCTTTCCCACAGTTTGCGGAGAAGGGTGAACAAGGACAGTATCTTCAACAGGTAAACAGGGCAAGGTTCTGGGGTTTTCATTGTGTAAATGTAAAACTCAGGTGTTATACACTTACCATATGTATTTGCATTTCCAAATACACTCCAGTTATCAGTCCTCTGTGGTTCATACTATCATTATCTTTTGCCTGGAGTGGTCTGGTAATTGATCATCTCACTTCTGCTTTTGTCCGTCTTTTTGCGGGTTTCTCCACACAACCTTTTAGAGTCCTTAAACTGTTACTAAGGAATAATCCTTGGTCCCTTGTTGATTGCCTCTTAGTGATTTTCTATCCCAGTCCTGAATAATCTTATTCCTGGCTACCTCCCTGAGCTCATCATGTACCACTCTCACCCTTGCTTACTTTGGCTCTCCTGTACACTCACTGGCTTCCTTGCTATTTTTTAAACCCTCCACATACCCTCTTTCTGCAGGGTCTTTGCTCTTCTTTCTTTAGCTTACAGATAAGTGCATGGCTTGCTTCCTCATATCGTTTGGGTCTTCCGGCTCAAATGTCAAGGCATCAGAGAAGCTTTCTTGACTATCCTATTGAAATAGCACACTTCCTTTCACCTCATCACTTTCTGCTCCCATATTTTTTTTTCTTCTTCATAACTTCTCTTTAGGTGAATTTATGTTATATTTTATTTATATCCCCCTTGAGGACTTCCTCTGTTTTGGTCACGGCTGTGTTTATTCTTAGTGTCTAAAACAGTGTTTAGCATAAGGAAGAGATCAGTGAACCTCTCTTGAATGAATGAATGTTCTGGAATTCTTTGCTTTGAAGATCATATAATATCTCATTTGACTTAATATTTTTAAATAAAAAAAATAGCTTTATTTCCCTTCCCTAAGGAAACAGTACTTCTTTTGGAAGACTCTTATAGGTAAAACACTGTCACAGCCAGGATTATTTACTGTGTCATTTTTAAATTATAGGATGCTAATGAATGTTGGATACAAATGATGCGAGTATTGCAACAGAAATTGGAAGCTATAGAAGACGATTCTGTTAAAGAGGTGACTGAAATCTATTTGTGCTTATAGACTTCCATTATACCTTGATTTCCCCCTACTCACCAATCCCAAAGGCTTGAAATAAATTCATCTTAATAGATACACATGTACTTGAATACTTTAACATGCTCAGTCTGTAGTTGGAATTTGAAAGCTTGCATTTGACACCTGAATTCAGTGTATTTATTAAACATAGAAGATATTATTGAGCATATGTAGTTTTTTGGTGATGTTTTTTGAATAGAAGGATTTTACAGAAGGGGCTTACATTTTAAAAAGCTTAAATATGTATTTACTAAATTGGGTTATGTGGGAAGAAATACACACTAGTATCTATATAAAGTAAATTTGGAATTTTTGTTTTAATTTTTGCAGACAGATTCTTCATCTGCATCAGCAGTGACACCTTCTAAAAAGAAAAGCTTAATTGATCAGTTCTTTGGAGTTGAGTTTGAAACTACGTATCCTTATGAGCCAAGATTTGTAGAGACTGTACTCATAACTTACTAGAAGTAGATGGGTATCAGTAGCATTGTTGACTGACTGGAGTGGTGGGTGGGGTATGAAGAAAAATTCTTCAGAGGCTTTATGCCTGAAAAATATGGTGAAACTTAGGAATTTGGAAAAATATCCCCATTAGAGTAATCCTAATGTTTAGGTAAGTATATACTTTAATAAGGATATTCATTATTTTTTCCTAAGTATATCTTTAGTGGAGTCAACCTCATTAATTCACTTCATAGAGAATTTTTTTTTTTTTTTTTTACTTCATAGCGAATGAATTTTTTAATTGTATGAAACAATGTATCAGCCAAATCGTATACATGAGATTGAGCCAATAAAACATGAATTCATGAATTTAGGGAAGGCCTATTTTCTAGGTCATGAGTAGAAACTTAATGATTTCTGTTTATGTACCTTAGTGTTAAAACCATTCAATACTATGAGTACCAATGTATATTTGTTGAGAGTTTATCCTTTTATACACTCATTACTCATATTGTTGGTAAGTGAATGGAGCACTTTTAAGTATGTTGAAATGAATCTACTTGGAAACCAAAATGTTTTAAATACCAGTGTATGATGCTATTTTTTTTTTAAATTCCAGTATAGTTATAACATACAATGTTATATTAGTTTTAAGTGTATAATAAAGTGATTCAGCAGTTCTACACATTACTCAGTGCTCATTTTCCTATTTCACCCACCTCCCCTCTAGTAACCATCAGTTTGTTCTCTATAGCTAAGAAGAGTCTGTTTCTTGGTTCATTTGATTTTGTTTCTTAAATTCCACGAGTGAAATCATACAGTATGTGTCTTTTTCTGACTGACTTATTTCACTTAACGTAATACCCTCTAGCTCCATTCATGTTGTTGCAGATTGCAAGATATCAGTCTTTTTTTTTTGTGGCTGAATAATATTCCATTGTGTATATATAACACATCTTTATCCATTCATCCGTCAACGGACACTTGGGCTGTTTCCATAATTTGGCTATTGTAAATAATGCAATAAACATGGGGGTGCCTATATGTCTTTTCAAATTAGTGTTTCCATATTCTGTGGATAAATACCTAGTAGTGGAATTCCTGGATCATATGGTTGTTCTGTACTGTGTTCCACAGTGGCTGCACCTGTTTGCATTTCCACCAGCAGTTCATGAGAGTTCCTTTTTCTTCACATTCTTGCCAGCACTTGTCATTTTAGCCATTCTGACAGATGTGAGGTGATATTGTGGGTTTGATTTGCATTCTCCTGATGACTAGTGATGCTGAACATCTTTTCATGTGTTGGCTGTCTGTATATCTGCTTTGGAGAAATGTCTATGTCTTCTGCCCATTTTTAATTGAATTATTATTATTTTTTGGTGTTGTATAAGTTCTTCATATGTTTTGGATACTAACCCTTTATCGGATTTGTCATTTGCAAATAGTGATGCTATTAATTTTAATAGCATTAGGATAATTTATTATATTCAGGATTATGTAACGAAGTGAATGCCTGTTGGTATATTCCTTATCTTATTTCTCAAGCATGAAATGTACAGAATCTGAAGAAGAAGAAGTCACTAAAGGGAAGGAAAATCAGCTTCAGCTTAGCTGTTTTATCAATCAAGAAGTCAAGTATCTTTTTACAGGACTTAAATTGGTAAGTTCAGTTACAGTTGATCTTAATTGTAAATGGATTCTCTATTTGCAGATACACCTACTTAACTAAAATTTATTTATACCTCTAATATCAATACTTGTGGTGCTTTCATAGTCATTTGTAGACATGTTCCATAGTGGCAAAAATTTCGAGTTAATGGACACAGTCTCACCTGAGGTCCAAAAAGGTGATGCTCTGTCTTCTAGTTTCAACTCATGAAATAAGCAAGTGTCCTTTTGCAGTAATTTTAGTACCACAAATTTTTTTTTTTTTTTTGCATTTTGTGCTTTTTGTTGGTGATGTGCTGTTTAGAGTGGCCTTGAGCCAAAGTGCTGAAGTGCTGTCTAGTGTTCTGAGGCCAAGAAGACTGTGTATGAATGTTTGTTAGATAAGCCTTAAGGAGAAAATAATGTTTGTTAGATAAGCTTTGTTTAGGGATGAATTAGAGTGTAGTTGGCTGTGAAGACGATAATGTGTCAACATATCATTTAATGGAAACACACATAACCACAAGGTTGTGTATTATGTGCGTGATAGGTTGACAAAAATGTTGTGACCAGAGGCTTGTAGGAGGCCTCTGAGGGTATTATGATGAGGGTGTATTAGTAATGATGAGTATAAACTGGGATTTTACTGTTCAAATCAGGCCATGTGGCTCCTCTGCCACTGCACCAGTATTACAGTTGAGGCCCCAGAATGTAAGTGACTTAATTGGTTTGTGGCAGAACCGGGTCTAGAACTTGATACTGTCATTATCCAGTTAGTACTCTTTCACCATTTCCATATTATAGAGTGTATGCTTTAATGAGAAGATTGATAAAATTTAACAGTTTTGCTTGCTAATTTAGTACTTTGATTTGGTTTGGGAAATATGTACATGTCTTGAAGATAGGCAACGAATTGAGGCAGGGATTGCATTGATAAACAAGATCATTTGTCATCAGGGAGTTCCCATCTATAGTTTGGGATAAGGTTGGCTAGGGAAGGGGTTGGTAAATGTGGACATAAGAGGCAAATACTAATATTCTCTGCTCTGTGATACTGAAGGGGAGTTGTAATGAGGCCTAATGGCTTTTAAGAGAAGCTTATTTTAAAAGCTTACAAATAATAGCTAACTCCTAAGAGTCCTATAATAAATCATGATGTGCAAGTTTCAAGGCATCAAATGAAGTATAAATGTAATTGGAGAGTGTAGAAGGGAATGGAATGTTTTGGCAGGAACTCTCCAGGACGATATTTTCTTCATAATTTTATAAAATTCTGGAAAAGCTAAATGTGCTTGGCTCTTCTAGATGATAGTGGATTGATAATTCATATAGTTTACCTGATGAATAACATCATGCCAGATATGCTTTCTTGAAAAGCATGTATTTTTCAGATACTGTATTGTCTTGCCCATTTTTATAATAATTTCTAAAAAATGTGTATTTATTTATTGAGAGAGAGAGGCAGAGAGAGGGAGACAGAATTCCAAGCAGGCTTCGCACTACCAGCATAGAGCCTGACATAGGGCTCAAACCCACGAACCATGAGATCATGATCTGAGCTGAAATTAAGAGTCAGACACTTAACCAACTGAGCCACTCAGGCGCCCCATGTTGCCTGTTTTTTAGATGCTTTATTATTGTTTGTTCTGATTATTCTAGAGTAATTTGGCTCCATATTTCTTTACCATTTTTGCTGATGAACAAACTTGATTAAGTGTTAAAAAGCTACATGGTGATTCCTTTTGTAATATGATTAGTAATGTTTAAAAATAAGAAAATATTTTACATAAGTAATTTTATAGTAAACATTAACAGTAAATTGTTTTAACTTAAATGTCTTGTATATTAAATGTTCTTATGAAGCAGAGCACATTAGTGTTTTTTTGATCTGAACAATAATAGTAACTAATGTTTATTGAACATAGAATATATGCCAAATGGTTGTGCATGTTTTCTACACATTCTGACTCATGTAATTCTAACAGCACTATGATATATATGTGGTTGTTGTTATCATATTCATATGATGTGCAGAGGGGTAGCTGCCTTGCTGAGCATCACATAGGCTGTAAGAAATGGAAAAGCAGACATGATAGTTAAGATATGTAAAGTGGCTTTCCACATAGATTAGATTAACAGGTTTTCTCTGTGATGACTTTTCTCATATTTAATAGTAATTGGTTCTGGAAGGTTTTTATACATAAAGCATAAAGAACAAGGATTCTCTACATTTTCTTAATTGTCCTTTAATAGGAGTATTCTGATTGTATGTAGACAGAAGCCATAAAAGGCTTTTTTATATTATATAAAATACAGTGTAAACTCAGAATATGAGCAACATTTGGGTCACAGTTTAAAAACTTCAGACGTTATTTACATTCTGAGGAGCTCACACTAGTATAAATTATTTGATGCCTTTTCAGAACTGAACGAAATCTAAAGGCCTTCGTACATTGTCTTCATTTAGATAATTTTTCGGTGGTATAAATCCATGTTCATATGTTGTCTAACAGAATTAAAAGTAGATTTCAGGGGTGCCTGGCTGGCATGTGATTCTTTTTTTTAGGGGCACCTGGGTGGCTCAGTCGGTTGGGCGTCCGACTTCGGCTCAGGTCATGATCTCCCGCTCTGTGAGTTCTAGCCCCGCGTCGGGCTGTGTCCTGACAGCTCAGAGCCTGGAGCCTGCTTCGGATTCTGTGTCTCCCTCTCTCTCTGGCCCTCCCCTGTTCATGCTCTGTCTCTCTCTGTCTCAAAAATAAAAGAAAAATAAATGTTTAAAAAAAAATTAAAAAAAAATTTTTTTTTTAACGTTTGTTTATTATTGAGAGACAGAGACAGAGTGTGAGCAGGGGAGGGGCAGAGAGAGAGGGAGACACAGAATCTGAAGCAGCCTCCAGGCCCTGAGCTATCAGCACAGAGCCCGACGTGGGGCTTGAACTCACAAACTGCGAGATCATGACCTGAGCCGAAGTCTTACGCTTAACCGACTGAACCACCCAGTCACCCCTGGCATGTGATTCTGGATCCCCAAGGTCACGAGTTCAATTCCCACTTTGGGCATAGAACTTATTTAAAAAAAAAAGTGTGATTCTATATTGCAGAAAAAAAATTTTAAAACTAAAAATGTTTGGTCTTCTGTTATGTTCCTTTTTTTTTTTTTTTTTTTTTTTTTTTATAGCGACTTCAGGAAGAAATCACCAAACAGTCTCCGACATTGCAAAGAAATGCTTTATACATCAAATCTGTAAGTTGTGCATTCCTTTTGAAATTGAATCCATTTTGATGAAAGGTTTCCAGTTAATTAATGTTACCCAGTCTTTGTACCAAATCAAGGAATTAAAAACTTGTGTGTTATTTGCATGTGATAGGATTTCTTTATTTTTTCTCCTCAGTCTAAGATCAGCCGACTACCTGCTTACTTGACTATTCAGATGGTTCGATTTTTTTATAAAGAGAAGGAATCTGTGAATGCTAAAGTTCTTAAGGTTAGTAATGAGCTTCAGTATAATAAAATATTGTAATTCTTTGATAGAAATCCCTGACTTAAAGGTTTCTTTATTCCTTTAGGGATAAACTTCAAAATACTGTAAGGGAAGTTATTAACATTAGATAAGTGGTTCTTAATTAACCAAGACTGTGTATTGGAATTATCTATTGTCCTTTTTCTTAAAGAAATTTTTTTTGTGTGTTTATTTATATTTTTGAGGGAGAGAGAGACAGACAGAGCGTAGTGTGGGAGGGGCAGAAAGAGAGGGAGACACAGAATTGAAGCAGGCTCCAGGCTCCGAGTTGTCAGCACAGAGCCCGACACGGGGCTTGAACCCGTGAACCTCGAGATCATGACCTGAGCCGAAGTTGGACACTCAACCGACTGAGCCACCCAAGCGCCCCTATCCTTTTTCTTTTAAATCATTCATACACATGCCTGATTTTTACCACCAGCACCCACAGCATTTGATTAAGTAGGCCCTGAGGTCTTACAGTGTTTTGAAAGATTCCCAGTTAATTCTGATGGTTGCCCTTCACTCTCCCAGAAACACTGCTCTAGAGCAGATCCTCAACTCCATAGATACTGACCCAGCAGTATTATAACACACTACACTCTCTAGTGCAGTAATTATCTCTTCAGTAAGAGCCAGCCTTAAGAACTGTTTTATGGAACTGTAGCTCTGCTACATATCCACAGTCCTTGATCCTTGGGAGACAGCTGAAATTCTTAATACAATTTTAGATATACTTAGTGTTACATGATAGGGTCAAATGTAGTTGGAAGTATTTACTAGTGTTAACTATAAATATGTATTAATATTTAGTTATTAAACTGTACCACTTATTTCTGTGTAAAGGAATATTTCAAGTTACAAAGAGTCATTAAGTGACCCCATTTGTAAATTGATTTCCATTGTCCATTATAAGTGTCAATTATTTTCACAGCAACTGATATAATTTTTTTTTTTTAAAGTTTATTTTGAGAGAGCAAGAGCACGCACAAGCAGGGGAGGGGCAGAGAGAGAGAGAGGGAGAAACACAATCAAAGCGGGCTCCAGGCTCTGAGCTGTCAGCGTAGAACCCGATGTAGGGCTCAAATCCACAAATCGTGAGATTATAATCTGAGCTGAAGTTGGACGCTTAACTGACTGAGCCCCGTCCAGGTGCCCCTGATCTAATGTTTTTGAAATGCTTCTTTTGTCATGTAAATTTTGGTAACTCCTCTGTGGTTAATGTTATGGGTTAGAATATTGGGGGGAAAAAAGTAAAAATTTTTTTTTTACCTTAAAAAGTTAGGACCCAGGTGCCTGGCTGGCTTAGTTGGTAGAGCATGTGACTCTTGATTTTAGCATCCTGCATTCAAGCCCCAAGTTAGGCATGGAGCCTATTTAAAAAGGAAAATTAGGACCAGATTGAAAATAAGCACTGTGATGTTTTCAGCTGCATAGGTTTACAAGTGATTTTTATAAATTTTATTTTCAACTTCTTTTGATTATGAAAGTACTACTATAAAAGTGTTATAGATATTTTTAATAACTACCTTTATAAGTGTGTTTACACATTTTTTTTCTTGGTTTGTATATAGGATGTTAAATTTCCTCTTATGTTGGACGTGTACGAACTATGTACACCAGAACTTCAGGAGAAAATGGTCTCTTTTCGATCAAAATTCAAGGATCTAGAAGATAAAAAAGTGAATCAGCAGCCAAAGACAGTAGGTTCTTATTGCTGATTTTCTCATTTTGATATTTTAATCTTTAATCTGTTCAACAATTACTTTGTTATTGTTAATCTCTTAGTAGAAATGGATGAACCTCTATTTTCTCTATTCACAAAAGTTTTGGGTATATTTTAGTGTAAGAAAAAGAACTCTAGTTATGGTGTATGGGCCCTTTATGGTAGAATAAGCCCTAATATTTTTTCCCTGTAATATGTAGCTTAAGCTTAAAGTTCTTTTATCACCTCAAAGTATTTTACATAAAATCTTGCCTAGTGTTTTTACTGTATTTTGTTGTTTTCCTTGTAAGTCATGGAATTATCTCTATTTTAAGATGGAATTCATGTTGTAGAGTATTGGCTCATTTATGCCTACTGTGACAACTAAGTTGTATCTTTTAGGTGCTGCTGGTGTGCCTGCCTTTAACTGCTAAAATCACAATCTTAGGAGACTTTGTATTTAATAAGTTGTATTATTTTAGGTTCAGATAAGGTACAGCTGAACTGTGTGTTGGATTCTTTTTTTTTTTTTTTTCATTATGAAAAACATCTTTCCTGGTAACGAGATATTTCTAGTGTGATATTGTATATCAAGTTTAAAATTAAATTCTTCTACAAATTACTGTATGTGTACTAAATGCTTTTATTTTTAAACATTAAGCTTTATTTTGAGATAATTGTAGAATCACATGCAGTTAAAAGAAGTAATACGAAGAGATCCAAATACCTTTTACCAAGTTTCCCCTGTGGTAACATCTTTCAAAACGATAATACAGTATCATAACCTGGAAATTGACATTAATACAGTCTAGATGCAGTACATTTTCATCAACCAAAGTTTCTGCATACTTGCCCCCTTGTGGCCAAACCCACTTTCCCTTGGCCCCTACCTCCTCAATTCCTGGCAACTGTTGACTTTTCTCCATTCCTGTAATTTTGTCATTTCAAGATCATTATATAAATGGAATTATGTAGTATGTAACCTTTGAGATTTTCTTTTCTCAGCATAATTCTTTGGAAATTAGTCCAGGTCATTTTGTAGAGTTGCTGAAGAGTATTCCATGGTATGCGTATACCATAGTTTAACTATTGATAGCTGGGTTGTTTATTGTGAATAAAGCTACCATAAGCATTCCTGTACCAGTTTCAGTGTGAAGATAAATTTTCATTTCTCTAGGAGTGATTACCCAGGAGCACAGTTGCTGGATTGCATGGTAGTTGTACATTTCGTTTTTTAAGAAACTCAAATGTTTTCCCTAGAAGCTGTACCATTTTAGATGCCTATCAATAGCATATGACTGATCCACTTTCTGCAGAATTTGGTGGTGTCACTATTCTTTATTTTAGCCATTTGTATAGGTTTGCAGCAATACCTCATTGTGGCTTTTAATTTGCATTTTCCTAAGGGCTGATATTGACTGTGTCTTCATGTATTTATTTGCTATCTGTATTTCCTCTTTGGTGAAATGTCTTTTCATGTCTTCTCATTTTCTAATTGTGCTATTTTTTACTCTTGAATTTTGAGAGTTCTTTATGTATAGGTGTGTGTGGTGTGTGTGTGTGTGTGTGTGTGTGTGTGTGTGTGTGTGTATAAAAAAAAATTTTTTTAACATTTATTTTTGAGAGAGGGAGAGACAGTAAGTGGGGGAGAGGCAGAGAGAGGGGGACACAAAATCCAAAGCAGGCTCCAGGCTCTGAGCTGTCAGCACAGAGCCCAATGCAGGGCTCAGAAATCATAAGATCATGACCTGAACTGAAGTCAGATGCTCAACTCAGCCACCCAGGTGCCCTGTATATATGGTTTTTAATGTTTACTTATTTATTTTGAGAGAGGGAGCACAAGCAGAGGAGAGGCAGATGGAGAGAGGGGGGAGTGAGAATCCCAAGCAGGCTCTGCGCTGTCAGTCCAGAGCCTGATTTGGGGCTCGATCTCATGAACCATGAGATCATGACCTGAGACAAAATCAAGAGTCAGACGCTTAGCTGACTGAACCACCCAGACGCTCTGGGAGTTCTTTATATTATAGATATGAATCGTTTGTCAGATACATGGCTTCCAAAATTTTCTCCCTCCCTTTAGCTATGATATATATTCCATGGGTACTTGAAAAACAATTTGCATTCTGTTGTTGTTGAATGGAATGTGTTCTTTGGATGTTCATTAGATTCAGTTGGTTGATGGTGATGTTGCTCTATCAATTGTTGAGAGTGAGGAAGCTAAAATTGTGGTTTTATGTGTTTCTCCATTCAGTTCTGTCAGCTTTTGATGTGCAGGTTTTGTAGCCCTGTTATTTGGTGCCTGCACCTTTAGGATTGCTAAGTATTCTTGGTGGAGTGACCCCTTTATATTATATACTGTCACTTTCTGCCCCTGGTAATTTTCTTTGCTCTGAAGTCTACTTTATCTGACAGTACTATTGCCACCGTTGCTTTGTTTTTGTTAATGTTTGCATGATATCTTTTCTTTTACTTTAAATTTGCCTATATAGTTATATTTGAGGAGTTTCTTGTAGACACCGTAGAGTTAGTTGGGTCATGTTTTTTTAAGACACTCTGTTAATCTCTTCTTATTGGTATATTTAGACCATTTACATGAAAACATTTTTTTAAAGTTTATTTTTGAGAGAGAGCACAAGCACAGGGGAGGGGCAGAGAGAGAGAGGGAGACAGAGGATCTGAGCAGGCTCTGTTGTCATGCAGAGCCTAATGCAGGACTCGAACTCCCTAACTGTGAGTTCATGACCTGAGTCAAAGTCTGACGCTTAACCGACTGAGCCACCCAGCTGCCTCTAGACCATTTACATTTAATATAATTACTGATTTCTTAAATCTGTTATATTTTGCTTTCTCTTTGTTCTGTTTTTCATTTCCCTTTATTGCCTTGTGGTTACTTGAACATATGATAGATTTCTAATTTAGCTATAACTTAAAAAATGATTTTCTTTCTATAGCTTTTCCTATGGTTACTCTCAATATTAAATTTTAATTATATTAAAAGGAATGGTTGACCTAATTGCCACTTTTTTGTTGTAGGATCCTTTGACTTCTTGTTGTTCCACCTATCTTTAAACTGCTTGCATTGTGTTCATTAGCATTACAGTTTTCAAGAAATGTGTGTCCATATGCCTAGATAAATTTAATTTTTGTATTACACACTGATATGGGCTGAGGCAGGGAGAGTTCCCACTACAAACCTTTGTCTAAAGTAGTAAATCCTGTGTTTTGATATTAGGTAAATATTTGCTGAATTAAAGAGCTTAGTTCATTTAAACTAAGATTCAGTTCATTTGAGCAGGTGATCATGTCTTAGTAGCTTTAATGTTGCAGCAATTTGACTTTCCTGTCTTATTGATATAACCGTTTTTTTTTCTTATCCTGACTTGGGTTTTCCTTCTGTGTTCTAGAACAGTTTATCTGTACTGCTCTATTCACTGCTGTGCTCTAGGTTTAGTGGCTTATAGTTGGTCAGAGGGTCTGTTACTATACATACAAGATTGTATTGTTGGAGTGTAGATTCTTTGGGTTTACAGTTTTATGTTAACTATAGTTATATTGTTTTAGTAAATTGTAAGGTAGACTACATTTTGTCTTTGTATTGTAGTCAGTAAATATTTGTGGAAATGAATACGTATTGGAGAATATAAATTTTATTTCCAATATCATGATTTAAAGTTAAATTTTTTTCTCCTCAGAGTGACAAAAAGAGTAGTCCCCAGAAAGAAGTTAAATATGAACCTTTTTCTTTTGCTGATGGTAAGTGGAAAAAATAACTTCAGTTGAGTTACTACTGTGTTCTGTGTGTGTGTGTGTGTGTGTGTTGAAGGTAAAATTATTGTATTGGCACTTAGGAATTTTTTCAGATAGCATGCTTTAAAAAAAGTCAGATTTCTTAAAATATAATGTGCCTTAGACACAGTAAAAATCAGTCTTTTGGCATTAGTTCTGTGAATACTACCATACTTCATAAAATATCTTTCATAAATCCTTAATTTTGAACAGTAGTGTCTTACTGAATTCTAATAATAGAGTAGTACTTCTCTAGACTAACCATCAGACTTCTTGCTTGCTTACCTAGCTTGAGAAAGCACCTATTCATTGTCTAATGTTGGATTTACGTTTTTTTAGATATTGGCTCCAATAATTGTGGATACTATGATTTGCAAGCAGTGTTAACACATCAGGGAAGGTCTAGCTCTTCAGGCCATTATGTATCATGGGTAAAAAGGAAACAAGGTAAGGATTGTTGTTGTTTTTTTGTTTTCCCAGTTGTTAATTATGTTAACTATTTAGTACAAATTTTGTAACCCAGTGGTTTTTAAACTTTTTGGTTTTAGAACCCTTTTACATTCTTAATTTTTGAGGTCCACAAAGAGCTTTTGCTTTTAAGGATTCTCCTAATATTTACTGAGAAATTAATTCAGTGAAAACTGACAGTAATAAAATAAAAAAACATATCACACAAATAACCTAAAAATAACTATTTTCCAAAACAAAAAATAGCAAGAGAAATAGTACTGATTTGATTTTGTAGGTCTGTTTTGTCTGGCTTGATAGACAGCTGGATCCTCTTAACTGTTTCTGCATTTTGTCTGTTGCTTTATCACACATCTTCTGTGACTTCTGGAAAATTCCAAAGCACACTTGAGAGAATGAGGGCAAAACGGCAACTAGTGCTTTAATAGTGTTATGACAATGAGTAGTCCCTGGACTACACTTGGAAAACTGTTAGTATGATAGATGGAATACTACTTAGCCTAAAATTACTCAGTACTTTTTTTTGAAATGAAACTGAGAAAATCCTCTAGGATATTAATTTCATTTTCTTCTCTTGTTCTTCAGATGAGTGGATTAAGTTTGATGATGATAAGGTCAGCATCGTGACACCAGAGGATATCTTGCGGCTTTCTGGTGGTGGAGACTGGCATATAGCATATGTATTACTGTATGGGCCTCGCAGAGTTGAAATAATGGAAGAGGAAAGTGAACAGTAATTTTAGCTATTTATGTTTAGGTGTGAAATAAATGTTATTTGTTGATCATTTCTATAATCCAGAGCTTTAGCAGAAGCTATTTAGGTGGTTTTATGTGTATCCCCTTGTGTGGAACAAAAGAGGGTGGAAGCAGACCACTCTGTGGATCAACCTAAAAAAACTTACAGAATAAAGAAAATTGCCTTTAGACTGTGCTCCCCTGTATAAAGGTTGCAGGAAGATATTTTTTAAAAGCTTATTTCTTGCATTAATTTTTAAAAATTCTCATCTGAAAATGCCTTTCAACCATTACCTTCTGTGATAAATTTTTTCTCCCTTTTTCAGCCCAGGATTCAGCAATCAGATGTTTATTGCACACCTATTACTCTTTGTTGTTGTTCTTGCATGGTTCAAACCACCGGTGATTCATAGCTGCCCATCCTTTGCCTTATCTAACAAAAATTTTACCAGGAAGGTAGAAAGGAAGTAAGTGTTTTTCTCATTGTGTTACTCAGTGCTGCTGCCCACATCCCATGGAAACATGGGTACAATCAAGTATTTGTCCAGCCTGACTGTTGCTGGCTTTTCATGACTTTAAAATAAATTGTGATCAGTAATAGTACATTTGATTATACATTTATTACTGTGTCTCTCTGTACTATGGTTTGTATATTTAACTTTGCAATGGTTTTGTAGTCATCAACCTTTAAAAAAAAAAAAAGTTGACAAGCTCTGGTTGCTTATTTTTAGAAAATGAGGATATTTAATAAAAAAAAAAAAAAAGGAGGGACTAACAGCTTCTGACCTCAAGTCTTTTGTCTACTGAGTGTTGGAGCTTGGGTTGAGTTTAGGTAATATGTAATACTATACAGTTTCTGCAGATGGTTAGTCTTATTCTGCTGTTAAGCATCCATTTAAAAAAATGTTATCTTTTTTTTTGCCTCCTCACATTATATTGTTTAAAAGAAATACAAAGTTGTAAAAGTAATGGAGTTCTTTGGATGCTGACTGCAATGACGTTTATTGCTCTTTTCCTTGGCTCAATTGTTTTTACTTTCATCTGTTCCCAAAATCTCCATGTCTATCTCAGAATTTAATAGTGACTTTTAAAGTGATGGTAAAAATACCAAGAATATGTGGTGTTTCAATATGGTAGGTTTCTTACGTTTTAACACATTCTAAGTAGTTCCTCATCTTTAAGAGCCTTGATTGATTGCTAAACAAAGATAGAAAATTAGCTAATTTGTCTCTGATTTTGAGTTAGGTATGTAAAATGAAGTTTGGGGGATTATCATGAAATGTCCAATCGTAGGCTGTTTTAATGCTCTGCAGAGCACAGCACCGATAACTACTAGTTTCCTAGAGAATAATGGCCATTTTCTTCTAAACTTTGAACAATATGATAAAATCAGAGACGGGATAAAATAAGCGTTTCAGGGAAACTTACTTGTAAATAGCTTCTTCAGCTAAATGGTAATTATTGGCAGTCATTATTCCCTTTGCCTTGGAAGAGGGTACAGACTAGAATGGGGAGGAGGAGACCATATACCATAAGAATGGTAAGGATTCCTGGATATTGCCATGAGGCTTGTGACTGCAGTTTTTATTCTGTCTTGGTCTGAACAATTTTGAGGACATAAATTTAGCAATTAGAATTCACATTTCTGATTTGCAGGATGCTGTAGCTACTGGATCAGGTGAGGTAGGTTTAGAACAAAGTAGGTCTTGTATGGAGTTAGAATTTTAAAATTGTAATTCCTTAATTGTTATAAAATTGATTTCATCTTACTTGATCCAAATAAGCATTATTCCAAAGATTTTTTTAAGTATAAGAAATTGGGAAAGAAAGTGTTTTAAATAAGGCTATTTTAGAGTTCAACCTTGCATATAAGGTTTTTGAGAAGGGAGAGTAGACCAGAAAATGTCTTGATTCTTGAGTGTGCCTTGTATGCTGTGCCATGAGCACTGAGGCCCTTTTGATAGTACAGCTGTGCTGTATCACTGTCGGGACTAGCTAGGGACGTTAAGCCCAAGCAAGAACATTTATGGTGTAATAAGCACTTAGTAGCCTTTCAGGATTCAAAACAAATGAACAGTGATGACCTAATACGTGGGAAATAGATGGTAGTAACTATCTTTCTGGTTGTTAGTAACTAATAGTAGTAACTCCAGCCATTACTACATAGTGCTTTGCTGTTTATAGATTGCATTCACATAATACATCTCAAACTTCACAATAGTCCCTGAAGTATAAATCTCTATTTTAAGGACTTAAAGAGGTTAAATAATTTTTGTAAAGCTAAAAAGACTAGGTTTTAGACTTTGCCAACCTCCAACTTTAAAAGAAATAAGGTAAACATTTTCTGTAATGGATAGGGTGGATGGTAAATTATTTTAGGTTTTGCAGGCCATAATCTTTGTTGTGGCTACTTAACTGTGTTGTAGCATGAAAGGAGCCATAGGTCATACTTAAAGGAATCGGCATCTGTGCTGATGAAATTTTACTTGTAAAAACAGGTGGAAAATGGACCATTGTTTGCTGATCCTCTGCTTTAAAGCACAAATGAATGAGAACAGAGCAGTCATATAGTTTCACAAAGTCATTCTGGGATTTTCAGAACAGCACATTAAATTTTGTAACTACTAATGGCATGCAGGAATCTAATCTGGCTTGTATCTTAGGAAACACCATGCTCCCTAAATATTGCTTACTGACTTCATTATAAATATTTAACAAAGATACTTGACCTTCAGATCACTTTATTTTGGCCATTTCCCAACCTACTCCTTTCTGAAACCCTGAGGTCAGTCATCAAGAGCCAATGTGTTCTTTTGTTCTTGGAGCACCAGCCAACTGTACAACAACTGTTATAAAAATGTTTATTGTTTACCAAAACCATTGGACCTCTTATCAAATGCTGCTTGGTAACAAAATCTTATCACAGTTTTAATAAAAAAAAAAAAAAAATGAAGGAAAAAGAAGCTAACTATTTGTCTCATTGTCATTAGTTAGACTTTCTGCAAGGTCACTTAATCCGGACTTGTTCAGTGCATTCATCAGATTCTCAGGCGTTGCATGTACTCCCTCTTGATCTTGCCAGGCGACTAGTAGCTGCTTAGCTCTCATCTTCATATCTTCGCTGTCACACTCAATCTGTCTAATTTCCGAGTCCTTCATTTCCAAGTAGGGAGCCAGGATCTTCCATTGTTCGCCCAGCTTGTTGGCAAATACTTCTATTTGTTCCCCTGTCACAGGTTTGTCTCGCCGGACATCAGGGCCTAGAAAACACACAAAATGTAAATTATGTACAAAGTATGAGGACATGTACAATTCAAAGTACAACAGAACTGGGACGTTACGGGGCCACTGAAATATTAATCACCTTTCATAAGCTTTAAAAGTAAAACAATTCCTTTCTATATTTTCTGTGGGTTGACTATTGTTCTTACAGTCATGATCACTAGGAAATCAGTATTTCTTTTATTTTTTTAAATTTTAGAGAGTGAAGGACAGAAAAAGCACAAGCAGGGGAGAGGGGCAGAGAGCATCTCAAGCAGGCTCCATGCTCAACGTGGAGCCTGACACAGGGCTCGATTGCATGACCCTAGGGTCATGACCTGAGCCTAATTCAAGAGTCAGATGCTGAAGCCACTGAGCCACCCAGGCGCCCCTCAATACTTCTTTTAAAGCTAAAGCTGTTGCCTCTAGTGTAATTATGAAGGCCTCCCCTGAAACCAGGTGCTCCCTTCTAACCACCCCAATCCCTGTCAAAATTAACAAGTATGGGTCGCCTTCAAATGTAAGTACCTTCCTTCCCGTCACTTCCACATTTTTATTGCATAAAATGTAATATTTGAATTACAAGTTGTCAAACAATGTTTAAAATTCCTCACTATAAGAAACAGCTGAGATAAGTGGTAGAAGTTGAGAAGTAGATCAAATAACGTACCTCTCAACAAAGAACCCCAATCTTTTCCAATTTTGTAAAATAGCCAAGAAAATTCAATTCTTACTTTCATTTTCCTTCAGTAAAGCATCATTATCTTCCTCATCTTCATCCTCACCTGTTTTTATTTCTTCAGAAGGAGGCTAAAATGAGGAAGAAGAATGTTTCAAAGAATGCTGACTTGTAAAATACCTGGGGATACTTTCAGGTTAGACAGGAATGGTTGAGTTTCCAAATAGAGGACCCAGAACTTTATCCTTGAGCATATTAAATGGGAATGGCAGGTGAGGATCACAAATGGGATGGTGTTAACTTGGAGTGGATGGTAAGATCTGAGAATGAGAAAGACTCCCCCTGCCCCCAACCTGGGAAGAAGGAAGCCAATAAAAAGTATAATGATTTGCAAATATCTTAGTACAGTAACAGTGGGCTGGGGAAAACCAGGGGAGCAACCATGTTCTTAAAAATTTTTGAGTTGTAGTAATACGAGAAACTTGTATTAGAAAAGAGAACAGAGTAGAAAGATAGGCCAAGATGCCTACTGCTACCCTCAGATCCTGTTTGATAAAAGTGCATTGGCAAACAGGAAAAATTTCATGTCTGAGTTTACAGGTGGAATGATAGTTTGACCAAAGTATTGTGGACTTTAATAAATTTTTTATACAGCATGTAATTTAGGATACTTTATCAATTTATGTTCTTCCTATAAATATATACTCATATTTTTCCCTATTCTAAAAATGGGGGTTTGTTTGTAGATCATTATTTTTTTCCACGATAAGCTGTATATTCAGCTTCTTTGCTCAAATCGTGATAATCATTTTAGATAACATCACCTAAAGAATATGAAAAAATTCATCTGTATTACTTACTGGTAATTCCTTTGCTAGCTTTATTACCATGTTTTCAAGATATTCTGGCAAACTTTTAAACTGCTGGTTGGTTGGCTGGAAGAAGTGAGGGCTTCTCCGTGCTAGTAGTCTCAGGGCTCTCCAACCATAATTTGAATTGTTCACAGCCCTATGAAAAGACATGTCCATCTTATAATTTGTTTTTTTTATTTCTATATGCCTTCTAATTAATATAACTTACCATGTGAAATTCTATACTCTAAATAGCTGAAGGCACCATTCTTTTCATTTTGATCTTATTCCTAAGGACCTTCTCAGTATGCAGTTCATTTATAATACTAGAAACCAGCAGAATCCGATGAGACAGGTTCATATGCAGCAAACACATTTGAAAAGTTTATACACATTTTACTTAAGATTAAGTCAATTTGTATAGTAATAACTAGATGTTCTATGTGCCAGACAGTAATAATCTACCTATTTAGGAAAAAAAATTCACAATAAGGTTTACTATGTTCAGTAAATTGATGTCCATACTGTCAATGCCACCTACAGGTGTGAATTTCAGAATATTTTATAAATTCAACGGCTGAGTTTTGACCACATAAACTTAATCCAATATGTTATTTTCCATTTATATAACATCTGAGTTTTAGTTTGCTTAATACCAAACCCAGTGAAGAAAAATGGCTCCAAAACTAAAAGGGAAACCTTGAACAGCCAACACAATAAGCAATGATGCAAGAAGAGAATCCATGAACTGTTACGAAGCACAGCAGTGGGTGAGAAATGGAAACCTCAAATTCTAAAGATAATGTTCCAGAAACAGCCAAGCTGCAGAAGAATCTAGAACACAAATGTATTCTGGTTGTGAGTTTTTGCAAGTCATTTGGCAGTTCCCCCCCAAGTTCTTAAGAGTAGCAAGCTGATTTCTTTAGTCCTCTCTTACAAATGAGCCTCTACTTTTAACATGTGCTGGTACTTGCAAAGCTACTCCAATACCATGGTCTTGCTAAGTTAATGCCATGCTACAGGGCTCTGCCTGAACAGGGAACCAGTCTACTTCTCGGACACATTCCCATTTAAACAATTTGAATCTTTTACACATTTTCAAAATCCTGCCAGTCATAAATACAAACTTTATTCTCCAGAAATCCATACATACCATTCAGGTTCTTAAGGTTCTTGGAGAACTATCACATTCATTCATTCAACAAATACTTGAACTCGGCACTCAGGGTCACGGAGCCCTCAAGACACTAGTGCTGCAGTTAAGGGCAGGGCCCTGAGGCCAGAGTGATTTTCCTGGCTCTGTCATTTACTAGATAAGAACTTCAATACATTATTCAATGTATTCAATACACGCTTCGCCTCACTTTCTTTAACTGTAAAACGGAGAGAAGAGCAGTTTCTACTTTAGAGGTATATATGTTAAGTGCCTAGGGAGTACCTGACACACAGTAAATGTGAATGCATCATTATTATTGATAAACACAAGGTGTAAGAATCTCAGACAGTGGTAAGGATGAGAAAACCAAGAAAAGTGAGAATTTCTGATGGGGGGGTGGAGCTTCTGGGCCAGGGAAAACTGCCCTGAGGCAGTAATCTGAGAAGAGATATGAAATAAGACCACAAGCCATGGGAATACCTGGGGGAGAAGTTTGAAACAAACATAATAGCAAGTGCAAAAGCCCTGAGATAGAAAAACCTTTGAGGTGAACCAGAACCCTGGTTGGTACGGTTAGAACAGAGAGAAAATGAGGAGGAGAAGGAGATGTGGTTGGAGGGGGAGGAGTCAGACTGAATTCTTTTAGATCCAGGTAAGGAATCTGGATTTCATCCTAATTTTAATATGCAGTCATGAGAAAATTTTAAGCAGGAGTTTAAAGATCACAATTCTGGAGAACTGACTGGAGCATCACTAGTTAAGAGATTACAGTAACTAACTCGTTAACTAGTCATAAGGTCACGTCAGCCACAGCACTCTATTTACTGTGTGCTAAATATATGACCTGTGTGGTTCAAAGTGAACCATTTTATTTAATCGCCAGAATAACCCTGTAGAGTGGGTATTATTACTATTTAACAATGAGGACACAGGCAGAGGGGTGCTATAGTAGCTGTAGCAGCCTAGCCAGTAGGAGACACTGTCTTGGGATTGGAACCCAGTCTGACACGAGGGTCCTTGCCCTTAAATCATGACACCAAAGTGCCGATTAAAAACTACAGTGCTGTGTGGTATTGCCTAGATTTACATGATGGAGACATGACTGAGTCCTGAAGTTACTCCAAAATTTGTGAGTTAGGTAGAGGATGGGGAGCCAGGTGAGATGTAGCGAGGCAGGAAGGAAAACAGGCAGGAGTGGAGTTTGCTGGATGTCCAGAGAAGAACACACTATCTAGGGAGGGAGAGACCAGTGGTGAATGCTGCTGGGAGGTCAAAACAAGACACCGTGACCTCGACGAGTGATTTCAGTGGAGGGACAGGGAGACAGCCCAGCAGCAGTGAGCTGACAAGGGAATGGGAGGTGAGGAAATGAAGCAACGGTTATCTACGCCTCTTGGGAGACTCTGATTTGAAGGGGAACAAAGAAAAGAGGATGGTTGAAGGGAGGTGGGGGGGTCCAAAGGGATTGTGCTTATTTTCTGAAACAGGTATGATTCTGTGTCTTGCTTGTTAGTGGGCATGGTCATTGAAATCAGGATGTGTGCTAATGTGAACTTGGCACGTAAACTCCCCTATGAGGAAAAGTACTGCCCTACCAGCCATGTCTCTTAATTAGTGTTCCAGTGTACTTACAATTCCTAAAAAAATACTGTGGAAAGTTAGCTCATGAGGAACATTACTTACTTATATTCATTTTCAACCATGTTTTCAGGGTCTGCCTGTTCAATGGCTTCTTCAAAGAATTCCTCCAAAGTTGGCATGTATTCCCTAGGTGTTATAAAAATACCTAGTGAGGATCATGTGTGTTCTTAATAATAAATAATCATAAAATGATGGCAATGAAAGATTCTCATATTACCCACACTTGTGTTAGTTATATTAGGAACTCAGATTAAAAAAAAATTTTTTTTAATATTTATTTTTGAAGGAGAGAGAGAGAGCATGAGAGACGGAGGGGTAGGGAGAGAGGGAGACATGGAACCTGAAGCAGGCTCAGGCTCCGAGCTGTCAGCACAGAGCCCAACACTGGGTGCAAACCCACAAACCGTGAGATGGTGACCTGAGCCGAAGTTGGACACTTAACCAACTGGGCCACATAGGCACCCCAGGAACTCATATTTTTAAGGAGGTAAAGGACTCTGGGCACCTGAGTGGCTCAGTCATTTAAGTGTCTGCCTCTCGGGTTCAGCTCAAGTCGTGATCTCGCAGTTCATGGGAATGAGCCCCACAGTTCATGGGAATGAGCTCTGTGAGCACAGAGCCTGCTTGCAATTCTCTCTGCTCCTCCCCTGCTCACCCACATGTGTACACTCTCAAGATAAACTTAAAAAAAAGGTAAATGACTCAAAACTAAACTTCTCAAAGAGGATAATAAAGAGGGGCAGTGTGGTATTGCAATGTTACCATATACCGTATTCCATCTAACAGTCACTGGACTCTACACTGTAATGTTACTAGTTACAGGGGGAGCCTGGGGTTTAATAACATTTGAATTTCCCCAGCAAGGAGGAAAATTTCACATCCAAATGTCCACTTCCAAGGATGTTTTTTCCTTAAACCAGAATTAATAAAACCCACACTAATAACCATACCATACTAAAATTTGAAGAGTTTAACTTTGAGCTTATTTTAGATAGTTACAGCATGGTTGGTTTTTAATGGCATCTTTCTTGAATTTGTTTTTTTGATTTAAAAATTTTGTTCTAATGTTTATTTTTGAGAGAGAGAGAGACACACACACAGAACCTGAAGCAGGCTCCAGGCTCTGAGGTGTCAGCACAGAGCCCAATGTGGGTCTTGAACTCACAAACTTGTGAGATCATGACTTGAGCCGAAATCAGATGCTCAACTGAATGAGCCACCCAGGTGCCCCACTGAATTTGTTTTTAGAAGTAAGATTTTGATAGTCAAGCAAATAAGATTCAAGGGTCTGATTAGAACACATCTTAAAAAAAAATTTTTTTTTTTAATGTTTGTTTATTTCTGAGACAGAGACAGAGCAAATTGAGATCATGACCTGAGCCAAAGACGGACACTTAACTGAGCCACCCAGGCACCCCCATTGCTGGATTCTTAATTTTCAGTTAACTCTGAGTTAAATTTCAGATTTTTAAAAAACTATAAACATTTAAGGTCGTAAATTTCTATTTTCTATTTCTCCAAAGTTTAAACCTATAACACTTTTTACCATTTAATTTTGTGTTTTCTAATTTACGTTATGATTTCTTCTTTGATTCTGGAGTTATTAAAAAGTATGTGAAAGCTTTTAAAATACATTTTGTTATTCACATATAATTTAAATGCATTTGTGTTTTCTGTAAGACTAAGCTTGCTAACTATCTTGTTAAATCCAAAGTTTTTCTTACCCTTCTTATTAAATACTGAAAGTATTTAGTATCAAAATTCTAGTAAAACATTTTGTAGAAGTGTCAAAATGAAGTGTCAAGATTGTGAGCTGGTTAATCCTTATTTAGACTTATTTCTTTAGAAACAAGGTTTAGAAGATCTATGTATTTCTGATGCATTTTTTACCTTTATGCAGTGATTGTCGTTATTTTTAATAATGCTTTCTGCCTTTAAAACTCTATCTGATATCCATATAACTGTCATTTGTCATACATCATACATATATTTTTTAGTTTCAACCCTTCCATATCCTTATGTTTAAGGTGTTTCTTATAAACAACATATAGATGGACTTTTAAAATAGAATACTAACTTCTAGGGGTGCCTGGATGGCTCTTTTGGTTTAAGCATCTAACTTTGGCTTAGGTCATGATCTCGCAGTTCTGGCTCCACCTGCTTGGGATTCTCTCTGCCCTACCAACCGCCCCCGCCAACTTGCTGTTTCTCTCTCTCTCAAAATAATAAAAAATATATACTGACTAATATCTTTGAACTAGGAAGTCCATTTCCATTTATTGTTATATGTGAATTTCTTTTAACTGTATAATTTTATGCTTTCCATTACGTGTTTCTTATGTGGCTTTTCCTCCTTGCCTATTTTTATTTGATTGCTTGAATCTTCTATATTTCCTTGTATCGTCATTTCAAAGTTACACATTCTATTTGTTTTACATACTTAACAAGCATGTTTTACTGGAAGTCTAGTTACTATCTCTACCTTCATCTGTAACATTCTTTAATTCTTCTGATCACTCCCTGTTACTTTTATCAAATGTTAGTTCTACCTTTTAAAATAATCCCCAAATAGTAATTACTACTGTTTTATACAGTGAATTCTTGATGAGATTTATTCATGTTTACCAATGTCTTTGAATAGCAATCCTTCTTGTAATTTACTCAGTGTTTCTGGGTTCCATTTCCTTGACAGCTTTTTGAGTAAGGACTGTTGATAATATATTGTTTTAATCTGAAAGTAACTTTACTTCTCAATCACTCTTTCCTGATTGATCTACTGTAACTTGTTACAGAATTCTGGGTTGACACCTTCTCTTAACACTCATTCTGGTTTCTTTTGTTCTTAAAGTCAGCTGTCAGTCTAATTTTGTTTTTTTGCAGGTAGTCTGGTTTTTCTCTTGGGTGATTTTACAACAATATGTAGAAATATGGATTTATTTTGTTTATCCTACTTAAGACTTGTACTTGAACCTAAGAATTTATGCCTATTCTCAGTTCTGAAAAATCCTCAGTCATTATCTTGATTATGGTCTCTTTCTCATTCTCTATTTCCTCATTCTGTGGTTGATTTTTACTCTTTCGTATTTTCTAATTCTTGATCCCTTTTACTGTTCTGGGTGATTTCTTAATCATTAATTCTTATTTCCACCTGTGTCTATTGCTAGATTATTTGTTTTTTCAAATTTGCTTGGTCCTTTTTCAGAGTGTCATGTTCCTTTTTAAAATTTTTAATTCCTTCTTTTATGTCTTTAGCTATCTTAAATATACTTATTTTAAGCTGTATTTACCTGATGGTTTTATTATCTGAAGTGGTTGTCTAAGTTCTGTTGTTCTATCTGCTGATTCTTTCTCATGGTAGGTTGTTTTCTCGAATGTTTTAAGTGTGGATGGTTATCTTATCAGACTTTATCTGGAGGATCCTTGTATGGCTTAGGTTGAAGGTGTGACCTCCAGAAAGATTTTTATCATCAGACTGAGACATTTTAATTCACCCTTAACTTGGGGGTTCCTTTGAACTGCAGGTAGGATAAATTTAAATTGTAGGACTGCATGACAGTAGACTTGTTATAATTTCTCGGGGAGTACTTTTTCCTTTTCACCCACACCCCAGGTAGAAATGGACAAGCTTGTTCCTGTGCCAGTGAGCAAATCCTTCTTCTTTAATCTGTTCTTTTTACGTTCAGTGCAGTGCTTCAAAGGCCTGAAATTTACTCAAGGGAAACTCAGTTGCAAATGTGTGCAGGCCTAAGGCCTTACCTTCTATCGTTCTATAGCTCTTACAACCCAAGTTCCCTGGCTCCCCAAAGTGGAAATCATTTGCAAATTTCTCAGCTAGAAGCAACCATATTAGCTCATACTTCGGTTTTCAGTTCCCTCTTCTTTTATGAATTTGTATTGCCTTGTGATTTCTAAAATTATTCTGCCAGTGCTTCTAGGTGTTTCATGATGGGAAACCATACTCTGCTGTGCCAAAGTCAACACAATAAATTCATTTCATTCACTTGACATGTGAGAAAAGCAATACTTCATGTGAAACATTTTAAACTTGCCTTGTCTCTGATTTGCAAGCTTCCATGTTATCAGGACAGAGATTCCAAAGCCTTGTTAACTCCTCACTACAAAACAGACACATAAATACATTTTTTTATGGACATCATCCTCATATGCCTTAAAATTGTAAAAAATACTTAAACAGTGAATTTTTAGGTGGTGACAGAATGAGTTTTAATTTCTTCGTTAAATTTTGCTATTTAGCAAATTTTCTATATAAGCATATATTTCATGATTACAATCGTTTGTTTTTTCTAAAAATATTCAAGTAGAGTATAAAGCAATGAATAATTAACTGGAAAGTAACAGAAACTGAAGGATTGTGGTACCTTACAGCAGCTGGAAATGAGCTGGATCATTCTAACAGCGACTGTATTGTCTATGACATGGAAAAAAATGGCACAGCCTAGAGCCATGGATTTTGGGAGCAAGAAACAAAATGGAAGCTTATCTATCTGCATGAGTCCATGTAATGGGCCATCGAGATTGACAGTGTGTGGTCTGCTTTAGTCATCTATGTATGCACCAAACACAAAAAACTTGAAGAACACAAAAACTGGAGAGTGCTTACAGTAACATCTTCAAAATATAAAAAAACTAATACCATCCCACATAGGAGATGGTATTAAGGTTAACCTACTTTCCCATTAGAATCTTTTTGTTGGGTCCTTTCCCTAGGAAGTCCTCTGGTGCCGTTCTCTTGCGAGCTACTCTTGTTGGCTTGGTGTCTGATGTTCTGTGGTGAACAAAACACACTGGACTTAAAAATGGATAGCACACATAATAGTGTTTAATGTAAAAGAAAATTCAGTTCTTGTTTTCTTCCCATAAAAACATCAAAGCTTCATATTATTATAAAACAATCATTAGAAGACAAAAATCCCACACCAGGGAACAAATTGCAAGGAATGGATATATATAGCATTTTAAAAATAATAATAATAATTTGTTCTGGGAACTTAATGACAAGAAATCTAAGATGAAAAATTCAACTAGAAGTAAATCAGGGGTAACTGCAAGGCTCGGTTGGTTAAGCATCTGACTCTAGATTTCAGCTCGGGTCACGATCTCATGGTTTCTGGGTTCATGTTGAGCTCTGTGCTGACACAGCTGGGATTCTCTCTCTCCCTCCCTGCCCCTCCCCTGCCTGCTCACGCTCTGACTCTCTCCCTCAAAATAAAAATAAATTAAAAAAAGAAATAAATCAAAATGATTATATTCTTGTTAATTCATTTATTTATTTCAATAAATATGTATTTGAGAGAGAGAGAGAGAGAGAGAGACAGAGACAGAGCATGAGCAGGGGAGGGAAAGAGCGAGAGGGAGACACAGAATCCAAAGCAGGCTCCAAGCTCTGAGCTGTTAGCACAGAGCCTGATGTGGGGCCCAAATTCATGAGCCGTGAGATTATGACCTGAACCAAAGTCGGACCCTTAAGTGACTGAACTACTCAGATGCCCCAAAATGGTTGTATTCTTATTCTTATATATTCTTACACTTTTTAATATGTAATACACATATACATATATCCATAATGTGAAATAATGTCAAATGATATTTTGAAATACCTTTCTCATATTGCTTGAGATGCGTATATATTTACCTTTCTTTCACAAAACTTGGGCAGCCTTCATTTTTCCACGAGTTCCAGTTTTCTTCAGTGTTTAATATATGCTGGGAAAAACAAAGAAATTATATTTATATAATGAAGACCTTTGAAATTCTATTTGGTGCTACGAAGACTATGTAAATATAAAACACATACCTCTACCATCTTTGAAAATCTTTCTCCATCGGGGGGGTTTTCAGATAGTAGCTGTGATTAGAAAGAATATACTAAGCTTTCAACAACTTTCTGCATCATAGGTGTGGTTTGTAGGCAGGGAACCAAGAAGTGTTTGTGATCTTGTACCTGAGCTTAACTTTATCCTTATTTTCCTATTTGGGGCTGAAACAAAGAAAATTCTAAATTTCCATTTTGTTCAATCATGGGTTTGTTGCATGTTGAACTTACTTGATAAACTGATTTTGTAGTATCTTCAATCCACAGTGATTGCTCATCAGTTAAAACATAGTTTGAACTAGGAAACAAAGCAATAAAAGCACACTTAAGTTACAGCAATGTGTATTCAATTTTAAGGCTTATATACTATCTTGTAAAAACCCAAGGCCTATAACAGATAAGTTAACCAGACTGTAAACAGTGTCAGAAGTTACCAAGATATGAATAGGATTATAAGAGAAAATTCTTGCACTTCACTTAAGATGATCAGAATTGAAGACATGAAGGTGTATAAAGGAGAACACTCAATCTGATTAACTATGAACAGAGCAATGAAGGTTTCCTAAAATAAATTTAATGTGGAATGAAAACCTCTGAGACAATATTAACATATTCTTCTACATGGTGCACATCCAGATAAAGCATGCTACATTTCTTTAAAAGGCAATCAAAACACAATGAATAAAAAAAAACCCCACCCCTAGAGAAGGGTGAAGGCAGACCCAAAGTGTTAATGGGTGCCATTAATTAGGCTCTCACTATGCACTAGGTGCTTTACTGCCAGCCAGTAAATAGTGGTAAGACTACTGTGCCAGGATCTGAGCACTTTACACACATTATTCATTTAATTCTAGAATGAGGATGTGTGTGTATTCAACAGAGGCCATAAAGGCTCAGTGATTTGCCCAAGACAGCAAAGCTTGAATTCAAACCTAGGTCTGGCTCCAAAGTCCTTGATCTTTCCACCAAACTAAATTAAAACTCAACAATAGGGGCGCCTGGGTGGCGCAGTCGGTTAAGTGTCTGACTTCAGCCAGGTCACGATCTCGCGTTCCGTGAGTTCGAGCCCCACGTCAGGCTCTGGGCTGATGGCTCAGAGCCTGGAGCCTGTTTCTGATTCTGTGTCTCCCTCTCTCTCTGCCCCTCGCCCGTTCATGCTCTGTCTCTCTCTGTCCCAAAAATAAATAAACGTTGAAAAAAAAAAAAAAAAAAAACAAAAAACCTCAACAATAGCAGGATAAGAAAAATAACGTTTTTGAGTACTTGCTATTTGTTATATTAAAATCAAAAGCCTGAAAGGGCTGAACTGCACATAGTGATTGATGAAAGCGGGATTCAAAGCCAGCAGGTAGTGAAGACACAGTCTTCACACAACTAATAAATACAACACTGCTTTGCAGCTTAGAAGTGCCAATGAGTAATGAAGAACTCTACTTGAGTTATGGATAGGACAAGAGGAAGTGGTCTGTGCTGCAGGTGGAGGTACTCAGGAAGGAGAGGAACTGATCAGGTTTTCTGAAACTCCAAAGAAACTGGAACTCCTCTGTGCTTCAAAGATTTACTTTATTCTTTTGAGTTCTAAAGGCTTAAGACAGCTCCACATCTTGTGAGAGAAGTATTATGGATTTACTCTGCAAATCAGGCTTGGAGAAGGTCTGAGTGAGGTGAAAGGGGAACAGTGGATGTCTGGAACAGAGAGACCTGCACCCACACAACTGGGGGACCCCTAGGAAGCCCTGGCACTCATCAGGAGAGACTTACACTGATAGTAGATCCAGTCAATACCTTTCTCTAAAACAAATATCCTAACATCTTGTATCTCTAACAAAAGCGTCTGATTATCTAGTGTTGCCGCAAAAGGAAGGTTTCAGGGATGTGACCCTTATAAATTAAATGAGTCTGACACATAGGAAAAATACATCAGTAAGTCCTCTTTTAGAAAGGACTATTTGGAAATCATTTACTACTCACATTAACTTACCTTTTGAATTTGACTTGCCCCTTGAGATACTGGAATAAAATGAGGTATTGCAACAGGATGTGTCGGCGAAAGTTACTGTCACTCAGTTGTAAATCCATCAACTAGTTGAAAAACAAAACACACAACACAGAACACATTAAATTCAAGTTTTGCCTAAAGGTACAGGTTATTCTACTACAGAAATGAAAGATTTTAATTAAAAAAATATTTACTGAGGGCTCACTGAATATGAGGCATTACTGCACAAGCCCTAGGACAGAGGAGCAAAGGCTTCAGATTTTTAAACTATTTTATGCCATGAGATATTTATTTTGGTAGATAGCACTGTTACATCTGTGGTTCTGAAGTCAAGATACAGCAAACCAGAAATATAAAAAGGTAACAATAAGACTACCACTTTCTCACATATAAAGAAATAATGGCTAAAGAGTGATCCATATACAGATAATAACAAGGGATGGTGCTCATTTCCGTAGCCCTACAAAATGCCTATGACAGAGCTGGTGCTCAGTAATAAACAAGGAAGTAAGAGTGAAGAATCATCTGGGAATTAAGTGGACTATTATATTTTAGAGAAAACTGTATCATACTTGTATTATCACACAATCTGCATTAGAAAGGACATGAAGGTCACTCACAAGGATGTTCTTCAACAACCCTGTCCTGAGGGTGGTCTATAAGAATGACCTCCAATGATGAAGGCAGTCATTCTGATTATGTCCCTAGAGTATTGAAGGAATGCTGAGAGCTTGTTTGGAGATTCTAGCAGAGAAGTGCAGCTACTTGTATACCCTTGACCGAAGAACGGTCCTCCTCTATTGGGTAAGGTCGTCCTCTTCGACTGAGTGCACAGCTTCGGGAGGGACACACATGGAGCGGTGAGGGAGGAAGGGGACACCTGCCTCGCCAGCTACATCAGCCGAATCAATCCTGGCAATCAATGGGGTGACAGATGTTGCAGCCAGATCACCCTCATATCCAAGGAATATGGAAACCTGTATCCGCAAACTTGTGCTGCTTCAGCCTTCTAGAGCTAAAGCAACAATGGGGAGCTGCCTTATTTAATTACATTAATTTATTATTTAAAAAAATTTTTAATGTTTATTTATTTTTGAGAGAGAACACAAGCTGGGGAGGGGCAGAGAGAGAGAGAGACACAGAATCCGAAGCAGGCTCCAGACTCCTAGCTGTCAGCCCAGGGCCTGATGCGGGGCTCAAACCCATGAACCATGAGATCATGACCTGAGCCGAAGTCAGACACTGAACGGACTAAGTCCCGCAGGCGCCCTGGGAGCTGCCTTATTTTAAATGGATAACCAACCAAGAAGACACCTGAAAGCCCGAGGAATGGAATCCAGTTGAAGGTCCCAGGTTCCTTTGGCTATGCTTCCATCTACCTAACATTCACTAGCCACTTCCTCCTTTCTAAACATGACTGGCCTTCCAATCCTCACCTTTAGGTATTGAACCTTTTATTCTATTATTTATCATATTAAATATCTCAACCCAAATTGAATGGCACAGTCTCTTGACTTCCTTTCCTCTCCTAGATGACCTCACCATCCCTACCCAGGCTCTCAAGTTCCTTGACCTCAGCTCCATGGACAGGCATAGCTCTGCTGTGGCCCCACTGCTATGGACAAAAGCTGGAGCCGGTTATTACTCACAGCTACCCCAGCTCTGAAACCCTCAATTCACAATCCTCTCACCATAGCCTCTGATTCTTCCAGTCTCTCACTCAGTTGTCCCAGGACCTGACTGAGACCTTAAGTCCTTTGAATCATCTATTTTCTGCCTGTTAGTCCCATTCTGTTTTTATAGTAATCCTATCTTGATTAAGATAAGGGGTCAGCAAACCTTCTTTAGATGGTAAATATTTTAGGCTCTGTGAGCCAAGAGGCATATTATATTATGTAGGTACTTATGTAAACATATTAAAATATAAAATAAAACACGCAGTGGGTCAGATTTAGCCTGCGGCTATAGCTGGCTGAGTCCTGGTCCTGACTTTCTGGTTTCTCTCTTCAACCGTTTTCTTGCCAACTTCCTCAACACCTTTGTGCCATACTTCTGTCACATCTACTGGGCAAAACAGCAACACCAGATCGAACCAAGTTACTCACCTTCCCTCTATCAACACGAAGGCTTCCCATGGAGGTTGCAGATGGAGCTACTTGAAAGAAAATACAAACAACATAGCTCTGCAGATGGTATCCCCCTATGCTACTGCCTCTAACTTAAAATTCTGGTCTCTAATCAGTGATCTTTCTTTATTCTCCAAGGCTGTAATTCTTTCCTCTTCTCCACAGCAATTACTGCAAACCCTTTCAACATATTACAAGCATTACTTAACTACCCTTCCACTCTCAGTACATCAACTACCTCCACCTTCAATGAAAATATTTCAATAAATTGGAAGCTTCACCCACATCCTTGTTTTCACCTTTTTTCTTCTGTCTCAACATCTTCATTGCTAAAGGTAATCCTTCCATTTGGAAGTTCCAATCTCCCTAAGTTAACTGAGTCCCATCAGTTAACCCCCCTTTCTTCAACCCTTTCTTCTTTCCAAGCTCCTTTCTATTAGCATTAAGTAACTTCTCTCAAAGAGATCCTCAGCCTCCCCTCATATTCCCTAACAGCCAAACTTCTTGAAAGAACTGTTTCCAATTCACCCCTCAACCTGCACAATCTGTGGCTTTCTGTTTACCAATTTACTGTTTTTGCCAAGATCACCCATGACTTACTTGTTGTTAAATCCAATGAACTGTGTCCCCCCACCCGCCCACAATGAACATTTTTTTCAGAGTCCTCATCCTACTTGATATGCTTGGCTTCCACAAGGTCACACTTCTCTAGTTTTTCTCCAATTTCACTGGCTACTCTTCAAGCTTCTTCCTCTCCTGGACTCCCCCGCCCCTTAAATGTTGATTTTCTTCAGGATTCTGCATGATGCTGCATAATGTTTTCTTCTGTCTCCAGTCTGTATTTTCCTTTAATTACTACATACAGCTGGTAACTATACCATATACCAAATCTATACTCTCATCCTAGACCCTGTTGCTAAACTCCAAATCTGTATACTTACAAAGCTATTACATATCTACTTGAATGTTCAACTGACACTTGATCAGATTTCATGTCCAAAGTAAAACACACTTATTTTGCCCATGAAACCCGCTTTTCTCCAGTGAGTTCCACCCTCCATCTATTTGCCTAAGCAACTTGAGGAAGACTGCCTGGAAAAAGCACAACTATAAACTATAGGAGCAAATCTTGAGTTGGAGAGTATGTGACAAGAAAGAAAACAGGAGGTACTAAGACTCTAAGTCCAGTAAAAGACTCGTCTGTTTGAAGACCTTAAGTAGTTCAGCCAGTCAGGAATACAAACAAGCCTCCTGGCTTGGAGAGATGAACTGAAATGGCTAGCGTTGTGTACAAACTCTTCATCTATCTTGGGCTTTTGGTCTCCCACGTTTCTTTTTTAAATTTTATTTTTTATTTTATTTTATTTTATTTTATTTTATTTTAATTTAATTTAACTTAATTTAATTTAATTTAATTTAGAGAGAGACAAAGACAGCGTGAGCAGGGGAGGGGCAGAGACAGAGAGGCAGACAAGAATGTGAAGCAGGCTCCAGGCTCTGAGCTGTCAGCACAGAGCCTGACACAGGGCTTGAACTCACGAAACTGTGAGGTCATGACCTGAACCGAAGTTGGACACTTAACCTACTAAGCCATCCAGGCACCCCTCCCACATTTTTTATGCTAGAATATAGTTTTTGATGGAAATAGTGGACTGAAAACAGGAGTCAACAAGACATTGAATCGGAGGTGGGAAGGGACCAGTATGATCAGTCAAGCTAACTGCTTCACACTATGCTTATGGAAACTATAAGCTCTGAAAGATCACGCAGCTAGTGACAGAACTGAGACTAAAACTGACACACTCAAGTGCATTATTTCTTCCTTAATGTATATTTTCTAGTTCTACTTTTCTTTGGTTATTTAGAAAATTACACCATTTACATCATGCAATGGGTCAAATATTTCTTTGTTTTGTTTCTTGAACAAAGGGTCTTTTTATCATCCTTAGCTTTTACTGCACATCTCAGCTCAGGCCTTTCAGCCTTCCTGATTATTATTCTAAACCTAAAAAGGATCATGCTATTCTTATTTATCTTTATGTGCCTTTCTGTTAATAAACTGTACATGTAAATAATATTCCTGGTAAAATTAAACTGAAGTATGAAATATCCCATTTCTATCATTTATACAAAGTACTTTAAAAATCTGTGCTAGAAAAAAAATTAAGAGCATTCTCATTAAAATCTTAATTTGTCATCATTAACACATTAGCTGATATCAAATTATCTAATTTTTAAATTATGAAAAATTTTAAATGTCAAAAAGGTACAGTTAAGTAATATAACATTCATGTCCCTCTATCCAGTGACATGTCAAATCCTAACATTTTTACCTGTTCCACATTTGTTAAAGAAATAGATATTATCGAAACTGTTAAGCCCTCCTCTGTAACCTCCCTCTTCTGCTCCCCTCTCCCTTCCTCTTCTATTGTAAGCACTACCATGTATTTGGTGTTTATGATTCTAATGCAGATTTCACATTATTGCTACATAAGTAGTCATCTATAAATAACATATTGAGGTATTTTGCATGTTTTCAAACTCTATACATATTATTCTGCAATAAACTATTTTCACACGACATTATAACTGAAATTTATACAACTTAATACATGTAACATAATTCGGGGGTTGGCAAATTTCAGTTAAGGGCCAATTAGTAAATTATTTTAGGCTTTGTGGATGATAGAGTCTTCATCACAACTACAACTTTCTGCTGTGGCAGTACAAATCAGCCATAGACAACAGGTGGATGTTATAGCATGGGTGTGAGGCAATAAAACTGATTTATAAAAACAAGTGGCAAGCTAGATTTGCCAATCTCTGCTCCAGTTAACCCACTTTCAGTGCTTTGTGGAACTCTACTGCATAAATTTACCGTAATTTACCAGCCTCCTGCTTATGAACATTTAGATTGTTTCCAAACTTCCACCTACAAACACATAATTTACAAACAATGAGTCTTCTTAATTATTTCCTTGTGCATGATTCTCTAGGGGCCACATCTAGGAACAGAAGTTTTAATTTTGCTAGTTATAAAATTGCTCTGCAAAGTGGTTAAATCAATTTATACTTCAACCAGCATGTATGAAAGCGTCCTTTCCCACACCTTTGCAAATACCATTTGTTGTTAGGCTTTTCTGCTTTTGTCAATTTGGTGTGAAACGACTGCCTCATCATTTTAATTCCTTTGGCTATTAGAGATGGTTAGCATCTTTTATAAGCTTATCAGTGATTTAGGTTTCTGTATGTGCAATCTACCTGCACATACCATCTTTCCAGTTTTCCACTGGCTTGTCTTTTTATTGACAGAATGTTCAGAATATTAATCTTCTTCAGTTATACAGGTGATGAGTATCTTCCAGTTTGTGGCTGTTTTTTCACTTTGGTATGGTTTTTTCTATGGTATCTTTTTAAAAAAAATTTTTTTTAATGTTTATTTATTTTTGACAGAGAGAGAAAGAGCATGAACAGGGGAGGGGCAGAGACAAAGGGAGACACAGAATCCGAAGCAGGCCCCAGGCTCTGAGCCATCAGCACAGAGCCCAACGCAAGGCTCGAACTCACAGACCGTGAGATCATGAACTGAGCTGAAGTCGGACACTCAACCGACTGAGCCACCCAGGCGCCCCTCTATGGTATCTTTTACTATTCAAAGTTTTATGTTTTCATATTAACTATATTGGTATTTTCCCTCATGACTGGTGCTGTGACTTGAGAAATCTTTCCCTGCTCCGAATGTACACATTTTATATATATATTTAAATGTTTCAGTTCTGCTTTTCTCATTTAGACTTAAGAATTTTTTTAATGTTTATTTTTGAGAGAGAGAGAGAGGGAGGGAGGGAGGGAGGAAGAGAGAGAGGGAGGGGAGGGGTGGGGGAGTGGCAAAGAGAGGAAGACACAGAATCTGAAGCAGGCTCCGGGCTCTGAACTGTCTGACAGAGTCTGACATGGAGCCTGAACTCACGAATCGTGAGATCATGACCTGAGCCGAAGTCGGACGCTTAACTGAGTCACCCAGGTGCCCCTCTCCTTTAGACTTTTAATTAAGCTGGAATTCAGCTTTGTGCATGTAATAAGGTATGAATTGAATTGTATTTTTTTCCATATGAGTGAGCTGTCCAAGCAACATTTATTAAGAATAATCCATCTTGGGGGCGCCTGGGTGGCGCAGTCGGTTAAGCGTCCGACTTCAGCCAGGTCACGATCTCGCGGTCCGTGAGTTCGAGCCCCGCGTCGGGCTCTGGGCTGATGGCTCAGAGCCTGGAGCCTGTTTCCGATTCTGTGTCTCCCTCTCTCTCTGCCCCTCGCCCGTTCATGCTCTGTCTCTCTCTGTCCCAAAAATAAATAAACGTTGAAAAAAAAAAAAAAAAAAAGAATAATCCATCTTGGGGTGCCTGGGTGGCTCAGTTGGTTAAGCATCCAATTCTTGGTTTCAGGTCAGGCCATGATCTCACAGTTTGTGAGTTCGAGCTCCATGTGGGGCTCTGTGCTAGCAGCATGGAGCCTGCTTGGGATTCTGTCTCCCTCTCTGTCCCTCCCCCCAGCCCTCTCTCTCTCAAAAAAAAATAAACATTAAAAAAAGGAATAATCCATCTTTTCCTCACTAATCTGTAATGTAACTTTTGTATCTCAAACTTCAGTTTGTGCTTTCTATTTTTCTAGTTTTTTTTTTCCTTCTTTATACCTATACTAATAATTGCTTTACTGTTTCAATTACTAGAGCATTACAGGTCTTAATATCTGATAGGGCAATTGTTTCCAATTTCTTCCAATTTTTCTTAGTACTCTTGGCTTTTCAGAAGAACTTTAATATCAACTTTTCCTTCTTCCTAGAGAATACCCTTTAGAAGTTTTTCAAAAAGAAGGTCTTAGAGAAGTATGTTTTCCTGGTCTTTCAATGAGAATGTCTATTTTGTCCATAGTCTTGAGTGCATTTAGCTGGATATAAAATTCTAGATTGATAGGTTTTCTTCTTTAGAACTATAGCATTTCACCACTATCTTCTGGTATCTGTTAACTGTTAGAAATTGGCTAACAGACAGCTGTTCCTTTCTAGTATATTTGTCTTTTTTTTTTCCCCCTTTAGTGGCTTTTAAGGTTGTCTCTTTGTCTCTGCAGTTATAGCATGATGTACTGAAGTATTATTTGTAGCACACATTTAATCTTCGAATTTGGTATTACCTTTAATTCTTTTCAATATACTTTTCCCTCTATTTTGTTCTTTAATAGTTGCTGAAATTTCTCAGTCAACCACACATTGCTCTCAACTGCTCTTTCACATTAACAAGCTAAAAAACCCTGTCTCTGTGTCTTCTGGGTAAACTTAACATTACTTAACATTCATTAGTTCTCTTTTCATCTATGTTCAATCTATAGTTTAATTCTGTGTGTTCTGCTTTGGTTTTGATGATCACATTTTTCATTTCTAAGTCTCTCACTTAGTTGTCATATTGAACCATTCTGTTTCATTTCTGTCTGTTTCAGTTTCACAATTTTTTATTTAGTCTCAATGGATGCTATATAATCAATTATCTCTTTGATTATCCAAAACATGTATTTTTAAAGTCACGATCAGGCTGTGTATCTGGAATAAATACCCGTGTATCCCAACAGTTGATTTGGTTGGTGGTATTTCCTAGTATTGAATTTCTTTATAAATTTTGTGAATCATATTGTAATTTAATTGTAATTTATCAGAGATTTGCATGAGAAGCTTTTGTTTTGGAATGTTTGTTTACTTTCCCTTCTTTCTCTGTACATCCTTTCTTGTCTAGGAGTTTTCCATTTGATTCCATGAGGGTCCCTGGAACCAAGTCTGGAAAAAGTCTTAAGATGAATTCTTGGAGCAACTATTTTATTAGTATACTGAAGATATCACATATTTAGTCACAAAGCTAGCAGACATAAAGCTTGACACAAATCTGTGTCTTTGTTATCCCTAGACCCAGAGTCTCCTATGAATCCACTGCCCTTGGCAGAATACTATTAATATTTTGTCTTAGCTTCTTTTTAAAAGAAGGTAAATTTCAACCTCAGTCCCTGGCTTCAAGCAGTGAATCTGGCTCTGGCCCCTGGTCCCACATGAAACATATCTGGTGTCTACCACTTGTAGCCAAACTCCTGGCTACCACCTGTAGTCAAACTCCTTGTAGCCAAACTCCTAACACAATTATCACTGTATTTGTAGTCAAATGCTCTACCCCTGAGCTATACCCCCCTTAGCATTGCATTTGAATAAAATTTACTTATTAAGCTGTACAAATAAGATTACAGAGAATGTTTAAACACCTTATTTGTACCTAAGGGACAAACTAATTACAAAATATTATCTTCAATAATGCAAATTAAATCCTAACTTGAGGTTCAAAATATATGCACTTGAAAGTAATTAAACTGCAAAATAAGCCTACAAAACAGAAAATGCAGAACTTCTTTCACTTCTGAAATCAAATTAGTCTTACTTGTGGAAGGAAGACACAAGATTCTCAAACTAATACTTACCAGCTTTAACCAAAAATAAAGAAACATTTCTATTAAACTTAAAAACAAGATCAGCTAAATAGAAAAAAAGACGAGTACTTATTATGCTTAGTGAAAAAGAAAAATTTGTACCTTTTCACTTGTTAAAAATTTTGCAAAATACACATGTTCTCCTCCTGCTTTTAATTCTTCCATCTTTTTCCTGGAGGCCTGAGTATCATCTAATTTATAACTCTTAAAAACAGCTAGAACTTCTTCAGAATACTGCAAAGTAAAAATACCAATTAGTTTTATTTGACATTGTGGCCCAATAATTTTTTAAGTGCTTTTCTATATCAAAACACCTAGAATTTACTCACAGTTAACCATGAATGCATATTGTAAAGCATATTAAACAAGAAAAACCATGACGGGAAAATGGGAGTAAAACTACTTGTTATGAGATTTCATGGTATTGTAAAAGTTGGGATAAACCCTCTACTCCTGAAGAAATATCATTTCTTTTTTTTTTTTTTTTTTTTCAACGTTTATTTATTTTTGGGACAGAGAGAGACAGAGCATGAACGGGGGAGGGGCAGAGAGAGAGGGAGACACAGAATCGGAAGCAGGCTCCAGGCTCTGAGCCATCAGCCCAGAGCCTGACGCGGGGCTCGAACTCAAGGACCGTGAGATCATGACCTGGCTGAAGTCGGACGCTTAACCGACTGCGCCACCCAGGCGCCCCAGAAATATCATTTCTTATATAGTTTGTGTAAGGGGCAAATAGAGAAAGTAATGCTTTGAGATTATACAGAAATTTACCATTGAAATTAGCTGTTTAACCAGCTGTGGAAAACATTCAAGATTTCTTGTGCTAAAATGCTGTGACCAAATAAGACAATGATGTTGAATCCTATCTAGTAACAATTCCAGATGATTTCTCACTCACCACTTAATCTGAACACACACCATGCCACTTTTAAGAGCTACGCATTCACCTTGGATTTTGACTACAACTGAAAAGGACAACTGATCTTTAAGTAGCCAACAAAAAGAAATATAGAGAATTCTTTTTTTTTTAATTTTTTTTTTAAATGTTTATTTATTTTTGAGACAGAGAGAAACAGGGCATGAACGATAGAGGGTCAGAGAGAGAGGGAGACACAGAATCTGAAGCAGGCTCCAGGCTCTGAGCTGTCAGCACAGAGCCCGACGCGGGGCTCGAACTCACGGACTGTGAGATCATGACCTGAGCCGAAGTCGGCCACTCAACCGACTGAGCCACCCAGGCGCCCCCAGAGAATTCTTATAAAACAAAGGCTAGCTGTTTTTTTCTGATAGTTTGTAAACCTTTAAAAAAAATTTTTGTTTAAGTTTATTTTGAGAGGGAGAGAGAGAGAGAGAGCACCTGTGGGAGCAGGGGAGGGGCAGAGAGAGAGGTGGAGAGAGAATCCCAAGCAGGCTCTGTGCTGCCAGTGCAGTGACTGACACAGGGCTTTAACTTATGAACCATGACATCATGATCTGAATCCAAATCAAGAGTCTGATGCTTAACAGAATGAGTCACCCAGGTGCTCCAACTTAAAAAAAAATTTTTTTTGTTAAGATTTTATTTTTAAGTAGTCTTTACACTCAAAGTGGGACTGGAACTTAAACCCATGAGGTGAAGAGTTGCATGCTCTACTCAGCCGGCAAGGCACCCCTAAGCTTGTTTACCTTAAAAATAAAACTGCCAGTTATTTTACCAGCAAAAAAAAAAAAAAAAAAAAGAAAAAGGGTTTATTTGGGAATAGCTGAGAATTGCAGTCTGGGACTAGCAAACTACCCACAAAGCCAGACACAAATTTTGGGAGAACAAAGTAGAAGAATGCTCTTTTACAGAATAAAGGAGGAGTTCTGAGGGGCTGTTATAAACTAAAAGTCCACTGGAATGAACTGGGAGTTCAAAGTATAGTGGTTTCTCATTGGCTAAACTGTCGCTATCTCTCACTTGCTGGCCTGTTGCTGGGAGAGGAAGAAATCTTCATGCTGCTGGGACAGTAAAATAGTATAGACTGAAAAGGTCTATCTCTTCCAGCTGGGTCTGAAATTAACAACTAGTGCTGAGTGTAAGAGTTCCCTCTGTTGGTTTCCTGATTCTTCCATTCTAAATGAGGTTTCCTTTTATTAATTTTCACAGGCTATGTGGCTCATGTGGTCTCAGTCACACTACTCAAGTCTGCCATCACGGCACACAAACAGCCATAAGTAATACATAAATGAATGAGTGTGGCTGTGTGCCAATATAACTACGAAAACAGAGAAGACTGGATCTGGCCCATGGCCATAGTTTGCAACCCTTATTCTAACAGGATACTTGAAATAATTTTGTGCAAAGTAAAGACAACATATTTGGCAAATATTCATCAATTTGTGTTGATAATACTATGTAAAAAAAAAATCAAACCCCAAGGCTGTAATTGCTAACTTTGAAATCCCTAACTCATTTATAAACAACTCCACAAAATTGGCAGTTTAAATACTAATTTACAATTTAGCTTCTGCATTATATTATAAAATAGGCATAAAAACCTAAGAGGTAAAATTATACAATAAAAAGTATGCTGGACAAGAGTCAAGTTTTGCCTCTGCCATAGCTGTAAAACATTGACTTTTGGGTAGTATGTAACTGGCAACTCACCTTAAGAAAAGTTTTCCATGAAATCTTCTCATAGCATTGCACAGGGTTCCTGAAGTAATCTTGAAGTGACCAGAATTTTCGATACAGGTTGTAATCAATTGGAATGGAGCTAATAAAATAAATGTTATATTAAATAAATCATTTAGATTTTTTTAGAAATATCTAAGTGCTCCTAACTTTTCTTAGGTCATAAATCCCTTTAAGAAGCTGATGACAGCTAAGCCCCTTTACCCAGAAAAGTGCACGTTCATACTTAAACTTTTATAAACAATTTCAGGGGATTCATAGACTCTAACAGATCCACTTTACAGTAGCAGAATGCCTGAATTTTGGCCCAATACATGATTATTCAGAATTAAAGACTATGTTTCCTAACCTCTCTTGCAGCTATGTGTGGCCATATGGTTAATTTCTGGCTATTTGGGAGAAGTCATATGTGCAATTTTGGGGCCATGTTTTACCATTTTCCTATTTCTCTTTCTGCTGGCCATAATGCAGATATGATGATGAGCCACATGAACTATAGGGAAAAAAAGGAAACACCAAGATATGGTGGGATAAGAAGTTAGGAGGAACATAGGTCCCTAGACAATCTTCCTGAGAAATGATATTCTACCAGCTCTGAACTGCCTGTCTCCAGACTTTTACATAAGAAAGAAATCAACTTCCATGTTGTTTAAACTAATGTCACTTTGAACCTATGCTAAAAGACATGGCATCAGACAAGTACATATCAACTCAGTATTACAAAAGTAGGCATTTTCTTTAGTGTTTTTATTATGGCATTACTAATTCAACCTGTAATTTGTTACAAATCTGCAGTGTCAATACACATTCTATTAATTTTTAAATTTACAAAAATTACACTATGTTTTAATTTTAGAAGTTAAACATTTCAGGTGTGCCTGGGTAGCTCAGTCGGTTGAGCGTCCAGCTTCGGCTCAGGTCACAATCTCACTGTGAGTTCGAGCCCCGCGTCAGGCTCTGTGCTGACAGCTCAGAGCCTGGAACCTGTTTCAGATTCTGTGTCTCCCTCTCTCTCTGTTCCTCCCCTGCTGATGCTCTGTCTCTCTCTCTCAAAAATAAATAAACATTAAAAAATTGAAAAAAAAAAAAAGTTAAACATTTCAGACTTTTTTATCTAAGAGATTTTTGTTTTAACAAAATCCTCTATATCATTCAAAATAGCCATTATATAATGTAAAAAAATGCTTGAGGTATGAACTATTTCATATCCTCAAATATCCACACAAATTTTCAACATCACCTCTGTAAAATTAATTTTGTGTGTACTACCTTACTCCATTCTTTCTAAATAAACCTTAATAAATTGAACCTATGGATTATAGTTAGTATTTTCTCTAAGCTTCATGGCCATACAAATATTCCAAGGAAGATTGTAATTTTATGTGCAGAACAGGAAGGGGGGCTTAGTGATCCACAAAGTCTTAGGATCTTAAGAGTCTTGCATTCTCTATTCTGGGCAATAATAGAACATTAATCTTCCACTCTTCATTTTTGACATGGATATATTAAAAATTACTTTTTTGATGACAAGGGAGTGACAGGGACAATATTATAAAGCATTTTAAAGGATTATAGTAAAATAAAATGAGTATAATTTTCATTATGTACTTTAAGAAGTTTTTTGGGAGGGGTAGGGTAATATTTAAAAGACTGAAAAGTGTCTTACTTCCTTTTTATACAAGGATAGAGTAGAAAAGTAAAAAATAATTTGCTAGTGTAAAAATCAGTTTTCTGCAGAAATGTCTGAAAAGGCATTAGTTTTCTAAGAATGACAAAGAGAAAAGTATTTTAGCAAAACATGTGGAAGCACATTTGATGAAGATTCTCACCATAGTACTTTAATTCATATGATTAAGATTACAAACTACAAGTCAGTATCATAAAATACTTGTCTAAAGAATTTCATTAAATTTATAATCAATTGGCACATCAATTAAAACAACCACATACAGTAACAGATTACTTATAGTCACACTTCTGACAACTCTAACTGTATGGAACAAAGGTGTGAACTTGGAAATAATTGAAAAAAGTCCTTGGTCTGCAAGGAAACAGCAGTCACAAAGTGCATGCACTTCATTTTACAAAAGAGGCTGAAATTATGCTTGAATTATGCTTACCCAGATTACAACGGCTTTGAATTATGTATAAAGGTTAATAATTTAGCAAGCTAGCTAATTTTGACAAAAGAATGCTAACTTGGTAGAGCGACTACTAGTATTTGAAATATGTGGACCTTGCTTCAAATCAATAATGAAGAATACTGGCAACCTTTAATTGACCAATAGCTAGCTGCTGCCAAAAGTTTTATCAAGAACTGGCAGTGTTCAAAAGAATCTAACGGGCATGTTAACTTTTACTCTTTCTACATTCTTTCCTAGTAACTTTGAAAACAGGAAAACAATGATCTGAACATCAACTGACATCAACTGTTTTCTATAACTGAAGCAATTTCATTGATTTACAAGATTGTAAGTCTGGGTTTTCTACATATCAAGTTAAAAAAAAAAAAAAAAGGCCACAAAAGGAACATTTTCCAAAATGTGCAATTGGAAAAAAGAAAAGCCATGTATAAAATAAATTATTTATATTCCTCAAATAATACTATAACCAGTATTTGTGTAGTTCCATACACTTAATAAATAAGTTTTTTGAAACAAAATGGCTTTTGAAGATTTTATATAGTTTTATATATAGTTATATGCACACACACACAATGTTACTCAGTTACCACATATAAGAATATAATAAATGCCTCTTGAAATGCAGTACAAGGAAAGTTTGCCCTTAAGAAATGGGAGACTACCAGATACACAACCTAACCTTACACCTTAAAGAGCTTGAAAAAGAAGAGCAAATAAAACCCAAAACAGCAGAAGATAGAAAATAATAAAGATTAGAGCAGAAATTAATGCTATCAAAACCAAAAAAACAGTAAAACAGATCAATGAAAGAAGCTGGTTCTTTGAAAGAATTAACAAAATTGATAAACCACTAGCCAGTCTGATCAAAAATAAAAGGCAAAGACCCAAATAAATAAAATCAAGAATGAAAGAGGAGAGATCACAACCAACACAGCAGAAATAAAAACAATAAGAGGAATATTATGAGCAATTATACACTAATAAAGTGGGTAATCTGGAAGAAATGGACAAATTCCTAAAAACATATCTACAAAAACTGAAACAGGAAGAAACAGAAAATTTGAACAGACCCATAACCAGTAAAGAAACTGAATTAGTAATCAAAAATCTCCCCAAAAAAACAAGAGTCCAGGTCCAGATGGCTTTCCAGGAGAATTCTACCAAACATTTAAGGAAGAGTTAACACCTATTCTCTTGAAGCTGTTCCAAAAATAGAAATGGAAGGAAAAATTCCAAACTCTTTCTGTGAAGCCAGCATTGCCTTGACTCTGAAACCAGACAAAGACCACACTAAAAAGGAAAACTACAGACCAATTTCCCTGATGAACACAGATGCAAAAATCCTCAACAAGATATTAGCCAACTGGATCCAACAACAATACATTAAAAAAATTATTCACCACGACCACGTGGGATTTATACCTGGGATGCAGGGCTGGTTCAATATCTGCAAAACAATCAATGTGATCCATCATGTCAATAAAAGAAAGGACAAGAACCATATGATCCTCTCAACAGATGCAGAGAAAGCATTTGACAAAATGCAGTATCCTTTCTTGATAAAAAAAAAACTCTCAAGAAAGTAGGGATAGAAGGATCATACCTCGAGATCATAAAAGCCATATACGAAAGACCCAACGCTAATATCATCTTCAATGGGGAAAAACAGAGCTTTCCCCTTAAGGTCAGGAACAAGACAGGGATGTTCACTCTCACCACTATTATTCAACATAGTATTAGGAAGTCTTAGCCTCAGCAATCAGACAAGACAAAGAAATAAAAGACATCCAAACTGGCCAGGAGGAGGTCAAACTTTCACTCTTTGCAGATGACATGATACTCTACATGGAAAACCCAAAAGATTCCACCAAAACACTGCTAGAACTGATTCATGAATTCAGCAAAGTTGCAGGATATAAAATCAATGCACAGAAATCAGTTGCATTTCTATATACCAACAATGAAGCAACAGAAAGAGAAATCAAGGAATTGATCCCATTTACAATTGCACCAAAAACCATAAAATACCTAGGAATAAATCTAACCAAAGAGGTTAAAAATCTGTACACTGAAAACTATAGAAAGTTTATAAAATAAACTGAAGAAGACACACACACACACAAATGGAAAAATATCCCATGCTCCTGGATAGGAAGAACAAATATGGTTAAAATGTCAATACTACCCAAAGCAATCTACATATTCAATGCAATCCCTATCAAAATAACACTAGCACAGAGCTAGAACAATCCTAAAATTTGTATGGAACCAGAAAATACCCCAAATAGCCAAAGCAATCTTGAAAAAGGTAACCAAAGCAGGAGGCAACGCCAGACTTCAAGCTGTATTACAAAGCTGTTATCATCAAGACAGTATGGTAATGGCATGAGAACAGACACTCAGATCAATGGCACGGAATACAGAACCCAGAAATGGACCCACAAACGTATGGCTAACTAATCTTTGACAAAGCAAGAAAGAATATTCAGTGGAATACAGTGTTTTCAGCAAGTGGTGCTGGGAAAACTGGACAGCAACATGCAGAAAAATGAACCTGGACCACTTTCTTATACCATACACAAAAATAAGACTCAAAATGATGAAAGACCTAAATGTAAGACAGGAAGCCATCAAAATCCTCGAGGAGAAAGCAGGCAAAAACCTCTCTGATCTTGGCCACAGCAACTTCTTACTCAACATGTCTCCAGAGGCGAGGGAAACAAAAGGAAAAATGAACTATTGGGACCTCATCAAAATAAAAAGCTTCTGCACAGTGAAGTTAAGAATTAGCAAAACTAAAAGGCAACTGACAGGGCGGGTGGGGGGGGGGGCACGCCTGGGTGGCTCAGTCAGTTAAGCGTCTGACATCGACTCAGGTCATCATCTCGTGGCTTGTGGGTTCGAGCCTCGTGTCAGGCTCTGTGCTGGCAGCTCAGAGCCTGGAGCCTGCTTTGGATTCTGTGTCTCCCTCCCTCTCTCTGCTTCTTTCCCAGCTCACACTCTGTCTCTCTCGAAAATAAACAAACATTAAAAAAAAATTTAAAAGGCAACTGACAGAATGGGAGAAGATATTTGCAAACAACATATCAGATAAAGGGTTAGTATCCAAAATCTATAAAGAACTTATCAAACTCAACACCCCCCTCCCTCAAAAAAAAAAAATCCAGTGAAGAAATGGGCAAAAGACGTGAATAGACACTTCTCCAAAGAAGACATCCAGATGGCCAACTGAGACATGAAAAAAAGGCTCACCATCACTCATCATCAGGGAAATACAAATCAAAACCACAATGAGATACCAGAGACCCGTCAGAATGGCTAACATTAACAACTCAGGCAACAACAGATATTGGTGAGGATGTGGAGAAAGAGGATCTCTTTTGCACTGCTGGTGGGAATGCAAACTGGTGCAGCCACTCTGGAAAACAGTATGGGGGTTCCTCAACAAATTAAAAATAGAACTACCCTACGACCCAACAATTGCACTACTAGGTATTTATCCAAGAGATACAGGTATGCTGTTTTGAAGGGACACATGCACCCCTATGTTTATAGCAGCACTATCAATAATAGCCAAAGTATGTAAAGAGCCCAAATGTCCCTTGATGGATGAATGGATAAAGAAGAGGTGGTGTGTGTGTGGAGTATTACCCAGCAATCAAAAAGAATGAAATCTTGCCATCTGCAACTACGTGGATGGAACTAGAGGGTACTATGGTAAGCGAAATTAGTCAGAGAAAGATAAATAGCATATGATTTCACTCAGATGAGGACTTTAAGACACAGAACAGATTAACACAAGGGAAGGGAAGCAAAAATAATATAAAAACAGGGAGGGGGACAAAACATAAAAGACTCTTAAATATGGAGAACAAACAGAGGATTACTAGAGGGTTTGTGGGAGGGGGGGATGGGTTAAATGGGTAAGGAGCATTAAGGAATCTACTCCTGAAATCATTGTTGCACTGTAGGCTAACTAACTTGGATGTAAATTTAAAAAATTAAATTAAAAAAAAAAAAAAAAAAGAAATGGGAGACTACATTTAATCAGAGAATGAGAATTATGTAACCATCGTATGTTCCTTTATTGTTTCAGTTACCAGAAACCTCACCTCTTAATTAATGCTTGATAGCAACAACAATCTTATTCCAAGTTGCTAATTATAATCTCCTACCTGTAAAAGCTTCTGATCTTTTATTTTTAGTTAGCCTGGTATTTACTGAGGTGCCTCATAGAAGAAATTTTAAAGTAGTATTAATATATGACTACTAAAACATTTTTACAGTTGAGGCACTAAAAGTAAAAAAATTCCTCTCCTCTCAAAGTTCCATTCCATGCTGTCCCCCTCTTTTCCTTCAGGGCTAAACATAGAAAGAGTGGTCTACACTCAATGTTGCCATTTCCTTACCTTCCTTTCATGTTTTGACCCACTGCAATTTGCCTTCTAACTTCACCATTCCACAGATACTTTTGGATTCTATATCCAAACAAAGCAAATGTAACTACTTATTATGTATGCAAACCATAACAAATTAGAGGTGAGAGTTACTATCTAAAATAGAATGTTCTGTAACTTTTAACCAAGATGTTTTGTAACTTGACATATTTTTTAAATGTTGAGCTGATGATTTTATAGAATGTTACACTTATATTTTTTTAATACAAAATTCTTTATTGGTGTATTTGGCCAAATCTGAAATGGACTTCATACTGTAGATATATGGGTAATGTGTTCTTTGTAAATTGCAGTGCCTAAGACAATCTGGTGATACAGTTGGTCACAAAGTAATTCCCCAAACGATCTCTTCCTCCATTCAAAAAATAGTGAAGGGGATTAAAAGGTATAAACTTGCAGTTTTAAAATAAGTAAGTCACTGGGATATAAAGTATGGCACAGGGAATACAGTCAACAATATTGTAACAACTTTGTATGGTTGACAGAGGATAGTTAGATTTATACTGGTGATCACTTCATAATGTATATAAATGTTGAATCACTATGTATCCACCTGAAACTAATGTAATAATGCATGTCAACTACATTTCAATAAAAAAGAAAAAGGGTTAGAAGAGTATGATTGTGACAGACTGAGAGGCAGCTGAGTATTGAATCCTTGTACCTGTGGCTACTTCAACATAACCAAAGGGGATGACTTGTCTATACAGGCTGAGTTTAACTAGACAAAACTACACTGGACAGTTTGTCTCTGGGGGCTCTTTTTACATTTCAGGCTCCTATTATGTTGGAGACTACTACCTTGGCCTTTTAAATTCGATGTTCAGGCAAGACCCCAAAAGTATACTATCCATAATGTCCACGAACAAATAGATGTCTAAAAAAACCCCCAAAACACAACTATAGCTAATAATAAATACTGAATAAACACTGTTCTAAGTTTTCCATATATCACTATAGATAACATCAGCAAGTATGACAACAAGGATAGCCACTGTGTATCTTAATAGAACATGTCCAAGCAGCATCTTCTTTAATACTCTCAATGAGCAGGTAGGTGGCATTACTACATTTTAAACATACTGAAACTGAGTTGCAGGGAAGTTAAGTAACTTGCTTAAGGTTCTACGACTAGGATTGGAATTAAGCCTGGAGCCACACTACTTTCAATGCTTCTTTAGAGACACATGTTTGAATCTGAAATCTGGGATGCCAGGAATATGTCTCCCTGTGTGGATACTGGAAACTCTTCTTGACCTTTTGGAAATTTAATTGCAATTAATGATATCTTTTGTCACTGCAGATACCTGGATGTGAAAGTTTTCCTTCCCACCTCCCTTTTCTCTTCTTCATTGCTTCTAACCATCATTAGGAAGAAATAATTTGGAAAGAAAGTAAAGAGTTAGCATATGAGATAAGAAACAAGAGATGGAGCAGGAAGGGGAGAAGAAGGGAAGGCTTCTTATTTCTCCTACTTCATCAAAAAGTCAGCCCATTATCCATAGGCCCTATCCACAGGTCCACAAAGTTAAATGGAAGGAAAAAGAGAGGAGTGCCTAAGTTGCCCATTGTTGGCTTTCCAAATTTTAGGCATATGCATAAAGTAGGCCATGTAAATAATGAACTGTCCACATGCAATTCAGAAACCAACTAAAAGAGCCTATTAGTGATTTAAAATTTGTAACTTTAATATACATAAAAATTACAAATAAATCTATAAGCAGGATTTCCTTCCTTGTCTACATCTTGATGGTAGCTACTGAATAAACACTGTTCTAAGCACTTTCCATATATCACTATACATAACATCAATGAGTATGGTGACAATAGGATAACTACTGTGTATCTTAATAGACCATATCCAAGCAGCATCTTCTATAATACTCTCAATGAGCAGGTAGGTGGCATTACTACATTCTAAAGACAATGTAACTTGACTTACTTAGTCATTAAGGTGTTAGCTTTGTAGATCAAGAAACCTGAACTTCAAAAACTCACCAAGTTGTTGGAGCTTCATCATCTCCCATTTCACCTTCTTCTACATCCATTCCTTCTTCTCTATCCTCAGTATGCTAAATTTAAAAACATGCATAGCCTGTCATGAAGCAGTTGTCAGGCAGAAGGCAAATACTAGAATAACATCATTCATACACTGCTAGACAAACACTGTTAGAAGTCTAGCTGCACTTCTGCCTAGACCTACAGTTAATCTTTAAGGCAACAGGAATTCTATGTGACAGGGATCTGAGAACTCAGAAGCAGTATGACAATGATATAAGATAGCTATGAAGATACAGTAAAGTTTTAAGACAGTATTTTTCCACACATGGTTTCTAGATTCTCTTTGCAAAGAAACGGCCTATGGCTAAATACATTTTAGAAATATATACAATGACCTTTTAGAGAACTGAGAAGACCATTAGTATATTAAGGACTCTAAGAATCGTAGTAAATAACTGTGTTTTTGTCCCCAGCTTTAGTTTGACCAAATAAATCCTCCCCCAACTGCACAGAGAACTCTTATTATTGGGGAATACTTTAGGGTATGCTGAGTGCCTAGCTCTATATTGAGAAATTCAAAATAACAAGTTTACAGAGAATAGTTCAAGAAGTACTGAAAGATATATGAAGGCGAGAGACAAGATTTTAAAAAATCTTAAGTCAACATCACTTCCAAATTGATAATAATTACATTTAACAAATTATATAAGGTAGTCTAATTTACAGTGAGATGTTAGTTATATCTAATTGATATTTTTTAAAGATTTATAACTTGTTCCTAAATTAAGAATCGGTGCTGAATGTACAGAAATTTGCCAGAAATCCGGACTATCTTCTGGATATATCATAAATAATCTCAAAAGGGGCGCCTGGGTGGCTCAGTCGATTAAGCAGCTGACTCTTGGTTTCAGGTCAGGTCATGATCTCATGGTTCGTGAGCTTGAGCCCCACATTGGGCTGCATTGACAGCGTGGAGGCTGCTTGAGATTCTCTCCTTCCCCCTCTCTCTGCCCCTACTCCACTCACACTCTATCTCTCTCTCTCAAAAATAAACATTAAAAAAAAAAAAAAGCTAAAAAAAAAAAAAAAACCTTTAAAAATAAAGTTGATTATACCTGATGTCTTTTAAAAAACCAGTGGGCAAATGATGGATTATTTAACAAATGGTTCTAATTATACTTGGAAAAAATAAAATTATAACTCAGTTTATTCCATACTCCAACATTCATGCTGGATTAAAGATTTACAAGAAAAATTAAATCATAAAAGCATCAAAGAAAACAAAGGGACTTCTATAATCTGCAGAGTAGAAGCCTTTAGCATTGACACAAGGCCAGAAACAATAAAACAAAAAGACCAAAAACATTAATATTATATCCAGATTTAAAAGTTCTACACAGGGGTGCCTGGGTGGCTCAGTCGGTTAAGCATCCGACTTCAGCTCAGGTCATGATCTTGCGGTTTGTGAGTTCGAGTCCCGCATCAGGCTCTGTGCTGACAGCTCGGAGCCTGGAGCCTGCTTCGGATTCTGTGTCTCCTTCTCTCTCTGCCCCTCCCCCACTTGTCCTCTGTCCGTCTCTATCAAAAATAAATAAAATGTAAAAAAACCCAAAAATTAAAAGTTCTACACAGCAAAGGCACCATAAGTAAAGTTATAAGAAAAACAATAAACAGGAAAAAAAAAATCAACAAAATGATAGGCAATGAATTAGTAATATTCTGTCTGAGTAGAACTACACAGCAGTAAGAAAAAGACATTTCAACAGTTAAATGGGCAAATGGCAAGAATAGGTAATTCTCTTCCTCACTGCTTCTAATTGTCATGGAAGAAAAATAAATTCCAATAAACATACAGCAAATCCCTCAACTTCATTAATGAGCAAGCAATGTAAGTTAAAACAAAGAAGATTTACTTTTTAAGTATATTATCAATTAAGCAAAGTTTTTTAAAAATTGATTAATTCCCAGGGGTGGTGTGTGGCTGTGGGTACACATTCTCTATGTACAATGGTGATAGTATAAATTTGGGTATAACCTTTCTGAGAAGTAATTGAGTGCAGCTATCAAAATGTGATATATGCATATATTCTGACACAGCAATTTCACTTATTGGAATTTATCTCTAAAGAGACACCTGGATAATTTAGCAATGATATACACAATACTATTCACTGTAATGCTGTTAACAATTATCCACTGTTTGAAATTATCTAAATGCCTACTGACAGCATTGTAATATATATCCACTTGAAAGACTCATCATGAACCATTAAAAAGACACAGATCCAAATGTACTGATGCAGAAATGCATCCATTTTATACTGTCCTAAGAAGAAAATGGATTGCAGAACAATATGTATTATATGATCTCATTTTTGGAATAAAACTACACACACAATAAGTCCTGTAAGGACAGACAGAGAATGCTAAGAGTGGTTATCTTTGGGCCTTGGATTATGGGGTAGCCATACTTTCTATTTTAAATATTTCTATCTGATTTGCATTTTTTGCATAGAACATACATTATGTCTATAAATTAGAAATAAAGGTTCTAAAATTTTTGGTGACTTAGAAGACCCAGTCACAGGATTTATCTTAGTAACAAACTTATGTTTGTTAAATTTTGTATCAGCCTCACCTTCTGACCCAGGGTGCTTTCCTGCTCATTGGTATTGAAAACAGTGACATTTTCCAGATTAAATTGACTCTGCAAGTTAAGACCTATTAAAAAGAAAAAAAAAAAAAAAAAAGATTTTCAAAGCAAATCCACCAAACACCTAAATGTGTTTAAGAATATAACTTTGTTGTCACATAACCAAAACAAAGAAAATGATAAATCCATAATTAAACAAAAGATCAAGTCAGACCCACACCTGGTTTTCAAATCCTTTCTAAAATTCATTTCTTTAAGGTGCCTTTAGAGTATCCAGAATTCTACATATATAACAAATACAGTTGTCCCTGTTATTACTGAAAAATCTAGAGCAATTTTACAGAGTGCAATATGCAGTAATTTATAGTTTTGCTAAAGCACAAATAAAAATTGTATTAAACAAAAAGTGAGCATGTATAACAACATATATAATAAATACGCTGCAGTTAATGAGAGCCAGGTTTCCCACTGTCAAAGAAAGAACTTATAAATAAGAAGGAATATTGGTACTGGATTGAACTCAAAAGTATCAGTATGATCTCATGGTTTTTGTTGTTGGTCATTTAAAAATACATACATAGACACATATTAATATAGATGTGTGTGCATATAGATCTTTCCTAGGTCTGTCCACCAAGTGAACCCAGAGCAGTGACACTCTTAGATATCTAGGGCCCAGATCTTGGCTTCTAAATACCATTCTTAAATAAAAGGAATCAGGCTCTTTGGAGAAGTGGGTGATTCTAGGGTTGGGGTAGGGAAAACACAGATGAGCTCTATTTTCTCATACCAGGAAAACATGAAAGAGCTCCCTCCAATGGGCAAAACCAGAACAATCTAACTAAGAAATTAATTACACTATGGGATTATAATCCAGACAATAAAATATCCACAAATTCACACTGAAACAGATGACTGAATTAATAAGTAAATAAGGGAGAGCAGACAACTCTTCTGCATGGAAGAATCCCAAGTAATAGATGTAGAAGGAATAAAAGAAATAGAAAACCAACAACAGGACAACCGTTTCCATTGCTGTAGGCAAATTCACTGATGAAAACTAAAATTAGTGGGTAAAGATCTAAGGAGAAAAAGAGTATGTGCACAGCCTCAAAGTATTTCCCTTCAAATATTAACTACAAAGGCAAAGACAGTAACTTAGCAACAAAAAAAATATGATGACCAAGGATACCACCACCAGTAATAGTATATATCAACATCATGTTGAAATGATGCAGTGAGAAGGCCACATCACCTCTGTGGTCTTCCCCTAAATCCGTATCCTCAATCTAATTACGAAAAAAATCAGACAAAGTTAAATTGAAGGACATTCTGCAAAATACCTGATCAGTACTCTTCAAAAGTATCAAAGTCATGAAAAAAATAAGCAAAGAAATAAGAACTGTCACTGACTGGGGAGAGTAAAGCAACATAGCAACTAAATGGAACATGGGATGCTGGGTTGGATCCCTGGACAGAAAAAAGAAAAACAGTGATAAAATTGGTAAAATCCAAATAAAGTCTTAGCATAGTTAATAATGCTGTACCAATGTTGATTTTTTAGTTTTGGCAACTATATTGTGATCATGTAAGAGGCTAACATTAGGTGAAGGTTGTTAATTCAGGTACTGTCTATATTTTCTTCGCAACTCTTCTTTAAGTCTAAAGTTATTTCAGTACAAAAGTGAAAGTGGAAAAAACTATGCTAGATCAAGTCATTAAGCTAGTGAATGAATCTGGTTGCCCATTTAGCACTGACTACTTAAAATACATTTGTCTATTCTCTATTATTCAATATAGTACATGCCATAATTCTCATTAAATCAATAATTTCAGTCAGACTTCACTACATGCTAAACTACATGTTAAACTGGCTTTTTGAAGGTCTTGGGATATACTCCAGTGAATGTCAAGCATCTACAAATGTGTAACATAGATACTATGAGAAAATATCCCCAAATGCCAACCTCCCTTATGTTAGTGGTAAGATTAATTATACACAGCTTTTTCCTTCATTTTTCAAATTTTCTGAAAAAAGTTATTTTTATAATTTAAAAATTAAATTTAAAAACATTACTTATTAAAAGATGCATAATGTTTAAAGCTATATATTAGCAATATATTATTAGTCTTTCAACCAGTCAATAAGGGAAAGAAAAGAATGGTTTCTCTATGTCTTGTTAATTTAGTAATGCTGTACACTGGAAGAGAGGTCTAAAATGTTCTTTAAAATATGATGAGATCTACAAATAAAGGGGATTAAGAGTACACTTATCTTGGGGCGCCTGGGTGGCTTAGTCAGTTAAGCGTCTCCTGACATTGGCACAGGTCATGATCTCACGGTTTGTGAGCCTGCTTGGGATTCTCTCTCCCTCTGTCTCTCTCTCCCACTAGCAGGCCCTCTCTCTCTCAAAATAAATAAACATTTTAAAAAATTAATACAAAAAAGCACGTATGCTTATCTTGATGAGCACTGAGAAACATACAGAATCACTGAATCATTATGTTGTACACTTGAAACAAACATAACACTGTATGTTAATTATACTTCAACTATAAAAAAGAAAAAATAGAAAAAAAGAAATGCAACAAATAGCATCCTATAAATACATTTGAAATTTTAATTATTTTTAAAATTTTATTTTAGAGAGAGAATGGGAGAGAGGGGCAGAGAAGAGTGGGGAAGAGTGGAGAAGAGTAGGGGAGACAGGGGGAGAAAATCTTAAGCAGGTTCCACACCGAGCACGGAACCTGATGTGGGGCTTGATCCCACAACGCTGGGATCATGACCTGAGCTGAAATCAACAGTTGGATGCTCAATCGTATGAGTCACCCAGGTGCTCCAATACATTTGAAATTTTAGATAATACTCACAAATTCCCAGGAAAAAGGAAGTTACCAAAACTGTCTCAAGAAAAAAATGAAAAGTCTGAATAGTCCCAAATCCATTACATAAATCCAGTTTAAAACATTCCCACAAAATTCTATTGTTGCTAACTGCTTCCTTTGTAAAGCTTACCAAACATTCAAGAAAGAAAGAATACAAAATTACTCCAACTTTTCCCGAAAAGAAGAAAAATAGGAAAATTTACAATTCATTTTATGAATCTGGTATGAAAATCTAATATCATTATAGGGAAGGAAATTTACAGGCCACTCTCCTTCCTGAACTAAATTCACATTATTTCTAAAAAAATAACATTCAAAATCCAGCTATATTTTAAGAGGAGGCCCTATTACAACTAAATTTGAATTATATAATGTAAAAAAAACTGATGAGAGTGGAGGCTGGAAATAACCAAGAAGGACAAAATTATGGCTGAGAATTGAAACCTTGTTCTTATGTCTTCTATAACTTCCAGCAAAGAAACTACAAATTAGTTCTTATGAAGGGGCATAATTCATTTCACAAAAAAGAGACTTCATTTATCACAGATTTAAATGGCAACTAGGTGTCTGGCACCGTTCTAGGCACAGAGAACACAGAAGTAAACAACATACACACTGAAAATGACAGATAGTGCTAAATACTAAGAAGAGATTTGAAATTAGGTGGTGATAATGAGGGACTGTGCTGGCAGGTTTAGAATAGATGCTGAAAGAGAGGCTCCCTGAGGAAGTAAAATTGAGACTAACAGCTAAAGTCGGTAGTGTGACAATAATGAACAGGAGGGTCATAGAGGGAAGACAGTGCCAAGGCCCCAAGGTTCAACTGACCCTGGTGTTTTGAAGGCAGAAAGAAGGCAAAATGCCAATTCAATGGGCAAAGAATAGTTTTTTCAACAAATGGTGCTGGGACAACTGGTTATTAATATACACAAAAATGAAACTGAACTCCCACCTCATACGATATACAAAAATTAACTCAAAATGGACCACAGAGCTAAATCTCTTATAAGAGAACACAAGAATAAATCTTTGTAACCTGGGATTAGACGATGATTTCTTACATATGACATCAAGAGCACAAGCAACAAAGGAAAAAATTGCTATATCAAATTTCACCAAAATATAAAACTTTTGTGTTATAAACAATACTATCAAGAAAGTGAAAGGAAATCTGCAGAATGGAAGAAAACATTTGCAAATTACATATCTGATAAGAGTCTAGCATACAGAATATAATGAGAACTCATAGAACTACTTAATAAAAAGACAACTCAAAAATTGGGCAAATAAAATAAATAGCCATTTCTTTAAGGAAGACGTACAAATGACCACTAAGCAAATGAAAAGATGTGCGGCGCCTGGGTGGCTCAGTCGGTTAAGCGGCCGACTTCGGCTCAGGTCATGATTTCGTGGTCCGTGAGTTTGAGCCCCGCGTCAGGCTCTGTGCTGACAGCTCACAGCCTAGAGTCTGTTTCAGATTCTGTGTCTCCCTCTCTCTAACCCTCCCCCGTTCATGCTCTGTCTCTCCCTGTCTCAAAAATAAATAAATGTTAAAAAAAAAAAAAAAGAAAAGATGTTTAACATATCTAGTCATTAGGAAAATACCAATCAAAACCACAATGAAATACCACTATATACCTACTCAGGTGACTATTAAAAAAAAAAAGGCAGAATTAGTAAGTACTAGCCAGGATGTAGAGAAATTGGAATCCATGTGCATGGATGACAGGACTGTAAAATGGTGCAGCTTTTTCACAAAAGAGTTTGGTAGTTCAAGAATTTTTTTTTTTTTTTTAAGCACTGATTATTTGAGAGAGACAGAGAGTACATGAATGAGGGAGAGGGGCAGGAGGAGAGGGGAGAGGGGAGAGGGAGGGAGGGAGGGGGGCTCAGCACGGAGCCCAATGTGGGGCTCAATCCCATGATTCTAGGATCATGACCTGAGCCGAAATCAAGGGTTGGATACTCAACCAACTGAGCCACCCAGGCACCCCTCCTCAAGAATTTAAATTTAATTACCATATGACTTAGTAATTCCATTCTAGGTATATGCCAAAGAGAAGTGAAAATATACATCCAAACAAAAACTTGTAAACAAAAGTTCACAGCAGCACTGTTCATAATAAACAAAAAGCAGAAACAACCCAAATGTTCATCAACTGACGAATGGGTAAACAAAATGTGGTATATATACTGATAATATTATTTGGCTATAAAAAAATGAAATACTGATATATGCTATAAAATATATAAATCTTGAAAATGTTATGTAAGCTAAGTTAAAAAAAGCTCATCAGTAAAAGACCACATATTTCATTATTCTATTTTTTTAATGTCCAGAATAGGAAAATGTACAGAGAACAAGGAGATTATTGGTTGTTTAGGGCTTGGAAGAGAGGGTAAGAATGATGATGAGTGAGGCAGGGGTGCAAGTTACTGGGTACAGGGTAGAAAAAATACTCAAAAATTAGACTGCAGTGATGGTTGCACAACCTTGTAAATATGCTAAAAAAAACCCCAGTGAATTGTATACTTTAAATGGTGAATTGTATAAGTGAATTCACATGTTGAAAGCTATTAAATAAAATAAAAAAGCTATTAAAAAAGTAATAGAAAAGGTGAGTTTCCAGTAACAGGTCAATTAATTCCATAAAAATTTACAGAGCATAAACCATGTTCACAGCAGTGTTCCAGATAATGAAGTACAAAAATGGTTCTCTTAAAACCAGTAAAGAGCTGACAAGAAAGTAAGGGATATGTGGCAAACATCCAGAAGAAAAGTAAGGTAAGCAATGCATCATCAATATTTAAAGCCACTTTTGTCTTGAGGACATTTGCCAAACAAGACAATCAGTTGTAAAATTGAGCTACTCTTTTCATAGCTTCCCAAAGCTAGAATGTTAAAAGTAAATCAGGGCCCAAAAATGATGGGCCCACCCAACTATCTTCAAGGCTGGAAACCTGTAGCACTATAACCTCAGGTTAAAATAAACCAAACTACAGCCCAGCACCAAGTCTTCTCAATGATCTAAGGAATTATAGGCCTTAAAGCGGGCTGGATTAAGGTAACCCTGGACTGGTGATAGCTTCCTTCTAAAGGCTCCTGGCAAAAGCAATGAAAACAATCTGGAGAAAACTATCTATCCTAGGCCTCAAAATCCCTCAATATTTTCTCAAATATAACACCCAATACTAACCAGATACACAGATAAGAAATCCTGAGAAACAGTAGAAACAAACCCACAAAGACTTCAGATACTAGAATGATCAGACACAGACTATAAAATAGAAATACTTATCCTGGTTAAAAAACTAAAGAAAAAGTTTGAAACTATGAGCAGGGAATAAGAGACTAGAAAGTGATATAGCAGACTTAAAAAAGACCTTCAACAAATGAAAAATAAAATACAATAGAATGAAAACAATAACAAATTAAAAATTAATTTAGGAGCTGATCTTTCATAGCTGAAGAAAGAAATAGTGAACCAGAAAACCATTCTGAAGAAATTATTCAGAATGTGATACAAAAAGACAAGTAGATAAAAATATAGAAAGAATAAGAGACAGAGGATATAGTGACAAGGTATAACAATGTTCCCTGGAGTTCAGAAAGAAAAGAAAGAGACATACACAATATTTGAGGAGATAATGGCTGAAATTTTTACAAACTGGACAAAAGACATTAATCCACAGATTTAAGATTTCTACAGAATCCCAAGCATGATAAATAAAAAGAAATCCACAATAAGACCCATGACAGTAAAACCGAAAAAGCCTGAACACAAAGATAAAAAATCTTAAGAGCAAAAACAAAAAAACATTTAGATTATCTTCAAAGAAGTTAGACTGACATTTGTGTTGTCTAGAGAACATGGAAGATAGAAGACAAAGTAATGATTATCTCCCACAAGATAAAATCCTGTGTCTAGTGCCAACTTAGAATCTTTTATCTACTGAAATCATTCTTCAAGAATAATGATTTTCAGACAAAATACAGACCTTCACTAAAGAAAAGTTTAACAGGGAAATTTGCCACAGATAGAAGGACAGAAATACAAGCAGTAAATACAATGGTAATCTAAATTAATCTTGATCACATTAAGTAGGAAAGAAAAAACAACACAGATCTAGCATGACAAGAAAGAAAACACACTGAAACCACTGCCAACATATACTATGGGTCTCTTTATGTGCAGGCACTGTTGTAAGTGCTTCACATATTTTAATTCATTTAATCCTCACAACAACATATGAAGCAGGTGGTATAACAGCCTGATATTAAGGAAAGGAAGACTGAGGGAAAGAGGTATTAAAATCTGGCATATTTGAACAGATTGTGAAAGGTTCTGGAGAACTGGTTATATTTCATTTCTGGATTCTGCCAGTAGTTACACAAGTAATTGATTCAGAATAATTATAGTCTACATTTATTTTATGCACTTTTCTATATGAGTGCTGTATTTCACAATGAAAAATGGTAAAAGAAATGAGAGGACATAATTGTGTCTAAACGGTAATGACTGAGGGAGAAAATGGAAGTGGAAAAATCAGCATGCATTATAAATGAAATACAGACATGGTAATTCATATCTACATACATGTGATTCAACTGCACATTTTTATGATTAATAAGCTTGGAACTTAAAAAGAATTACTATGTAATTCTTGATCATCATAGTAATTACAAATTACCATGTTGTACATCTGAAACTAATATAATACTATGTCAACTATACAAAAAAAAAATCAGTGACTTCAAGCATTACCTATATGATGCATTAGGAACAGTATAATTACCAGTAAAAGAAAATAAAGTGACAATTTCCTATTAAACTTGTGAGAACTATTTTTCTTATTACCATCACAACAGCTTCTGAATTAAAAACTGAGAAAGATTCCCCTTCAAAACATTTATTTAATGCATAAAAGCTTACCTGATTTCTCAGATAAAGGGAAAAGCCTGGCCAAAAAGAGTTGAATTCGTCCACAGAAGACTGTATTCTGGGATTTTGATAATCTTCTTAGGAGATCTAACAATATATGGAAATGAAGGTTATAGGAGATCATTCTATGTTTATTACAACTATACCCAAATTTGTTAACCAGCCTGTCAAGAGCATTTCCCTAGAGCAATAGTTCTCAAAACTGGGGTACAAACTATTGTCATAAAAAAAAAGCACTAAAAAATTAGGAATGAAATGAGTTTAGCATGGACAAGATAAATTTTACTAATTTTTTTTTTTTTTTGGTTTTAAGTTTATACCCCAAACAAGAACAGTTTAATTTAAAGTGAATGATCAGTTTTAACAAATTAGTCTGTTATAAAAATGATGGTACTAATCTATTTTTAAAAATTTTATCACTTGTGTTTAATTCAACCACCTGTTTCTCTAACCACATTTATGTTTTAACACGATCATTTACTAATTAATTACTTACCATTGCACATACGTAGTAGATAATTTTTCCCAGCAGAATAGAATGTATTCTGAAATTAAGACAGAAATTATTACTACTGTTCAGAAGTGGTTGCACACTCTTTGATGATAAGTTACAGGAAAGAAGGTATTAAAGATTACTAACATGGGAATGTAAGCTGGTGCAGCCACTCTGGAAAACAGTATGGAGGTTCCTCAAAAAAACTAAAAATAGAACTACCCTACGACTCAGCAATTGCACTACTAGGTATTTATCCAAGGGATACAGGTGTGCTGTTTTGAAGGGACACATGCACCCCTATGTTTATAGCAGCACTATCGACAATAGCCAAAGTATGGAAAGAGCCCAAATGTCCATCGATGGATGAATGGATAAAGAAGTGGTATATATATACAATGGAATATTACTCGGCAATCAAAAAGAATGAAATCTTGCCATTTGCAACTACGTGGATGGAACTGGAGGGTATTATGCTAAGTGAAATTAGTCAGTCAGAGAAAGACAAATATATGACTTCACTCATATGAGGACTTTAAGAGACAAAACAGATGAACATAGGGAAGGGAAGCAAAAATAATATAAAAACAGGGAGGGGGACAAAACATAAGAGACTCATAAATATGGAGAACAAACAGAGGGTTACTGGAGGGGGTGTGGAGTGGGGATGGGCTAAATGGGTAAGGAACACTAAGGAATCTACTCCTGAAATCATTGTTGCACTATATGCTAATTCATCTGTATGTAAATTAAAAAAATAAAATTAAAAAAAAAAGAACACTAACATGCACTGAGTTTACAATGCCACTTTTACTTTTCCCCCTCAAACATTTTAAGCGAAATAGATATTTTCACATATATAACAAAACATGTTACTGAGTAACTATTTTAAATATGAAAAGTGTGCATTTTCCAGTTAATTGTTACTACTCAGTCAAATTTTGTTAAACTTTTTCTTCCCACATGCTTCTTAACTTGGCTCCCCAAGTAAGACAGTGTAATTCCCTCATAAGGACAAACTTTTCAGCAGTAGCCAATATTAAAAATAAGAAAAAAAAAAAAAAAAAAACAAAACCCCAAAAACAAAAAAAACTATCCTCTGAACTCTGAATCTGTAGAAACATAATGTAAGCATAAAAAGAAACTAAGGCACTTACTGATTTCCAAGTAGCAACATTTTTTTCCACAAAAGTGAATATCGTGTCACACTGATCCAAAGGAAGACAATCCAAAACATCTCCCAATAATACAAAAGGTGTAGATGCGGTACAAATACCTTCAAGTGGAGCACAAGCCAATTTAAAAATTTAAAAAACTGTACAGTAAAATAGCCCATGCAAAATAATTCTGAAGAATATCTTAACAGTATACTCTCTCACCCCTAACAAATTTTTTAAAAGACAAGAAATGGAAGCAACCTAAAAGTCCCCAATATGGGACATACTTAAGTAATTTTTGGTATGTGCACTCAATAATGATGATGATAATAATTCTTGATAATACTTCTAGAGCATTTACTATATGTCAGGCACGCTAAGTAAATACTTTATGTATACTAACACATTTAATCCTTATAACCCTATGAGGTAGATAATATTACCTCCAGAATGGGAAAACTGAGACACAGAGAAGTTAAATAACTTGCCCAAGGCCATAGAGCCAGTAAGTGGTAGAGCTGGGATACGAACCCAGGCAGTCTGGCTCCACAGTCTGTTTTCTTCACCACTAAGCTATTCAAAAGAATATAATGCAGCCAATTAAAAACGATGGTTACGACGACTATAACTTGGAAAATGCTTATAATGTTAAGTGAAAAAGGCAGGATTCAAAACTGTACGTATTATATGGTTACAATAATAAAAGTTTTAAAAAAGACTAGAGAAACTAAAAACATATACCAAAATGAATGGTAGTTTTTTAAAGTAGAGGAATTATGAATAGTATTTTCCCATTTCCTCATTTCCAAATGTTCCATAGTGTTGTTAAATATCATTCTGATTTGAAAAGATTACCTTCAAAAAAGATAATAAAAAAAAGTTTGATACTGATGTCAACTATTATTAAACATTTAAAATAAAAGCATTGTTTGAAGGGAAAAGATGGTATAGTAAAAAGCTGTTTATTTCAAAATTCAATGTTATTTAACTACAGCAATAAATTTAAAAACTTTTTAAAGAAAAGGTCACTTGCACTAGCTAAAAATACTTTAATCTTGCTGCTCATTCTTCCTTCTCTCTTAAGGAAACACTTACTAGCACTTGTTAAGTGTTTTAAAAAAGTAGCCATTTAAGCACAGTATGCAAACAACATATCTAGGGAGCACGTAAGCCCGAAACGCTGCAATTGATACAGTATGTTCAATTCAAAAGAAAGTATTATGTCCAGCTCTACTCTGCACTGGTATGATGCCATCTGCAATGTGATGTGAGGGATACTGGCCAAGAACCAGTGGGTGGCATAAGGCAGCAGATTTCAACTCAATACAAGGGAAACCTGACAAAACTAAGAGAAATCAAATTAGTAAGCTCTATCAATGGGCGTATAGGCTGGATGACCACCTGCCAGGGATGTTACGGGGGGTGGGGGGGGGTGGGGTGGGGTGGGGGCGGAGAGGCCAGAGATGGACTAGATAACTAGAAAACTGCCACAGTGCCTTACCACTTTAGATCCTGAGAAACAATATGCTCTGTACACCCAAGAGATCTGAGAGGCATATTCCCTGCCCATAGTTGCAGTGTAGTTTGACATGAGTTAACTCACGTTTAATTACAGAACTTAAGAAAATTACCTAGATTCCACTCCTGAAGGTTCTGATTCAGTAAAACTAAGTGAGGCCTTGCAATCTCATTTAAAAACAGATTCAGTGGTGATTCTGACGAACTGGACTATAGCATGATCCCCCAGAACTTTCACAACCTGTGTCTTAGCCTTTCTACACCACATTCTTTGCTTCACCTTAACCTTGGCCACAGATTCCCTCTTCTCAATTCCCAGACACTTTGCTATACTGATACTTCCATGGTTTTGTTTTCAATGCTTTTCTCTGCCTAGTTTTCCTCCTTTCTCATGTGGCAAATTCCTGCTCCATCTTTCAAAGCACATGACAAATATCCATGAACCTAAAAAACTCCTGATACCTTTGAACAGGCCACCCCATCTATACTTCTAAAGCACAGTATAGATAAATTATAGTATTTATCATACATTATTTTTAAGCAGACTATGAGCTTTTTAAGGGTAGGCATTTTTGTACATTTTAATCAGTAAAGTGTCTGATGATAAAGAGAAGCTCAAAAAGTATCTGCTGAGTTGAATGTAACAAAACATATTTATGGACAATTTGAAAACACGCCACGTAAAGAATAATAATCTCTGTCAAGAAGGACTTTTCCCCATCCAATTAAATTAAAAAAGCATCTAAGACTTTATTTTCAGTGTAACTAAGTTCATAAGTTCTTATCTTTCTCAAATAAAGTTCTAAATATAGACTTTGTATAACTTCAACTGTTAAACATATTACTAGTCTACCAGAGTTAACACATCAAGGTAATCAATGAATTAAGGAGACACAGCTGTTTGACAGAAACTGGGGAAGGAACACTCCATTGCAGAACTCATTTAGGTATGCTGAATGAATGAATGAATGAATGAATATCCTGTATAAAAGTTTAATGTGTGTCAAGGTGCCTGGGTGGCTCAGTCTGTTAAGTGATCGAGTCTTAATTTCGGCTCAAGTCATGAACCCACAGTTCGTGGGATTGAGTCCCACTTTAGGCTCTGGGCTGACAGCATGGGGATTTTCTGCTTGGGATTTTCTCTCTCTCTCAAAATAATTAAAGAAATATAAATAAAAGTTTAATGTGTGAAGTCAGAATTTATGAACTATGCTTAAGTTCACAGAATAGCTTGCTGCTGCACTAGAAGATCACTTTTACCTTGAATAGTCTAGTTTTTGTAGGAATAGGTATCAAAATAATGTGAATAATGCTTTACAGATTAAAAGGCACTTTTCACATAAATTATCTGAATTAATGAGTATTTCAATTAAATTTGTTAAAAGACTACTGATGAACTAGTTTTTCACTGCTTCTTTCTGCAAACATTTAATGAGCTCCCACTTATGTGTTAGACACTGCGTACTTCCTTTTTCTAATTTAAAAATTTTTTTTAAGTTTATTCATTTTGAGAGAGACAGAGAGAGCAAGTCAGGGAGGGGCAGAGAGAGAGGGAGACAGAGAATCCCAAGTAGGCTCTGCACTGTCAGTACCCGGCCTGATGTGGGGCTCGAACTCATGAAATGTGAGATCATGACCTGATCCGAAACCAAGAGGCGGATGCTTAACTGACTGAGCCACGCAGGCACCTCGACATTGTGTACTTCCTAAATGCCTTTTTTAGTCTTGAAACCATCCCCCAACATCACTGCCCCATTTTAACAGTCCCCTACTTTTCCTGCCAACAGTCTCTCCCAATCCAACTCTTCCACCATAGCTCCTTGTTAGCTTAGTATACAAAACCCTCAACAAAGAACCCTAAGCTACCTCTGCTGCTTCTTTCCTCACCATTGTCATCATCCTCTCACCCCTCTGCTCAACACCATTCTTTAGCCAGGCTGAACTTGGCCTTTACGTAGCTGTGTATTCCTTTCCCTTTCTGCCTGACAAATCCATCATCCCTCACATCCCAGCTCCTGTTACAGCTTCCCTTCTAAGACCTTCCTTATTCCTTTAGAGTTTAGAGAATCACTCCAACCACACTTCATTCCTACTTCACAGTAATTAGACCATAGTAAGAAATTTACACATTTGTTTCCCCCATTAGCCACTAGGCTCCTTATGGGCAGGGATAGGTTTTCTGTACCATTGAATCTTCTAGTCCTGGCTCAGTACCAGGCACATAGTAGATGCTCAATAAATATTTACTGAATGAACAAAACAACTGGAGAACAAAGAAAGTGCCAAAATGTGTGCTGCATACTAGAGACAAGAAGTGTGAGCTAATTTCATTGGGATAACATCTTGGCAAAGGTAGTAGGGAGAATTTGAAAAACGAACAAAATCAAATAGATGAGAGGTATGAGGAGAATAAGTTTTAAATAAAGCATGTCACGTCCATGATTACTTAAAAAAAAACAAAACCGTACTTACCTTCAGTTACTCCCCCAATAGCAAGAGAAATAATAGCTAAAACGTTTTCACATGATGAGTGATTTATCTACCAACAGAGGAGAAAACAATTTAATTTAGGGGCCAGAGTCCAGGCTAGTTTGATAAGAATAAAAACATATTTTCTGACATCAAATTATCAGAAATACAAGATAAACACATTTCTTACATATAATAAAATTACTAAGATAAAAATACAAAAAATGAAAAATAGTAATAGAATCATTAATTGTCAAAGTAGATCAAGTAAATAATAATCAAGGTGATTCACTTAAAATACAATGGTCTCAGGAAAATGGTTATATTACCATGACTATGGCAACAAGCTAATCAAGTACAGAAGCAGAGGCCATAACTCAATCATTGGCACAGGGCAAAGACAGGGCCAGGGTAATTAGTTGTACTGGTGTATCAATATGCCTGAGGGTTTTAATAGAAGGGAGGTAATGCTCAGGTTCAATAACATCATAGAAACTAGCATTTTTTGAGTGCTCGTTAAGTGTTTTATACAACAGCCTTGAAAGAATATTATTTCCCCTCTTACAAATGAAATTGAGCCTCAGTAAAGCAAAGTAACTTGTCCAATGCCTCACAAGGCGTATGTGACTAGGTCTGAAGAAGAGAAAAAAAAAATGAGTTTTGATATAGAATTGTTCAAAAGAAAGGGACACTGTATTATGGTCATTAGAAAAGGATCCAGCTTCTTGAGACACAACCTTTACTTAACCAAGAATAAACTTGCTGAAAGTTTTCCTTTCCTTTGGGTGCCCCACTAATGGTAAATAAATTCGATTTTCATGTTTAGGTTAAATTTCTCTACTGAAGTTGGATAGGCTCTAGTTATTTTTGTATGCTTACTGATGAAGTCATCATAGGAAAATGAGGTCATGGAATCCCAGTACTCATGCTGAACATCCTTGGACTAGACCTTTCATGTTACTGAAGGATGTCACTGTTTCTAGAGCAAAGTGAAAGGGCCGATCGAAAATTCTAGTTCTTGCTCAGGAATACCTCATATCAACTTTTCTTCTATTCACTTGGAGAGCTCATTTGTTAAACCAAACCCTTAAATTTCACTTGTGCTGTCAAAATCCTGAACAATTACATAATCCCTATATTGTGATCAAGTCAGCTTTCACAAAGTAGCAAGTTCACTATAGTAAAAAATAATCGTAAATATCTATTGAGATAAAAGCAATTTCAAAAATAACATTTATTAATTTATCAGCAAAATTTTAACAATAAAGAAAAACATACTTACAATTTCTTCTTCTAGAACACCTCTGAAAGCTTGGTCAAGGGTACATTTTTTTTCATTTTCACTATTAAAAACAAAAGACACCTGAATTTTTTTAAACAGCTCAAGGTAAGTATAGTGATCTCGGCAAGTGATATTTCATGGATATCAATGCCTTACCTGCCAGGTAATTGGCTGAAGGTATTCAACAACGGCTTTATATTTTTGTTGTTCAGGGCCTCTCTAGTAGACTTCTAGAAAAGTAAAAATAGCATGTAAGTGGAAATATTTTTGCTTATTATTTACTGAAAAACATTACTCATCAATAGTCTGTCTAGCTGGAAATGCTTATGCGTGGGAAAAATTACCTATCAGTCATTCCATCAGTAATTCTTTATTTTTTTAAGTTTATTTATTTTTTTTTTTGAGAGAGAGCGAGAGCAAGCGAGCAAGTGCGAGCCCCAGCAGAGGAGGGGCAGAGAGAGAGGGAGAGAGAAACTCCCAAGCAGGCTGCATACTGTCAGTGTACATGAGATCATAATCTGAGCCGAAATCAAGAGTTGGATGCCCAAGTGGCTGAGCCACCCAGGTGCCAATGATACACACTCTAATCACTGTGAACTTAACAAGAGCTTCCCAAGTAGACTTTCTCATTCTAGGTGTTCCCACCTACCATTTCTTAAAATATCACATACATGAGAGTATACTGTTTTGTTTTTTTTTTAATCTCCAAATGCCTCCTTATTTATAGGCTTCCATTTTAAAATTTCACAGCCCCCTCTCAAGTCCTTGATATTATCTCCCTCAACCCATCCAACCTTATTTCCCACTACAACTTAACATATACTCTCCACTAAGGTCTAGCCATTTTTTCATTATTTTCTGTCAAGCTCATTCTAGTGTTTTCATTTATGTTGTTCTTCCCACCAGCTCATGCAAATTCTATCCATTCTTCAAGACCCATCTCAAGTCCTACCTTCTCTAGTTTGCTCAGCACAGTCCCTGACACATAGTCAACACTGAATACCTGCTAATTGTCTTAAACTAGCCATAATTTGAAAGACAAAAAAGCAGGGGGTGGGATTTGGCTCAGTTGGTAGAGCATGCAACTGTAAGTCTCAAGTTGTAAGTTTAACCCCTGCATTGGGTGTAGAGATTACTTAAAAATAAAACTTAAAAAAACAAAAAAGAAGTATCAAAGACAAAAATACTGCAAAGTCATTCACTCTGTGAAAATCCACATACACTTGGAAAGTCATCTCTTTACCCCCAGGAGTTAGATTTACACTGGAAATGTCCATTCCTGACTCTGCCAAAAGGAGACTGTATTATCTTGGACATATCTCCTTGTTTCTTTGTGCTTCAATTTCTTCACCAGTTAAATAAGGGGGTTGTTGTAGATGCTTATTACTAATAGCAGCAGAGGCACCACGTGGGAACTTGTTAGAAACGCACACTTTCAGGCTCCATTCCAGACCTACTGAACCAGTCTACATTTAACAAGATCTCCAAGTGATCCCACTGCACACTGAACCTTTAGAAGTACTGGACCAGATGATCTCCAATTAAATGGTCCCCTCTGCGACTAATACGATATTGGATATTGCTAACAGTTACTTTTAGCAGAATTTCAGAGCACCTGGGATTACAGCAAAATACACAGAAAGAAAACGATTCTGAAGACATAACTAAGATATAACCTGATTAACAAATAAACCCTCATTGTATGGGAAAAAAATAACCTGCACACAAGAAAACTGACTACAAAGAATCAATTTTCTTTCACAGAATTTTTATTCTGCCGTCACTATAACTAGGTAACCACAGTTAAATACGTCAGTAGTTGAATCATGATTCGAAATACTGGCTCAAATGCTAAAGACAAATATAGGCAAACAACTTAGGACAGGGTTCTTCATGCTGTGATGGGCAACATAAAAAGAATCCTGGGTCTGAAGTCAGAAACACCAGGGAAGTACATCACCTAACTCTGGCAGGGGGGTGGTCTCCAATCTACCAGGCTTCACAGTGCTAAGAGTTAAATAAGCTAACAAAAACGTTCTGTAAGGCGCTCCCCAAATGCTCAAAGTACTCCTCCTCATTTTGTAAGAATAAAAAGACATCTGGCAACAATTCCCAAGCTGATCTCTGTTTTCCTGCTTTGGATCTCCTCGTTAATCTCTTAGGAGAGAGATATGGTAGGTTAAAGGGTGGTGAATAAGCGGCCAGAACCACCACCACCCGCAGCTTAGGGGGCGGGGCGGGAGCCAGTTCTCTGGGCTAAAACCACTCCCGCCTTCACCCTCAAGCAATTTTGGAGACACCTGCCCAGCTAAGCGAGCACTGCACGGGAGCTCGACCGCACTGGAGGGAGTCTGCGGATAAACCCTCCACGCAGGGCACAAAGGCGCCCAGAACGCGGAGTTCAGAGACCTGCCTGCAGAAGGACGGAGGCGGACAGCTCAGGACGCACGGAAGAGGCAAGTAATGCGTCTTTCCCACCTCCCAACCCCCGACGGGGCCGGGAGCCGACACCGCGCCTTACACACCTCCGTCCCCGCTTTACCCCAGAGCAAAATTCGAGTGTTTTCAGGAAGAGGAGGAAAAAGATAGAGCCGGGTTAGGGCCACACTCTCCCACGGTCCGCTCACCGTAAACCGCGTCCGCGCTTCGGGCAAACTGAAGAGTGGCGGCGTCGGAGACATCTTCTCGGCTGCGCGTGCCCGCCACCGCGCTGCGGCGCTCGCGGATGACGTCAAGCGGGAGTAACGAGATTGCTGCCTCCGTGTTCGGCTAGAGCGGCCTGTGAGCCTAGGGGTGGGTCGGCTGGCGCTGGCCGCTTCCGCGGTGACTTGAATTCAGCCGGGCGTTGGAAGGCTGAGTCAGCCACACCATGTCTAGTCCGGTTTCGTAGGGAACTGTTGGGGTGACGGTATATGAGGGGCCTCGCCCTGTAAGCTCTGCGCTGCTGGTCGGGGAATAGGCCGGGACCCGCTCAATTGTGGTTTTCCTGCTTTGGGGAAACCGAGTGAATGGCGGGTAGTAAGGCTCACTGGGTCGCGCTGGAAGGTAACCGCTGCCCGGGAATCCAGAGCAGGTGGGTTATCTGGGAGTGCCCCAGGCTGGGGAAGTTGTTGGCAGTGCCTGTGATCTCCGGACCGCAGTCGTTCTCCGGAGGGCGTGGTCTCAGCTACGGCCTTGCTGAGTAGTTCGTGGGCCTTTATAGTTCATGGGCTCTGTAGCTTAGGAGCAGTTCCCTTTTATGTGAAATAGAAAAAAAAGGGGGGGGGGGAGGGTGGCGCCTGGGTGGCTCTGTCGGTTAAGCGTCCGACTTCGGCTCAGGTCATGATCTCACGGTACATGGGTTCGAGCCCCGCGTCGGGCTCTGTGCTGACAGCTTGGAACCTGGAGCCTGCTTCGGATTCTGTGTCTCCCTCTCTCTCTACCCCTCCCCGCTCGCACTCTGTCTCTCTCAAAAATAAATAAAATGTTTTTTTTTAAAAAAAAAGCCTGTATCACAAGTCTGTCGAAAAGCTCAAATGAAACAAAGCAAATGTGGCTTGTAATGGGAATATGAGCATCATTATCAATATCTTGGTATCAGTTAACTTTGCTGCACATAGAGGTGTCTACTGAAAGAGACCGAAGAGGAATGCAAAACTCGAGGCTCGTTGGAAAATGGATGGCACTGCATCCAGGGTAGAGACCCCAGTTGCAAAACCCTTAGTCCTCACAGGGGAGGCTTGGCCAATGAAAGGCCAAGGGGCACTTTCTCTGTTGGACTTAAATGCTGTGGGGAAAGCAGCACTGACCCAAATGGGAGGAACTTCCCTAACGATCTTAGACCGTTCCATGTGTACCTTGTTTCCTTCTTTGGCTTCTAACAAGAATACAGGAAGCTAACCAAAGGATAATTTTGCATAATCTTGCCCCTAAGTGGGAATTGTGAACAATGGTGGCTACCCGGAGCATTGCAGTCTTTTTTTAGCATCAACAGAATCCGGGCGCCTGGGTGGCTCAGTCGGTTAAGCGTCTGACTTCGGCTCAGGTCATGATCTCCCGGTCTCGGCATCTGGCCCTATGCTGACAGCTCAGAGCCTGGAGGCTGATTCGGATTCGGATTCTCCCCCACTCTGCCCCTCCCTCACTCATGCTCTGTCTCTGTCTCTCAGTAATAAATAGGCGTTAAAGAAAACTTAGAATCAACAGAATTACTCATGTTTGAGTGTATGACTTAAATTTACAAGTTGACTAAATAAACTGGTATTAGCTGATGTAATAGGATTATTATTATATTACAGATAATTATTAACTATCTGGAGTACAACTAAGACATGAGAGGTAAATTAAAAAAAAATTTTTTTTTACAAGAATTCAAACATGAGAACTAGAGTGTATTATTCACCAAAGCCCCATGACTTAGAATTCTATTTGTTTATTTGACAAACATCTGTTAGGCACTTGTATACAGTGGACAGTATTTGTTGAATAAATAATAACTATTTGAACAAATGATTGAACAAAATAATATAGCTTAATTATTTTTTGAGGAACTCTATTTGACATAAAGGAAAACTATACAATTTCTATCAGTAATTTAGGTAATAGTTGCTATAAGTGATCAAAAGAGAATCAATACCACATGTGGTCAAGGAACCTTCATGCATTCCTCTTCGATCTTTCTCTTTCAGTACACACTGAATAGGAGAGATCTTCCAAATAGAATGGTATGAGCAGAAGTGTGGAAGGGAGAAGGCACAGTGAAAGATAGCTGTTTATTTTTACTTTAACATTGGCTTCTGCACAGAAATAGGGCTGAAGCGTCCAGCTGGAACCAGATTGTATTGGTGTTTGCGGCCAAAGAATGTTATGGGTTTAAAAATGGCTTTTACAGCAGGTTATTACTGGCAGTTTATTTTGGAGTGAAGGAGAGAAATGAGCCATTTTGCTGCTAATGAGTGAGGCAACACCAGATGAAAGTGTAGGAAAAAACGTAATCAGGTGACAATGGGGAGTTATTGTTTAATGAGTACAGATTTTAGCTTGGGAAGATGACAAATTTCTGAAATGGATAGTCGTAATGATTGTGCAATAATATGAATGTACTTATGTCACTGAATTGTACACTTAAAATGATTAAAATACTAAGTTTTATGTATGTTTTACCACAATAAAAATTTAAAAAGAAAACCTATTTTTAAAAAGGCAGCAATCTGATGCTAGATACCTTAAAGACAAACATCAAAGACATTGGTATGATCTTGAGAACTCAAGGTAAGATTATATTCATTCAATAAGGCCAAGAAGTAGAGAATGCATTTTTAAAAGGTGTCCATCAAAAATCACTACAGTAAAATATTTAAGCATTTAAATATTTAAGCATGTTAATAAATGTTTTATAATTCTGAGTGCACTTGACATGTAGTACCTCATTTGATCCTCTATGTGATATTTTGAGGTGGGTAATACAATTATCTTACAATTATTTCATCCATGAGGAAGCAAACTCAAAGAAATAGGGTTCTTGATATCGGGAATCAGCAAAATAAGACAACCCAGGAGTTTTGATTCCAAAATTTGTGCTCATTACTGTCATGATAGTATGTTATATTGTCATGGGTAATGGTCAAGTTTTAATGACCACCACCTTATGACACTTTCTTGTAGTATTTCTATACCTTACAACAACATTGTGCATAGTTCTATAACAGTGAGGAAAAGTTTCAGCTGTCCTAGCTCACATGGCTAGAGAAAGCTAGTTTGGGAATTGAGCCTACCTTTAATCCCAAAGCCTGTATTTTTCTAAAGTCTTAACTCTTGAATCATTACCAAGCCATAGGCCTAATTAATATCCCATAATTATTTCCTTACAGTTAGATATGGGTGAGGATCCCACTGTCATCAATAACATATGAATTTTCAAAAGTATGTAATAACACTCAAAGGGCAGACATCCAATGCACATAACATCTTCACTTACAGTTACTGAGCACCTGTTTTTCCTAGCAAGGTAAGGTGGACCAGGGACTGCCTCTCGTAGGAAATACACTCCATGGGGAATTCTAGGCTGAGTGGTTTAGATCAGTTCTAAGCATTCACATCATTATTCTTTTTCTTTGGAGTACTCTCACTTGGATTCAAGTTACCATTGGAGTAATAACAGAAAAGGACCAAGGAGGAAGCTTAGTCTGCTTTTGTTCTGGTGTTTATCCTCTGGTCCAGGCCAAAGGAAACTTTTTGTTCTGTGATCACCAGCTACGTTAGGATGTTGGATTGCAGCTTTTGCTGGTTCAGGTTCTGGGCCCTTAGCCATCTTTCCCTTTCTCTCTGTCACTTGAGTGGATTGAAATAATTATATTGATAGGGAGTTGATGTTTGAGAAGCAAAGCTGAGAAAAAAGAATGAGACTCCTACATTTGGAGAGAAGTGGAACTGCAAAGAATAAGAATGGAAGAGAGATGGCACTTTGTGTATATTTTGGGACTTAATTTTTGTGGAAAAAGAGGAATTATATGAAAACTGTGGGTACTATATTTTTTATAGGGTGGTGGCAATTTTCAAGCATTTTATATTGTTATTATTGTAATGTTCTTTCAGTACATATTTACTGAGTGCCTACTATCTACCAGGCACAAATACAATATTATTGGCTTATGTATGCAGTATTATGTTTTATTACATTTTAAGTACTGTAAATGTCATTGTCTAATGTACATTGTAAAATCATGAGCTTGGTTGAACCACACAGATTGAGTGTAATTCAAGGTGAGAATAGAAGTCACAGAAATGGATGACTTCTTGCCCTAGTAAGCCTAACTTCCCTCCAGGGTTAAGCAGAGATTTTTACCTGAAACTGTACCATTGCTTGGTTTATTCCTGTTCTCTATCCTGATTCTCCCCCTCCCTTACTGGCTTCTCCTGACAGCACCTAAATCATTTGCTCACAAATTCTCACCTCAGGGTTTGTTTCTGAAGGTTCTGATTGTGTTAGTTTGGGTCTACCAATAAGCAGACACCGACAAGAATTTGTTATGGAGGGAGCAGGAGCAGGCAGAAAGCTGATGGACCACAACACAGGACTGATACCTGTGGGAGGAGAGAAGAAAGGAAGGAGGGCTAGGTAGGAAGTCTCTGAGTGAAACACAGCTCCAGGAAAGGTATGACTCTGCCAATGAGGAGTCCTCAGGTGAAACTTCTTGTCAGAAGACTCTTGCAGTTTGCCAGAATGAGCCTGAACTAGGACCTCTGCCATGCTCAGTCATTGACTAGAAATAGCCCTCGGAAAGCCTGGCCTCCGTGCCAATGTAGTGGATCCAGAGGTTAACAGCTAGGGCTGTCAGTCATTTTTGCTCCCTACAAGCAAAAATATCTGGGTGGAGCATTTTCAGGGCTGCTACAGTATCCTAGGTAGGGTATTCATATAATATTTTATTCATTCACTTTTGGAAAATATTTTCATTTGTTTATTCTCAACAAATATATATGAACCTGGCACTGTGAGCAGAAGAGTTCTTGCCCTCATGGAGTTTTTATATAACAGAATTTCATTGTGTGATAAATGCTGTGCAGGAAATAATAACATCTATTGAGTGCTGTTGTGTTCTTGAATTCTAAGTGCTTTACATGTATGAGCTCCTTAATCATCCCAGCAAACTTATAAAATTGACTCTTGGGGTGCCTGGATGGCTCAGTTGGTAAAGCATCCTACTTCGGCTCAGGTCATGATCTCGCAGCTTGTGAGTTCGAGCCATGTGTCAGGCTCTTTGCTGTCAGCTTGGAGACTGGAGTCTGCTTCTGATTCTGTCTCCCTATCTCTCTGCTCCTACCCTGTTCATGCTCTGTCTGTCTTTCTCTCTCAAAAATAAATAAACATTAAAAAAAATAAAAAAAGTTTACTCTTTATTATTCCCAGTTTGCAGGTGTAGAACTTGAACAGTGCTGAAGTAACCTAGCCCTAAGGTCACTTGAAATCAGAGTGAGAGACTCAGGGAGACTGCTAGGGCAGTATGTAAATAGAGTTGTCAAGGAAAGACTTCTCTGAGGGAGTGATATTTAAGCTAAAACTTACAGGATGGAAAGGGATTCATTGTGTATTTGTGAGGGTGGGATTTGGCAGGGGAAGGTAATAAAGAACATCCCAGGTAGAAGGAATAGCATGTACAATGGCTTGTGTTAGGAAGGACATCAGCATATTTGAGAACTGAAAGAAGGCTTCATGAGCAAGATAGAAAGCAGCAGACAATGAGGTTGGACAAATGGACAGAGCCAGATTGTTCAGGACCTTGTCCTTCATTGGGGTTTCATTCTCCTCTATGGTATGCTATAGCTCTCTGGAATCTCACTGAACACACAAAAGTTTGTTTTAAACGTTCTCTATTTTTTGCATAAACTGTTTCTGAGGAGAGTCATTTGCTTTTATTGGCCACCTTGCTTCCACTCTGGAGAGCTTCTGCTCTCCATGTTACTGGAGATTTTTCATTATGTATTCATGTTTATAAATGGAGGTCAAGATTGCTCAGTCCTAAGAGCTGTTGCAGGGGTTATTCAGCACATTTCCCACTCCTCACTTGGCATTCCCACCCCACTTCATCCCATTCTTGTAACAGACAAAACAGTGGTGGGTATATGACTGGGCCTAGCTATCAGTAAGTTTTTGAAATTTTTCTTCTGTGTCTGGAAAATATGACTGCTATTAGAGTTCTTTTTTTATAAACAATAGAAATCTTCTCTGGTTAGTGTTTTGTAAAGCAAGCTATTTGGAGGGTATTCGGAAGCTTATACAACAAAGCCTAGAGATAAAGCTTGGGCAGGTTTCATGGGAAGCAAGACATAGCATCAGTCTTAAGATGCCCCTGATAACATCATCTCCAATGGCTTGTCTCTGCTCCTGGTTTCTGATCTCTGTGGACATTTGTCATCACATCACTGAACACTCATCACCACACCATGCTGCTGCAGCTATCCTTGCATCATCTCCAGCCCTAAAATTTTGCACCTCTTCCTCTAGGTATGAGATCATGGCTGGGAGTATCCGATTGGCTATCCTCAGGACTTGTGTTCATGCTGTAGCTTCCAGAGTACAGGAAAAGTGATAACCATCCCTTCTTGCTTTCAGCTTCTGTAATGAGCCCCGTTTGGGATTTTCCTTCAGTTGGAAAGGGTCTTTGGATGCCGAGCAGTCAGTAAGAAAATATCCATTGGCCAAACTGGCTGCCCAGTACAATTCTCTGTTGTCTCAGGGGCTGTGATGAATTTTGACCTAACGTTGCCATCTTCCCCATCACTTGGATTAAGCCCATCTACAGAAAGAGAAAATGAGCCCAACACACAGAAACAGTGTTGAAAGATGGGCTATAGACAATGAAAAGAGGAGAAGAAATATATTAATTAGGTGGGGAGGAGAGATGCAGGGGGAGAGAGCAATGGGAGAGTGTTGGGAAGAGTTAACTGCAGAGAAGTTGGAGCACTAGGCTTTTTCATGTGAGGTGACTACTTCAGGGCATCTTCTAAAACAAACCATTCCCTTTTATAATAACTTAATGCTCTTTGGAGTTGGATTTCTTTTGTTTGGCATCAAAGAGTCCCAATTAATGCAGGAGCTGAGGTAGGTTTAATTTCCTTTTCATTTCTGAATCCCACAAAGTGGAGATGGGGCTACCCCACTGTGATGTTCTGAATGGGGTAGATTGACTTTTAAATGATCCAGTGCACTGGAGATTATGGTCTAGCAGGTGTGTACCTGTATTACCTCCTGTGAGCCAGGTGAAGTCTAATTGGATTTTGCTTCTGAGCAGTGATAGATCTTTTTCTCAATGCACAGGAAAGTAGCAGGAATGCCTCCTCTTGGGTAAGGCATGACTTGAATGACTGTAGACATGAATATGAGCTTATCATTACATGACCAGTAAATGATCTTATAAATAGGATTCCTTTTCTATGGTAATAGTGACATTAAGACCTCAATTTATGTTAACAAAGCTTGGGAAGTTTTGGAGCAAAATGTAAGAAGAGTGTTTTAGTTTGGATTACCACCCTCCCCCCTCCCCCCCAGTAAATTAAAGACTTAATTTATTTGAAAAGTGATCCAAGGAAGCAGTGGAAGTAGGGAGAATGAAACAGAGGAGGAAAAGCCTTTACAAAGGTACCTTATAGTACTGGTCACTGCTATGAGTGAATGGAGCTCAATGGCACTGGAATCTTTTGAGAAGCTGTATATAATGTGCCTCAAAAGTGCCTGCCCAAAGAAAGGGGAGGAAAGCATTTATGCATTGACTTTGAATCCCTATTCATCAAAAGCTGACTTATGGGAGATGATTGTTGTGCATGCAGAAGCACATAGAGAGTTCCCATGGGATTTTGCAATAGCACAATATTAGAGAAGCCTTGGGGCAAAAAAAACCAGGTGTATGATGCAACTGAGGTGAATCTGGCTGTGTGGAGCTGGCTGTCAACAGTGGCTAGAATAAAAAGTGGGTCCAAGGGATGTGAGGCAGGGCCAAAGGATGTCTAATATAAGGGGAGGAAATGTGCTGAATTCTTAATCATACATAAGGGGAACCAAAATAAACTCTTTAGTGGCGTCTTAGGTAAGCACAAAAAGTATAGATTAAAGCATATAGATTTTAAAAACATAAGTGATAAACATCAATAGAATCTAAAATAATATGTATACCCCCAAGATCACTGTAGATAATAAGAAAAAAATAAGTTCATATAACAAGAGTTAGAAGACAGGAAAACTGCAAAATCTCTTCTCTCTCTCTCTCTCTCTCTCTCTCTCTGTCTCTCTTGTGTGTGTGTGTGTGTGTGTGTGTGTGTGTGTGTGTGTTTAGATGGAGAAAGAGGGCATATGTATATCTAGTAAATTAAAGATTATGATTGTAGAAACAAAAGCAGACACACATCAAAGGAGGGATGGATCTAGCCTGAAGTTTATACAATTTGGGAGGGGTTGTCTTTAAGAAGAATAACAAAATTGTAAATACAAAATAAGATATGAAGTGAATATTTATTTGGAATGAGAAAAGAAAGGCAATCCATTACAAATGTCACAAGCACCGTGAAATTCAAAGTAATGTTAACTCTCTGATATCCCTCCATAATGCTTTCTCCTACTTTTTTGACTGCATATTCTCTGATTACCTTGTCATAATACAGTATTTATATAATATTTTTATTAAAAAGAATAGAAAGCTAACTCAGCCTTTTACTTAGCATAGTGGATATTTGTTAATATTGGTAGTTTAGAGATTTTTCAGCCACACAACCCCTTATTGGGTATACCACATCTGTGATTTCCTCTGCGATTTTTTGCGCGGGTGATGTTTATTGCTCTAAGGACTTCAGTTCTTTAATTTCTCTTGGTATTAAGTCTATGTAATAGTTTATGTAAGAAAAAAAAGAAAAAAAAAGTTTATGTAAGGCAGGAAAATTAGTGGAAACTTGGTGAGAGGTATTCAGGAGCTGTCTATAGTATTTTTGCAACTTTTCTATAAATCTAAAGTTATTCCAAAATAGAATTTTTATTAACAAATGTTAATAGACTATCAAATAAAGATCATGTCATTCTGGATCAAAAAAAGCAAGACTCAACTATATGCTGATGGTAAGAATACACTTTAAAAATAAGATCAGATAGATTTAAAGTAAAAGGATGGAAAAATACTTGTACAATCACTAATGATGAAAAATATAGCCTTACTATATTAATTTTGTAAAATTGGAGAAATGAAAAAAAGTATTACTAGAAATAAAGAAGTTTCTTTCATAATTAAATGATACTTTCATTATGAAAATAATAATCTTTTTTAAATTTTATTTTATTATTTTTTTTATTTTTTGAGAGACAGAGACAGAGCATGAGCAGGGGAGGAGCAGAGAGAGAGGGAAACACAGAATCTGAAGCAGGCTCTAAGCTCTGAGCTATCAGCACAGAGCACGATATGGGGCTCAAACTCACTAATGGGAGATCATGACCTGAACCGAAGTCGGAGGCTCAACTAACTGAGCCACCCAGGCACCCCTGGAAAATCATAATCTTTAATGTGTGTGCATCTCAAAACAAAAGCTCATAATACATGAAGCAGAAATTGGCAGAGCTAAAAGAATAAATAGAAAAATACATCATCATAGTTGGAGATCTTAATACTATCTATCTCAGTAATTGATAGAATAAGCAGGAAAAAAAATGAGTAAAGCAAAGAATATTTGAATAACATTGCTTTCCAACTTGACATAATTGATACTTGTAAAAATGCTACATCCAAGAAATGCAGAATGAATTTTCTCTTCAAGTGCACCTGAGTCATTACCAAAATGGACCATATGCTTAGCCATAAAGCAAAGGCGAAAACTTTTAAAGGGTTAAAATAGAATGTGTTCTCTGACAATAATGGAATTTAAAAATCAATAACAAAAGAGTATCTAGCAAAATCACTAAATATTTGGAAATTAAGAAACAAAATTCTGAATCGTGTACCAATTATGGTATATTTTGGTATTGTGTACCAATAATAACAAAAACACAATTTACTGATATTTATGAATATAGCTAGAGTAATACTTGGAGGAAAATCTATAGCTTGAATATGTTGTGTTATATATTTTATATAGCTTGTAATCATTAGAAAAAAGAAAGTTAAAAATCAATGATATAAATTTCCATCTCAAGAAGTGAGCAAAAGAAGGGCAAATTAAACCCTAAGAAAGTAGAAAAGTAAATAATGAATATAAAGGCAACAAAATAGAAAACGAACAGTAGGCAAATGAAGAAAACCAAAGCTGGTTCTATGAAGAGAGAAGTGAAATTGGTTTACCTTTAACAAGATAATCAAGAATGAGAAGAAAACTCAGATTGTCATTATGAGAAATGAAAAAGAGAACATCATTACAGATCCTACAGGCACTAAAAAGATAATAGGACAGTATTTAAAATTTTTAAGGCAATAAATCTGACAACTTAAAAAAAATTTTTTTTTAAATTTTGGAGACTTTTTGTGAAACACAATTTACCAAAACTGACAAAGAAGAAATCGGACATATGAAAAGTGCTATTTCTGTTAAAGAAATTGGATGTGTAATGAAAACCTTTCCAGAGAGCAAACTCCAAGTCTAGATAGCTCCACTGGTAAATTCTATTATAGAAGTAATAGTAATTTTACATAAGGTTTTTTTGAGAATAAGCCATGAGTGGACATTTACCAACTTGTTTTAAGAGCCTTGCATAATTCTGATTTCACAATCTTAAAAGTACATTATAAGAAAATAAAATTACAGATTAATGTCCCTATGAACTTAGGTATAAAAGTACCAAAAGAAAAAACTTAGATCCAGCCATATATTAAAAAGTTAGTAGATCATGACCAAGTAAGGTTTATCTCAGGAATAGAAGTTTGGTTTAATATGTTATTCACCATGTTATCAGAATAAAGGAGAAAAATATAAATATAAGCATCTCAATGGATACAGGAAAAGTGATAAAACTCAGCACCCATTCATAATTTTTAAAAAGATCAAGGAACTCGGAATAAAAAGGGCTTTTTCAATCTGGTAAAAAGTATCTTAAAAAATCTTCAGCTAGGGGCGCCTGGGTGGCTCAGTCGGTTAAGCGTCCGACTTCAGCTCAGGTCACGATCTCGCGGTCCGTGAGTTCGAGCCCCGCGTCGGGCTCTGGGCTGATGGCTCAGAGCCTGGAGCCTGCTTCCGATTCTGTGTCTCTCTCTCTCTCTGCCCCTCCCCCGTTCATGCTCTGTCTCTCTCTGTCTCAAAAATAAATAAACATTTTTAAAAAAATTAAAAAAAAAATCTTCAGCTAACATAATAACAATAAATTTTGAAATCTTTGCCCCTAAAATCTGGAAGAAGATAAGGATATTTATATTCATCACTTAAAAAAAATTTTTTTAATGTTTATTTTTGAGAGAGAGCGGGTGAGCTGGGGAGGGGCAGAGAGAGGGAGACACAGAATCCGAAGCAGGCTCCAGGCTCCAGGCTGTTAGCACAGAGCCTGACGCAGGGCTTGAACCCATGAACCATGAAATCACGACCTGAGCGGAAGTTGAATGTTTAACCAACTGAGCCACCCAGGCACCCCCATATTCATCACTTTTATTCAACATTATAATGACGGTCCTAGGCAATGAATTAACACAAGAAAACAAAAACAAAGAATTCAAAAGTGTCTTTATTTGCAAATGGAATGATTTTTTAATGTAGGAAATGCAAAGGTATAAAAAAAGTATCTAAAAATGAACTATTTGTACTAATAAGTGAATTTAGCAAGATTATAGGATACAAGATCAATCAATCTATAGTTTTATTTCTTTGTGGTAATTCTAGAAATTTGGAAAATAGAGTTTAAAAAATAAATACTGTTTATAATAGCATAAACCACAACAAATACCTATGAATGATTTTTTTAAATGTAAAAGAATTTTAAAACAACCCTGAGATAAAGATGACATGAATAAGTGGAAAGGCAAATGATGTTTATGGATTTGAAGATTCAGTATTGAAAAGGTGTAAATTTTTCCCCAATTGATCTATAGATTCAATAGAATCTTAATTTAAAAAACACCAGCAAACTTTTTATAGAAATTGGCAAGCATATTTTAAAATTTACAAAGACATGCAAAGGACTTAAAATAGCTAAGATGATCTTGAAGAAGAACAAAGGAATTACACTACTAGATTTTCTATAAAGCTATTATAATAACATCATTAAAATAATAAGGGTAAAAAAGTAGACCAAAGGAACAGAAGAGAATCTAAAAATAGACTCAGACAATTGATCACATGGTTTTTGATAAAGGTGTAAATGAAATTCAGTATGGAAAAGAAAGATCTTTTTAATAAATAGTGCTGGAGCAATTGAATATTCACATGGGGGAAGAAAAAAACCTGACTCCTACTTTTCATCATGTACAAAAATGACTTTGAAATTGAGTGAAATAGGGGTGCCTGGGTGGCTTAGTCGGTTGAGTGTCTAACTCTTGATTTTGGCTCAGGTCATGATCTCAGGGTTGTGAGATCAAACCCTGTGTTGGGCTCCATGCTGAGTGTGGGGCTTGCTTGGGATTTTCTCTCCTCTCTGCCCTTCCCTTATGTATGCATGTGTTCTTTCTCTCTCTCTCTCTCTCTCTCTCTCTCTCTCTCTCTCTCTCCAAAAAAAAAAAAAAAAAAAAGAAATAGTAGAAAAACAGTGAAACTAAGAGTTGGTTTTTAAAAAAGATAAAAATTGGCAGGCTCTTAGCTAGTCAAAAAAAAAAGACAAAATCAAATTAATGAAAGAGAAGACGTTGCAATTGATGTCACAGAAATAAAAAGGATCATGAGACTTCTATGAACAATAATATACCACCAAACTTGATAACTCATAAGAAATGAGTAAATTACTAGAAACATACAACTAATCAAGAATGAATCATGAGGAAATAAAGACTGATTAGATCTAACTAGTGAGGAGATTAAATCAGTAATCAGAAACTTCCCAACAGACAAAAATCCCAGGGCCAGATAGTTTTATTGAATTCTACCAAACATGTAAAGAATGAATGCCAAATAATTGAAGAAGAGGAAGCACTTCCAAATGAGGCCAACATTACCTTGATATCAAAGCCAGAGGAAGACCCACAAGAAGGAAAATTACGGGCTAGTATCCTTGATGAAGATAGGTGCAAAGAATCCTCCACAAAATACTAGCAAACCAAATTCAATAGCATGTTAAAAGGATTATACATTGGGGTGCCTGATTCTTGATTTTGACTTAGGTCATGATCTCCTGGTTTGTTGGTTCGAGACTCATGTTGGGCTAATGCTTGGGATTCTCCTTCTCTCCCTAGCTCTCTTCCCCTCCCTCCTCTCTCTAAATAGATAGATAGATAGATAGATAGATAGATAGATAAAACAAATACCACAACCAAGTGGGATTTATTGCTGGAATACAAGGATAGTTCAACATATGCAAATCAATAAATGTAATAAATTCACCACGTTAATAGAATGAAGAATAACAATCACGTGATGATTTCCATAGATGCAGAAAAAAAACATTCAACAGTCAAAAATTAAGTATACTTCATGATAAAAATCTCTCAACAAATTAGGTATAGAAGGAATTTGCCTCAGCATAATAAAGGTCATATATGAAAAGCCCACAGCTAATTATACTCAGTGGCGAAAAGCTGACAGCCTTTCTTCTAAGCTCAGGAACAAGACAAGGATGTCTGGTGGTTCACAAACTCCTCAGGAGCTTCCCAGTTGTAATCTGAAACCGCCCCCCCTTCCCCCCCCCCCCCCCGCCCTTGCACACCACACATAGAGGACAGGAAAAGACTGAAGAAAGAGGCAGGCCACTCCAGATCGGTGGGTAGCAGGGTTAATAAGCAAGAGAACTTACATCTGAAGCTTGTTTTGGATGGCAGCAAGAAAAGTTGATCTCTATTCCTGTCCACTGAATCTTCAAAGTTTATATAAAGGCCTTACTTAACTGGGTCCAGTCACATATACTGACCAGATAGTCTTGACTTCACATCACTATCAGGAAGCTATGTCTTTGGGACACGCTCAGGGAGCAGAATCCATATTCCGTGGACAGAGCAGAGGGTGAGAAGCCTCTGATTGCCAGGTCTAGCTCATGGATCAACTGGCTGTTATGTCTTCTTGATGACCTACCCCGAAACTTCACCCCTTGTGATTGGCTTTTGCAAACCCACATGCCCTCCTTTTCTGCAGTGGGCCCTGAGAAGTTGGCAAGATGTTTCAAGACATTGGAGGTGGCTATCTGGCTGCATTAGAGACAGATGCCACAGCAACAAACAGGCACATGTAAGAGAAAATACAGAATAAGACAATAATTTTCAAAGTCAGTGACAATTTTTTTCACCAGAAACCCAGTGATCTGACTGATTTATTAAGTTCCCTAAGCTAGAGGGTCAGATCACAGAGGGCATTTATTTGTGTCCTCATAGGATTTAAATAAAGATAACACGTTAGCAGACTCATCAGGTATGAGCACACAACATTTTGTTTGGATAATGGCACACGTGCCTCTCGTGAGACAGCAATAATCCCCAAGTCTGTTTTGGAGGACAGCTTTTTTCATTAGAGACATTTCAGTGTTCAGTAAGGACAGGCTTTGTTGGCTGTCATCAAGGCTTGTTGGGTGAATTTAGAAAGAGCTTCTTTCTATATGTGCCATAACATCCTTCAGGTCAATGGAAGGAACAAAGATGGTGGCCAAATGATCCTAACGGTGGGAAACAAAACGTGCCTACCTGGCAGTGAGGAGAGGGAGTTTGGCGGTTTTAGGAAATTGACCTAGTTGTTCATACCATACATGTTGGCTGGGGGAGATAGTACTATCAGGTGTGAGGAGATGGACTGGGGGTGGGATATACCAGACCAGGACCCCCACCTTCTCTGCTCTTTCAATGGTGCATGTTCCATTCTAGGAGGAGTGTATTTCAGCAGGTCCAACTTGCAACAGGACAATAGGATCCCAAGGGAGATTGAGTAATTTCTCTTAACCCAAGTGTGTGAAGTTACCCGTTACAGTGGGACGTCCCATTGCAAATTTTAGTAGATAACGCCTTTGACAGTTGTGATGTGGCAGCATAGCATGTTGATCCATGGTGAGAGCCAGGGAAATGACTGTTTCCCATGATTTTCATGCCTTTACGATATTGGGTACATTGGCAGGAGTCCCCAATCTAGCATATGGGACAACAGGCCCTAATGTTGATCATTCAGATGATTAAGCCTGGAACAGTACTTTAGGTCATCTGTCCAAGGTAATTACTTGTTAGTGTTTAATCCACTGCTTTAATATTCTATTTTTTTCTTTTTACCAACCCTATTTGTGGGGAGATGGAACTTCTGTTTAATGTCATATTTTTTTCCCAGTCTGATGCTTGATGACTTTTGAAATATGACTCCTGATCACTGTCTAGTTGATGAGGGTATCCATACATGGTACTCAGCTTCTCTAAACCTCTAGTGATGGAAGCCTGGTTTTCATGGTGACTGGGAAAACCTTGGGTTAGGCCAGATGTGGTATCAACACAAACCAAGATGTATTTAGAATCCTCACTCAGAGGGAGGGAGCCCATATAATCCATTTACCAATCCCTCACCGGCTGGGAAATCTGGTGGATGGCCCCAGAATCTTTTAGCACTTGCCTTGGGTGTTGTTTAGAACACACAGGACATGCTGCTACCACGTTAACCAAGTCACCATACTTCAAGGGCAATTCATCATCCTTGGCAGTATGTCATTCTACCTGAGCCCTGAGGTGGCCACTCTTTCTATGCATCCAATCTGCTGTAACTTCTGAAGGGTCATTTGCTAGGGCTTGTACCCGCACTAGGGCATCAGCTTCTTGATTGCCAGGTAGTGTCAGTGCCTTATGAGCTGGAACATGGAAGACAGTGAGGACCAGGCTCTTGCAGGTGGACCCAAATGCCACCCCACACAAGCTGTTGCTCTATGGGGATATATTAGATTTCTGTTCCTTTCCAGAGCCAGGAACAGAATTCTAGGGGCACTCTGCCTTTCTTTTGTCTCTGTCACAGCGCCTGACCCATACCTCCCAGAATCACAGATACATGTAACTATAATGGTAGCCCTGCTTGGGAGATGCCCAGGGCTTTAATTGACTATACTAGTATTTTTGTCTTCTCAAAGGCAGTTTGCTGCTCTGATCCCCACCCCCACGTGTGCTCTTTCTTTTCCAGGTAATACAAGGGACAGATACTGTGTCAGATCATGAATAAAATTCTTCCAACCCCCAAAATCTTTACAAAAACTTACACCTTTTTCATAATTTTAGGGGTTAGATGGGCTTGCACCTTACCAATCACAGCTTCTGGGACAATCCAAATCTTACTGAACCAAATGACTCACAAAACCTTATGAGCCTTGAGTTTTCTGGGGGTTCACTGCCCATCCTATCTCTTGTAGATGCTCTAGCAAAGCCTGTAGGGTGTCCCACAGCGGAGGCAAATCTTCACATGTTAGCATTATATCATCAAAGTAATGGCCCATTTTACTGATGTGGGCTAAAGGAGAATGAGGACAGGTGTCAAGCGACCATCCCATGAGATATGGTGGGGCCATGTGAGTAGCTTTGGGGAGAAGCACTTGAAAGGTTTATTATGTGTCCCTCCTACATGAATGCAAATTGATCTTAGTTATTAAAATAAAAGTCTTTTCCAGAAATCTCCTCACAGATGAAGCACTTTTACAAGAACACTTTTTTTTTTTTAGGTCAAAGCATCAGAGTAAAACAATAACTGTAAATCACAAAGACTTAAGAAATGACTATGGTTAAAGATCTGATGAGAATTCATTTTAATGTAATTGACAAGGGATTTTGGTTATTACTGTGGCAGACATTTTAAAATTATGACTGAGAACATTGTACCAGGACATATCAGATTTTTAGGAATTTCATACAAATAAACTTTAGCATCACTTATTTGACAGCACTTTCCATGAGATTTAATGAATACAAAGTCACATAGTTATATAAAAAAACTTAGCTCCTTTAATAGAGAAGACACCATTTTCTTAAAAATTCAAGGCTTGATAAAAGGCAAAACAGAATTTTTTTTCTTGGCAGATTACATTAAGGGTAAAAATGACTTTTACAATTTCTTATTAAGAGCAGACCAATAATCTAAGAAACCTTTGTCCTTTTAGTGGAGACAAAACCAAATTCTAATTTTGCACTAGTGTACTTTTAGTATTAATTTTTTTTTCTTTTTAACCTTGCGGGCAGTGTTTTGGTTATTTCCTGGGGTTTTACATTTCAAAGATATGATAAAATTTACAATCTCAAGGGACAGAGAAAGAATGTAAGTTTTCCTCTAAGAGTTTTTTGGTAATTTCAATTTAAAAATTTCCTTTGGGGATCAGTTGATTTGGGCATTCATCAATTTCCTCATCAATCACCACATCTTCTTTCTTCTCATCACTTCCCTGGGGATTCTCCCTCTTAGCATCCTTATCAGGCTTTATCCAAAGCATATTGTGCCCTCCTAGCTTTGCAAAACACTCGTAAAATAAAGTCTCCAACTTATTACCCTGCTCTCCCATTTTGTCTACCATCCCCAAAGCTAGCAGACCAGTGGACACTCACATGTCCTACTCTAACCTTAGCTGTTCTGACTTTCTAACTTGAGCGTCAGCCTCGAGCTAGGCTTAGTGGCCAGCTTAACTGCCCACAGTAGAGGCCAGCCCACTGTGAAAGCCATGTGTTTCCCTTTTTCACTGCAGTGTGCTATGTGCAGTTTCTCAAACAAGCTCATTAAAGCAGCCAGTATTTTTGGGGTATCCCTGAACCGACATGGTGGTCTGCAAGCATCTGATATGCATGCTATTCCAACCCACAGAGTGGTCAATGGCCAATCTGGGATTTCCCCCATGATGCCTTTTTCCTAAGGTGCATTTTTTTGGTTTCCTGGCTGGCTCACCAATTGTTGGTTCGTAAGCTCCTTGGGAGCTTCCCAGGTATAATCTGAAGCTGACTCTCCTATATGGAGGGCAAGGAGAGACCAAAGAAAGAGGCCAGCCAGTTGAGATTGGTAGGTAGTAGGTTTAATAAACAAGGGAACTAACATATGAGGCTTGTCTTTGGTGGCTGCAAGAAGAGTAGATCTCTGCACCTGCCTGCCAAGTCTTAAGTTTATACAGAGGTCTTAACTGGGTTCAGTCATATAAATCATCCAGATGATCTCAACATCACATCACTATCATAAGGCTGTGTCCTTGGGGCAGCCTCTAAGAGTGGAGAAGGCAAGCAGAATACACATTCCATGGACAGGGGAGGGGTGAGAAGCCTCCAAGTACTGGGTCCAGCTCACGGATCAACCACTGGTCACAGCTTCTCGATGACCACTCCCAACAATGCCTGCTCTCACCATTCCTGTGCAGTGTAGTACTGGAAGTCCTAGCCAGAGCAATAGGAAAGGAAAAGAAATAAAAGATGCCCAAATTGGAGAGGAAGAAGTAAAATTATTTCTGTTGCAAATGACACAATTTTGTATACAGAAAACTCAAAAGACTTGACCATAAAAACTGTTAGCACTAATAAATGATTTTAGTAAAGTTGCAAGATACAAAATCAATATACAAAAATCAGTTGTATTTCTATACAGTAGTACTAAACTATCTGAAAAAGAAACTAAGTAAATAATCCCATTTTCAATAAAAGAAAAAGGAATAATATTTCAGAATAAACTTAACTACAGAGGTGAAAGACTTGTACATTGAAATTATAAAACATTGGTGAGAAAATTAAAAAGACACATATGAAGATGCCCATGTTTATGGATTGGAAGAATTAATATAATATGCATACTACCCAAAGTGATCTGCAGATTCAATATAATACCAATCAAAATTCCAATGTCTTTTTTCACAGAAATAGAAAAAAATCCTAAAATTCAAATGGAACCATGAAAGACCTCAAGTAGCCAAAGCAATCTTGAGCAAGAACAAAACTGAAGGCCTCACACTTATTGATTTTAAAATTATATTACAAAGTTCAATCAAAACAATATGGCATTGGCATAAAAAAGCCAAATAGGCCAATTGAACAGAATGGAGAGCCCCAAAATAAACTAGGCATACATGGTCAACTGATCTTTTTTTTTTTTTTTCATTTTTAATGTTTATTTTTGAAAGAGAGAGAGAGCGAGTGCACAAGCTGGGGAGGGGCAGAGAGAGAGGGAGACATAGAATCCGAAGCAGGCTCCAGGCTCTGAGCTGTCAGCACAGAGCCTGATACAGGACTAGAATTCAGGAGCCGTGAGATCCTGACCTGAGCCAAAGTCAGATGCTTAACTGACTGAGCCACCTAGGTGCCCTTGATCTTTAACAGAGATGCCCAAGGTACACAATTGGGAAAGAATGGTCTCTTCCATAAACGATGTTGGGAAAACTGTATATCCATATGCAGAAGAATGAAATTGAACCCTTATCTCACACCATATATACAAACTAAGTCAAAATGGATTAAAGACTTAAATGTAATACCTAAAACTATAGAACTGTTAGAAGGAAGCATAAGGAAAAAGCTTCTTGACATTGGTGTGGACAGTGATTTTTGGATATGAGTCCAAACCACAGGCATCAAAAGCAAAAATAGACAAGAGTGCATCAAACTAAAAAGCTTTTACACAGCAAATGAAGCAATCAAAAGAGTCAAGAAACAACTTACAGAACAGTAGAAAATATTTGCAAGTTTCTCAGTATCCACATAAAAGTGAAAACATATGGTATCTGTCTTTCTCTGTATGACTTATTTCACTTAGTATAACACTCTCCAGTTCCATCCACGTTGCTACAAAAGGCCATAGTTCATTCTTTCTCATTGCCAAGTAGTATTCCATTGTATATATAAACCACAATTTCTATATCCATTCATCAGTTGATGGACATTTAGGCTCTTTCCATAATTTGGCTATTGTTGAAAGTGCTGCTATAAACATTGGGGTACAAGTGCCCCTATGCATCAGCACTCCTGTATCCTTTGAGTAAATTCCTAGCAGTGCTATTGCTGGGTCATAGGGTAGATCTATTTTTAATTTTTTGAGGAACCTCCATGCTGTTTTCCAGAGTGGCTGCACCAGTTTGCATTCCCACCAACAGTGCAAGAGGATTCCCATTTCTCCACATCCTCTCCAGCATCTATAGTCTCGTGATTTGTTCATTTTAGCCACTCTGACTGGTGTGAGGTGATATCTCAGTGTGGTTTGATTTGTATTTCCCTGATGAGCATCTTTTCATGTGCCTGTTGGCCATCTCAGAAGACCATCTCTCAGAAGACCATCTCACAGAGGCCATCTCTCAGAAGACCATGGGGGAGGGGAAGGGAAAAAAAAGTTAGAGAAGGAGGTAGCCAAACCATAAGAGACTCTTAAAAACTGAGAATAAACTGAGGGTTGATGGGGGGGGGTGGGTGGGAAGGAGGGGAAAGTGGGTAATGGGCATTGAGGAGGGCACCTGTTGGGATGAGCACTGGGTGTTGTACGGAAACCAATTTGACAGTAAATTTCATATTAAAAAAAAGAAAATATTTGCAAGCCATACATCTGATCAGGTGTTAATATCCAAGATATATAAGGAACTCAATTCATCATCAAAGAACCAAATAATCCACTTAACCATAAGAGGCTCTTAAACACAGAGAACAAACTGAGGGTTGATGGGGATGGGGGATGGTGAGGAGGGGAAAATGGGTGATGGGCATTAAGGAGTGCACTTGTTAGGATGAGCACTGGGTGCTGTATGTAAGCGATGAATCATGGGAATCTACTCCCGAAGGAAAGAGCACACTGTATACACTGTGTGTTAGCTAACTTGGCAATAAATTATGTTGAAAAAGAAATAAAATATTAACACAACACACACACACACACACACACACACACACACACACACACACACAAATGGACCAAGAACCTGAACAGACATTTCCCCAGAGATGACATAAAAATGGTCAATAGGTACATGGAAAGGTGTTTAACATCATTACTTGTCAGGAAAGGGCAAATCAAATGGGATATTCCCTCACACTTGTTAGAATGGCTGTTATCAAAAAGAAGATAACAAGTCTTGGTGAGGGGGTAGAAAAACAGGAGCCTTTGTACACTGTTGGGGGGAATGCAAAATGGTGCAGCCACTACAGAAAATGGTATGGAGGTTCCTCAAAAAATGGAAAATAGAACTACCATAAGATCTAGCAATCCCACATTTGGGTATGTATCTAAAGAAAATGAACTCAGTATCTCAAAGAGATACCTGCATTCCAATTTTCATTACTGCACTGTTCACAGTAGCCACGATTTGGAAACAACCTAAGTGTCTGCCAGTGAATGAATGGATAGAGTAAATTTATATATATATATATATATATATATATATATATATATATATATACATATATACACACACACACACACACATACATATTTAATGAAATATAGTTCAACCTTAAAAAAGAAGTAAATTCAATTCAGGTATTTGTGATAGCATGGGTGAACCTGAAGGGAGGATATTATGCTAAGTGAAATAAGCCAGACATAGAAAGACAAATACTATATTATCTCTTGTATATGTGGAATCTAAAAAAGTCGGACTCATAAAAGCAGAGCATAGCATGTTGGTTGCCAGGGGCTGGAGCATGGGGGAAAGGAAAAGATGTTGGTCAAAGGGTATAAACTTTCAAGTGTAAGATGAATGAGTCCTGGGTGTCGAATGTATAGCATGGTGACTATAGTTAATGACATTGTGTTATATACAGATGGTCCCCTGACTTACAGTGGTTTGACTTAAGATGTTTTGACTTTATGATAGTGCAAAAGTGATATGCATTCAATAGAACTTTACATTTTGTGTTTCAGTCTTTTCCCAGGCTAGTGTTATGCCCTATGATAATCTCTCATGATGCTGGACAGTAGCAGCAAGCCACCGCTTCTAGTCAGCCACGTGATCTGGAGGGGAAACAAGCCATACACTTAAAACCATTCTGTACCTATACACCCATTACATTTTTCACTTTTAGTACAATATTCAGTAAATTACATGAGATATTCAAAACTTTTTTATAAATTCTTTTTTTAATGTTTATTTTTGAGACGGGGGAGAGGCAGAGAGGGAGGCACAGAAGATCCAAAGCAGGCTCTGTGCTGACAGCAGAGAACCCAATGCGGGGCTCGAACTCGTGAACTGAACCATGAGGTAATGATCTGAGCTGAAGTCAACGCCTAACCGACTGATCCACCCAGGAGCCCCAATGCTTTATTATAAAATAGGCTCTCTGTTAGATGATTTTGCCCAACTGTAGGTTAATGTAAGTGTTCTGAGCACGTTTAAGGTAGGCGAGGCTAAGCTATGATGCTTGGTAGTTAGGTGTATTAAATGCATTTTTGACTTAATGATATTTCAAGTTATGATGGGTTTATCAGGATGTAACCTCATAAATCGAGAAAGATCTGTACTTAAAATTTGCTAAGATAGTAGATCTTAAGTGTTCTCATCACACAAAAAAGGTAACTATGTGCAAGGTAGTAGATATGATAATGAACTTGATGGTGGTAATTATTTCAAAGTGTGTATGTATATCAAAACATCATGTATCCAAAAAACACACAACCCAATTAAAAATTGAGCAGAAGACCTAAATAGACATTTCTTTGAAGAAGACATACAGATACTTAATATTACTAGTCATCAGGGAAATGCAAATAAAAACCACAATGCGATATAACCTTACACTTGTCAGAATGGCCATTATATATATATAAAAAAAAAAAGGAAGAAAAGAAAGAAATAACAAATTGGCAAGGATGTGGAGAGAAGGAAACCCTCGTGGCACTGTTGGTAGAAATGCAAACTGGTACAGTCCTGATGGAAAACAATACAGAGGTTCCTCAAAAAACTAAAAATAGAACTGCCATATGATCTAGCAATTCTACTTCTAGGTATTTATCTGAAGAAAATAAACTTTAATTCATTGCAACATTATTTACAATAGTCAAGATATATGTTCATCAATAGATGATAAATATAAAAGAAGATTGTGTGTGTGAATATATATGTATGTACACATACAGACATACAATGGAATATTACTTGACCATTATAAAGAATGAAATCTTGCCATTTATGACAGCATGGATGGACCTAGAGGTTATTATGCTAAGTCAGAGAAAGACAAATACCGTATGATTTCACTTATATGTGGAATCTAAAATAACAATTGAGCAAACCAAAACATAAACAGACTCATAGATACATAGAAGAATCTGGTGGTTGCCAAAGGGGAGGAGAATAGAGGGGATGGGCAAAATACAGGAAAGTATGAAAAGGTACAAACTTCCAGTTATAAAGACATGGGAATGCAATGTACAGCATTGGGAATATAGTTAATAATATATAACAACTTTGTGTGGTGACAGATGCCAACTAGATTTGTCGTGGTGATCATTTCATAAAGTATATAAATGTTGAATCACTATGGGTGACACCTGAAACTAATATAATATTGTATGTCAACTACACAAAAACAAAAAAATCATGTTGTACACCTTGAATACATACTTTTGTCAATTATTCCTCAGTAACACTGGAAAAAATAAAAAATTATTATAATCATAAAAATTAGGTGCCATAATAATGATTTAGAGAATGATAAATAGACTAAGAAAAGAGTATGAGGAGCCTCTAAACAGACCCACATATATGTAGAAGCTTTTTACTGTTTCATCGTATCACATTATAAGACACTGTGACAGTTAGTAGGGAAATAGGAGATTGTATGATAAGTCATTCTGTGAAAATTGGTTATCCACATGTAAAAAAATAAAAATGGATCCATCGTATTATACCAAAAAAAAAAAAAAAATCCAGGTGGATTAAAGACATGAACTGCAAAATTAAATTATTTAGAAAATATCCTAATTTCCTTGGAGTAGGGAGGGATTTTTCAAAATACAAAAAAATAAGCCATAGAGGAAAAGATCAATAATTTTAGCTACTTTATTAAAAAAATTTTTTTAAGTTTATTTATTTATTTTGAGTGAGGGAGGGGCAGAGAGAGAGGGAGAGAAGTCCCAAGCAGGACCTGGGACTCAAACTCATGAGCCACAAGATTATGACCTGAACTGAAATCAAGAGTTGAACGCTCAACTGACTGAGCCATCCAGGCACCCCTAATTTTGGCTACTTTAAAATGAATTTTGGGGGTGCCTGCATGGCTTAGTTGTTTAAGTGTCTGACTCTTGATATAGGCCCAGGTCATGATCTCACAGGTGTGAGATCGAGCCTTGCGTCGGGCTCTGCACTGAACCTGGAGCCTGCTTGGGATTCTTTCTCCCCCTCTCTCTTTCTGCCCCTCCCCTGCTTGTGCTCTTTCTGTCTCTCTCTATCAAAATAAATAAACTTAAAAAAAATAATTTTGGCTCATCAAAAGACACCATAATAAAAATGGAAAGATAGAACTTGAGTGGTAGAAGATATTTACAACGCATATGACCAGTGATTAATATCTAGAATATATTGAAAATCTTAAAATCAATGAAAAAATAGCAAATGACCAAGTTAAAAATGGCAAAAGATGTAAACAGGAAATTCATACAGAAGAGGAAACATGAAAAGCTGCTAACCTCACAAGGAAATCAGGGAAAGGCATAAAACAATGCTGAGATACTGTTTTCTCATCTGTCCGATTGGCATGAGTTAAAAAGCCTGATGAATGTTGCTGAGGAGGTGGGGCTCATGTATTCAAATGATGGGAATGTAATCTGGTCCAAATATTTTGGAAGAGTTTGGCACTCTAGTATTATTGAGGATGTAATATGCTTTAACCTACTAACTCTAGGTATAAAGATAAGAGGATTTCTTACATATGTATACAAAGAGACCTGTATAGGTTTGTTTCAGTACCATTGGTAATGCTGCAGATTTAGAAACACCAGTGTCAATCAATGAATTGGTGAATAAGTTTTTAAATATTCATTTGATGAGTGTATAAAGCAGTGAAAAATGAAGGAACTAGATGTACTTGTTTCAGTGGGAATAGATCACTGGTTTGGAGTGATCATGTTTTATACTTTTCAATAGAAATGTAATAAGCAAAATGAGAAATCCTGTGGAGGAGAGAAAGTTCTGTGGATTTCCAAGGACAAAGCATTTTGTAGATGAAGGTGTTTTTTTTTTCTCCCTTAAAATATCATTTAACTTTGCCTCTTTCTATCCATAAGACTGATCTTAAATTCCATTGGATGCTTTCTTTGAAGTAACTGGTTCTTACCACAAGAGGTCAGCATTTGCATGGAAATATTTCCCTCAAAGTGGTACAGTGGAAAAATTGAGACCAAAAACAAAAGTGAATTTTTTGTATTTAGATGTATTCCTATCTGAAGTGGATTCTGGTACTGACCTTCAACTGCCTTAGTCAATGCAAATTGTAAGTAAGTTATTACAGAAAATGATATATATAGTATTGTATTAGAATGCTCAAGTTTTGTTAGTTCTGAGCATCTTAGTTCCCTGCTGCAGAATTGAAGAAGGCTCATCTTCACTTTGATGGTGTTTTTCTTTCTCTTAGAGGAAAATGAAGCACTTTGCCCCCAGGGCTAGAGGAGGTCTCTTGCCATTTGGTTCTGGTTAGATTTTCCACTACAATGTGTCTTCACCCAACTCCAGCTTACTTCCACCCACTTTGTAAATGGAAAATAGCAATGAATTTCCTGTTTTGAAGTCAGCACTAGACTAAATTGTCAGTGATGGCAATGAATCATAGGGACTCTAGATAGCATTTTTATTTAAACACCTTCTCTACAGTGCTTAGCACAATGCCTTGCACTTGAATGCCCTAATAAACAGAAACCTGATCAATCCATTCCCAGCTAAAAATCCATCAGTGACTCCAAATAGCTTTCAAGACCTAGTTGAATTAGCTCCACATTCAAAACTATTAATGATGTGGCCCTGACTAATCTGTCAGCCTTATTCAAAGGGTATAATATTCATACCTATTACTTAGAAATATATATGAATACTAATACTTAGTTATAAAGTATGTCATCATTGTCTTTCATACTATATATATACATGATCTCACTTATTCCTTTTTGAAATGCTGGATGCCAATGAGGAAACCAAGACTCCGAGAACTCAAATTTTTATACAGCTAGGATTTGAACTTGAATGTATTTGACTCCAAAGCCATAATTCTATATTACACTCCTCTCATCTTGCCTCTCCCCATAACCACATACTCTGCAGTCAGACTGAGCTACTCTTAGTTCCTTTCATGTCTAATAACTTTTGTATATGTCTTTACTTTTTCTGGAATGCCTTTCTCCTCTGTTCTAACTGGTCAAATCCTTCTTGGGTTTAAGACTTAGTTTTATCACCTGCTGTGGTTGACCCTGCCTGATCCATTTTTTGACTGTGTTCGTTGCACCTGCTCTGAGTTTCAGTCCTGAGTACTTTTTCTTAGAATGTGTGTGAGGGAGATCAGCAGAGGATTGAGGATGTAATTGCTGATGCTCTACTGGAAGAACCATTGCTTTACATGGTGCAGAACTCCATTTTTAACTTGAACTCCAACAAGGAAGTGATTCTTCCTTCCAAAGGGAGCAAAATAAGTCCACCTCCTTTGACCCCAGAATATGGTTACTAGGAGAGAGAGTACTGAGGGAAGCAGTAACTAAAGTTTCAACACAGAGCTCACAAGGTAGAGGGAATAGAAGGATACAAGGCTAAGAGAATAGAAAAAACTATCACCTGGGTTAACAAATCAAAGAAGTAGCTGTATTTGAAGGCTAGACTTGAAATGAACTTTGAGCCTTTGCAAATAGAAAGACCAAAAGGACCTTGAAATTAAGGAACAACAACCCCCACCCAAACTACTACAGGGAGGATTTGCGTATTCAGAATGGGTGAATTCAGAGAAGCAACACTCCTTTCTTAAATTATTGAGGTAGCTTATTGCTGTTTGAGCATGCTGTGTGGGAGCAGAAACTTTGGATTGATGGGTTGTATCTCCAACATTCCTTTTTATTTCTTTCTCAAAAAATTAGAAGCTAGACTTTCACTTAGATTTGTGGCATGAGTGTTGCCTTTCTTTTTTTTTTTAAACATTTTTATTTTATTTTTATTTTTTAAATGTTTTATTTATTTTAGAGAGAGAGACTCAGAGTGTGAGTGGGGGAGGGGCAGAGAGAGAGGGAGACCCAGAATCTGAAGCAGGCTCTGGGCTCTGAGCTGTCAGCACAGAGTCCGACACAGGGCTCAAACTCACAAACCATGAGATCGTGACCTGAGCTGAAGTCAGACGCTTAACTGACTGAGCCACCCAGGCACCTGGAGCGTTGCCTTTCTTACTTAGCTATGGCTTCTTCCTCTTTTCTATTTTCTTTGCAGGTTGAACAGTTTCCTAGTTGATGAGACTCTGGAAATTTCCAGGCAAATTATGGTTACATTTTCTTGAGAAGAAGGAATTCTCTATATTTATTTATTTTTGGGCAAGCACAAGCAGGGGAGGGGCAGAGACAGGGGGACAGAGGATCCGAAGCAGGCTCCTCGCTGACAGACTGACAACAGTGAGCCCGATGTGGGGCTCGAACTCATGAACTGCAAGATCATGACCTGATCTGAAGTTGAATGCTCAACTGACTGAGCCACCCAGGTGCCCCAGAAGAAAGAATTCTTTAAAGAAATGGCCTTATTAGTTTCTCATTTCTAGTATTTTCTTTTTATCATTTTGAAAATGTTCCCTATTTTGAAAATGTTTCCTATTGGAAAGGGAAGTGCCAGACAATTCTTTCATATGCATTTTTTTCATTTAATTCCCAACACAGCCCCTATGATGTGTTGGTATTATCCCTATTTCATAGAGGAGGGAATAAAGTCTGATAGAGATATCAGACTGGTAGTAAGTCGGGAGCTGAGATTTGAATAACATTAAGAGTTTCCCAAATTTGGGGCGCCTGGGTGGCTCAGTCGGTTAAGTGTCCAACTTCAGCTCAAGTTACGATTTCCCCGTTCATGATTTGGAGCCCTGCATTGGGCTCTATGTTGACATCTCAGAGCCTGGAGCCTGCTTCAGATTCTGTATCCCTCTTTCTCTGCCCCACCCCCACTTGCTCGCGCGCTCGCTCTCTCAAAAATAAACATTAAAAAAACTTTTTTAAAATAAAAAATGGAGAGTTTCCCCAATTTGAGGAATAAAAACAAATTAAAAAAATTTTTTTAATGTTTATTTTTGACAGAGAGAGAGACAGAGCATGAGCAGGGGAGGGGCAGAGAGAGAGAGAGAGAGGGAGACACAGAATCTGAAGCAGGCTCCAGGCTCTGAGCTGTCAGCACAGAGCCCGAAGTGGGGCTCAAACTCACAGACTGTGAGATCATGACCTGAGCTGAAGTCGGACGCTCAACCGACTGAGCCACCCAGGTGCCCATAAAAACATAACTTAAAAAAAAAAAAATTATAGTAGGGGTGCCTAGGTGGCTTAGTTGGTTAAGTGTCCCACTCTTGATTTCTGCTCAGGTCTTGATCTCATGGTTTGTGAATTTGAGCTCCACCTCAGGCTCTATGCTGATGGCTCGGAGCCTGCTTGGGATTTTCTCTCTCTCCTTCTCTCTCTGCCCCTCCCCTGCTTGTGCTTTCTCTCTCTCAAAATAAATAAGCTTAAAAAAATTATATTTTAATCGTATCTTGAGCTTCAGAAATGATTTAAGCTCATTAGACCTCTTTTTTTCCCCTTTAATCCCTATCCTCTAGTTTCCCCCTTCCCCCCACCGTCCTCCTCTCTGGTAACCATCAGTTCTGTATAGTTAAGAGTCTGTTTTGTGCTTTGTGTGTCTTTTCCTTTTTAACCCCTTTGCTCATTTGTTTTTTAAATTGCACATATGAGTGAGATTATCTGGTATTTATTTGTCTTTCTCTGACTTAGTTCACTTAACATTATACTCTTTAGCTCTCTCCATGTTGCAAATGGAAAGATTTCATTATTTTTTATGGCTGAATAATTTTCTATTATATATGTACACACATATACATACCGCATCCTTTTTATCCATTCATAAATTGATAGACGCTTGGGCTGCTCCATAGTTTGGCTATTGTAAACAATGCTGCAATAAACATAGGGGTGCATCCCTTTGTATAAGTGTTTTTGTATTTTGGGGGGGGTAAATACTAGTGCAATTTCTGGATCATAGGGTAGTTCTATTTTTAATTTTTTGAGAAATCTTCATACTGTTTTCCACAGTGGCTCACCAGTTTGCATTCCCGCCAGCAGCGCACAAGAGTTGCATGACATGGGGCTTATACCTTATTAAATATAAATGCAGGGCCTGAAATCTCATGGTAGTAATAGATTGTTAGATGGTCATCCAGATGATTCCAAGTGTGCTTATATTGCTGAGATAATATTTTGAGTTATTTTACTTTGATTTCTCTCTGTGTTGTTTTTCTCCAGCCCTTTTCTTTCTTCTTCCTTCAGCCACTCAGGCAGGTACTTGGGTTCTATGCCTATGACCTCACTGGAGAGATCTAGTGGGTCAGAGAAACAGAGGTTGTCTACAAGCTTTCTTGGTTTTTGTTCCTTAAGCCTCCAGATGAAAGCCATTTTTGAGTATACCCTTCCTCCATGTGATGCTTATCTTCATACCTCCAGATCCACTCTCCATTTCCCGCCATCCTCATCTGTGCGTTGGAGGCTGACCCTTATGAATTGCATAACTGGACCCTCTTGCCTTTTGGCTGCTTCAGTTTGGTCAGTTGGAGGCACTGGCCTGAGATTGTAGGGGCACACCTCAGTGGCTGTTTGGCCTGCCTCCCACACAGTCCCCCATACTTTGGTGTTTGGGTTCTGTGAAAGGTTGTGGGGTTGTGATAAAACCCTGGATATGTGAGGTGAGGGGAGCAAGGAGACTTGAGATTGTCTGGCTTCCTAGTGGAATGGTGGACTTAAGTGAGAAACGAAGTTTAATTATAGAGAATTAAGTAGGAGGGAGTGCAAGATGGTGGAGTAGGAGAATCCTGAGCCCACCCCATGCCATGATTACACCTAGATATCATTCACATCTGAATCAATAAGCCAGAGAGCAATTTGAATACTGGCAGAAAAAACTCCAGAACTAAACATAGAAAAGAAGCTGCATGGGAGAGGTTAGCAAGGGCAATAATGGTGGTCAGGAGCTGTCTGCAGGAGGGAGGAAGCTGCAGTTGCAGAGAGGGGAAAGCGCCAGGAAGCCCATACAGGGAAAATGAATCCCCATAACATCTGGCTTTGAAAACCAGAGGGGCTGAATTCCAGTGGGTTTTGGAGCCTGGAACTTTAAAAGGCAGCTGAGAATGTAAGAACACTAATTCGAAGGGATACATGCACCCCCATATTTGTGGCAGCATTACCTATATGGAAGCAGCTGATGATGAATGGATAAAGGTGTGGCATATATACATAATGGAATATTACTTAGACATAAAAAAGAATGAAATCTTGCCATCTTCAATGACACGGATGGAGCTAGAGAGTATAATGCTAAGCGAAATAAGTCACAGAAAGACAAATACCATGAGATTTCACTCATGTGGAATTTAAGAAACAATACAAGCAAAGGGAAAAAAATAAGAGAGAGAGAGAGACAAAGCAAGAAACAGACTCTTAACTATAGAGAGCTGATGGTTACCAGGGGAGAGGGGGTGGGGGATGGGTTAAATAGGTGATGAGGCTTAAGGAGTGCACTTGTCATGATGAGCACCAGTGTTGTATGGAAGTATTGAATCACTATGTTGTACACCTGAAACTTATATAACACTGTATATTAACTAAGTGGAATTAAAATAAAAACTTTTTAAAAAGTCAGCTGACTCAGCACTGGGTGAGCCGGGAGGGGGAGTTATAGCTGGGTCCGTACATGATTTTACACACTGAGATTGATACCCACCCCCCATGACATTTTTTAAAAAAGGTTATCATTACAACAGAAACTCAAATTTTAAATTGTCATAGTGAATTCAATGGGACCCCATCTAAGAATGCACTTTGAGATGCACGACATTATGTCACGCTAAATTTTAGGTAATAAAGTTCTTTTTTTTTTTTAATTTTTAAATGTTTATTTTTGAGAAAGAGCATGAGTGGGAGAGGGGCAGAGAGAGAGGTAGACACAGAATCCAAAGCAGACTCCAGGCTCTGAGCTGTCAGCACAGAGCCTGACCATGGGGCTCAAACCCACCAACTGCGAGATCGCGACCTGAGCCGACGTCGGACACTCAACAGACTGAGCCACCCAGGCTCCCTAGGGTTATAAAATTCTAAAAAGCTGGTTTCTGTGTGCCTGAATGAAAGTTGTGATTAAAAGTTATACTCTGGGAGGCAAAATATAGTGGATAAGAATGAGGAATCTGGATTCAGAATCTAGTTTTGCCACTTACTGGCTATGTGACTTTTAGAAGGTTGCTTAATCTATCTGTGTCTCAGTTTCCTCATCTGTAAAAAGTACACAAAACTTTGAGGATTAAATAAGATCCTATGCGTAAGTGACTTAGGTGCACACAATAAAGCTTTCAACAAATGTTTATTATTATTACAAGGATTTCAGTATCACTAAAACATTCTTTGTCTCACTGATGTTTCATTGCCACTAACCCTGCAATGCCCAGCATTGCATTGCATTCCTGCAAAAATGAATAAGGCATTTATCTTGCTTCCAAGCAGATGACTAGCCATTAGCCAAAAAAATCAATTCTTCTTTTTCTTGGGTGTGCACCTAGACCTCTCTTGTACCCTCGTGGGTAGGCATAGAATGCAACTAAGTTCCAGCCAATGGGTTGTGAGTAGACGTTTTGCATGTCACTTTTGAGCCAGGGTTTTTAAGAGGCAGGAGTGCCTCTTCATACTTGTTCCCTTTAGTGTCTCGATGCAGAAAATGACAAGACTGTGGAGATGACACAGCCGCAAAACAGATGGAGCCTGGGTTCCTGAGTCGCCATATGGAAGAGAGCTGCCAAACAACTAGGAATCTCTCTCTCTTACGTTGAATTATGCGTAAGAAATAAACTGCTGTGTTCGTTAAGCTATTGTATCCTTTTTTGAGGGGCTGTTTGTTATAGCAGCTAGTGCTACACTCTTTTCATAACTATAACCGTGGTGGAACACATGGAAAGTGTAGATTTCTGCCATCACATATGTTGTGTAGTTGGATTCAGATTTTCAGAAGGGAGAGGGAGGGGAAGAAGGTAGAAAAATGGAAATCTTTTCACATCTTGTTTTCTTTACTGAAACCTGACCCTCCTGGTCTCCCCATTGTATCTCACCCTGGGCAGTGCCCCTCCCTTCCCCCCCCCACCCGCTCCTGGCCCCACCTCTTTTCCATCATTTTGTTTGTTCGTCTTTCTCCCAGGCAGCAGCCTCCTCAGCTCAACCATGAATGGCATCTGCTAGAAGTGCTGGCCCCTTTTTATATCTGGGTCAGGCTTTGTGTGTCTTTCTGCATTAGTGTAATAAAGCGCTCTTCCTGACCCTCTGGTTCTTTTCCCAAATTATCAATTGGCAATTTTTACAGTGAAAGGTTGGTCTTCCAACATTCCATAAATAATGTGACTTACTAATCAAAGGAATTTCGTAACTCACAGGGCACTTAAATTGTTTCATTTAAATAAGTTGTATTGTTATTTTTTGAAAATATTTTAAAATTCCAAGTTAGCTGTATATCTACCTCTGGTGGCAAAGTACCTTATTTTCAATCAGCACTATTTGCAATGAAAGGCCTATCTATACCTTCACTAAATGGCAAAAACAGGTAGTGGTTCCCATAGTATTTTATCACCATCCTCCAACCTAAATTATGGATTTGACAGAGATACTTCTCAGGACACAAACACCCAGATTTGCTAAAGCAAATCTGGATATATGGCTAGTCCGGCCAGTACAGAGTGGGAGCCAGTGAAGATTGGTTCTGAGCGAGCTGCCCTCATTTGGGGCAGCACAGGGAGGCCTGTTTTGGGTCAATTCCAGTGGGGCCCTGCTCCAGGCTCTGTCTGGAGGCCTCCCCAGAGGGGAGGGGTGGATGGTGTCCAGTTCTCTCCCTTCTCCATGGCACTGCCAATCTGCATCCTTGGCTTGAAAGGTGTAATAACACAACTAAAAACAAACTGTAGGCACATTTTTACCTGTAGTTGCCAACTGTCCTGGTTTGACCGTTCTCGTCCAAGAAGTAAGCCTGAATCTTAGAGAAAAATAAGCACTTCAGAAACATTTGGAATTCTCTCTCTCTCTCTCTCTCTCTCTCTTTTAAACTCCCAAAGCCTGAAACCAAAAGAAGGCAATACTTCTTAAGTTGCTCTATGTAGATTCAAGAGCCTGCATTGATCATATTTGCTATCAGGACTTCATTTTACATTTTAAGATAATATTCCAACTCTGAAAAAAATTACTCTTTTGGCAGGTTTTCAGGAAATAAATGTTTACCATGTGAGGTTTTAGAAAAAAAGGAAGGGAAATTAGTCACTCAATACTTCGAAGCATCCAGCAACTTCAAAATCCCTGGAAAAATCAACACAACGCAGACCTCTTAGAGATTTCTTAACTTTTCTATTCTCTCAGGAATGCCAGCCTCTCAGCTGGCTAGAACACAATTTGAGGACCAGGATTGGCCCAAACCAAACTGTGGTTTTTCATTCTTCTGTAGCAATGGCATTCAAATGGGTAATAACAGCTGCTGCCTCAAGTGTGCCCCCTAAAACTGGACAGAGTGGGATTTGGCGCATGGTTATTTTTCTGACCTGCTCTGTAGAGGGTATCATGTTCTGGCTGGTTGCTAGAGGAGTAGTGACCACCCACTGGGCAAAACACTTCGGGGAGAAGCCGTGTGTTCCTCAGCCCAGTGCTGCTCTCTGGGTTGGCAGGGTGGGTCGCCAAGGAAAAGTACAGACTTAAGTGTCAACGAGCCTCACTCATATCATGTCTCTGCCCGGAACCTACCACAGCAGGAAAGTTAACCAGACACCTACCATCCATTTACAGACACAGTGGAAGAGAAGGATCACAGTATCTCACTGCTCACTGGGGAAGGGACTGCTGCCGTGTGAGAAGCCCTCCCATGGTGGCCTTAACAGAAAGTGGTGACAGCAATTGTTCCAGTGGGCAGAGATACAAACCGCATACTTGGAGGCTCACTTTATAAAGAGGGAGAAGTGGCTTGAGATACAGATTATTATGAACTGGAGGACAAGGGTGAATGGCTTGGCTGTTTGGTCAGGGCCATGGAGGAACCAGATTGGAAGGTCCGTGATAGGGTAATCTGGGGGAGAGGGATGAGGTTGTGGGCCCAAAGTGTGTGTTTCTTATATCCTACATTAATGCCCACCAGAGAACTTCCACTGCAGAGCAAGCTGTCAACAATGAGGTCAATAAGAGGTCTTATTTTGTGGCTGTGGACAACTAGTGATGAGCCTTGAGGACACCAGACCACCTGGGGGCAGAGTGATTTCAATTTCAACTTGTCCTTACCAGAGTTGATACCTACATTGCCCCCGTGTCTCTGTTAGCACCACCATCCAAGGGTGCTGTTGACATCCTGATCTATTGACATGGCATCCTGCACAACACTGTTGCAATGGGTACATGACCATGAGATCTACTGGTCTTATCAGATATTTGAGTAACCAGGAGTAGCTAGGCTAATGGGACAGTGGAAAGAGTCTTGAAGGCTCAGCTTGGGTGCTAGCCTTGGGGCAATAACCTATAGGGTTGGGGTGCTGCTGTTCTTCAGTGTGTAGTATATGCACTAAATCAGTGGCTATAGTGCTATGTTCCCAATACCTAGAATTCACAGATACAGGAACCAAGGGGAAGGAGTATGTGTGGAGCCTCTCATAAACACTGCTTCTCAAGCTTGCAACTTCAGGCTCTGCCATATTAAAGGTCCTGATTCCCACAAGGGAAACACCAGGCAGTAATTGGACTTGAAGCTGTGGCTACTGCTAGGTCATTTAAGTTGCCTCATGTCCGTGGAAGAACTGACAAAGAAAAGAATCGCTGCATTGGTGGGCAAAATTGACCCCAATTACTGCGAGGAATGGGTTGCTTCTGCATAATAAAAGCATGGAGGAGTAGACTAGAACCCAGAGAACTTGCTTGGGTGTCTCTTGGTGCTTCTGTGCCAGGGATAACAGTAAACGGGCAACTTCAAGAGCTATGGTTTGATGACGGCAAGGCAGTTCAAGACTCAAGGCT